>NC_049241.1:57192168-57909829 GCF_011100685.1 Canis lupus familiaris | reverse complement strand
CCTGGGCAGGGGACCGTGGTCAGGAAGGAGGTCTGGGCTGTGGGCCGCAGGCATTGCCCAGGCGGCCTCCCGTCTCCCGGGGGAGGGGTGTCCTTGTGTGAACAGCTGCCAGCCCCGCTGGCCCTGGGAACCGTCCCAGCAAGCGCGCCCTACCTTGATGAAGTTGAACTGGTGCGTGTGCCAGGTCTCCTCGGACAGTGGGTACGTGTCGTACAGGATCCCTGCGCGGGAAGTGGGTGGCCACAGGTCAGGCAGCGTGTGCCCAGGACCCGGGTGCTTCACCCCCAGCTCACAGCATGCTGCCTCCTCCCACGGGGCAGCGGCTGGCAGTGGTTCATCGGGCACCCCAAGTGCCCCTTAGAGGGTCTCTCTGCAAGCCAAGCAGAGGCGCTCCCCCTCCCCGGCTCCCAAGCCCCCTCACCGTCAAAGTGGCCATCTGGCAGGGTAGGTGCCACGTCCTCCCACAGGCCCTTCAGGGGAACCACCTTGGGGCGGGGAGAAAAACAGGAGTGAGGGTCCCAGGTGTCTGGATGCCCCCCGCCGTAAGGGAGAGGGCAGAGGTGCTGGGGGAGAAGCCCGCGGCGTCCAGCAGGCCCCAGCCCCCGAGAGCGGGCGGAGGCGCGCACCTTGTGTGGCTGTCGCTGCGCCCAGGCCTGCAGCCGCTGGAAGACGCCGTCGTTGCACTCGATGATCCAGTGCTCACGGATGGGGGCCTCCTGGATCCTGGAGGCCGCGATGGCCATGCCGAAGCCCACCTCCAGCACCCGGCCCCCTGGTCACACAAAGAGCCCAGTGTCACACGCCAGGCTGGGGCCGGGCAGCGGCCGGGAGGAGGGGGCGCGGGGCAGGGCCTTTGCGGAGAGACAAGTTTGCCGCAAGGACAGAAGGGCACAAGTGGGGCAGAGGCGGAGGGTGGAACACGGCAGCCCTGAGAGGGCACAGCCCGGCCGGGCCAGGGCTGAGGGACGCGTGGGCAGCGGGTGGCAGGCCGGCCTCCGTGGGGGGGTCAGACCCTGGACTTCGAGCCCTGGAGGCGCTTATCTCTTGATGTGGTTACTTTTCTCTGCCCTCCCAGCCTGGCTGCAAGGAGGGGGGCGGGCTTGAGGCCTCGGGCCTGGAACCGCTGGGGAGAGAGAGGGGACACCCTGGTGTGCGCGCCCCGCGGGGGGAGCCCTGGGCGCCGGGCACGGCCGCCGACAGCTGGGTCCCGGCCTCCCCGTCCCGGAGCTATTCTTAGCGCGGCCTGGCCCCGGCCTGCCGGCTCCCGCCGCCGCCGCCGCCGCCCCCCCGACCCCAGCCGCGCCCCGCGCCCCGCCTTCCGCGGCCGAGAGCAGGGGCTGGGCGCGCCCCGGCCTCAGTTTACCTCTGGAGGCGGCGGCGGCGGCCAGCGCGTGCATGTAGGGGGCCTCCCAGCGCTCCATCACCGGCTTGCCCAGGATCTGCAGGTGCATGTCCGCCGCGTCGTAGGCCGCGGGCGCCGCCTGCCACGCGGGGCTGCAGTTCTCGCCGGGGGCGAAGATGGGGGGCGCGGCGGGGGCGCTCATGCTGCGGCTGCTGGGGCTGGCGAGCGCGGCCGGGCCCTGCGAGGCCTTCTGGGCCGGGGGCGGGGCGGGGCGGGGCGGGGCCGCGGGCGGGCGCCGGGCACCGGGCGTCGGGGAGCCCAGGGTCAGCGGGGCGGGGCGGCCCGTCTGCCGCCTAACGGGAGCCCAAGGTAGCCGCCCGTGCCTCGCTGTCGGGGGCCAGCGCTGTGGGGCTCCCCGGGGCTCCCATGCAGGGGAACCTGCGGGGCCGGACCCACTGAGCGACCCCCGCGCTCCTGCAAATTCTGCGGGTTAGAAGCCCCGCACCCGGGTGGCGGATCAGGCCGGGATCTCGGGGAACCCTCGGAGGCCGCTGCCCACTCGGATCCTGAGCAAAAGTGATGGGGGGACCAGCTCCGCGCCTCCCCGGGGCTTTGGGGTCCCCAGAGACCAGGGACCCCGCACTGTCACCTACATGCCGCGTGGGCTCCATCCCGAAACTTAGCTACGGGCACAGTTCAGTCTGGCAGCACCTGGCACCTTAGACGAACCGGGTCGGCGCCAGCTTCCGCTCGCCCTCCCCTCGGGCGGGCTAACCCCTGCGCCCGCTCACCGTGGAGGGCGACCGACTGTGCTCGCCCGCGGGTGGGCCCTCCGGGGGAGGCCCCACTGGGAGCCGTGACTGCCCGCGCTGCACAGCCTGCAGGCCTGGAATCGGGGCGGCGGGGACTTCCTGGGGGTGCGCGGCAAGTGGGTGGCACAGGGGATACAAGGAGGGATGTGTCTGACCCCACAGCAGTTTTAAAAGATCCTATGTATGTATATATATAAAGTACAAAGATGCAATTTAATTAGAAAGGTGATACATTTGATCAAAACATTCACATCTTACAGAATTGGCATCAGCCTGCGGATCACTCCTCCTGCTGTTGTTTTGCTACAGTTTACAGTGGTTATACATTTTTATTTTTTAAGATTTTACTTATTCATGAGAGACATACAGAGAAAGAGAGAGAGAGGCAGAGACACAGGCAGAGGGAGAAGCAGGCTTCATGCAGGGAGCCCGATGTGGGACTCGATCCCGGGGCCAAAGGCAGGCGCTAAACCGCGTAGCCACCCGGGGATCCCCTACATTTTTAAATAGTTGAAAAACCAAAAACCAAAAGACAATTTTATGATACATGAAAATTACATGACATTCACTTTTGCGTGTGGGTAAAAGGAGCCCGTTCGCTGGCTGCTGCCAGGAGGGCCTCCCCGCTTTCACTTGTTAACATCAGGACTCTGGTGCTTTCTGGCTAGAATAGTACAGGTGAGTCATCACTATGAAACTTTATGGCCAACAAAACCAAAAATTTACACTAGTTAGCTCTGTACACAAAAAGGTTTGCCAGCCCCGTTGTAGAGCAATGGGTCATGGGAGGTGACATTCATTCATCCATCAGACATATACAGAGTACTTGACTTTGGGGGGTCCCATCCTGACTCCCCTGGAGCTCATAGCCTACTGGGTGGGGGAGACGAACAAGAATAAGCAATAAGTGGGGCACCTGCTGGCTCAGTCTGTGGAATCATGAGATCTCAGGATCATGAGTTTAAGCAGCAGGCTGGGGATGGAGCCTGCTTTAAAAAATTAAGTTTATTTTATTTCTGTTTATTTATTCATGAGAGACACAGAGAGCAGCAGAGACATGGGCAGAGGGAGAAGCAGGCTCCCTGTGGGGAGCCCGATGTGGGGCTCTATCCTAGGACCCCGGGGTCACACACTGAGCTGAAGGCAGGCTTAACCGCTGAGCCGCCCAGGTGTCCCCCAAAATTTATTTTATTTTCCAAAATTAATTTTTTAAAGATTTTATTTATTTACTCATGAGAGACACAGGCAGAGGGAGAAGCAGGCTCCACGCAGGGAGCCTGACATGGGACTCGATTCTGGGTCTCCAGGATCACACCCTGAGCTGAAGGTGGCGCTAAACTGCTGAGCCACCCCCCTGCCCCCCAAAATTAATTTTATTTTTTTTCAAAATTAACTTTTTAAAGTTTTTATTTATTTATGATAGTCACAGAGAGAGAGAGAGAGAGAGAGGCAGAGAGACATAGGCAGAGGGAGAAGCAGGCTCCATGTACCGGGAGCCCGACGTGGGATTTGATCCCGGGTCTCCAGGATCGCACCCTGGGCCAAAGGCAGGCGCTAAACCGCCGCACCACCCAGGGTTCCCCAAAATTAATTTTATTTTATTTTATTTTTTTTTTCCAAAATTAATTTTAAATAAAAAACTAAGTGAATGAGATAACTACAAGCCACATGGCAGCTATGACAGGACACAGTCTTGTGGTTTCTGCCCCTTGCCTAGCTGCTTTACCAGGTAGTCTTACTACATTTATGTATAAGTAATAATTCTGTATATGATAGTATATACGTAAATTAGGATGGATTGGACAGATATTTGTACATCGTGTTCACAGCAGCACTGCTCACAACAGCCAAAAGTTGGAAACAACCCAAATGTCCATCAGTAAAGGATAAACAGCCTTTCCTGTGACTGCACACAATGGAATATTACTCATCCTTAAAAAGGAAGGGACCCTGAGGGACACCTGCTGCAGGACCCCATTCCCAGGAGGTCCCCAGAGGAGGCCCGTCCACAGAGACAGAGAGGAGGTGGTGGGAGCCAGGTGTGGGGCAGGGGGGCGGGGGTCAGTGCTTCCTGGGGACGGGGTCTCTGTGTGGGGAGATGAAAGTGGTTTTTTTTATTTTTTATTTTTATTTATTTATGATAGTCACACAGAGAGAGGCAGAGACACAGGCAGAGGGAGAAGCAGGCTCCCTGCGGGGACCCCGATGTGGGACTCGATCCCAGGACCCTGGCGTCACACCCTGAGCCAGAGGCAGATGCTCAACCACTGAGCCCCCCAGGTGTCCCGAGATGGAAGGTTCTGCACACGGATTGTGGGGTGGGTGCACAGCGGGGTGAGTATGCTCCAGGCTGCCATGCTGTGCGCCTAGAAGTAGTGACTATGCTAAAGTTTACGTGTATTTTACAATAAAAAAGAGGCCAAACCCATACTTTGTGCATCGGGTATGCTCATCTCCACGTTAGGATTCAATTCAGAAGTGTCCACATACCCTGTGGTCACAGCATTTGCTCTGGGGCGGGAGGCTGGAAATTAGGAAGGAGAGAATCAACTGCCTGCTTTAAGTTTTTAAACAGGTAAGTAGTAAATGTAACAAAATACCAGGAAATGTGTGTTCCAGTGGCAGGTACAAGACTTACCTTATTGGGGGGGGGGGGGGGTGTCTGTATTTGTAACGTATCTTGCAATGCAGGCGGGACGCCCAACGTGGAGCTTGGACTCCCAACCCTGACCTCAGGAGTCGCATGATCTGACCGGGCCAGCCAGGCGCCCCAGGGTCATTATTTTTTAAAATGTATTATTTTAAACCGTTTGTGTCCGACTTCCTCCGTTTGACCACATCCTGCGGGCTTCATTCGGTGCTTCGTGGTTTGTTTATGAGATGCCAATGGCCGGGCGTGTGGGTCGGGTCACATCCCCCGCGACCCGGGCCCACGTGCGACGGGGGTGCTGAGCTCCGCGCCACCTGCCGCCGCCCCTGCTCCCCGCGGGTGTTCTCACTGCGCCACGTCGCGCCGCCCGCCCGCCCCCGCCCGCTAGGACCTGGGGTTTGTCTCGCGCCGTGCGCCCGCGACCTGGGTCCTCCGCACCTTCCGGCCCCTGGACTTGGCGGCGCCTCCCGGGCGTCTCCGCCGCCGCCGCCGCCGCCCGCGCGACCAACCCCACGGGCCCCGCCGCCCCGCGTGACCTTGCGCGGGGCGTGGCCTCCGCCCACCGTTGACCCCGCGCGCCACTTCCGACCTGAGCCCAAACAAGGAAGCCCGGCCGCGCCTGCGCCCCGCGGTGCCTAGCTCGGAGGGCCCGAGAGCGAGCGCGCACGCACGCACGCACGCACGCACGCACGCACGCGGTCCAACCCCCCGCGCTCCTCTCCCCAGGCAGGGCCGGCGCCCGGGACTCCACTTCCCAGCGCGCTCTGCGGCGCCGCCGGTAGCTGCGGAGGAGCAAGGCCGGGGCCGCCGCACGCAGGCACGCACGCAGGCACGCACGCAGGCACGCACGCAGGCACGCAGTCCGGCGGGCGCACCCCTGGCCCCGCCCCCGGAGGCCCCGTGCGGGAGCGCGCCCGGGCGTGCGCAGGGCGGCGGCGCGGGCGCGGGGGCGCGCGGTGACCGTTGGCGCTGAGGGGAGGAGGCAGCGCGGCCGCCGCCGTTGCGCAGATCCGGGCCGCGGCTGTGCGGAGGGCGCCGGGGCCGGTGACCTTCCGGAGGCGGGAGCGAGCCAGGGGGCCCGGGACGCCGAGCGCCGCCGCCATGAACAACTCGGGCGCCGACGAGATCGGGTGAGGACGCGCCGGCCTGCGCCGCCGCCGCCCAGACGCCGCCCCGGCCCCGTCAAGGTCACGCCGGCGGGCCGCGCTCGGGCCGGGCCTGGGGTCGCGGGCGGCGAGCGGGGGGCGGGAGTGCGCGTCCCGCCGCTTCCGGGCCGGGCGGCCGAGGGGGGCGGGGGCGGGGGCCCGGCCGGGGGGGTCCGGGGGGCGCCGCCGCCGCCGCCGCCGCCGCCGCCGCCGCGCCCGGGAGCCGCGAGCCTGGGGTCCGCGGCGTGCGGCCGCCCGCGCCCGGGTGTGTGCGGGGTCCCCGCGCGGGCCTGCTGCCGCCTGGGCGCCGGGGCTCCCGCGGGGGGCGGCTTCCCGGGGCTCCCCGGCCCGCGCAGCAACTTGGCGGGCGGCGCACGTGGCCCCGGGACGCCGGAGTGCGGCCGCGCAACTTGTTCCGGCGGCGGCGGCGGCGGCGGCGGCGGCCCGGCTCCCGCTCGGCCCCTCCCGAGGCGCGGGGACAGGGGAGGCTCGCGGACCGCGCGCCCGCCGGCAGGTCACGTGGGGCGCCCGGGTCGGGCCCGCACCGCCGGCCGGGGTCTGCCGCGGAGCCCGCCCGGAGGCGCCCCGCGGACGGAGAAGGAAGGCCGCTTCCCCCCGCTTTCTCCTCGCCCGGCCATTAGGAGGCGGGTCGGCGTTGGGTTCCCCTCCTTAATTATAGCCTCGTTGCACGCGGAGGGAGCCCCGGACCGAGCCAGCGATCCCGGAGGAGCCGGGGAGCCCGACTCTGCCCTAGTTGAGGGCTCCGGTCTAGTTTTCGTTGCGGAGAGCGGCCCCGCGCTCTCAGGGTGGCGTTCAGGGTTAGCCTTTTCTGTGCAGCGCGGGGCTGGGTTTCCGTGGCCTTGTGCATCCTTGTCAGTGCCTTGAGCTTTGCAGGGACGCCCTGTGTCTGCTGGAGCGCCTGCTTTGGTAAGTCATTGTTTGCCGGGGATGACTGGCCTCTCCCCGGCCTCCCGCTCCACCTGTGGACACAAAATGCGTTTTGTGGGCTCTCGGTCCCCACGCCGCACCCCGTCCGCGACTGGGAGGAGGACCCGAGGAGGACCCGTCACTCCCAGCCGGGTTTGCTCTGCAGAGCGTGCCCAGCACTGGCAGGCGGCGTGTTCTTTGTGTTACGCAGCTGAAAAGTTGCAGCGCTTCTGACGGGAAACCGGGGTGTAGGGAGAGAGTGCTCCAGAAGCGGGGCCGGGCCCGCCCCATCCCCGTCCCTGTCCCTGTCCCCGTGCTGCCGTCCTGCCTTGCCCCGCCAAGGGGCAGGGGTCTTCAGGCTTGCACAAGGAGAGCAGACAAAGGTCGGGAGGGAAGGGCGCCTGGAGGCCCCTGCGGTGTGCTGCGGGGATCTGAGCCTGGTCTGCAGTGCCAGCTCCGGCGTGCCGTGGAGCCAGTAGGAGCCACGTTCCCCTCCCCGCTCTTGCCGATCCACCCAGATCACCTGAGTTTTGAAGTTGTAAATGACGGGTGTCCCGGAAACCTTTCATTGCTTTGTGGGTAGGAATCTGGTGCTAAAAATATTGACCAATTTCCGTTTTAAATAGGATCCTTGTTTCTGTTATTGGCGTGGGAGTCCAGGGCCCACTGGCTGTCCTCGTACAGATGGTTGACTCCGCTGGGCTCCGGGTCTAAGGGCCCTCTTGCAGTTTCCTGTGATCGGACCGCAGTTGCCTACTTTGGGGTGGTTACCACGTGGGAGTGAGTGCTGTGCTCAGATCCAGGTGCAGGCAGATGTTAGCAGGATGCGGCCGGTCTGAATGATCTCTGATGACACGCATCTTCATCTTCAGTCTCCTTTGCTTGGGGCTCTGGTCTTTGGTCAGCTTGGTCCAAGTAGCTCCCGAGGGAGGGCTTGACAGGCGAGAAGGGCTGCTCCCCTATACGTAACAGGAAACTGCATGTATGGGTACAAGAGGTAAGACCTCAGGAAGCGTGTGGATGCGTGGGGCCCGATCCAGTGCACGTATCTGCTTCTGAGTTGGGAGTTTTCAAAGGAAGAGCTTCACCAAGTGTTGGCTGTACCCGAGCCAGCTCAGAGGTCCCCTTGAGGTCTGGCGGGAGGGGAAGGTGGCTGAGACCAGTGGTTTTAGTTAGTGTTTTCATAGTCCTGATTGTCCCAATCAGCCAGAGCAGAGGAAGGGTTGGGTCTTGAGAGCAGAGGGATGATAGGAGCGGCAGTGCCACGTGTGGCCCCACGTAGCAGTTGTGTGATGGGCTGATATGCTCCCTTCAGAGCCAGCAACCAGGGGGACAGGCGGTCGCTTTGCTGAGGGCAGCGTCCTCTTTCCCTGCCATAACATGAGAAAGTTGACTTCAAGAAGGGTCTCTGGATTCCGACTCGGAGCTGGTGCCAGCACGAGCCTTACAGAGATCCAGACCCCCCGGGCTCCTAGGCCTCTGAGGGCACCTGGCTGGCATCTTGTCAGTGCTCACAAGTGCTGGAGGAGGGCTGGTTCCCTTTAGGACAGAGGCGTTTTGTTCCACCCACCTCTGGGGCAGCCGGCTTGTGTTGTGGAACTGGAGAAAGGTCTGAGGAAGGTATCATCTGGCACATGTTCTACTGGGAAGGCAGGGCCAACTGGACACCCTTCAGGGGAGAGTCCTGGGGAGAGGAGGAACTCCGCGGAGACCAGGTGAAGCAGCTTTCAGGTCACTCTGAGAGGAGGTGCAGGGAGGCGGCAGGAGTCCAAGGCTGCGGGAGCCCGAAGCACGGAAGGCAGGTGACCCCACCTATCCCAGCAGCCCCGCAGCCCTCCAAGTGCCGACAGGGCGAGGCCAGAGGCCTGGGCCTGGAGGAGTGGACACTTGTTAAATGCGTGTCTTCACTGAGCGGCCAGGAGGCGGGAGAGGTCCTGACTGTTTGGTTCAGAGAGGTCCTGGTTGGGGAAGAGGCCATCTTTTGCAGGGTAGACAGTGGTGAACTCTGGAGGTAGAAGGTAGAGATGCTTCTCTTTTGTCTTTTGGAGGTGTTTGGGGGCAGTCTCCCCAGCAGTGCTGACACTTGGGGGAGTCCTGGGCCCTGTGGGGGCTGAGCAGCATTTCTGGCCCCCATCCACTTGGTGCCAGGAGCACCCCCAGTTGTGAAAATCACAGATTTCCCCGGATACTGCCCAGTACCCTCTTGGGGCTAGGACCACCCCAGATGAGACACCTGTTTGGGAACATCTCCTCTTTTCGGCCTGGTTCCCAAGGTGTCCCTGCCACTTGCACCCATGGTTTAGGATTTGTTTGCTGTAGCGGGAGCTAGTTTGACACCTGTGAAGTTGACCATGGTGCTGGGAGGCACGCTGGTTGACTTCCTTCTGTTCTCAACGTTGGCAGCAGGTTGAGCACCTGGACCAGGTGATGTGCCCTCCCCACTTGAGGAAACTCACCCCGGGTAGCTCACTGCTGATACCCTTCCTAGAGTACCTGCTGGGAGCTGGGCTGGAACTTCATGCCCCAAGTCAAACCCTTCTCTCTGCAGGACAGACTGAGGCTTAGCAGGGCAGGAGACTTGCCCAAGGTCACCCCTTGGAGGAGCCAGAGCTGAGAGTCCCGAGCCCCAGAACAGTCCTGGTAGGGAATGGCAGGGATGAGGGCCAGGCCCAAACGTGTACATTCCACCACCTTTGAGAAGGTGTCCTGTCTTCACAGGGTGACTGTAGCATGGCACGGTGTCCCTCTCTGAGCTATGAGTAATGTCTTCAGCCGGCGGTCAGCTGTTTGATTGAGGCTCTTGCCTGCTCCTAGGGAGTGGTGGGAGACAGGGGTCCTGTCTGGGGGCGGGCTGGTGGAGGAGCTCACGGTAGGAGGCTTTGGGTGTCGGGAGTGAACGTCAGGCACTGGGACATCCTGGGGTTTTCTTCTGCCTGTGTCGGTCGACCCCCGTAGTGGTCTGGCCAGAGCGAAGCCTGAGCTGCCAGAGGGCAGGGTCCACACAGGCAGCAGCTGCCTCCCAGGATCTTGTGTGTGTTGCCGAAGCAGGCTGGCTCCCTGGCTCCTGGGGCTGCTTCCTTCCCTGCAGGGAAATGAAGACCTGCTTAGGAAGACAAGGTCCCCGGGTGACCTCCCTGGAGGGGCAGGAAGGGGCAAACAGAGGCTCTGCATTGTGTGTTCTTTAAACAGAAAGGGCCGTTTGCTGAACAAATGTGATTGGTCCCAGGCCCTTTGTTCCTTGCCCTCCAGAGCCAAGCTCTGCCCTGCTGCGTCCGCACTGGTGGCCACCTCACCAGGCGAGCCTGCAGTGCTTGGCCTGGGCCAGGGGAAGCCACTGGAGGTTTATTTTCTGGCATGAATACCTTGTGGCTGCCCTAAAGTACACAGAGCAAGAGCGGCGCAGTCCTCCAGTGCAGGTTTCAATCTCAGCAGGTGGGGGAGGGGGAGCGTTACCCAGAGCTTGGTGTCCAGGTCACTTCTGCAGATTCCCTTACTGAGGGGAGGTCACCAGCACCTGGTGTTGAGGTGCAGGTCCTGGGAGCCACCTCTCCTGGGCCCCCCTGGTCGTGGTAACACCTGTTCCCCCTCAGGAACCTGACTCTGGTTCATCTGGGAGGGCCTGGTGGAGCCAGGAGGTCCCCCCCGATGGCTTGTGGGGTTCAGGGACTGGGGGGGCCCCTGACTCAGCTTTAGCTGAGTCATGAGTCTTGCACCTGAAAGAGCAGAGAAAGGCTGGAGAAGGAAACACAAAATCAGCTGTCCCCTTAATCTGCGAAGTCCCGTATGAGAGCATCCATCAGCGCTTGAGATCACCCATCAGTGCCCAGTGAGTGTGTCTGGGCCGCCCCTGGGCAGCTGGCAGGGTGAGCAGCCCCACACTGTGCCAGGCGTGCACATACGTCTGTGTTGACTAGTGATAGTTGTGCTGCCTGGGCAGCTCTTGAGCTGTTTCTGGCCAGTCCTGCTTACGGCCCTGTAGTCCCTGGGGCTCAGAGGTTGGGGCTTTGCCCTGGGGTCTGGGGGGGTCTCCTAGGACCTTCGGAACCTTTTGGCTCCTTCTGTGGGTGGACCGGGGAAGGTATGCCGTTGGCGCAGGAGGAGAGGACATGCAGACAGGTAAACCTGCTCACGAGGCACTGCCTAGAGAGGCTCATGGGACTGCCCGGAGGCTGGGGCTCTCCTCCCCGAGGGACGGGTGTGGCCCACGAAGGTGTCCCTTGCTGTGCATCTCAGCCTAGGGCCGGGGAAGCAGATCCTGGCATTTCTTCTTAATGAAAACCTCTCGTAGCCTAGGACCACAGGGCGTCAGACTCGCGGAACGTGGCGAAGTAGTAACCAGAGTTCCTAGATGCTATCTCAGCCAGCCTCACCAGCGCTGACGTCTGGCCTCATCTGTGTGTGCCCCCTCCCCTACGCCATGTGTGGCTCGTGGGAAGTATCGACCAGTGAGCGGGAGCCCCCCGACCCTTTGTGTGGATGCTTGCGTGTGTTCTGTTTTCCGAGAAGAACATTCTCTGCAATCAGTGCAGCACAACGATAAAACGAGGGCAGAGCGTTGATACCCTTTCACCCCCAACCCATAGGGCAGGATCGGGGCTGTCAGTTATGTGGATGACGGTGTTTCTGGTCTTTTCTCCTTAATGCCAGATTTTGAAATTTAAATGAGTGCTGGAACCTGGACTGGTCAGACGAGTTCCTTCCTCCGTAGGTGGGTGGGTGGTGGAGGATTGGGTTGCTTGGAAGGATACCTGTTTGCGACCTTACTGTTTTGGTTGGATGCACACTAGGTAGAGGCTCGTATTTGTCTCCGTGAATTAGGTCTTGTTTTTTGAGAACGCTGGAGATCTCTTTTTCTTGCATGAATTCGCTTTTCCACAGCAAAGCCTTGTTCATTCCCGTGTCGAAGGAGTGGGCAAACACGCAGCTCCTCTGCGGTGCCAGCCAGCCTTGGGGCCTTCGGTCATCTGCCGCTCTGCGCCCCTACTGGGTGCCAGGCCCCGTGAGGGCGGGGCGGGGCCTGAGTCAGCTTGCTCCAGGCAGCGCCCTAGGTGGCCGAGGAGCCCCACTCCCCTGGGATTGTCTGGAGGCAGGAGGAAGCCTGGCCTGATTCTGAAAGGGGTGCGTAGGAGACACGAATTTAAGTTAATGAGGCCTAAAAGTAAGCCTCCCTTGCTGCTTGATCAGCATGTTCTTGAGACTTGTCCTCACAGAGCTCCCTTGTGCGGTGCTGTAAGCGCGGCCTCCGCCAGATGCGCCCGGCCGGCCCATGCGCAGGGGCCCGTCCGTGGGGGCCCGTCCGTGGGGGCCTGGCGGCGGCCGCTTACACGATGTCAGTGGGTACCTGTGGGGGGCGATTGTTTCTCACGCGCTACATTCACATCGCCCCTCCTCAGAGGAAAGGCTGCGGTGGGAACAAGCCCCTGACAGTCCTGGGGCCCGTTTTGTCAGGGGCTGGCTCGCCGGAGCTTGAATCCCTGGATGGAGCGGGGGTGACAGGTGCGCTAGCTGCCTCTAAGGGGTCTGTCCCCGGGTGGAGGACAGGGCACCCCGTCTGGCAGTTCTCTTGGTTGCTTGGCGGGATTGCCATCAGCCTGGTGGGGGTCTTGTCTTCGAGCTGAGCATGGTGTGGTTGGCTGCAGGCAGGGGGACTGCGGGACCCTCAGTCTCCGATGGGGACTGAGCCTTGGCCACGTATTGGCATCTGAAGACCTCTACGAGTCATGGTGGCCCTGTCCCCTCTCCCCGGGGAGGCGGGCGGGACTGAGCGCTGCCACTGCTGCAGCTAAAGCTTCTTGCCTGCCTTCTCTGCCATCCCCACCTTCCGGTTGAGGAGCCGTGTACGTCGGAGATGCGAGGGAGCTTGGCCCGTAAGGCTGGGATAGCCCGCCCCCACGGACCTGCTCCCGTGCCTCAGTGCCTCGGTGGCTCCAGGCCTCGCCAGCCCACGGGCGGCAGGAAAGGTGGGCACCGCCCTGCGGCCTGTTGGTGGGGAGCCCCTCCCCGGGGGCAGGGGCAAGTAGGAGGGCCCACGGTGCTGGAACCATCCTAGGGGTGTGCTGTGCGGAAGAGAGGCTGGGCGGCCCCGAGGGCACCAGTGGGGCACCTTCACATTCTAGCGTGTCTGCCCGGAAGGCCGCCCAGGCTGCCCTGAGGTGGGAGATGTGGGCGGGGCTCCACTTACTCGTGACCACGTGGAAGATCCCCGAGGCTTTGTCCTAGGGCCCCCTGCCCTCCCCCCCCCATTGTTCTGGTTTGCTGCATGTGCTCTCAGACCTTGCGGCTAAATCCCCAAGTATTTGCAAGAGCGCTGAGGAAGTGTGCGCCACGACTCCACCCCAAAGCCCCTGGGGTTCGAGGGCTCCGTCGGTCCTTTCTCAGGGTCTCACTGTCAGGCTCGGCAAGCACGTGTGGGTGGCTCTGGACGTGTCGTCTTCACTTCCGCGTTGTAACACTCTCCCCACCACCTTGGCAAGTCTCGGTGTCGATTTTTGTGTCTGTAGCTGTCGAGGCGGGCACTGGCTGAGGGGGACATGTGTCATTGCTGTGACCTCGACGCGAGTCCGCATGTCTGCACCAGCTTCTTGTGGGTTCCCGCCTGAGGATGGGGCGGATGGCTGGCATCTTTAAGGCAAGAACTATCTTGACCCTAAATATTTTCTTGTTGAATTGCAGGAAGCTCTTCGTGGGCGGTCTTGACTGGAGCACCACCCAAGGTAGGTGGTGGGGACCGGCCTGCGTGCCAGGAGCTGCAGGCAGGCCTGTGACCTTGGTCTTCAAGTTGTGTGAATTCATCTCTTGTTATTGCCTTGGGTTTTTTGTTTGTTTTCTTTAATTTTTGATTTACTTACTGGTTTTGAATTCTAGGGTTGAGGGGTGCTTGACTGGGAGTTGTCTTGGGGTCTCACCAGAGTTTAGGGGAGGGATGTAGGCAGGAGACTGTTGGGGTGTGGAGCGTGGAGGCTTGCTGGTGCAGTCACTGAACTCGGCCTCCAGCAGGAAGAAGCTGGTGGTAGCTGGCATTCCCAGAGGTCACCTTGCATTCCCTCAGACTTCTTTTCGGAACGCTTTTGGCCGCTGCCATTGTCACTTGCACCCTTTCTAATTCATGTGAAGACATAATGTGTCTGTGTCTGGAATTCCCCGTCCTTCCCCAGGGGTCTCCCTCGTGTCCTTGACCATCTTCCACCTCCCACCCCCGCCCAGTCAGTTGATTAGCCAGTTTAAAGGTTGCTGGTTCCACAATTTCCAGGTCATGCTGAAGGACTAGGAGCATGTGTGCCTGTGTGCTTTACACACCAGCTGTGTACAGTGCTTTAACACGCTGGTGTGTGTGTTTGTGTTCTTGTCCCAATCTCTGAGCAGAGACTCTACGCAGCTACTTTTCCCAGTATGGAGAAGTCGTAGACTGTGTGATCATGAAAGATAAAACCACCAACCAGTCTCGAGGCTTTGGGTTTGTCAAATTTAAAGACCCAAATTGTGTGGGGACGGTGCTGGCCAGCAGACCACACACACTAGACGGCCGAAACGTGAGTGTCTTTCCCTGGAGTCCACTTCCTCCTGTCCCTCTTGTCCCTCCTGTCCCTGCCACTTGTTGCTTCTTCAGGTTGCCACTGCTGCTGGTCCTTGACGGATGTTCATGTTAGGGAACGTTTTAGGGGGTTGACATTAAGGGTTGCAGCTCTGGACTTAGACTGGATCTTGGAGTAGAGCATGGATTTGGGGTGTACTGTGTTGGGGTCGTGTGCTTGTTTGCTGTGCTGACACCTTTTCTAGGGAAAATAGTTTCATATTCACAACGGATTCATTTGAAACTTCTGCAGATCGACCCAAAGCCATGCACACCTCGAGGGATGCAACCAGAGAGGACACGGCCGAAGGAAGGATGGGTAAGGGGCTGGGCTGGGCTGGGTGGGGCTGCCTCTCCACGTGTGCCACAGCCACAGCAGGAAGGAAGTATGTGCCTTTGATCTGATGGTTTTGTTCATCACCGTTCAGAGTAACAGAGGTCTTCTGGTTTGGTGTTTGAGCTGCTGGGGATCGCTCAGACTTACCAGTGGTATCTGTTTTTTACGTTTTAGCCAAGAGTATTCATGTTGGTCTACCTTGAAAAGAAGGAAAAGATCTTGCACACCTGTTTGTGATCAGGAGTTCCATTTTCTCCTCACCAGAGGCTGCCAGCCTGCCCAAGGGGAGCCCGGTGTCCTAGCACCTTCTGCCCCTGCTCCCCCAACATTGCTGCTTGCTGGCCACTCCTGTCCAGGTGCTGCAGCTCATAGGCAGGGGCCCCCTTGGCTATGTCTGAGAGCCCAGTTGCTGCTTGTTCAAACTACTGGTTCAGAATCCACCAGTGTGGTGGCTCTTCAGGGATTCTCTGTGAGCTGTGTGTGTCCCCTGTTGCTTGGCCAGTTGGAGCAGACCTGTCCTCTGTCCACTATAACCCATCCCTCCCCTTCCCCAACACAGAAGGTCTCCGAGAAGACCATTATCCAGTATGCATTTGTCCTAGCAGAAGGGCCTGGTCAGAGCTGGGCTGGAGGTAGGCCAGATGTCCGATTGGCGTATCTGAACCCGGGCCTGAGAACTTGCATTTCTAGGAGGGTCCATTTGCTTCTGGTCGACAGGGGCTTCAGACCCTTAATACAGTTTTTATTTTCCCAGTTTTCTGTTGGGAACTTTTGGGGGAACTTTATAGAAAAATCGGAAGAGCAGTACATCAAAAACCTAAACACGTGGCTTAGATTCGTCGATTGTTAATATTTTCTTAGTTATCTATATCCCTTCTCTGTATCTATCACTCCTAAATTCTGGAGCGTGCATCTCCTAAACACATGTCCTCCCACATACCCACCCCCAGCGGAAGTGTCGGCAGTGGCTCCCAGCACCACCTGTGTCCAGACTGGTGCATTTGCAGCTCTGGGGTCATTTCACAGGTGGCTTTCGTAGCCCTTCTCTTCAGACTGGAATCCCAGCCACATTGACGTTCCATGTGGTTGCTCACGTCCTTTAGTCTCTTAGCAGTTTTACTGAGATGGCACAGGCATGTAGAGTAACCTGCACCTCTTGGTGGAGTTTGACCCCTGTGTGTACCTGTGAGACCCTCGCCCGCCCCCAGAGTTCAGTGGCATCGGTCCGGAGCAGTTGGGATGATGTAGCTGCGGAGCCCCTTGGACAGGAAGGACACAGTGTGGGAGGAGGCAGCGTCCCAGGAGCAGGAGCCGAGGTGCTGGTCTTCCATCTCGCTCTGGCGAACGTTTTCCCCCAAGCGGTGCGACCCTCCCACAGAGGGTGGGATCACGTAAGGCGTGTGGCTGCCCAGTTACCGGAATGCCCCATAGTCCTATTTTTCTACCCGGTGAAAACCTGGAAAAACTCTGGTTTTTCATCGTGCTGGCCACCCTGCCCTCCCAGAGTCCGTCCTTTGAGATCGTAGAGCTTTCTCTTCGATAGCTGCTCTCCAGGATGGGTAGACCTAGGACCTGCCACGTGCTCTGTGCACGTGCCTGTGCGTCCGGTGCTGCCGGTGCTGGATCCCTGGGGTCTTGGGACTCTGTAGGAAAATGAAAGACTTAGGATGGTTTGCTGACTATGGTTCTCTTTAGTGAGTTTTTGGAGTGTTTTGGTCTGGCTTTTAGCTGGGTCTTAAAACCAATGCAGAGCATGTCACATACTCACTGTGGGGAGTGTTGTGAGGGTGCCCCACATGGACTAACCATTTTTTCCTTCTTAAAACAGCAGAAAGGACCCAGGAGCGATAACAGTAAATCAAATAAGATATTTGTCGGTGGGATTCCTCACAATTGTGGTGAGACAGAGCTCAGGGAATACTTCAAGAAATTCGGAGTGGTGAGTTGTCCCTGCACCAGAGCACGGTGGGTCAGGGCGGGAGCGGTGGAGCCAGATGTCTGTGGACGTTAAGCCTGGCAGGTCCCTCCTCTGGGCTTGTGCCTCCCCCAAAGCAAGCCAGAGCCCAGGAGAGGATTTACTGCTTTTCCAGGCAGTCGAAGGCTCGCCAGGCTGATCTCCTGGAAGGCCCTTCTGATTGTTGTAAGCGCCAGAGTGTAAAGCGCTAGATAGTGTTAGGGAGAAGCAGGGTTTGGCTTGGCTGTGGGAGCCCGCCTGCTGCCTCTTGTCATGGGAGGGAATGTTCTAGGCCAGGTCCTCACAGGAGCAGTATAGACCCCACCACCCGGGAGGGGGCCAGCCTGGACCTGTGCTGCCCTGCTCCAGCAGCTTACACTGGCCTCCATGCTGCCGGGGACTCACTCCCTGGCTAGGTGCCGTGAGATTTTTTTGACTCGTTACCTGCTCGGTGTTTCCTCAGTGACAGCAGAGTTTCTTCCAAGGCTGGTGTGTTCTTTACGGAAGAGGCTGAAATCTTTTAGAATCTTACAGGGGTTTAACGTTACTTGGGTTCATTTGGAAGCTGAGTTCTAGTAGGGCAGACAGAAGAGAAGATAGGGGCTTGCGAGTAAGCGCATGTCGGGGGCCGTCCCAGTCATCTGCGCAAAGGCACGGGGTCACCCCAGGCTCCCACTGAGTCATACACCCTGTTGGTGGGACAGCCTTGTGGCCCTCACTATCGCCTGTTTGTCAGAGGGTGCCTGAGTGTGCCGAGGGCCTGGGCCAAGAGTTAAGAGCGCCAGAGCACATGTGCTCAGTGAGCAAGGGGCCCGGGAAAGAGGGGTGCTGGCTGGGTGGACACCTGTCAGGGAGTGCCAGGCTGAGTGCTGGCCAGCGGGACGCTGTTGAAGCGTGCGGCTGAGCCCCAGATCTCCAGCAGCCCAGCCTTGGTTTTTATCCGAGCGGAAGGGTGTGCTGTGGTCCTCCCAGGTCTCGCCTCCCCAGCTAGAGCGTGGGGCTGGGGCCTCGAGTGTCCAGATGGCTCCCGTGAACACTCGAGGCAGAGGCAGCAAGCACTTCCCGTGGCCTACTTCAGGTGTGAGTCTCAGGCATCAAGCCCCATAACGTCAGCCTTTTGCCTCGGGACTTCTC
The DNA here is from genome assembly GCF_011100685.1 of Canis lupus familiaris. NCBI lineage: Eukaryota > Metazoa > Chordata > Mammalia > Carnivora > Canidae > Canis > Canis lupus. The sequence continues at coordinate 57,891,958 of NC_049241.1, read as the reverse complement.
TGAGGAAGACATTCCCAAGCTGTCATTTGCCTCGGGAGTTTTGTGGTAGCCAGATGTGCTCGTGGCACCCAGGTTCTCGAACAGCCATCTCTCTTGCAGGTCACAGAAGTGGTCATGATCTACGACGCAGAGAAACAGAGGCCTCGAGGTAAAAGAGATGGAGTTTGTCCTTGACTTTCCCCCTTCAGATGGCAAACTATTTCACAATTAGGTGGTGGTGGTAGCGAGTATTGCCTCAGAGAAGGATGATTTGGAGACATGATTAAAACATAGGCCCTTCCAGTGCAGCACAACCTGTCTGCTTCCCAAGGTCAGACGTCACAGTGTTTTTTTGGCTCATTCTTTTGAAGTTTTTACGACTTGACGTGAATTTCAATATGGTTTCTGTTTTCCAACGTGTACTGAAAGATGGGTGCTTTTTTCCAGTGCTGCACTTGTCATTGAGGGGCACGTCCTGCTTGGAGTCCCTGCCCAGGCAGATCTCATTCCATGGCATCAGGCTAGGTCTGCCCCAGCTCGGCTTGAACGTGGACTTTCCTTTATCCATCCCATGCTTTTTTCCTGTTTTTCTTGTTTCTTGTTCCCCTAAGACCATGGGGCAGTGGGAGGAGGGTGAGGAGCCGCCTCAGCGCGTCCCTGTGAGGTTCCATGAGCTGCCCACGCTCGCACGCCCAAATTGGTTTGTGAGGCTGGGACAGTGGGCACCTGATTGCCATGCCCCCCCCCCCTTTTTTTTAATATTCTTTTCTTTTTTTTCTTTTTTCTTTGTCTTTTTCTTTTTTTTTCTTTCTTTCTTTTTTTTTTTTTTTTTTTTTTTTTTTTCTGTGGCTGCCGCTGTTTGTGCCTGCCCGTCTGTTTTGGTTCATCCACCGCTTGTGGGCCAGCCGTGGGAGCTGCCCTGCCCGCGGGCGCCGCGCAGCCCCTGCCCCAGCCCTGTCCGAGGCCCCCCTAGCACAGAGCCGGCGCCGCCGCAGCATGCGCCCGCCATGCTGGAGAATAGTTTGCCATTTGAACTTCCATCCTTCTCTTCTTCCATGATAAGTGACGTATCCTCACTTCATGTCGATTAAGCTGTTAAGTCTTAGCTTAACTTTAACGTAGACATACATGCTTAGTGACGTACTTAAGTGTCTCATAGTAAAGTACAGTAACGTTAAGTAAGTTGTTTTTCCTTTTCTCTCTGTGAATTGTTTGTGATTAACGATATCTCTTTAGATTTCTCTTCTCCAGGTGCTAAATTATATCACACAGGTACAGGCCAGTCCCGCAGTCAGAGGAGGGAACGGGCTTTGCTCCAGTGGGGTGTAAACGAAGTTTCAGTGTGTTTCTGTCCGCTTCCTCAGTGGTGATGTCGCCTCTTGACAGACAGATGCATCCCTAGACGCCCCGCCCCGGGGCTCCTTACCCAAGACTCACCGCCTCTTGCGCTATAACGGACCACGCGAGCCCTGTGGTTGCAGACCCTCCTGCACTTTGAAAAAATGTTAACTTTTTAACATGCTGTTCATCACCCATACTGTGTTCCACCATTTGCCTCCAGTCTTGTGAAACTTCAGGACACGGGAAATCCTGAGGGCTGCTCTTAGATTCCTGACCCCAGTCGCCCCCCCACCCCCAGGCCTCGCCCTGGGCCTGGGGAACACGCTGAGCCGCCGTGGGCTGGGGGGGCACAGGCAGGAGGAGCTGGCGGGGAGAGCACTTCGGGCTTGGCCTTGGGGCCCCTGTTCCTGTGGGGGCTCACACTGTCCTCCACATCAGGCTTGGAGAGTCCCTGCGAGCTCGAGGCCAGCAGAGGGCGGGAGCGACGGCAGGAGCCTCTGGTGGGCTAACGGGGTGTCCCAGAGAGCTCATCCTGCTTTCTCCCCTTCCCAGGTCTTTTCCAGGGCTCTACCTCCCTTCTCCTTCTTGGACAATCTAAGGCAGTGTCCCTGTCCCTGTCTGTCCTAAGGGTTCTGCATGTGTCTCACTGGGGACAGTGACGCCCTGACCTCGCCCATCGTCCCCTCTCCCCTCACCCTAACAGCTGCCTTTGCTCGCCTCACACCTTCCTCTCCGGTGACTCCCCGCTCTAGCTTCGGTTTCCTTCTGTGTGTCTTGCCGTCATCGTTCTGCAGCCATGATTCCGCTCCTTCTTGCACGCCGTGTGCAGAATCTTGTGTGAGTGTGTGCATAGTCACGCTCATGCACACGCGTGTGCAGAGACACATCAGAAGCCTCCTGAGTCCCAGGTGTTCCCTCCCTGCTAGTCTTTCCTCCCCAAGTTTCTGAGCTCCCCCCCCCATTCCGTCCCCCACCGAGGTTTTGCCTGCAGTCTTCCCACATGGCCCAGCACCTGCAGCCTCAGCAACCCTCTCCCGTCAGCTTGAGAGGCCTCCTACCTGCCCGCTCCGACTCTGCGGCCCTTAAAGGCCCTGTCGGGCGCAGGCTTGACTCGGGCTCTTGGCATCGGCTGTGATGCTCTGTAGCTCTGTCCCCTCCCCTCCCCACCCCAGCCTCCGTACCCCATCCCCTTCTTCAGCCGGTCCAGGCGCTCAGCCCTTCCGCTCACCCGGCTTTTGTTCTTCGGGGTCTTCTGGCAGCTGTCTGCCGCACGCGTCCCTTTGTGCTCAGAACAGATGGGCCCCGGGGGAGGCAGTGCAGTCGACTGAGGACCAGACATGCCACATTAGCGGGGCGGTCACACTCACCCAGACCAACCAAACTTCGTTTATACTGCCACTTTCTTGTGTTTGGGAAATGCTAAATTTTTTTTCCCTTTAAAATTCTTTTTGATGACATGGTGCCTCTTGCTCTTGCTGCTGACAGCAGAGTTTGACCTGCTGGAACCCGTTGTGGCCTGTATCTTTGTGTATTTTATTTATGTAGATACGTACAGATAGATACCTGTATACATACGTATGTTACTTTGACAGGACTCCTTGGGCTTACCCAACAGCGTTGGATAAGCTTAGCGAGGCACTAACTGTGTAGAGACCGTACTTCTGTTTAACGCGCTAGAACAATATATGGCTGCTGTCAGCACTAGTTGCAAAGCAAATTGCAAGCCGAGGGGGAGAATCTTGGGTTTCAGAAAAGCAGAAGCGCACCCACGGCACACACTCGCCAGAGGTGGAGCTCGCAGCCCGCCCCCCCCCCTGCTTGCAGGGGTGCACCGCGGTCCCCTCCACAGAGTGCTCTGGCACACACTGGGCGCACTGGGCCTGCTGGTGGGCCAGGCCCTCGCCTTTTTGCTGTCCGGGCTGCCACTCCACGAGGCCAGCCCTTGGTGGTTCCCACCGTGTCTCTACTTGGAACCCCGCCTGCATTGCCGGCTCGGGGCCCGCCCTGTAGCCTCACACACTCCGCTTCCCTGAAACCCTTGGGCGACCCCTCGGCCCGGCCCTGATACTGTTCATCATCCTGTTTTGTGTCACAACGCCCTGCTACCTTGATTCACTCTTCGTCGTTGGCTAGGTTTTGGATTTATTACTTTCGAGGACGAACAATCAGTGGACCAGGCTGTCAACATGCATTTTCACGACATCATGGGCAAAAAAGTGTGTAGTTGTAGTTTTATTTTACCTTAAGACCAAACCAAGTCTTAGGCAACTTAGGGATTTCACTGGAAAAGAAAATCTCTGAATAGCAAGAGGGCCGGGGCGATTAGCCGTGTGGGCTCGGGCCTGCTCCTGCAAAGCAAGGGGCCCATCTCGCCCGGGGGGATCTGCCTGCAGCGCGGCGGCGCCCAGCTCGCCCGCTCTGCTCCCGGAGCCGCTCACTCTGGATCAGCTGGGGCGGGGGGGAGTGGCCCCCTGGCCGAGGGGCGCCGTCTTTAGGGGGGCGGGGGGGGGCTCCTGGGCTGGCCTCCAGTGAAATCGCAGGTTGCCTCAGGCTTGGTTTCTGTGACCACTCCTTCAGATGTCTGTCCTGCTTTCCAATTGCCTCCTGCCACCCCCTGCTGGGTGCGCAGCGGACCTTTGACAACAGGTTCCGTGTCAAACTAAAAGAGACATAAACATCCTGAAGGATTGGTTTTTTTTAATTGGGTCACTTACTGTGGAACTCCGGTCCCAACCACATGCTCTCGATAGTACTTAACTCCATGCAGTCAAGTGACCTCTGGTTTCATCTTCATACTGTGTTGCTGCCACGGAGGTGGGCTGGCTCAGAATGGGGCCCCTGCTTCTCATTATACTGGGTCCCCGGAGCTCTTGGGGAGTTCACTCAAACAAATCACTGGTAGAGATTCTGCAGTGTGGGGTCTCTTAGACTTAGCAAGAGGCTCTGGGTCCCCATTTTTGTGGGGACCCAGATTCCTGTCTCTGTCCTTCTAAAACCTGCTGTGCACACCCTAGCAGCCCCTGTGGGTACCACGGAGCCAGGATTTCCGTGTTCCTTCCCACATGCCCAGCCCTCTCAGAGACCGTGGCTGGATTTGTCCGTTAGGATGTGGGGGAGGAATGAAGGCAGCACACGTTTGCTGCCGCCCAGCGCTCCTGCCCAGCCCGCAGCCCGCTCCTGGGAAGTTGATAAACACAGCAGCGCGTGGAGCTATTTTTACGAAGAGGTGGCTGAGGTTCTGTTGCAGGCATAATTAATTCCATTTGAACCTGACTAAGCAACAGACACAAATCTCGCTCCGACGTTCATTGAAGCTTTTAGTTTAAAATTAGCATACAGATTTCAAGGATGCATGCCAGTTATGAACACAAGTTCAAAGGAGTCCACGTTCCATATTTTAAGGTACTGTGACATTTAAAACTTGGAGGAAGCCTAGTCCTGCTTTAGGGGCAGAAAGGCGGCTAAGCGCACGGATCTGCTCCCATCTCCAGGCGGCCACCCCGGCCCGGTTTTGTAGGATGCATCGGTGTCTGAGTCTGGTCTGCACGGAGCACAGAGCGGAGACTGAGGTGGCTTCTCGGTGTGGGGCTCGACTTCTAAAGTAAGGTGTACATGTGTGGGAGCCTGGCTCCTGGCAGCAACCCCGGCCTTGCCCCGTTCCCGTTGCCACCTTCACTGGTGGGCAGGCCACAGCAGCCCCTCGGTTCCTCAGTGGGGCTTCGCCTCCATAAAGGCTTGGGTCCCACTTCTAATCAAAACTGGAGTGTCAGTGGCTGCATCCATGTTCTAATAGGAAGAGGGTTAAAATTTTTTTTTTTTTTTTTTACAAGGGCTGCTTTGCTTTGTAAGCAGGAACCAAATTCCCTTAAGGAGAGTCTGTGAAGACTCATTAATTTGAGTTCTTTGAAACTGGTCCCTTGGTCCTGCTGTCACATGGCCTTGAGCTAACGGGGGTTTTGTTCCTATCCATGGAGTGTCCTTGGGGCGTCAAGACGCTGGGGTCTGTGCCTCTGTCCCGCTTCCTGTTTGTTCTCCAACAGGAAGGGGTCTTAGGGCAGAACTGACGGAGTTCTGAATGCCTCATGCTCAGCTCCCCAGACTGTGAGACCCCAAGGATGACTCCAAGTCTCTTCCTTCTCATTAAAATTTATCATTAAAAAAAAAAAAAAATCAAGACTCTCAAATGCTGAGGCAGCCCTGTCACCGGGGGATCTTTTAGTTGTCAGTCTGCCCACATCTTAAAAGCTGCATAACGGAGGGAGCCTCCTGGGGGCCACAGTGCTTGGTGCGAGGAGGGCCCGCACGCCTGGCCCCTGCTGGCCCAGCCCCTCCGAATGCTGTGGCTCCTGACAACACCTAAAAGAGGAAGGGTCCTGGGCTGCTGACCTAACACAGTATGAAGATTGCTTACTGATTCAAATGTCCATTTTATTGCATGTTTGTTTACTTTTTTTGTTAGATGTAACGTAAGATTCTCTTTATCACATCCATTCCCTCTGACATTATTTTGAGTTAATTGAGATTCTTTAAGCGTTAGCCTGGGGAAGGTAAGTCTTTATCTTCCATTAGACATTTTAAATAAAAAACCTAAGTAAACCAACTGTGTTTCTCAGGTATGAGCTTAAAGCACAGGCAGGGCGGGAGGGCTCTGGGAAGGTCCTGTGTGCTGTCGGCCCGGCTGCTCCCAGCGGAGGTCCCTCCACCACGGTGCTCGGAGAGCATCCGGCTCCTGCCATGCTGAGGCCCTGCAGAGGCCCAGGAAGAGGGCTGTGATTGTTCGGTCGGTCCTGGTCTCTGTGTCCCTGGGATGATGAGGCCATCGGAGGAGAGAGCTGTCACTTCACCGTGGCTGAAAGACCCTTGTCACAAATCTCAGGGTTCTTGGTCTTCAGTCCGTTCTCTGCAGCGGGTAGGGCTTAACATGTCTTACGGTTGCATCTGTTGTACCTGAGAAACATGTTTTAAACAAAAAAAAGAAAAAAAAAAGAAAGAAAGAAAGAAAAAAAAAGAAAAAAATTATAAATTTTTAAAGAAAAAAAATACTGGCCTAAATAAGGTTTATAGTTAAGTATTTAGTTTTAAGTCATAATAAGATGCTAAGTGTAGTCATAAGTTATTTGAGGGTGTGTCTGAAGGGAAGGGGGTCCAGGACCCCCGGCATCTCCGTAAACCAGAGCTCCATTTGTCTAGGTGGAAGTTAAGCGAGCCGAGCCGCGAGACAGCAAAAGCCAAGCGCCAGGACAGCCAGGTGCCAGCCAGTGGGGCAGCCGAGTCGTGCCCAATGCCGCCAATGGCTGGGCAGGCCAGCCCCCACCCACGTGGCAGCAAGGATACGGCCCTCAAGGTAAGGCTCCAGCACCCAGAACCGGTCGGGCCCCCAGGCAGCCGCCTCAGGGGAGGCCCCCTTGGAGGTCAGGGTCCCGCGGCCGTGTGCGCCCCTTCCTGTGGACTTACTGCAGAGGTGGGACAAGTGTGCTGGGACAGCTGCTGGCTGGGCAGGTGCGTGGGCCTTGACGGAGTACGTGAAGGCAGGGGGGGCTCCCGCCCATCCCCTGTCCAGCCCCACCCAAGGTTGACAGCTGTGCACTCCTCCCGGGAGCCAGCACATGGGCTCTGTGCTGAGGGCCCGATAGCCCCTGAGGAGTGGAGTGACCCTCGGTATGCTCAGGCCACGGTCAAGGTCCCCCTCTGTGGTTTGGGCAGAAGGGTCTCACTGTAGCCAGCAGAGCCCCAGTGAGTGTCCTCACCCCAAGTGCCATGCTTTGCAGGAGGGCCAGGTGCCCTCCCTGAGGTCCGCGGCAGTGCCGGGCGGTGCCCGTAGGGGGCGGCCAGGAGGACCTGGTGGACCTTGGAGTCTGTCCTGCTGCCACTGCCCCTGACGGTGAGCTGGTCGCAGAGGCTCAGATCAGATGGTTTCAGGGAGACTCAGACCTTTGTCCAGCTGGACGGAGGCAGTCCTGCCTCTTGCGCTCTCTGGATCTGCTCCTGCTCCCTGGGCTCTGGGCTGATGCCAGCTGGGGTAGCAGGGCCTCTGAAGGGTCAGCAGAGTGTGGGCAGCCTGGCAGAAGGGCTGAGGTTCCCGGGGGCCGCCCAGCCAGGATCTGTAGCCTCCACCCCCTTTACACATGCAGAGAAGGGACGGTGTCCAGGGAGGGGCAGGAGGAGGCCAGGTGGGTCAGCCTGCACCCTGAGGCACCTGGCACCCCCCCCCCCACCCCACCCGAAGCTTGCAGAGTTGTCTTTTTAAAAATACTTTATCGTGAAATAAAACCCAGACGTAAGAAACCAGTTACTGCGACCAGATGCCCTGGTACCCACTAGCACTTGGCTGGCAGCCAGCCTAAAGTCCCACCTGTGTATCTGAGCCCCTCAGCTGTGGGTGCCCCCTTCACCCTTTCTGATGGGTTCTGTTGAAGAGCCGGGGCCGCCTGACCGACAGGCTTGTCTTGGGGAGCCTTCCTCTGTAGAAGCTGGGTGCAGGTGGCCGCCCTTCTCCCGTAGCCAGGTGCTGGAAAAGCTCTGGGGGTCATGCCCATGTTCCTGATCCAGCACCAGCCCCTCTGATGCCTTGCTCAGGGCTGGGACATCCTCCCTGTCCCCACGGCGCAGCAGGACGCCAGGCCTCTCGAGTCTGTGTCAGGGGTGGGCTCAGCTGCTAGTCTGGGATGTTGACAGGACACCAACCACCCTCTTTGTTTTCCTGTTTAGGAATGTGGGTTCCAGCAGGACAGGCAATTGGTGAGTCCTTATTTGCGGGTGTCTGAGAAAGAGACTCAGCGGGTGGGCCCACCGTGGGCCTGGGCAGCTGGGGGCCCTGTGCGCCACACGCTCTCCCCTCACCTCTGCGCCCTGTGTTCCAGGTGGCTATGGACCGCCCCCTGCAGGAAGAGGAGCTCCCCCACCGCCCCCACCATTCACCTCTTACATCGTGTCCACCCCTCCCGGAGGGTTCCCCCCTCCTCAGGGCTTCCCACAGGGCTACGGTGCCCCCCCACAGTTCAGTAAGTCATGCGGGCCCCTGGAGCGGGCGGGGGCAGCCCCGGGCCCTTGCTTCCCATCCTGAGAGGCATCCTTGCAGCCTCTGCCTGGCCCCCGCCTGGACGTGGCCGGGGTGCTGCCAGTCGCGTCCCTCTGCTCAGAGGGAAGTGGGCCACGTCGCAGGGGCGTTCGGACCCGATCTTGTAGTTCCGCAGCGAGGGGCTTGCACGTGCAGGGAACTTCAGTGTCAGCCCTCGGCGTGCCCTCCAGCTCGCCTGCGAGGTGCTCTGCTCGGCCTCGGTGGGGAAGCGCGGCCTTCCTGGTGCGTGGGTCTGCGGCAGCGAGGGGGAGCCCTCGCCACATCCACCGCGGCTGGCGGCTGCGGTTTCCACGTGCCACGCGGCCCGCACTGACCGGCCCATGGTCTCTCTCTGAAGTGCCTGGGCGTCCGGCTCTGCTGTGCTGTCGGAGTGCGTCCCGGCTTGGGTCAGTCACGTTGCCAGGCTCCCAGCTACAGAGGCCTTGGCTGCAGCAGGCCACGTGACGACCGTGTGGCCGCTCAGGGCAAAGGTGTGCCCCTCCCTGGGCTGGACCACGCCCAGTTTGATTTCTAACAAGAAGACAGGTGGATAGAAACAGGGTGTGTGGAGCCCCGGGCCCCAGTGGATGGGCACGACCCCCCGTCCTCGTGGAAGGCTTGCTGCCGTAGTTTGTCTGCCTGAAGCACAGACTGCTGTTTGCTAGTCGGGTTTTGTGGTTTTCAAGAGTATGCCCGTGCAGCTCCTGTCCTGACCCTTGCTGTTGGGGTACGGCAGGCCGCCCCCAGCCCACCCTGAGGGACACCCCAGGCCTGGAGCTTGGTGGGTTTCGGCAGGGGATGGTGCAGACAGCTTCTGCTGGGCTGGGCCAGGGTCGTGCGCGGTGTCTGTGTCTTTCTCTCCTGTTTGTTTGCAGGCTTTGGCTACGGGCCTCCACCACCACCACCGGATCAGTTTGCCCCCCCAGGGGTCCCTCCTCCACCTGCTACTCCAGGGGCAGCACCTCTGGCCTTCCCTCCGCCTCCGTCTCAGGCCGCCCCAGACATGAGCAAGCCTCCAACGGCCCAGCCAGACTTCCCCTATAGTCAGTACGGTGAGTTGGAGACCTGCAGGCACGGCCTTGGGCCCAAGACCTGGCCCCACCATCTCCTGCCTTCCCCACCGGCGCGCGCGCGTGTGTGTGTGTGTGTGGTGGGAGGCCTGCAGTGCAGGGGCTTGTTGGAGAGGGTCAAGTAAAATGAAAAGCAGGATTTTGGTTTCTTGGGTTTTTGCTAGGGAGTTAGTCTTAGAAGAGCATCGGTTGTGCAGCAGGCATGCTGGGGCCTGTGGCTTTGGGAACTGGAAGCTGTGATGGGGCCCCTAGGAGGATGGCGCAAGGGCTTCTTGGGCACCCCGGCGGGCCCTGTTCCTCGGTTGTCTTGTTTTCTTGTGAGTGCAGAGTGCAGGGCTGGCACCTGCGGGCCACGTGGGTTCATGGCTCTGGTGTGTGGCAGGCACTGGCTTGGGTGTTCCCCTGTGCTTCACTCGAGGGGCTGGTCATGGAGTAGGTGCCTCTGAGCCTGGTCCCTGTAGGGTGGCGTCCTGTGGCCTGTGTGGGAGGAGCTCATGTGAGGACAGGGTTGGGCCCGTTGTCCAGGGTCAAGCAGGCCGCCAGCCCGGGGTCTCCCGCCGCCTCTGCTGGGCCAGGCAGGTGGGGCTGCCTGTCGCCCGGGATCCTCGGGCTCCTGTGGGAGCCGCGGCTTCAGCCCACCTTCCTCACCTGGGGCTCTGCTGTTCCCTCATTGCTCAGACTGCAGTGTCTGCACGTTGAAGCTGTTTTTGCCCTCAAATGCCATCCCTGGCCAGCTGCTCCCAGCCGCCCGGCATCGTACAGTCTTACCCCCCTTGGCACCCTGCCAGGCAGCGGTCGCTGAGTGCATGGGTGGTCAGCACAGGTGTCTGGCGTGCGTGAGCAGCCCTAGCCCTGGGTGGGGGTGTGCTGACCGCCAGCGTCGCCCCGCCCCGCCCCTCTGCTGAGGCTGCCCTGGGGTAGTCACCCTGGTCTCGTCTCTTGCCAGGCCTGGGTACCTATTCTCAAGACCCGTCAGGCTTCGGGCCCATACTTTGTTTACACTCTTATGGTCAGGCTGAGCAGTGATATGGCCTAGGTAGGTGGCACCTCCTCATCCACAATCCCCACTCTGCCTGCACCTGGGCAACGGACACCGCCTCCTCTGCCATCCTGGGCGGGGGTGGACCTGGTGGTGCCCTTGGGACGGGGCCCTTGCCGGGGCGAGGATCTCGACTGGCCACAACCCCATGGCCCCAGGAGCTCTGCTTCTGCAGGGCAGCAGACATAGTTCCCCTGTGCTTTCGTGCACCCTCTTGGGGATCCAGGGGCCCTGGGACACGCCTTCATCCCAGGTGTACAGTCTGGTGCTGTTCCCTTTCCAGAGGCGCCTCCCGTGCCTTTTGAGGTCAGCAGTGCAGGGTCTAGGTCCTGTTTGGAGGAGGGACCTGCCCGACCCAGGCAGCCTCTGCAGGCATGGCGCCGGGAGTGGCTGACCCCTGGCGTCGGGCACGCAGTCTTTCCCCGCAGCCGTCGGTTTTATGGAAGCTGCCAGGTTGGGTCGGCTCTGCAGAGAGGACCGTCTGGGGTCTGGCGGTCATCCGGGAGGGAGGCCTGGCGCTAGTCGGACATTTTCTTAAATTCTGGGCACTGTGTCTGAGTCTCCCATGCATTCCACTCAAACGTACACTTCCTGGAATCCTTGGGCCACCGAGCCAGGCCAGGTGCCCTTGGCTCCCCAAGCTCAAGGGCGTCCAGTGGCTCCTGTGCCGCCAGGGCCCAGCCTCGCATCCTTGGCAGCGGGTGGGGAGGCGAGGCCGAGGACGGAGGGGGCAGACCGCGGGGTCCTGTAGGTCTCTGAGCTGCTTTTCCTTCTGCGCGGAGCCGGCGGTCGGGGTCCTGCGGGGACGAGGATGGGCTGTGCGGGCGTGACCCCTCCTCGGCCTCCGCGCGCAGCTGCCGTCCGCCCCGGCTGACTGGGCTCTCTCCCTGCAGGTTATGGACAGGACTTGGCTGGCTTCGGACAGGGCTTCTCAGACCCCAGCCAGCAGCCCCCCTCCTACGGGGGCCCCTCGGTGCCAGGCTCGGGGGGCCCCCCCGCCGGCGGCAGTGGCTTTGGACGAGGTCAGAACCACAACGTGCAAGGATTCCACCCGTACCGACGCTAGCTGGCCGGCGCCTTGCGGACGTCGGGGCGGCCGAGACCCAGGATTTAGAACTTGTGAACTCGTGACAATCACAAACTTGGCAGAAAAATAGCGACTCGACGGTGGGGGGAGGGGGGGCGAGAGGCTTTTGGAGGCGGCTGTGGGTGTCTGGACTGAAGTTTTTAAATATATTTCTTTCTCTAACCCATCAGCACAATAAAAAAAAGTCACTGGTTCAACAACAGGGTTTAAAAAAAAATGTCTTCAGCTTTAATTCAAAACTTCAGGTTTCTTTTTTCTTCTTTTTTTTTTTTTTTTGAAATTATTTTCCTGAGCCTTTTGTTTTACCGTATATTGTAAACTTTTATGTTAAAGAAAAAAAATATACATTTACAAATTGTGAGATTTTTAAGAGAAATTTTCTACGATGTATACTGGCTTATTTTTTAATTTAAAGCGGGGTTTCCGTCGGCACTGGTGGCAGTGAGGGGCGTTTTCGGTGCCTCACGCCTGGCTTTGAGGGTTGGGGCTCGTTGGTCCAGAAACTCTGGGAGCTTACAGAAGTCTACTGAGCGTGTTTTGTTTTTTTTGTTTATTCCTTGCTTTTGTCGACTGACCTGCCCGCTCTGTGTGCAGGTGCGCTGTGGGGGCCGTGCCCGCCCAGCCTCTGCCGGTGCCGCCCCGCGTCCGCCCCGGCAGCAGGGACGGGACGGGAGGCCTTGTCAGCCGCTCTCCCGCGCACGTGGTTTCAGGGCGTCCCCACTGACCAGTTTGACTCTGGTTTGAATAAAGAGAAGTGCGTTTGGATTAGAAACCCACGTTGTGTCCTTTTATTCCCTCCCTGCTCTCGGCTATGCGTCCCCCCGACCCCCACCCCGGGCCTGGGAAGAGCGAGCGGGGAGCCCAGGGCCCTTCCTCGGGGCGCCTGCGTTCTGGAAATTGCAGCCGATGTGAGTGTAACACGGCCCAGGGCCGGGGCCCGGTGGGAGCTGCAGCTCAGGTCCGGAGGCGCCCAGGTTCCGGGGCCTGGCTGCTCGCTGAGTGCCGAGGGAAAGGCGCCCGCGCGGATCTGGGGGGTCTGGCCAGGACTCCCCCGACCACTCACTGACCACTCACTTTGCCACAAACCGGGCTGTTCACGTGGATGGTGTGGGCGTCAGGACAGCACGTTGAGGGCCGGTAGGGGGCAGCATGGTGGCCTGAGCCCCTAGCTGGAGCTGGACACCTCAAGGGCACTTGGTGGGGACCCCCTGTGAGGCAGGAGGAAGGAACCCTGCGGCCAGGGACGTGGGGTGGGATTGAGCTGCAGCGTCCCACGGTGGCCACCCCCCTGCCCAACACATGGGGTCTGGCCCTGCAAGAGCGGGAGGACTCCTGGGTCCAGGGGAGGCTGGACTCAGCGAGGAACCAAGTGGGTGAATCCTCCCTTGTTCTACTGTATGGGGGGGGGGGGGCTGAAGGCTGCGGTCACAAACTGCCACCAACTTAGGGCTTTTTTTTTTTTCCTTTTTAAGAACTTATTCATGAGCGACAGGGACGCAGAGGGAAGTGGCACACTCCCCGTGAGCAGGGAACCTGATGCAGGATTCGATCCCAGGACTCAGATCAACGGCCTGAGCCAAAGGCAGATGCTCAACCACTGAGCCACACAGGCGCCCTAACTTAGGGCTTAAACCGCTCACACTAATGCTCTGATGGTGCTGGGCTCAGAAGTTCCAAAACCCAGGTGTGGGCAGGGCTGGTCACCCCCCCGGGGCCCCAGGGAGACCCGCTCGAGCCTTTTTGTGCTTCCAGCGGCACCCCCTCCCCGGCCCATGGCCCCTCCTGGGCTCTCACCACCAGCAGCCCAGGGTCTGCCTCTGGAGAGGACCTGGTGAGGACACTGGGCCCCCTGGGCCTTGACAAAGTCCCCTTTGCCGTGGGAAGTGACATGTCCCAGATCCTGGTCTTTGGAGGCCATTATTCTGTCCTTTGAAAGACCACAAGATTTTTTTTTTTAATTTTTTTAAATTTATTTATGATAGTCACACACACACACACACACACACAGAGGCAGAGGAAGAAGCAGGCTCCACGTAGGGAGCCCGACACGGGATTCGATCTCATGTCTCAAGGATCGCACCCTGGGCCAAAGGCAGGCGCCAAACCGCTGCGCCACCCAGGGATCCCCGACCCCAAGATTTTAAAATGTAAAAAGAAAAGGAGGGACGCCTGGGCAGCTCAGCGGTTGAGCGTCTGCCTTTGGCCCAGGACGTGACCCCGGGTTCCTGGGATCGAGTCCCACGAGGGGCTCCCCGCAGGGAGCCTGCTTCTCCCTCTGCCTGTGTTTCTGCCTTTCTGTCTCTCATGAATAAATAAAATCTAAAAAAAAAAAAAAGAAAATGATTCATCCAAAATGCACCGGGTGCTTCCAATGTACCGAAGATAAAGTAATGGACAAAACACCCAGAAAGCCCCATCGGCGCCCACGGCCCAGCCCGGCTCTCGCTCTGGGGCAGGGAAGGTGGGTTCAGCTGGAAGCCAGAGAGAAGGGGCGCCTTCTCTGCAGTTCACAAAATGCCCCCTGGTGGCGACACCCCACCGTGCACCTCAGCCCGCCAGGGCCTCCCCTTCCCCCTGGAGCTGCTGCCACCCGGTTTACGGAAGGAACCTCAGGCCCTGCCGTCCGCCCATACTGCACGGCATCACAGGGTGAAATGTTAGCTCCTTTCTTTTGTGAAATCTCTGCAAAATTAAGATTCCCTGGCAAAAAAGGCATCGTGCAAACAATGCAGGGGTTTGCAGCTGGCCCGGGCTCCCGGGACCCCACCTTGCTCTGGAGCGTGGGCGAGCCTCCCCTCACCAGGACACATCCTGCAGCCCCCAGAGCTGTGCTTGTTCTCCACTGGGGACAAGGAGGGACATCCCCTTCTTTGGTAGAGTCTGACTGGCCCTCGGGACTGTGGAAATGACTAGGGGGGGGTCCCCGCTTCCTTTGAGATTTCCTGTTCCCTCCAGGCCAGCCCCAGCTCCCCACAAAGCCAAACCCCACCCAGCAAACTGGCCTGAGGCCAGGAGGGGGCTGGAGGCCCGGGGCTGCCGTTCCCACGGAGACCAGCCCGGTCAGCTGGGTGGGGCAGAGGCACCCACCTCACTCCTACCCCGCCCGCCCGCCCCGTGTTCAGTGCTGTGACCCTTACCCTCGGGGTTAGCACCGCCACTTCACCTTGTTCTCTGCGTGCGTGCGGCTGGTTCTTGTTTCTATGCTTCTGTTGTTTTTGCTTTACGTGAGAATTTTCTAGTGTAGCATTTTAATTCTTTTAATGATTATTTTTTTCATATCTTTTGAGTCATTTTCTTAGAGGCTGCTCTAGCTTAAGATGCACCATCGTGGGACGCCTGAGTGGCTCAGCAGTTGAGCGTCTGCCTTTGGCTCAGGGTGTGATCGAGTCCCCATCAGGGTCCCCGCAGGGAGCCTGCTTCTCCCTCTGCCTGTCTCTCTGCCTCTCTGGGTGTCTCATGAACAAATAAAATCTTAAAAAAAAAGATTCATCGTACTAACCCTCTGTAAACACCTCAGGGCACAGAGCACACTCACCCTGCCGCGCACCCACCCCCACCACCATCTCTAGAACCTTCCCCATCCCCAGGAAGCACTGACCCCCGCCCCCTGCCCCACCCCTGGCTCCCACCACCTCCTCCTCTGTCTCTGTGGACGGGCCTCCTCTGGGGACCTCCTGGGAGTGGGGTCCTGCAGGAGGCGTCCTTCTGGGTCTGGATCCCCTCCCTGAGCCCGGTGTCCTCGGGGTCCATCCACGTGCGGCAGGTGTCGGGCCCCTTCCTTCCCGGGGCTGGACCGTATCCCGGGTGTGGTCGTATCCCCTGGATGGACACCGGGGTGCTTCCCCCTCCTGCCCCCCGTGAGGCTGCTGCGCACCTGCGCCCGTTGGAGCCCCAGCCTTGGCTCCCGGGTCACAGCTCCATCACAGCCCAGCCCGTCCCTTGTGCCCAGTCGCGGTTACACGTCACCTGCACACCTGTTAGGGAACAGAGCGGTGCCCGGCGGTTCCGGGGCTCCGCGTGCTGAAGCCTGGCGGGTCCCCACCCGGGGCGCCTTCTCGCCCCGCCCCCGCCCCGGCTCCTCCTCCGCGCTCGGGACTCACGGCCGCCCCCCCTGGAGCTCCCATCCCGCGCGGCGCTGAGCCCGACCCCGCACACAGCACCTGGGCCCGGGGAGGGCTGCAGGAGGAGGCGGATGCGCAGGGCCCAGCGAGGGTCCCAGGTGCCCCGCCCCGCCTGCGCTGCGCCCTCCCGCCAGCAGGGGGCGCGCTCCCCCGCCCGGAAAGCGGAAGCGCGTTCGCGGACGGCGAGGGGGCGGGGCGCGCGGGGCGCACGTGATAACCGCGCAGGCGCGGAGCGGCGGCCTTTCCCGCAGAGGAACTGGCAAGATGGTGAGTACTCTGGGCTTCCGCGGCGGTTCCCGGCCCATCCGACGCCATCCGCGGCCTGGCCGCCCCGTGAGCGCCCGGGTCCGGCCGCCCGGCTGCGGCAGCCGCCTCCAGGCCCGCGGGAGCCCCGGACGTGAGGGCGCGGGGCGGGCCCGGTCCGTGCCGGGAGGACGCGGGGCGAGGCCGGTCCCCGCCGGACCCCAGCCGCCCGCAGCCGCGTGTGCGCTCCCGGGCCGGGCGCGTCGTGGCCCCGTGGGCTGCGGGGCGCGGGCCGGGTGGGCGCGGCGGCCGTGGGGCCGGCTCCCACCCGCGCTGCCCCCCTGACCTCGCTGCCCCCGCGCCCGGCCCGCGCAGGCGGAGGTGGAGCAGAAGAAGAAGCGCACGTTCCGCAAGTTCACCTACCGCGGCGTGGACCTGGACCAGCTGCTCGACATGTCCTAGTAAGCGCGGCCGGGCGGGCGGGCGGGCGGGGCGGGGCGGGGACGGGGGCGGGGGGCGCCCCGGCTCAGGCCCCCGCCTGTCCCCGCGTCCCAGCGAGCAGCTCATGCAGCTGTACAGCGCGCGGCAGCGGCGCCGGCTGAACCGGGGTCTGCGGCGGAAGCAACACTCGCTGCTCAAGCGCCTGCGCAAGGCCAAGAAGGAGGCGCCCCCGATGGAGAAGCCCGAGGTGGTGAAGACGCACCTGCGGGACATGATCATCCTGCCCGAGATGGTGGGCAGCATGGTGGGCGTCTACAACGGCAAGACCTTCAACCAGGTGGAGATCAAGGTTCGCGGGGCTGCCGGGCCACTGGGGGGTGGGTGGGGGGCGACCTGGCGGCCTGCGCCCCGTGACGCCCTCCCCTGCTCGCCCTCCGCAGCCCGAGATGATCGGCCACTACCTGGGCGAGTTCTCCATCACCTACAAGCCCGTGAAGCACGGCAGGCCCGGCATCGGGGCCACGCACTCCTCCCGCTTCATCCCCCTCAAGTAGCCGGTCGGCCAATAAAGGCACCGACTCCCGGACTCGTGTGGTCCAGCGTCTGAGCTTGCTTCCTCCCGTCGGCGCGCGCCTGGTTTCCCGCCGCGGGCGCCGGCTTGGCCCCACCTAGCTGCGGTCGGTCGTTGGCAGCCTCCTGGCATCCCCTGGGCCGAGGGAGGCGTCTGCCCTGGGGCCGTGCCCTTCTGGGGCCGCGGCTCCCCACCTCTCCCTCCCCGGGGTGGGTCCACAGCTGGAGCGGATGACTGCGGGTATTTCTGCTCAGGTGCATCCCCCTTGTCGGCACAGGGCACCCCGAGGTGGTGGATGGCCCAGACTGGGTGCTAACTGTCCGGGCAGTGGGGGCTGTAACTCGCTGACGGATCACAGGTGGGGAGACGGGAGGCGGTGCTCTGGGTTTGCCCCGAGGGAGCTGACCTGGGGACAGCAGGGAGGTGGGAAGCGAGGTGCCTTCTGTGCGCCCAACAGTGGTAAGGTGTGCGCACCCCTGGGAGCGGAGGGATGGCCAGGTGCTGAGCTGGGGCCCGGAGGCAAGGAGGGGAAGGACTCGGGATGGCATGCAAAGGAGCCTGCCTCACCCGGGGGTGACTGCTGTCCCCTCCAGCTGCTTTTTTCCTGGACTTTATCTCTGAGTAGCAGAATAATTCACTCACACTGTTACCTCTTGAGTTGGAGTTAGTTAAATTGGGGCTGTTTATGGTTTCTAGTAGAAGATGGTAAAAGCAGCAGCAGGATGGCACAGGCTCCTCCAGTTCCAGCAAAGGAACCGCAGTGTGGAGTCCCGGAAGGGAGTGCAGCCTGTCTCCTACTACCCCTGGGACCCCGAGCTCCTAGGGAGCCCGAAGGGAGAGAACAGCCCTGCGGGAACTGGGGCCGAGTAGCTCAACAGGCGGAATCAAAACTTCCGCTCAAGAGTTTCTAAGGTGCCCAACGGCGCCGTGCCCAAGGGATTGGGTCGAGGCCTGGCAGGAAAGGGCCAGGGAAGGCTGTGCAGGCTGATAAGGGGCACCTGAGGTACGGCAAAGGTGAGGGACTGGGGGCCCTTGTGGACAGTTACCTGACACTGGCTGGCCCGCGGAGAGACCAACTAGAAACTTTGAGTCCACGCCTTGAGGTGTTGGGAGTTCGGCCGAGGCAGGCCAGGCCAGCGCTTTGTGGTTTCAAGACCATCGTCCCAGCTGCTGGCTGCAAAGCCTGGTGGATACCGGCCCTACTGCCCTTTGTGTGACCTTGACTCCAGTGAAGGGCCCACTTTGCCCAGCCAGGAAGGTGAGGGCTCACTGTGGTCTCAGTTGCCAATTTTTGAAGTTTTTACTCGTTTCAGGGGTAGAATTTCACTTGGGTACAACACTCTGCTCGTTCCATCACGTGCTCTCCTTAGTGTCCATCACCTGGTGACCCCATCCCCCCACTTTTCCCCCTCCCAGCAACCCTATGTCTCCCGGGGTTTTTTTTTGTTTTTTGTTTTTTTATGGATTTTATTTATTTGAGGGAGAGGAGAAGCGGACTACCTGCTGAGCAGGGAGCCTGACCCAGAGCTCCATCCCAGAACCCCGGGATCATGACCTGAGCTGAAGGCAGAGGCTTCACCAACTGACCGCCCCAGATCCCCATTTGCCCCTTCCTATTTTTATCTATATTTTTTCTTATTTTTAGAATTTCCATAACTAAAAAATGAAATTGAGTAGAATAAACGTTTTCTTTTTTTTTTAAGACTTTATTTTTATTTTTTTAAGATTTTTGTTTATTTATCAGAGAGAGGCAGAGACACAGGAGGAGGGAGAAGCAAGCTCCATGCCGGGAGCTTGACGTGTGGGACTCGATCCCGGGACTCCAGGATTGCGCCCTGGGCCAAAGGCAGGGGTAAACTGCTGAGCCACCGAGGGATCCCCCTAGACTTTATTTTTTTAAAAGATTTTATTTATTCATAAGAGAGAGGCACAGACACGGGATCCCTGGGTGGCGCAGCGGTTTAGCGCCTGCCTTTGGCCCAGGGCGCGATCCTGGAGACCCGGGATCGGATCCCACGACGGGCTCCTGGTGTATGGAGCCTGCTTCTCCCTCTGCCTATGTCTCTGCCTCTCTCGCTCTCTCTGTGTGTGACTATCATAAATAAATAAAAATTAAAAAAAAAAAAAAAGGCACAGACACAGGCAGAGGGAGAAGCAGGCTTCTCACAGGGAGCCCCATGTGGGACTCGATCTCAGGTCCCCAGGATCACGCCCAGGCCGAAGGTGGCACTAAACAGCTGAGCCACCTGGGCTTGCCCAAATGTTTTCTACACAAGATTGGCAAGGAGGACAAAAATCCCAGGGTGAACATGCGCCTTCTCTGGAAAGTTTTTTGCTCCAAGCGTGAAAAGCCATGCACAGGAGACCGTTTTGAGCCACCAGGTCCGTGTGCAGGACTAGAGACCGGTGCAGGCAGGTGTCTGAGGCTCTCCCCCTTGGGGGGCGTGGGAGTGGCGGGGTGCCAACCCAACAGGGTCGGTGCTGGGTGTGTTCGCAAATAAAGCTTTCGTAGCACAACCCAAGTCCACGGGAGCTTCATTTAGCCAGTTTCTGGTGTTGAATGAAGCGTTGGTGTCGCCGTCTTTGGGGGCCTCCCTGGAAGCTTCCAGCATGGCCAACACAGGCCACCTTGGCCTCAAGGTGGGAGAGGTCAGTGGTTACTGTTCTTAATTTTCTGCAGTTTGAATTTATATTATGTGTGTTTGGGGACAACCCATATTAGTGTTCCCAGCAAAAGGAATGTGTCCTCAGAGGGAGGTGCACAGCCAGCGGGCACAGGCCCTCTAGGCGGGCTGTGGGGCAGGGTCCCCGGGAACCTCCCTTCGGGCCTCCCGGCCACACCACTGCCTTTGTGCCCCTCTGAATGGCCCTCAGGGCCGGTTCCACCGGGCTGCAGCCCCCTCCGTTCCCAGAGCGGAGGCTCCCACCCTGCTGGCCATCCCCACCTCGGAGGCCGCGCCCAGTGGGCCAGCCGCCTTCGAGCCTGCCCCGGCTCTGACCACTCTGTTTCTCACCCGTCCCTTAATTTGAAGTAAGTAGGTGTTCACCCCCTCAAGGCGGGGGCCCCAGAATACTGCCTGGAGTCCCCGAGTGTCCCACCAGGCCCGGCCCGCCGCGCCCCCCGCGCGCCCTCCGCCCGCGTCCCCAGCCCCGGTTCGTCTACCTGCTCGCGGGGCCAAGGCCGCGCCCCCTCCTCTTGCGGCTCGAGCTTTGCTGTCGCAGGAGCGGTTCTCGCGCCCCCTTCCCTCCGCGACCAGCGCGGCGCCCCCCGCCCCGTCCTGCCCGCTGCCGCCGGGGGGCGCCGGGAGCGCCGAGCCCTCCAGGTCCGCGGGAGCCCGCGCACGGCGCCCCAGCCTCCCGCCCTCCCTGCGCGCTGGCTTCCTCGTGCCCGGGCGCTGGCGGTCGGGTCGGGTCCGTTGAGCCCCCCCCCCGCCTCCGCTGATTCCGGGGCCGGCCTGGCCTTCCCCTCCCCCGCGTCCGTCTCCCACGAGCGGGGCTTCGGCGGCTCTCGCACGGGGCCCGGCACAGGCGCGGCTTGGTCGGCGTTGGTGCGGGGGCGGCCTGCGGGTGGCTGTGCGGCCCTACGAGCCCTCCGGCCCCGCGCCGGCCCCGCCCCACAGCCGCAGCCTCCTCGGGACCCCGCGCTCCGCGTTCCCAGCCCGGCTGAGCGCCCCCGGCCCCGGGCCCCGCCCGCCCCGCGGAGCCAGCCCGCCCCGCAGGCCCTCGGCGCAGGCGCACGGCGTCCCGGCCGTGCCTCCCCCTCCCCGGCGGCCGAGGGCGGGGCGCGGCGGGTCGGGGCGGCCGCGGCTCCATGGGGCTCTGGGGGCTGCTGAGCCTGCTGCACTCGGCCTTCTTCGGGGACCAGGTAGGGCGTGGGGGGCGCCCCGCACGCGCACGGGGCGCGATGGGTCTGGGGGCTCGCGCAGTCGCCGTGGAGACCGTCGCCAGGGAGACTGCCCCCGGCTGCCAGGGGCTGGGCGCCCCTCCCCCGCGCCGCAGCGAACCCCCACCCCGGCGTGCGCACGCGCGGCCTCGCGGGCCCGGCTCCCGGCTCCGGGGTCCCCCGAACCCCTCCCCATTGCGCCGACACCCAGAGCAGCTGGGGCGGTGGGACTGCGACGGGGACCGCCCCGCACGCGCGGCCAGGGTCGGGCCACGCCCTGCACCTCTTCTGGCCTCAGTTTCCCCCCTGGGCTCCAGCGGCGGGCCGACCCCGACGTTCGCCGAGGCTGAGGTTGCGAATCCGCGTCCCACCGGCTGGGCGCCCCGCCGGCCTCCGCAGGCGTTCCGAAGCCGGCGGCCCGACAGAGGAAACTGAGGCCGGGGCGCCGCGCGGAGGCCAAGGTCACGCGTCCAGCGGGGCAGGAGCCGGGGCGGCCGGACGCGCCCCCGGAGGCCCGGCCTGGAGGCCGGCGGGGAGCTGTCCGCGGTGCTGACGGCACGCTCGCTCCCCCGCCCCGCCCCGCCCCGCCCGGGGAAACTGAGGCCCAGAACCCAATCAGGCGGCCCACCGCCCGTCGGGTTTCGGGGACACGGCCCCGCCGCTCCCCCGTCTCCAGGGCCAGTCCTTCCCCGCCTGCCTGGGCCCTGCTCCGTCACGCAGCCTGCGCCCCACCTCTGGTGCCTGACAGCCCGCAGCCTTCCTGCCTCCTTCCGCCCCACCCCAGCCCCGAGGGGGACGCCCCGCGTTCTACCCCAGCCCCTAGCACAGCCCAGGGTCAGCAGGAAGGGCGGGGCGTCACGTGGGAATTGACGCTGAGGTCAGGCTCTGAAGACTCCAGGGCCTCAGAGAGCGACCCTGGGGCCAGAGGCTGGGATGGGGGTGGGGGCAGGGGCGGCCTCAGGGTGACGAAGGGGACCGAGGCCCCATGATTCACCTTTGCCCTTGAGAGCCCAGCCGCGGCAGGGGGTGCAGAGGATCCCAGGCTGGGCCCCTGGGAAGGCCCCCCCACTAGGCCTGGGAACTGCACGTGGGATGGGCCGTGTCTTCCACCACCACCACCACCGCCCAGAGCCTGGGGCTGGGGTCCGGGGCTGCCGCGGGGTTTCCCAGGCTTCTCTGGTGCTCGAATTCCCCGTGATGCCTGAGTCTGTGGCTCAAGAATTGCAGGGTCAGGGACTCTCGAGGAGGAGGAGGGGCAGGGGCGTCAGAGATAGGACGTTCCAGAGGCATCTTGTCTGGGGTCCCAGCGCCGCAGGCCCCACGGAGGGGGAAGCCCAGAGCACTGGGCAGGGTGGCCCCTGGCTCCGGCCGAGCGTGTGAGGACGAGGCCGGCCACTGGACTACCCTGAGACTCGGGCCAAGAGGGGCCTGGGGACGAGTGGCGTCTGACCCCGGGGAGGGGAGGACAGACTCAGTTCCATGCGGGCAAGGATTCTCCTGCCCGCCTCCCAGCCACCAAAACAGGAAACTGAGGCCAGAGAGAGAGATGGCCAAGGTCACGTAGGCGCGTCCAGGTAGAGCTGAAGCTGGGGCCCAGGGCTCTGCCCTTTCCCCACCCCCACTCCAGCTGGCCAGCTCCGCCCAGGACCCCTCCAGGGGACGGCCGCTGCTCTAAACCCCGGCAGGACCTGAAGCAGCCCCACCGGACACCCGCAGCCCCCGAGGGCATTGGTCTCACGTCCCGAAGTGCACATGCTGTTCCCCGAGCCTGCAGTGCCTTTCCCCTCCTCGCTTCCTGGGCCAACTCGTATTCGTCCTCAAGAGGGCCAAGTGCTCGTGTCCGTCTCTCTGTCCGGCCTTGCCAGCTTCCAGAAGGAGCCCCCTTGCCCGTTGCACCCCGTCCTCAAGTCCCACAGGCTGGGGGCTGCCGGGCCTGGCTCCGGAGGCCCAGGACGGCCAGGCCTGTGTGCGGTTGGGGCCCCCAGCATCACCAGCCCCTGGCGGGCACCCGGGACCCCCTGCAGTGAACCCCGCCGCAAGCAGTGTGGCCCCCGTGCCCTCGGCGCCCTTGGTGGCCCGTCCTGGGCTTCCTTGCACCAGCCCTCCCGTGCTAAGGCTGCAGCCCCGTCCCCGGTGGGGGGACATGGGCTCCTGGGGCAGACAGTGTGCCCAGGCCTCCCTGCCAGGAAAGGCAGAGGCAGGGCCCCTAACCTACGCCCTCCGGGCACGCGTGGGCCTGAGGCAGTAAGGTCTGGTCGCGGCTGCAGAATTCTGGCTCTGGGGACCCTTGGAGGACCGGAGACTGCCCGGACCCCAGGACCCCAGGCCCCTCCGTCCTCTGCCTCACCTGCTGGGAGGATGAGAGAGGGGTGTGATGAGAGAAACAGGGACACAGAGACTGAAAGAGACCAAGCGACCGGGGGGATGGCCAGGCGTCCCGGCAGGTGCCCACGGAGAAGCCCTGCCAGGGGGACAGCGAGGACGGCCGGGGTCCCAGGTGCCCCTCAGCAGGGCCGCCCTTCCCCCAGGGGACTCCGTGGAGCCGGCAGTGCCCCTCCCTGGTGGCGGGGGTGGGGGGTGGGGTCCAGCCGCCATCCTCAGCCCTGCCCGCCCTCCCCCGTCTGCCCCAGGCCCCGCTGATCTGTGGGGAGGGGCTGGACTGCCCCCCCAATTCTGATGTAACATCCCGGACGATGTCCGCTCTCAGAGGCTCCGGATCCAGCCTCCGGGGCTCCCACGACCGCTCTACCCTGGAGCGGGTGGGGGCCCCCGCGTCGTATACCTCGGGGCGCCCCCTTCCCGGGAGGGGGGGTCACCTCCCCCTCCCCCTCCCCGGCACACGCAGTCCCTGAACCCGCCCGAGGCCCGACGTCCCGCTGCCGCCGCCGGTCCCCGCCCCGGGCCCCCATTGGCTGTTGCCATGGCACCAGCCCGTCTTCCCGCGCCGCCATTGGCCGCCGCGCCCGCATCCCGCATCCCGCATCCTCCCCCGCTCGCGGTGGTCTCGCCCAGCTCGGGAGCGGCGGCGCCGCCTGGCCAGGCCGGGACCGGGCTTTGTCCGCCCCGCAGCCCTCCGCCCGCGCCGCCGGCACCGGAGCCCCCGCCCCGCGGCCCCGCCAGCGCAGCCCAGGGAGGTACAGTAAGCCGCGCTTCGGCGGGGCGGGGCGGGGGCGGGGGGCGGGGCGGGGGCGCGTCCTCGCTCCGCTGGGGGTCTCCGTCCCCCTCGGGCGCATCCTCCCGAGCCTCCGTGTCTCCAGGGTGGAGCCAGGAGGGAAACTGAGGACCAGGGAGGTGAGCGCCTGCATGGCCGCTCGCGGACCCACGCGCACACCCACTCAGGGTTCAACACTGGGATGTCCCACGGTCCGCAGGCAGGCCTGCTGCGTGCTTGGGGGTAGTCCTACACCTACACCTCCCTCCCTGGACCTCAGTTTCCCTCTCTGTAAAGGGTGTGGGTTGAAGGAGGGGCCCCTTTGGGCCACATCTGTGCCAACCCGCCCTGGAATGTGGCCACTCACGCCTCAATCAGACCAGCCCCCAGCTATGGATGCTTTCCTTTCTGCAATGGAAATCTCTCAGGGAGGCTCCCCAGAGTCCCCCGGTGCAATCAGGGGGTGAGGGGTAGGCCGGAGGGCTGCCTGGAGGAAGCTGGGAATGGGATGGCAGGAGTAGGGAAAGGTGGTCCGGGTGCAAGCCCGCACTTGCAGAGGCCTGGTGGAAGAGCGCTGCTGTGTGGCCACCAGGTGGTCTTGAGGGCACTGGGGAGCCATGGGAAGTATGGGAGCAGGGGTTGGAGGGAGTCTACCAGTGACTTTCAGAGGTTCCTTCTGACCATGCATGGGGGAGGGGAGCTGGGGGAGGGAGGGGCCAGTGGGAGCGTGGAGGTGGGGACTGGGGCCGGGATGACCGGCGCCTGGTGGGTAGGCCTGCTGCCGAGCTCGGGCTGATGACGATGCAGGAGTGACCACCAGATGCAGGTGGAGTGAAGGTATCCCAAGCCCAGCCCGGAACCCCTAAGAAGGCATAAGGGAACGGGGTGCCCTTATGGTGGTGGGGTGTCCAGCCCCGGGTGGGGCTCAGGCCCGGGGCAGGGGGCAGGGATCGGCAGGCCTCGTTGGCTTCAGCCAGGACCCAGGGGTCCTGCTGCAGGCACCCCCAGTTCCAGCCCGGGGACCCCCGACTGAGCCTTGGGGCGGGAGGCAAAGGCTGCGGCCGAGGCAGCTGGCCTCCCCTACCTGACACCCTCCCACCCCTTCTGCCTGTCCCGGCTGCCCGGCTGCTGCGTGGCCACTCCCATGCGTGACCCTCTGTCCGCCTGGAGGGGCCGCGCAGCGAGTCTTTCTCGCCTCCAATGGCGATGGCGAACGAGGCCCCGCAGAGGCCAGGAAGCGCCGCCGGGACTCCTGGGTCCCTGTCATGCCTCGTCTGGCACCCTGGCCTCAGTTTCTTCCTCTGAGTGCGGCCTTGCGGAGGTCCCCAGGTGCCAGGACGTCAGGGTCAGGCGTACAGTAGGTCCTCCCGATGGTGCAGATGGCCCGACCCCAGCCCCGCACCCCTACTGCAGGCCCCGCGCCCTTGCTGACCCCGGGGGGGGGGGGGCGGCGGGGCGGGTGCTGTGGGGCGTGGCCGAGGCCGAGGAGGACAGTGAAGGAGCAAGTGGATGCAGGTGGCCAGGTGGCAGGGGGCGGGGAGCCAGCACCTCGGCGGCCGACGTGGGGAGGGGGCTCGGGGAAGGACGGGAGGATGGGCTGCCATTGGTGCGCCTCAGACAAAGGCGGAGGGAGGGGGCGAGTGCTGCTGGGAAGGGAACAAAGAGGGAAGGGGGCGGGGAGGAGGGGGCAGCTCTGGGCAGGGCCTCGCGGGGGAGGAGCCGCCAGCCCGCTGGACACGCGGGGGGCAGGGCCCGAGCGAG
The DNA here is from genome assembly GCF_011100685.1 of Canis lupus familiaris. Lineage (NCBI taxonomy): Eukaryota > Metazoa > Chordata > Mammalia > Carnivora > Canidae > Canis > Canis lupus. Next base: position 57,866,214 of record NC_049241.1, on the reverse strand, counting down.
AAAGGACAGCCACACACAAAGCGGCGGCGGCGCTGGCGGTGCCCGGGGATGGGGGCCGAGGCCAGGGCAGCCGGGCCAGGCGGGTAGCCGCTCGGCTCCAGCTGCTGGTGGACGGGGTGGGGCAGGGCCTCCAGGTTTTGGGGCCCCGGGGGACGGCAGTGGGCCTGTCCGCCCAGCCGTGGGGGTCCCACCAGCGGCCGGGCCACCGCTCTCTGATGCGTTGTCAGCCGTCGCAGCATTTTTCTTGCCCGTTGGTGGGGCGAGCTGGTGGTCTGTCGCCTACCCTCCGGCAGCTGCGCTGGGGGGGGGGCTCGCTGTCAGCCCGGGTCGGGAGCCCACAGTGCGGACGCTCACGTGCGTGTGCCGGTCAGCTGCGCGTCTGGGCCGCGTCTGGACCTCCGTCCCACGGCTCTGCCCGCCTCTCGCCCCGTTGGCCTCGTGGCGTGTCTGCTGGGCCACCCCGGCCGCGGTCCGCTACGCGTTCCTGCCGGGATCCGCCCCCAGCCCCCAGGACTGGCCGGAGGGCTGGCACCCCTCGGGTGAGTCTTCTGACCTGTGGCCGCAGGCGCTGCAGGAGCTGAGGATGGCGAGCTCCGTGGCACCCTACGAGCAGCTGGTGCGGCAGGTGGAGGCCTTGAAGGCAGAGAACAGTCACCTGAGGCAGGAGCTGCGGGACAATTCCAGCCACCTGTCCAAGCTGGAGACGGAGACATCCGGCATGAAGGTGCGGGCGGGGCGGCGGGAGGACACGGGTTCCGGGGACAGGGCCGGAGGCCAGCAGGCCAGGCCGCGGCATCCCAGGGTGGCGGCGCCCGGGGCGGCCGGCTGATGCTGGGGCCGCTGTTTGCCCCCCGCTTCAGGAGGTCCTCAAGCACCTACAAGGCAAGCTGGAGCAGGAGGCCGGAGTGCTGGTGTCCCTGGGGCAGACCGAGGTGCTGGAGCAGCTGAAAGGTGAGCAGCCCCGCTGGGGGCCCCGTCACACGCTGGGGCGCTCCCCAGCCTGCCCCCCAGGGAGCTGGGGGGAGGAGGGGCAGGGGGCCACTGACCTTGCCCTCTCCCCGCCACGCCCCTGCAGCCCTGCAGATGGACATCACCAGCCTGTACAACCTCAAGTTCCACACCCCGGCCCTGGACCCGGAGCCCACCGCCCGGACTCCTGAAGGAAGTCCCGTCCACGGCTCGGGGCCCTCCAAGGACAGCTTCGGGGAGCTGGGCCGGGCTACCATCCGACTGCTGGAGGAGCTGGACCGCGAACGGTGAGAGTCGGCAGGTGGCAGGTGGCCCGGAGCTGGCCGAGCGCCTCCCCGCGCGGCCCCGCCCCCAGCCGTCTCTGAGCCCCGATTGGCCCACGGCTTGGCCCACGGCGTGTGGCCCGCCCCATTGAGTCGCTGCCTGTGCGGTGCCCGCGGTCCAGTGGCCCTCCCGAGGACAAAGGGGAGGGGGCGTTCCTGGCAAAGAGGGAAGCTCCCGGGAGATGTCCCCAAGGGTCCCCAGTATGCCGGCCTCTGCAGGGACAGGGCTGTGCCCGTTGCCAGGGTCAGGACTGGGGCCAGGAGGACTCAAGGCAGCCTTTGTGGGGTGAGGGGCCCGTGGCCAGCCGAGGAGAGCAGGGTCTGGGCGCCCCGCGCAGCCTAGCAGGTCTCATGGGGTCGGATGCGGCGGCTCAGCAGCAGCGCGGGGTCAGGTCCGCGCTGGGCTGTGGGACCTCGGGCCAGTGTCCTAACCCCTCCCAGCCTCACACTTCCGCCCTGTCATTATAGGTACCAGGCAAACGTCTTTAAAGTCAATAAGTTTTAATTTAAAGAGAAAAGAGAAAAAAAATAAAAATAAAAATAAAGAGAAAAGAGCGTAATGGTGGGGCTGCGTAAAACGGGACTAGCGGTGTCTCCCACGGGGCTAAGGGGGCCACCGCTGGGCCTGGAGCAGCCTTGGTCTGCAGGCTAGAGGGGCCTGAGCAGGTGCGGGACGGGGAGAGGTGCACGGCCGCCCCCGCGGGTCCTGTGCCCGCCCCAGTCCTGGAGCCAGGGCCGCGGCTGCCGGGCGGCGACCCCACCATCCCGAGGACCGCACGCCCCGCGTCCCCCCTTCTGCGAGCCTGCGCCCACCGACCTGCCCCCCCAGGTGTTTCCTGCTGAACGAGATCGAGAAGGAGGAGAAGGAGAAGCTGTGGTATTACTCGCAGCTGCAGGGCCTGTCCAAGCGCCTGGACGAGCTCCCGCACGTGGAGACGGTGAGCGGGGGGGCGGGGGATGGGGGGCGGAGGGGGGATGGAGGGGGGCGGGGGGCCGGGCCCGGCGCACCCTCACCGCGGCCCGTGCCCCCTCCCAGCAGTTCTCGATGCAGATGGACCTGATCCGGCAGCAGCTGGAGTTCGAGGCCCAGCACATCCGCTCGCTGATGGAGGAGCGCTTCGGCACCTCGGACGAGATGGTGCAGCGCGCGCAGGTGAGGCGGTGGGCGGGCCGGGCAGGTGCGCGCGGGCATTACCCCGCGGGTGCCGTGGGGCGGGCGGGCTCGGGGCACAGCTAGAGCGAGGGCCCTTCGCAGGAGGGGCTGGAGGGCAGAGGCCGAGACCGGGGCCAGGCCGGGTGGGTTGGGGTTGGACCACGGGTGGGTCCGGGCTGTGGGCAGAGGCGGAACGCGGCGGGGTTGAGCGCGGGTGGGGGCGGGCGCGCGGGGGTCGGACGTGGCGGGCTGCCAGCCCGACGTGCACCTTTCTCTGGGCTCAGATACGAGCTTCGCGCCTGGAGCAGATCGATCAGGAGCTGCTGTCGGCGCAGGACCGGGTGCAGCAGACCGAGCCCCAGGTACTGGGGGGGGTGGCCACGGGGCTTGGCAGTGGGGAGGCCCCCAGGGCCCCGGCCAGGGTGCCAGGGTGGGCCCGCAGCCCCCACCCACATCGTCATGGGCGCTCAGTGGGGTGCACCCCAGCTGAACCCTCACACCTGGCGCTGTCCGCACAGGCCCTGCTGGCGGCGAAGTCAGTGCCGGTGGACGAGGACCCAGACACTGAGGTCCCCACGCACCCTGAGGATGGTGTCCCTCAGCCGGGCAACAGCAAGGTGAGGGGGCATCCCGGTTTGTGGGGGCCAGGTGGGTGGGCTGAGAGGTGTGGGGGGGCAAGCGGGGTTGAGGTGCATGGGGAATGGGTCCTGCGTGTCTGTCGGATGCGGGGCCCCTCTCTCCTCCATCTCCCTAGTGTCCCCAGGGGTGGAAGGGTCGGCAGGGCCAGCATGTGGTCTGGGGCCCTGTAAGGTGGGTGGGGAGAGCTGTGCTGTGTGATGGGTGGACACGCCAGCCTTAGACTAGGAGGTCACCAGCAAGGGACCACAAGGTGGGCATTCGGCCCTCCTGACCTGGGGGCACGTCCCCAGGGGGCTGCAGGGCGAAGGGGGCGGGGGTGAGCGGGTGAGCCTCCTGGGCTGGGGCCACCAGCCTCGCTGTGCTTGGGCGCCCCCCACCCCGGGGTCCGGGGCTGCCCCTGGCCCACCCCGAGAGCCCGGCGGGGTTCCCCACCTTCGCTCCATGCCCCGCCCCGCAGGTTGAGGTGGTCTTCTGGCTGCTGTCCATGCTGGCGACGCGGGACCAGGAGGACACGGCGCGCACCCTGCTGGCGATGTCCAGCTCCCCGGAGAGCTGCGTGGCTATGCGCCGCTCGGGGTGCCTGCCGCTGCTGCTGCAGATCCTGCACGGCGCCGAGGCTGGCGCGGGGGGTCGCAACGGAGCCCCCGGGGCGCCGGGGGCCAAGGACGCGCGCATGCGGGCCAACGCGGCGCTGCACAACATCGTCTTCTCGCAGCCGGACCAGGGCCTGGCGCGCAAGGAGATGCGCGTCCTGCACGTGCTGGAGCAGATCCGCGCCTACTGTGAGACCTGCTGGGACTGGCTGCAGGCCCGGGACGCCGCGGACGGGGGCGCGGGTGGCGGTGAGCAGGGGCGCGCCGGGCCTTCTGGGGACCGTCCCGGCGGGCTGCAGAGTTGGGGCGCCTGGCTTCTGCGGCCAGTGGCAGAGTTAACACGACAAAAGCGCGGCCCAGGGTACTGAGCCGCAGGCGCTGCCTCCCCTCCCTTCTCCCTTTGCGGCGGGCGCAGCAGCCCTGCTCTGGGGCCTGGCAGGCGTGGGTGGGGCAGGGTGGGGAAGGGTGGGGGGCCCCCACTCCCCCCGGAGCCGCAGGGCCCTGACCTGCGCCCTGGCCCACAGCCCCCGTCCCCATCGAGCCTCAGATCTGCCAGGCCACCTGCGCCGTGATGAAGCTGTCCTTCGACGAGGAGTACCGCCGTGCCATGAACGAGCTGGGTGAGTGCCCGCGCCGCCCCGAGGGCTGGCCTCTCCTCCCGCCAGCTCTTAGCCACCGGGCTGCCGGGGCACAGACGCCGGGGACGAGGCTTTGCCCAGGAAGCTGAGAGCAAAGGTGAAAGATCCAGCTTAATTCTTGGAACCGGAGCCACCGGGTCGTGCGGCGGTGGGGGCTCCACCGTGTGAAATCTGGGGTTGGGGGCACTGCAGGCACTATACCCCCTTCCGTAGGGAAGTAACCCAAACGGAGGACGGCAGCAGCAGAGGTCAAAGCTCACTATGCTCAGCTTCACTCTGGTGATGACGGGACGAGGGCTCTGCTCACCCGGCAGGTGGTCAGGGCAGCGGAGGGCAGGCGGCCCCCCCCGCCCCCCCCGGGGAGAGCACCCCGCTGCAGCGCTTCTGGAGGGCACTTGGCTCCCGCGGGCACTTCGGGTGTGCACACTGTTGAACCCCCCCCCCCCCCGCCCTCGCCCCCAGCTAGGAATCTGCCCTCTGGCTGGGTTTACAAAGGAAGACACAGAAAACAAGGAAGCAAGCAATGCAGATAAAACCCAAACCTGGAAGCCGCGGGTGCGGTAGTAAGGCGGCGGGCACAGGCGGCGGGCACAGGCGGCGGGCACAGGCGGCGGCATATTATCCGCCCTTTTAAGTCCTCCTGTCGTCGGGCGCGGGGGGGAGGAGGTCCGTCTGCTCCCTGCACGCCGCGCCCCAGAAGGCAGTCCAGACGCGGAGCGTCGCGTGCCCCGGGCCGCACGTCCCCAGGCAGGAGAGGAGGACCTCGGTGTGCACTGAGCTTGAACATTTGTGGCAGGAACAGATACGACTTCGTATGACGCTGGTTCTCAAAGTGGGGCCCCAGGGCCCTGGGGCCCCCGAGAGTCCTGAGACCCTCCTCCGAGGTCCCCACAGCCCCAACTGTTTTGATAAGGACACGAGATGTCATGTGCCTTTCCCACTCCCTCCTCCGGGCCGTGGGCTCCGCGGGCTCTCCCAGACACTCCTGCCCGGGGGCCGCTGGGCTGCACGATCTGGGGTCAAGGGCTTCTTCCTGCGCATGCCCAGCGGGGTGCCTACGGACGGCCGTCACCCACAGGAACAGAATCTCTCTGGGGGCCTCAGAAACGTGCGGAGCATACGGCGGCCTCGCGGGGGTCCCTTAGCCCAGCGAGAGCCCCGCGGCCGAGTTCACAGCACGGCCCCCGCCCTTGTCTGGGTCCTTCCTGTGGGTCTCCAGCAGCGGGGCTTCCACGTTCGGGAGCATTAAAGACCTTGGAAACATCCCCCAAAATAACTTAAACTTTTACATTAAGGATTTTTCGGGGCGCTTGACGGGCACCTGGCCGGCTCAGTCACTAGAGTGTGTGACCCTTGATCTGAAGGTCGTGCGTTCAAGCCTCACGCTAGGTGTGGAGCCTCCTTTTTTTTTTTTTTTAAAGATTTTATTTATTTATTCATGAGATACACAGAGAGAGGGAGAGAGAGGCAGAGACACAGGCAGAGGGAGAAGCAGGCTCCATGCAGGGAGCCTGACGTGGGACTCGATCCCGGGACTCCAAGATCACGCCCCGGGCTGAAGGCAGGTGCTTAAACCGCTGAGCCACCCAGGGATCCCTGGAGCCTCCTTTTTAAAAAAAAATTTTATTGTGGTAGAATAAAGTGAAAGATTTGGCATCTTGACCGTCTCTAGGCGCACAGCTCGGGGCACGGAGCACCCTCACCCTGCCGCGCACCCACCCCCCCATCTCCAGAACCTTCCATCTACCCACACGGAGCCCCCGCACCCCACTCTGCCCCCAGCTCCCACCACCTCCTCTCTGTCTCTGTGGACGGGCCTCCTCTGGGGACCTCCTGGGAGTGGGGTCCTGCAGGAGGCGTCCTTCTGGGTCTGGGTCACCTCCCTGAGCCCGGCGTCCTCGGGGTCTGTCCGCGTGGGGCAGGTGTCCGGGCTTCCCGCCTTTCTGTGGCTGAGGAATGTTGCACGTGGACGGACCCATCGTGTCCCCCTCTCCGTCCATGTCCCCCCAGTGGACGTTTGGGTTGTTTCTGGCTGCTGTGAACCGTGCTGCCCGGACATGTGGCAGGTTTACTTTGGAAGCTTCCAGGCCGCGTGCTGCTAACCTCTTCCCCAGAGGGTGCTGGACATCAGCCCTGCCGTGGGGACGCTGGAATGGGCTCCGTCATCTTTGCTCTGGGAAGACGGAGGCAGGGCTTCTCGTGCTCGCGTTGCCCCTTCCCTTCCCTTCCCTCCCCTCCCCTCCCCTCCCTCCCCTCCCCTTCCCTTCCCTTCCCGCTGCCTACCTCCCCGGATTCCTTTCCCTGTGGCCAACAATCCCCCACGTAGCTGCGGAGCATGAGCCAGCCCGACCCTGCCTGGGGGCCGTGGTCTCAGGGCCTGCAGGGGACCCTGTGTGGGACTCGGGGGGCTTCCCTGACCAAGCGACTGGAGCTGGGAGGAGCCCAGCACCCGGGCAAGTAGCAGGGGGAGTGTTCCAGGCAGAGGGAACAGCCCCCCCCCCCATGTCACCCCGCAGGTGGGCTGCAGGCCGTGGCCGAGCTGCTGCAAGTGGATTACGAGATGCACAAGATGACGCGGGACCCGCTCAACCTCGCCCTGCGCCGATACGCCGGCATGACCCTCACCAACCTCACCTTCGGCGACGTGGCCAACAAGGTGCGTGGGGCGGGCAGGTCGCGCTCCCCGGGTCTGAGCCTCCCTCCACCTCTGCCTGCACCTCCGCCCGCCTTGAAGCAGCGCTGAGGTGGAGACAGTTGTCCCGGACTTGTGGGCGGGTAGACTGAGGCCCAGGAGGGCTGGTGGCACCCAGGGGGCTGCCGTCTGTCCGGATGCCGTCCGCCAGCCCACCACCCGTTGGCTGCCCTGGGGCCCACCCTGCAGAGAAGGGGCCTCTGGGCCCCTCTGGGCCGGGGGGTGGGTGTCCGTGCTGGTCTGGGCCTTGGTTTCCCCACCCCGTAGCACGCGGCAGGGAGGGCGGGCCAGGCTCAAGCCCTGGCAGGGTAGATGCTCAGTTAGCAAAGTGGGGACCCTGGGGTGCAGGTGGCCTCCCTCACGGCCCCGCCCCACCCCGCCCGGCGTGACACTCTGCTGTGACACCAACAGGCCACCCTGTGTGCCCGCCGGGGCTGCATGGAGGCCATCGTGGCCCAGCTGGCTTCCGAGAGCGAGGAGCTGCACCAGGTACCGGGTGGGTGGGCCCGGCACGGGGAGAGCGGCGGGGAGTCCCGCTGCCTGAGCCTCCCTGCCCGCGACGGCCCCCTCCCCTGGCTGCGGCGGGCCTCCCGGAGGGGCGTCCCCTCCAGCGTCTCCGCTGCCCCGCCTGGGGCAGGGCTTGAGGAGGGGGTGCGGGCCCCAGGCCCACCTTGCCCCTTGTGCGCCCCGCCCAGGTGGTGTCCAGCATCCTGCGCAACCTGTCCTGGCGGGCGGACATCAACAGCAAGAAGGTGCTGAGGGAGGTCGGGAGCATGACCGCCCTGATGCAGTGCGTCCTGCGAGCCTCCAAGGTGGGTGCCGGCTGGGGACGGGGACAGGGATGGGGATGGGGATGGGGGCGGGGGCACTCAGCCCAGGCCCGGGAAGAGGCAGCGGCCGGGCCGCCCAGTGCTGACCGCGGGGCAGGGAGGTGCGGCAGGGGCGAGCGGCCCATCTCGGGGGTCAAGCCCGGCGGCGCGCTGCGCACCGGTGCCCGCACCCGGGACTCCAGCCCTACGCCCCTAAGGCCCCGCGCCGGCCGCCGGCTTATGTTTTACTTTCACCGAAAACGTCTTGGGTGCCTGTCCCGGCGGCTCCTTGTCCACACCTGGGCGGGGCCGGCCGCCCCCCCCACCCGGTGACCCCTCCCGCCCTCTGTGCCCAGGAGTCCACCCTGAAGAGCGTGCTCAGCGCCCTGTGGAACCTGTCAGCACACAGCACGGAGAACAAGGCGGCCATCTGCCAGGTGGACGGCGCGCTGGGCTTCCTGGTGAGCACGCTGACCTACAAGTGCCAGAGCAACTCCCTGGCCATCATCGAGAGCGGCGGCGGCATCCTGCGCAACGTGTCCAGCCTCATCGCCACGCGGGAGGACTACAGGTCGGCCCGTCCCGCCCCACGGCCATGAAGTGCGGGGGGGCGGGGCGGGGGCGCCCCTGGGGGAAGGTGGACGCCCGGGCGCAGTGTGGGGCTGTGGACGGCAGGGCCCACTCGGCTGTGAACCCAGGACAAGCCTTGGTGTGTGCTGTGATTGGATGCTCCCGATCGGTCCCGAAGGACTAAATTATTTTAGTGTGAGTATATCCCAGATTTTGTGTGGGGTTATACTTATACTAAATCAGAAACTAAATTATTAAAATAAAAATATGTATTGGTATTTCTAAATACCATTCATAATACTCTTTTATTATACTTTTTACTAAATGGTATTAAAAAGTACTCATTCTTTATCAAAATCAAGTACTACTTATTAGATAACAGTAATGCTTTTGATGTAGGAAAATACATTAACGTTTATTTTTAGTGTAAGTATATTTCAAATATTGCAAGGGGTATACTTGTGCTAAAGATTTTTTTTTTAATATTTTATTTATTTAAGAGAGACAAAGAGAGAGAGACAGGCGGAGAAGCAGGCTCCGTGCAGGGAGCCCGATGTGGGACACGGTCCCGGGTCCCCAGGATCATGCCCTGGGCTGAAGGTGGCGCTAAACCGCTGAGCCACCCGGGCTGCCCAAGATTTTTTTTAATTAAAATCAATGAAACACTTACTTGCTAAATAATCCTAATTAGCAATACTCAGCCTTTTTTAAAAAACAGTAAAACTTACTTTTAATATAAGTATATCCCAAATTATCACAACACATGTAGGTCAATTCTGCATTAAGAGAAAGCATTACTAATTCATTATTTTAATATACATATTTTACTCAATATTTACTCATCTTCTGAAAATCAGAGTTACCTTAGCACCTTTTAAAAAAAATTTTTTTTAAGATTTTATTTATTTATTCTTTTTTTTTTTTTTTTTTTAAATTTTATTTGTTTATGATAGTCACAGAGAGAGAGAGAGAGGCAGAGACACAGGAAGAGGGAGAAGCAGGCTCCATGCACCGGGAGCCTGACGTGGGATTCAATCCCGGGTCTCCAGGATCGCGCCCTGGGCCAAAGGCAGGCGCCAAACCGCTGCGCCACCCAGGGATCCAGATTTTATTTATTTATTCATTCATGAGAGACACAGAGAGAGAGGCAGAGACACAGGCAGAGGGAGAAGCAGGCTCCACGCAGGGATCCCGATGCGGGACTTGATCCCGGGTCCCCAGGATCAGGCCCTGGGCTGAAGGCGGTGCTAAACCACTGGGCCACCCAGGCTGCCCACCTTAGCACCTTCTTTGTGTTTGCTAAGTCTGGCCCCGTCCCAGCAGGCACGGAGGGGCAGTGCCCTGGCACGGCCTGATACCCCTCGCCCCCCACCCCTGCGCCCGCAGACAGGTGCTCCGGGACCATAACTGCCTACAGACGCTGCTCCAGCACCTGACGTCCCACAGCCTGACCATCGTGAGCAACGCCTGCGGCACGCTCTGGAACCTGTCCGCCCGCAGCCCGCGCGATCAGGAGCTGCTGTGGGACCTGGGGGCCGTGGGCATGCTGCGCAACCTGGTGCACTCCAAGCACAAGATGATCGCCATGGGCAGCGCCGCCGCACTGCGCAACCTGCTGGCCCACCGGCCTGCCAAGTACCAGATCACCACCACGGCCGTGTCCCCCGGTGCCTGCGCTCCCAGCCTGTACGTGAGGAAGCAGCGGGCGCTGGAGGCCGAGCTGGACACGCGGCGCCTGGCACAGGCGCTCGACCACCTGGAGAAGCAGGGCCTGCCCGAGGCCGAGGCCGAGGCCGACGCTGAGGCCGCCTCCAAGAAGCCCCTGCCGCCCCTGCGGCACCTGGACGGGCTGGCCCGGGACTACGCCTCAGACTCGGGCTGCTTCGACGACGACGAGGCGCCCTCCCTGGCCACCGCCGCCGCCACCGCGGAGCCTGCCAGCCCCGCCGTGCTGTCCCTCTTCCTGGGGAGCCCCTTCCTGCAGGGGCAGGCGCTGGCCCGCGCCCCTCCGGCCCGCCGTGGTGGCCCGGAGGCAGAGAAGGAGACCGGCGGGGAGGTGGCAGTGGCGGCCAGGGCCAAGGCCAAGCTGGCGCTGGCAGTGGCACGGATCGACCGGCTGGTGGAGGACATCTCAGCCCTGCACACCTCGTCTGATGACAGCTTCAGCCTCAGCTCTGGGGACCCCGGGCAGGAGGCACCACGCGAGGGCCGTGCCCAGTCCTGCTCCCCTTGCCGGCGGCCCGAGGGCAGGCGGCAGGAGGCCAGCGGCCGTGCCCACCCGCTGCTGCGGCTCAAGGCCGCCCAGGCCAGCCTCTCCAACGACAGTCTCAACAGCGGCAGCACCGGTGACGGACGCTGTCCCCGTGAGCACACTCGGCCCTGCCCGCTGGCCGTGCTGGCGGAGCACCGGGAGGGGTCCCCGTGCAGCCAGGCGCGGCCCAGCCGGCTCGACCTCCATCTGCCAGGCGGCAAGGAGCCAGCGTCCCGGGACAGCTCTGCTGCCGACGCCTGTGTGCGCACCATCAAGCTGTCGCCCACCTACCAGCACGTCCCGCTCTTCGAGGGCAACCCCAGGGCCGCCATGGGGTCCATGGCCCCCGGAGCCCGGAAGGAGGCCTGGCTGCCCGCAGAGGGTCTGAGCAAGGTGCCGGAGAAGCTGGCGGCAGAGGCGGTGCCACTCTGCCTGTCCCGCTGCAGCTCCCTGTCCTCGCTGTCCTCGGCCGGCCGCCCAGGCCCTAGCGAGGCCGGGGACCTGGACAGTGACTCCTCCCTGGAGGGGCTAGAGGAGGCGGGACCCAGCAAGGCAGACCTGGACGGGGCCTGGCTTGGGCCTGGGGCCGCCTCCCTGCCCGTGGCCATCCCCACCCCCCAGCGGGGCCGCGGCCTGGGCGTTGAGGACACCACGCCGTCCAGCTCCTCGGAGAACTGCGTGCAGGAAACGCCGCTGGTGCTGAGCCGCTGCAGCTCGGTGAGCTCCCTGAGCAGTTTCGAGAGCCCGTCCATCGCCAGCTCTGTGGCCAGCGACCCGTGCAGTGGGCTGGGCAGCGGCACGGTCAGCCCCAGCGAGCTGCCCGACAGCCCCGGGCAGACCATGCCACCCAGCCGTAGCAAGACGCCGCCGCTGGCCCCGGTGCCCCCCGGCGAGCGCGAGAGCACCCAGTTCAGCTTGCAGTGGGAGAGCTACGTGAAGCGCTTCCTGGACATCGCGGACCGCCGCGAGCGCTGCCGGCTTCCGTCGGAGCTGGACGCCGGGAGCGTGCGCTTCACGGTGGAGAAGCCGGACGAGAACTTCTCGTGCGCTTCCAGCCTCAGCGCGCTGGCCCTGCACGAGCACTACGTGCAGAAGGACGTGGAACTGCGGCTGCTGCCCCCCGCCTGCCCTGAGCGCGGGGGCGGCGGCGGCGGCGGCGGCGGCCCCGGCCTGCACTTTGCTGGGCACCGGCGGCGGGACGAGGCCGGCGGCTGCCTTGAGGGGCCGGCGGCCGGCGACCAGGAGCTGGAGCTGCTGCGTGAGTGCCTGGGGGCGGCGGTGCCCGCCCGGCTCCGCAAGGTGGCCTCGGCGCTGGTGCCCGGCCGCCGCGCGCTGCCCGTGCCCGTCTACATGCTGGTGCCCGCCCCCGCCCGGGTGGACGACTCCGCCGAGGGCACGCCCGTCACTTTCTCCAGTGCCACCTCACTTAGCGACGAGACGCTGCAGGCGCCTCCCCAGGAGCCGGACAGACATAAGCCCGCCGGCCGGGAGGCCCCCCCCAGGCAGGCCACCGGGCACAGGCACAGGGCGTGGGGCACGGGCCGCAGCCGGGTGGGGCTGGAGCTGCCCCTTCGCCGGCCGGCGAGCGCCTGCACTGAGCAGTACAGCGGCCGCCCCAGCCCGGCGCGAGGGGACCGAGGGGACCGAGGGGACGGGGCGCTGCAGTCTCTGTGCCTCACGACGCCCACCGAGGAGGCCGTGTACTGCTTCTACGACGACTCCGACGAGGATCCACCCGTGGCCGTGGCACCCCCGCGGCGACCGTCCGCCATCCCCCGGGCCGTGAAGAGAGAGCCCCCGGCTGGCAGGAAGGGGGTGCAGGCCGCGCCCCAGCCCGCGGAGGCCCCCCGCGTGCAGCCCAGCCTCATCGCCGACGAGACCCCGCCCTGCTACTCCCTGAGCTCCTCCGCCAGTTCCCTCAGCGAGCCCGACCCCCCTGCGCACCCGCCCGCCCGGGCCCGAGCTCCCAAGGCCGCTGTCACCAAGGCCCCCGGCGCTGCGGGCGCGAGCGACGGCCTCCGGAGCCCGCGGGCCGAGTCGGGGCCGCTGCGCCGCTGCGTCGGTTCCGCGGTGCCCCGGCGCCGGCTCCAGGCGTCAGCCCCGCGGCGCCGCAAGCCCCAGGCCGCCCAGCCAGACAGGCGGCCGGCGGAGGGGCCCCGCGAGCGGGACGAGGCCGCGGGCTCGGACCACGCCTCCGACCTCGACAGCGTCGAGTGGCGCGCCATCCAGGAGGGCGCCAACTCCATCGTCACGTGGCTGCACCAGGCGGCCGCGGCGGCCACCCCCGAGGCCTCGTCCGGGTCTGACTCCGGCCCGTCCGAGTCGGGGCTGTCGGGGGCCTCCACCCTGCCCAGGAAGGGCCGGCGGCTGCAGGCGGGGGGCCAGGCGGGCCAGGCGGCGAGGCCGGAGAAGCGGGACCCTGCGGTGGCGCAGCGCGGCACGAGCGGCCCCGAGAAGCTGCGGGGCGCGCAGAAGCCCGCGTGCAGGGTGCCGGCCGTGCTCCGGGGCCGGACCGTGATCTATATGCCCAGCGCGGCCCCCCGGGCCCAGCCCAAAGGCGCCCCCGGCACCCGCGCGGCCCTGAGGAAGATGGGCCCCCCGAGTCCCGCGCAGCCCGCAGCGCCTGCCAACACCCCGAGCCCCGGGCAGCAGCGGTCCCGGAGCCTGCACCGGCCGGGCAAGATCTCGGAGCTGGCGGCGCTGAGCCCTCCGCAGAGGAGCACCACGCCGCCCGCCCGCCTGGCCAAGGCCCCCTCCTCCGGCTCCTCCCCCGCCTCCCCGGCCTCCCAGCCGCCCACGAGGAGGCCGCCCCCGGGCCCCCAGGCCCTGGGACCCCTACCCGGCCCGGGGGCATCCCTGGTGCCCCAGACGCCCACGCGGGCCCTGCTGTCCAAGCAGCACAAGACGCAGAAGTCACCGGTGCGGATCCCCTTCATGCAGAGGCCGGCCCGGCGGGGGCCACCGCCGCTGGCCAGGGCAGCCCCGGAGCCGGGCCCCAGGGGCCGGGCGGGAGCCGAGGGAAGCCCCGGCGCGCGGGGGGCCCGTCTGGGCCTGGTGCGCGTGGCGTCCGCGCGCTCCAGCGGCAGCGAGTCCTCCGACCGCTCGGGCTTCCGGCGGCAGCTGACCTTTATCAAGGAGTCACCGGGCCTGCTGCGCCGCCGCCGGTCCGAACTGTCCACGCCCGAGGCTGCGACCCCCGCCGCCCAGGGCGGCTCCCCCCGGCGCGGTCGCCCTGCGCTGCCTGCCGTCTTCCTCTGCTCCTCGCGCTGCGACGAGCTGCGGGCAGCCCCCCGGCAGGTGCCCGTCCCCGAGCCGACCCCCGCGGCCAGGCCCGCTCCCGGCGAGCGGCCCGCCCGGCGCCCCAGCTCCGAGAGCCCGTCCCGCCTGCCCGTGCGCACGCCGGCCGCGCGGCCCGAGACGGTCAAGCGGTACGCCTCCCTGCCGCACATCAGCGTGGCCCGCAGGCCGGACGCCGCCCCCCCAGGGCCCGCAGCCGACGCCGCCCGCCGCAGCAGCGATGGGGAGGCGCGGCCACTGCCAAGGGTGGCGGCGCCGGGCACCACGTGGCGTCGCATCCGGGACGAGGACGTCCCACACATCCTGCGGAGCACGCTGCCCGCCACCGCCCTGCCACTGATGGGCGCCCCGCCCGAGGAGGGCCCCGGCGGCCCCCCGCAGCGCAAGACCAGCGACGCGGTGGTCCAGACAGAGGACTTCGCTGCCACGAAGACCAACTCCAGCACGTCCCCGAGCCTGGAAAGCAGGGGCCCCCCCCAGGCCCCGGTCAGCGGCCCCACCGCCCTCCTGGGCAGTGATGTGGACGGGCCTGGTCCCACCAAGGCGCCCACCTCTGTTCCCTTCATCCACGAAGGCCTGGGGGTGGCTGCGGGGGGCTTTCCCGCCAGCCGGCACGGCTCCCCCAGCCGCTCGGCCCGTGTGCCCCCCTTCAACTACGTGCCCAGCCCCATGGTGTCAGCCACCACTGACTTGGCTGCAGAGAAAGCCCCCACCGCTGCCCCTGCCAGCCTCCTGGAATAGTGGCCGGGGCCGGCCTTCTAGAACATCCTCTCCAGGCCAAGGGCTGGTCTGGCTGCCGGGAGGGGGGTGCCCAGGGTCCATCCACCCAGCAGAGCTCCTGCTCCCGGAGCCCCACTGCAGCCTGAATTGGCCTCACATCTCACGCACAGACGCTTGCTTCCATGCTGCGGGGGCTCAGGAGGGAGGGGGCTGCCGACTGCACCTCGGGTCCCAGCCCGGAGCACACGGCGACCCCTACGCAGAGACCACCCTCCCAGCCTGGGCCGCGCCAGCAGCGCTCCAGGGGCCCAGCCTCAGCAGGCCCCTCCCCTCTCAGGAGCGGCGGGGAGGGGACAGCCTGCCCCGGGTGGGGGACAGGGCTGCGGAAGGTGGCCCGGGGAGCGCGCGCCTGCAGCTGGGGGCCTCGCATCTGTCCCGGCCTACGCGGGGACGAGGCCTGTAATTTGGGAGGCCCGGTAATTGGTTAATGATGGCTTTGCCAGTTTGTTTGCCTTGCCAGCCCCAGCTGGGAGCGTGGGGGCGGGGAGCGGCTGAGCCCCACGGCAGCCCCTGCCCCACGCAGCGCAGCGCCGCCCAGCGGGTGCAGAGCGCACGGAGCGGGCTGTCCCAGCGGCCCGAAGAGCAGGGAGGCCGGTGCGCGGACACGGAGCCACTGTGGTGTAGACGGAGGCCCTGCCAGGGGGACAGGACAGCTGCCCACCGGGGAGGGCGCCCTGGAGGCGGGTGGGGACCACGGGAAGGAGGCCCTGGCACTTCACAGGGAGACCCTCTGGGAGGGCGTGGGGGTGCGGGACCCAGAGCTGTGAGCGTGCCCAGGGGTTGGGGGGAGCCTGTGGGGGGCCCCGAAGGCTACTGCACCACCTTTCGATTCCATCCTCATTCCAACGCAGGAAGCAATGGGCTCTGCGCCAGGTCAGAGCCGGCCTCGGGGGTCGCTGGCCACTGGGTGCTGGTGGTGCTGCCCCGGGGGGGCGGACAGACGGAGGGACGGTGAGCCCCGAGCCTCCCCGCCAGCCTGCTGGGGGACCGCGGGTGTGCGTGCGTCCAGCCTCAGCCCCAAGGGCGCCTCCTGCAGAAAGAGCCGACGACCTCTTTCCTGTGGAGGCTCGGGGAGAAGCTGCTCCGAGCGCGGGGCTGCCGGGACAGCCTCGCAGGGGCGCCTCTCCCAGCCCGGAGCCCACGGAGGAAGGCCCCCGGCCCCGCGCACCGGTGTTTCCTGCGGCTGAGCATCCTCGGGGAAGCCCGGCGCCCAGCCATCCCACACCCCGCCGACCTGCTGTGCCCGCTGCATCATGCGCCCCTCGCCACACCCCGTCCCCTGCGACAGGAGCCAGGGCCGGCCGGAGGGCCCACGGGCAGGAGGCAGGGTGGCTGAGCCAGCATGACCCGGCCGCAGCCCCCCTTGGACACACGGGCTGTCTCGGACACTCCTCAGAAGCCGCCAGAACCCCGTCCCCACTGCAGCCTAAAGGGCTGGGACCGGGGGTCCTCCAAGCCCCTTCCTGGGCCTGGGGGCTCCCAGACACCCCGCCCCGTCTCCACAGGACAGGCCCCCCACCGCCGGCTCGCCCAGCCAGGGCCCAGGGCTTCGAGCACCCGTGCACTGTGAGACCCTGGGCAGTGCTTTTGCCGCTCCGTGCCTCGGTTTCCCCACGTGGGCCGTGGGGAGAACTCCCAGAGCTACCTCTTGGGCGAGCGGAGCGACCACCATGCCCGAGGAAGGACCTGTGCTGCGGGACCCTCCGTCGCTGCCGCCTCCCGCCTGCCTCTGGTCAGCCCCGGGCGTCCTCTCCACCGGGAGAGCCGCAGGGCAGCTCCCCACCGCGGCCGGCACTCGGAGCCCGCCCCGTCCATGCCCAGCAGCCACTTTTGCCTTTCCCACCCCCCGCCGCGGGGGGCACAGCCACACCTCATCATCCAGCCCGGGCGGGCAGCAGACGCCCCAGGACGAGCTTTCTGGAGGCCGTGGCAAGCGGTGGTTACCGGACAATCAACCTGAGTCGGGAGCAGGAGGCCTAAGGTCTCAGGACCAAAGGACCAACGCAGCCACCTGCCGGGGGACCGTGAAGGAGCCAGGTGCCTCTGGAGCGCTCCTGGAGCAAGGCCGAGGGGAACGCCCGGCACCCCAAGCCTGTGACTTTGGGCCCCAGGCCGGACGGAGGCACCACTAGCCGGGTGTGGACCTTGGGGCCACCCACTGGCGCGGCATTACCTCATCCCCGCTGCTCCCACCTGTCACCCGGCCTGAGCCTGGTGGCCTGGGCCCGTCCCCATGCGTCTCTGGCCGGTCTCTGCAGCACCACGAGACACGTGTAAATACAGCCCCACCCCCCACTGACCACACGGCCGCTGGTGGGAGGAAGCCGCAGACCCAGGCGTCTCGCACGCACCTTTAATAAACAACAGCTGTCAAATCGCGCCCTGCCGCCCCGGCTCTGACTCCAGGGCTGAGGGCGGGCCAGGGGCCGGGAGGGACCTCCACCTGGGGAGCCCGGCTTCAAACTCTGACCCGCTCCCAAAAGTCCTCTGGGGGGGCCCCGGGCCCCAGAGAGGAGACAGCACCCCGCAGTCACGCAGGGCCCAAGCAGGGAGGGGGGAGGCACCAGCACCACAGGTGAACTGGCAGCAGTGGGGTCAGGGTGTGCAATGGGCCCTGGACGGGGCGGCCTCGGTGTCCACTGCCCTCACGGGCGCCAGGCCTGTGTTCTCTGTACACTGTGTCCCCGGAGACCACGTTCTGGTTTCCAGTTTTCGGAGTCTTTCAGGCTAAAGCAGGCTCAGCTTATTCAGAGAAACACCTCTGGGATGCTTGGGTCATGGTGCCAGGCCCTGGGGACAGCTTCAGAGCCCCTGGGGACCCCTGGAGAGGAGAAGCTCATGGAGGCGCTGTGCAGGGGCAGGTGGGGAGGCGGGGGGGGGGCTTGGGGGTCCCCGGCGAGCAGCCTGGCTTCTGCAATGCCTCTTGCAGTCCCTGCGGCTCTGGTCTTCCCAAAGTTGGTCTTCTGGTGAGAAAAGCCCTTTTCAAGAGCCACTCCTGTTCCATGGCCCCACATGCCCCCACAGAGTGGGGGGCAGCCAGCAAGGGCTCACGTGGGAAACGGGTGAGCTTGTCCTCACAGGACCACAGGTGACAGAGCCCCACAGCACCTAGGTCGGTTCCACACCCCGTTACCCGGCCCTGGGGGAGCACCCGGGCCTTGGATCAGGGTGCCCAGGGCCCCCGGGAGAGGCTCCCACCAGAGGCCCCGTCTCACATCTGGCCCCTCCGGAACCTCGGGGCCCTGCAGTTCAGGCGGATACGCGCACAGACCGCAGAGTGGGTCCCACCAGCCCAGGGGGCCGGGGCGATGGGGCAAGCAGGGTCGTCAGGGGCAGGGAAAGGCGCACGGACGGCCTGGCTCTGGGGGACTGGGGAGCCTGGGGACGTCCAGTGTGGGCTCCCGAGCCCCGGGGGGAGCAGTGTCCGCATGCTGCAGACCTGACCCTCAGGGGGGCCAGGCGGGGCTGAGGCAGGTGCACGTGTCTCCCCCACGCAGGCTGTGTCCCCCCAGGTCTCCGGGTGCTTCGGGGCCTTGGGGGCCTGGTCTCCGCTGAGCCGGGTCAGGCGTCCGGGAGCCGGGGGCGCCCTGCCCAGTGCGTGTGCTCAGCCCACAGGCCGACCAGTCAGCCCAAGGAGGCAGCTGTGGCTCCCGGCAGTGCCACCTGCTTCACCTGGCCAACATCCCGCTCCAGCTCCTCCCCAGCTCGCCACAGGTCCTCACACTTCTGCTTCAGCCCGTCGCCCGCCTGCTGCAGCCGCTGATTCATGGCCACGTAGGCCCGGCTCTGCTGGTAGAGCTGCTCCCGCTGGGCCTCCGTGTCCTCTGCCCGCTGGGAGAGGCCCGGGGAGTCTGGGGACAGGACACAGCACACCGGTGAGGCAGAGGCAAGGAGAGGACACCATGTGTCGCCCCAGCAAAGCAGGGAACTGGAGGAAACACATCACAGAGAAGCCTCGCCCCTGCATCCCCAGGCCCCCGTGTATCAGCCTCCAACCCACAGAGGGCGGCGGACGGAGTCACAGGGCCGGCGGGCTCCTACCAGGCTCTCCAGGCCAGATGCCACACTGCACCTCCCTAAACCTGCTCCCTGGCCATGCACCCTTGTGAAACCCAACAGTCCGGGAGGCGGCACGTTTCTTGGTAACCCCGCGTCCCGTAACAGCACCTGCCGGGATGCATGCTGCCTGCTTCCCTGCTCTGGGGACAGGCCCGGAAACTAGGACCTGACGAGAAGTCACCCTATCACCTGCGTTGGTACTAAGAAGGAACACAGGCCACACGATGCTCAGGGCGGCCAGGACATGAGGTCCAGGTAGGAGCTCCCCCTCCGTGGGTCCTCACACAGCCCAGCCTCAGTCTCCCCTCCCTGGAAACGCTGGTGGGCGTGGTCCTGGGGCTGCTCCGTCCAACAGAACCTTCCAGATGCTCTGATACCAGGGGCTCTTGACGCTCGAAACACAGACACGTTGAGCAAAGCACCAAATTCTTACTATTATTTCATTCCCCCCCCCAAAAAAAAACCCAACGCCTTTCTCCCCAGCTCTGGTCCCCCAAGACTAACGGTCACTCCTCCACCAGAGTGACCCCAGGGCGGGCACTTTCGGGGGTAGTGTGTGCCCGGTGGGGGGGCTGAGCAGCAGCCTGTGGGACAGAACGCGGCCTTCGGGAAGGTTCAAGGAACGGAGAAACGAACAGCACAGAGCAGAACACAAAGCCCGCTGGCAACACCGCCCGGGGCCCCGACTTCCAGGACAAGGGGTGGACGAGGCTTCCCGCGGGGCCGCCGCCCCCGCCGCGCCCCCACCTTCACCCCGCAGCTGCAAGCCAAGAACCCCGTCTTTCCCCTTTAACCCCCACCCCCGGGGCCCGAACCCTCGAAGCGTCGACCCGAGGTCAGGGGCGCCCCGAAGACGGCACTGTCGGCGGCCCGGCGGGCGCCCCCGAGGCGCGCGTGCAGAGAGCCCGGCTCGGACTAGGGTCGCTCCTAATTCCCGGGCTTCACCGACCCGCCGCTCCCGCCGGGGCCGGGTCCCAGGCCCGCCCCTCCCCCGCTCCTACCGTCCAGGCCCAGCGCGATGAAGACGGGGTCGTCGGGGGGCGCGCCCCGCACGTCCTCCAGGATCTGCTCCACGGCGGGCGGCGCGGGCCGGGTGGGCAGCACCACGCGCTTCTTGGCCTTGGAGCCCATTTCTGGAGGCGAGAGGAAAGGGCGCTGTCGGGTCTGCCCCTCCCCCCGGCCCCGCCTCCCGCCCCGCGAACTCCTACACGGCGCCGGAGCCCCGTTCCCGGGGAAGCCCGCCCCGCCCCCCGGGCTCGCCCCGCCCCCGGCCCTCCCAAGGACCGACATCGTGGGGCCAGCGGGGGCCGGCGCCTGGCGCCGCCTCTGCCTCAGTTTCCCCGCTAACGCCTCCAGCGCCCCTACCTCCTCACGCCCGCGCGCCAGCAGAACCGCGGGCGCCGCCGAGGAGCCACTTCCGCTTCCGGTCGCGGCGGAGCCCCGCCCCGGGCACGTGACGCACACTTCCTGCCTCCCCTGGCTCCTGCCCGCTCCTCCCCGCGGGGCCACGCCCCCCCTTAAAGGGGCCGCGCCCTCAAGGGTCCTCGTCCAGTCGCTGCTGGCTGCGGGGTCCCTGGAAGAGCTCGGGGTGGGCGCGGGGTCCTGTCCCGGCTGCCCTCGCCGCGTCACAAAGCACCCACTCCCGGCGTCCTGCCGAAAGGGGACACAACCCACGTGCTGCCGTGGCCAGGCGGGCTGGCCGTGCGGGTCACCGGGAGGTGGCCGGGGCGCTGGACGCTCGGCGGCGTCGCCCCCCTGGTCCCCAAAACCTCCTCCCCACGGCTGGGTTGGGGAGGCTGTGAGCCGAGGCACGCCCTGGGTGCTCACCGTGAGCCGGATGGGCGAGCTTGCTCTCCTGATCACACATTTACTGAAGCAGGTGCTAGGTGCAGCGCCATCGCACCGATGAGGCCACCAAGGCTCGAAGGAGGCGGCCAAGCACTCCCGGGACACACGGCCGCAGCAGTGTGATTCACAACAGCCGCCGACGTGCATCGATGGATGAACGGATCAATACATGTCCATCCCCGCAGCCTCGGGCAGGAGCTTGGGAGAGGCCAGGCTGCCCTGGGAACCGTCTCCCTGGCCCCCGCCCCCACCACGGCTGGGCTCTGGCATCGGGGCTGGCCCCCCTTCTCTGTAGGCCACTGGGTCCTCCAGGGCCTGATGTCAGGGAGAAGACAGTCCCCAAGCCGGCACCCGGGAACCCCAACCATGCCGTGGGGGGGGGCACTGCCCCTGCCCCAAAGGAGACCACAGACTTGGCACCTCCTATTCAACCTTTATTTGCAAACTCTGAGGTGGGATGTGGTGCCTGAGACCCTGGGTGGTGTCGTTTGTTGTCCCTGCTCCTCCGGCCCGCTTCTGGGGCTGGGAAGGGATGGCTGTCACCGCCCGACCTCAGCCCACCCCACCCCACCCCCACCCCAAACTGTGTAACGAGACTTTTCTCTCTGTTTCCCCTGGACCTGCCAATTTTGGGTCCAGGATGCCACACTGGCCACCCCCGGCCCGGGGGCCTCAGTGACCGGCTGGGCCTCCTCGGGGCAGGTTCTCCGATCCCCAGCCCGGTTCCAGTCTGAAGCAAAGGAGCAGGACAGCGGTGCCTGTCCAGGCACTGGTTTCCCTCCTAGTCAGATGTCTCTAGGTTCCAGACAGCAGCTGGACCTGGGGGGGTGGCGGGGGTGGCCCCAGCGCCGGGGAGGCCCCCACCTGGCGGCGGGCAGCCTGTAGAGGATGCGGCACAGTAAGGGGCTCCCGAAGGCCACGGCCAGCAGCGTCAATACCACAGCCTGGGCACGGCCACGGTGGCACCTGGGGTGGCCGACTGCGGTGGGCTGGGGGGGGCTGTTGGGAGGCACAGGTCCCGAGCAGGAGCCCCGATGCTCACGCAGCGAGTACGACGGGGGACAGGCGGTGCAGTTGAGCGGCGAGCCGCCGCGGCAGGGGCAGCAGGAGGCGCGGCAGCTGGAGCAGACGTGCAGCGCGGGTGTGGCCGGGCGCCCAGGCCCGCCGGTCACCGCCTGCTGGGTGTGCTTGCAGTACCTCGGAGGGCAGTAGGAAAGGCAGAGGTGGCCCAGGGTGTAGGCAGAGCTGTGGCATTCTGCGCGGGGGACATGCCCGGGGGGTGAGGGGCCGAGGCCCACACGGCATGAGACTGCCCTCCCGCCCCGGGCTGCACACGCACACTGCCCGCCGCTGCCGCCTCCCAGCAAGCAGGCCGTGCCACGCCAGGCACTCACCCTGGCACAGCCCCTCTGTGTCCCGCTGCACACACGCGCTGCTGGTCACCTGGGGGCCCGGGGGCCGCGCCGTCATGTCCTCGGCAGTCCCGTAGAGCAGCAGCGTGTAGCGGTACAGCGTCCCTGGCAGGGGTTGCGGTGGGCACGGGGAGGAGGGGGAGAGGCTGTTGGCCGCCTGGTCCTGCCCGCCCGGGCCCCTCTCCCCGGCCACCCCGCCCGGAGCTGGACTCCCAGACCCTGACGGCACCGGGCTGAGCCCCCGCTGTGCAGGGGTAACTGAACACCTACTGTGTGCTGGTAACCGGGTGCCCAGTATGCACCGAACACACACGCTGGGTCTGTCGGGGGGACTGCTGGGCACCCCTCTGCGAGGGGTCCCCGGGGGCCCCAGCCTGCACGCAGCCCTCACCCGTGTTGAAATAGTAGCCTTTGTTTTCCAGGCCCAGGGTCCACAGGCCCCGCGGGTCCTCGTCCCAGAAGTGGGTGGACATGAAGATCCAGTTGTTGTAGCCTTGGCCGCTGACGTCCAAGGGTCTGGGATGGGAGGTGGGGGTGGGGGTGGAGGCGGGGCCGCTAGGTGGTGGGGGACCCCGGACCCCGGTGTGCGCCTCCAGCCCTGTACCTGATGGCTACGAGCGTGGAGCGGGTGCCCATGGGGCTGGTGAGCGAGATCTCCAGGTCCCCCCGGCGGCTGTAGGACAGAGACAGCTGCACCTGCACGTGCTCCAGGGAGCGGATGTAGTTGGCGCGGCCCGCGCAGGCCGACACGTTCTTCCTCACTTGCGTCAGTGGCAGGATGGGGCTAGGGGCAGCGTGGGGGGTGAGGGCCCCTCCTGCGGGCCTGCTGGGGGATGGGCGGCCAGCAGGTGGGGTCTGGGCTTACCTCTCCGTTACAGGTGGGTCAACAGGCCTTGGGGCCAGCCTCCCACGTGTGCGTCACCCCCCCCATGGTAATGACAAGTGTGGGGAGGTGGCAGGTGGGCACAGTGGGGGGCGGCTGAGGAGGGCGCTCACGTGGGGGTGTGGACGATCCGAACGACGCATTTCTGCTGGGGTTGTGTGGGCAGCCACGTTCGAGCCATGTCCACCAGCAGCCTGGCGTCCAGCAGCCCATAGCCATAGTGGTGGCTCACTGTGTGGAGGGGTGGTCATCACTCGCCCCGCGGCCGTGGCGCCCCCTCCCCCTGGCCCTGCCTCACCTTGGCGCCCCACACCGTTGGTCCTCCAGTCCTCGGCCTGGAGCTGTGCTGGCCTCGACGCGCGGACCACCAGGTGCTGCATGTCCCTCCATGTCAAGAATGGGCTGAGGGCAGGCGAGGGCAGGTGAGCTGGGGCCGTGTTGGGGGGTGAGCGCAGTAAGCGGGGTCCCCTCCGTCACCTACTTGGCCTCCAGAGCCAGGGCAATCATGCCCGCAGCCAGCGGGGCTGAGGCCGAGGTGCCCGTGTGCTTGTCCGTGCACTGGTGGTGCAGATCTGTGGTGACCTAGGGGCAGACGGGGGGACTTGGGGGGCCTGGCACACATGCAAACCCACACTTTGTTCAAGAAGGTACCGCAGAGATACCACCAGGGACGGGTCCCTGAGTGCCGCCCAGGTCGCACACCTGGGGAGCTGACCCTGCCTGGAAGACAGGAGGGTGTGTGAAGGGGTGACAGCTGTGGAGTCTGGTCTTGGGGCCCATCGTGTTCCAGGTGTCACAGGGCAGCCCCTAGGAGGGGGCACAGTCGGGGGAGGGGACAGCAGAAGGGGAGGGGTGGGAGTGAATCAGGGCAAGGGGATAGGAGAAAAGGGGCAGGTGGGAAAGTGGGGACAAACAGGCCGGAGGGAGCAGAGAACAGGAGGGAATGGGGCAGGGGCCAGGAGGGCAGGGCCAGGAGGGCAGCGGCAGGGGCCGGGGGGCAGAGGGCAGGGACAGGGGCAGCGGGCACTCACGATCTGCGGGTCAGTGGCCACGCCGCTGCTGTAGGTGGTGGTGAGCGTGGAGGCGCAGGCCTCGCTGTACCAGGGCACGCGGCCGTTCTGGGTGGTGCTGCCCACCGAGAGCGTGTGGATGCTGTTGGTGTAGCCGTCACAGTTGCAGTTGTCGTAGTGCAAGCCGCCGTTGCCCGATGCCCAGACGAAGAGCGTGCCCAGCCCACCGCGGCCCTGCACACAGGGACAGGTGGGGGAACCGGGATGGGGGCGTCGGCCTTGAGAGCAGGCCCAGGCCCACCGCGGCCCCGGGTGTGCTCACCTTGGTCACGCCGCGCCTGAAGGCCTCCCGGGTGAGGATGCCCGGGCCGTCCACCGTGCGGCCGTCGTCCTCGGGGCCCCAGCTGGCGCTGTAGATGTGGATGTGCTGCGGCTGCAGGCTCAGCGACTGGGCCTCGATGACGTCTGTGATGGTGCCGTCCAGCATGCGCACGCCTGCCCAGAGCGGGGTGGGCGTCGGGCCTCGGCGGATGCCCCGCCACACCCCACCCCTCCGGGCAGGTCTGACCAAGGGGCCCCCTCTGCTCCCCACAGGAGGGCATTCGTGCGGGGCCCTGTGGCCCCCAGAGGTGCCTTCTCGGGTCTGTCCGCTAACTGTACCCGGCACCGCCGGTCACCCAGCGTCGGGGGCAGGAGGAACTGGACCCCACGTACCTCCAATTCGGGCATTGTAGGCAACGCCAGTGCCGCAGAACCCGTTGTTTGCCATCGCTGCCACTTCCCCAGCGCAGCGGGTCCCGTGCCTGGCGCCAAGGGGAGAGGGGAGCCAGCTGCAGTGCCCCCCACGGCCCCCGCAGGGCACCGGGGGCTCCCCTTACACCCTGTGGGATGTCAGGCTCACCGGTTCTCGTCACTGGGCGTGTAGCGCGGTTGGGGGTCTGGGTCGTAGTCATTGAAGTCGTAGCTGGCCAGGGGGTCCTGGGGCGGAGTGGGGACATGAGGGGGGCCGGGCCGTGGGACCTGGGACAGCCCCCGCCCCAGTGCCCCCGGTCTCACGTAGTTGGCCCAGAGATCCGGGTGGTCCTTCTCGATGCCGTCGTCCAGGACAGAGACCACCACGCCCTGGCCCGACAGCCCCTGACTCCAGACCTGCAGGATGTTCAGGTCCGGCTGCACCTTGTTGTTCTGTGCGAGGTGGGGGTGGGGGTCAGTGGGGCACTGGCGCAGCCCACCCCCACCCCTGCCCAGGCCGCTCACCATGTACCACTGCTTGGGGAACCAGGGGTCCGTGGGTACCACCACCGAGCGCTTCACCCGCCGCCGGAGCGTCTGCTGCTCAAACCACTGCACCTGGAGACGGGCGCACACTGCAGGAGGGGGGCTGCACCCCTCCAGCCAGCCCACCCTCCACCCCACCCTCCTGCCCTCACGCACCTGCCGCCCAACGGGACCTGCCCCCCTGAGTCTCTCCCGAAAGGGCCCGGGTCAACAGGCCTCCTCCCCAGGCCCGCCAAGGGGCAGCTGTCTGTGGCGGCATGTGTCCAGGTGGGCCACAGCCTGTCCTGGTCCCTTGTGGTGGGGGGTGGGCCACAGGCCTTGTGTTTGCTGGGGCTGCTCTTTGGGGTCCTCACGTGCCTGGGGCACTACCTTCAGAGGGGCCCTGGGCCCACTGACCCGAGGTCCAGCCCTGCCCCTTCTCCAGTCGCTGTTCCAGATTCTTCTGCCCAAGACCTGCCCATCTCCCTGCTGCGGTGGCCATTTCTCTCTACCAGTCCTCCCCACCCCTCACAAGACACCCCTGGGTGGCCATACCCACCTCCTCCCTGGTCCCCACTCTGCCCCATGCCTCTTTACAGCATCACTCTCTGCTGAGACCGTGCTCTGCTGCCCCTCTCTCCGGGGCCCACGAAGCCCTGCTTATCTGGCCCTCACCAGCCTCCCTCTGCCGCAGCCACGGCGGCTGACTCACCCCGGGGCCTTTGCACATGCTCCTCTGCCTGCCCGAGGCTGTTCTCCCTCAGACCTCTGCCCTTCCTTCTCCCTTGCTGATCTCTCAACATCCCCAAACCAGTTCATGTGCCCTCGCCCTCATCTCAGTGATGGGGCAACCATCTCCCCATTTGCCCAGCTCCACACTACGGAGCTGGACCTGATTTCTCTCCGTCCTGCACAACCAATCCATCGGCAAAGGCAAACCCTGGCCCCTCTGTCCCACAAACCCTATCTGGAACCACTGACTTCTGTCCCCAGTGCTCCCAGTGGGTTTCAGGCCATCAAGGCTCTTGCCTCCATGCCGATCAGCTCCCCTGGCCCAGCCCATACCCCGTCATGGCTCCTGAGGGCTTGCAGACTCAGCCTCGACCCCCCAACTTGGCAGCTAAAGCCTTTCTCCCAATCCGGGACTTCTCTGAGCATCTCACAGGCTCGCTGGGTGACTTCAAGCGGGATTCCTACTCTGGAGCCGTTGCCCCCATCCTATAAAGGGCCACTTCCCTTCCCCCCATCCCGTGAACTCCAACAGTATCTGCCCTCTGTACGGAGTATGTAGGAATCTTGATCTTTCGGAGTGAGACAGAGGAGGGGGCTGGGGGAAGGGGTGGGAGCGACAAGAAATGCTGACAGTGTGCTGAGCCTCAAGGACGAGCGGAGACCCAGACTCAGGGCAGGTGGCCGAGACCCCCAGCCCAGGCTCACCTTGGGGTCTTTCTTCAGGCGCAGGCAATGGCCCCAGTGTGGGGTCAGGGACTGCTGGACCACGCCCCGATGCCGCAGGTGGAAGTACTGCCCGTCAGGAAAGATCTGGGAACGTGGAGAAGCATCCGCGACCATGGCACCTGGCTCCGACATGGAGTGCCCCAGGACAGGCCAACACCTCTGGCTTGCTTCCCCCCCAACCAGGTGCCCAGGTGGGGGCTTCGGTCGCCCCCCAGAGGCCCCAGAATCTGAAGCTGGTCGAGGCAGGGGTGGGCTGGGGCTTCTGGACATCTTGAGTACCCCTCCCGTCTGCCGGGGTCTGGGGTCGTCCAGGCCCCGCCCCTCCTGTCCATCGGGTCCCACCCACCTGCCCCAGGTAGACGAAGCCGAATTTGCGCGCCAGGCGCTCGGCCTCCCGGTAACCCTGGGACACCCTCACGGCCCAGCTGCTGACATAGATGGGGGCCCGGGCCGAGGACCACCCCACAGGCAGGGGGCCAACGAGGGCCAGGCCCAGGGCCAGGGCTAGGCGCAGCCAGAGCGCAGTCCGGGCGGGCCGCATGGCGGCGGCGGCGGGGGCGGGGCCGGGCCGGGGCCTCCGAAAGCCCCTCCCCCTGGGCAAACCGCCGAGTCGGCCCAGGCGCCCGCCCCGCCCCCGGGGCCATAGCAACCCCAGGAAGGCTTCAACTCCCAGGGGGCCTTGCGGCTCCCCCTTGAGGGGCGCGAAGATCCGGCCCGAGTCGGGGGGCGCCCACGGCCGCCCGGGGCCTCCGCAGACCCGAGCCGTCTGCAGCCTCAGTGTCCCCGACCTGGACGGTGACCCGCTCTCCCGACCCAGAGGAGCCGGGTCGCCGCGGCTCTCCTCGGCCCCGCCCCCGAGAGTCAGCCCTGCCTCCTGCCCGGCGCCGGCGGACTAGCGCGTCCCAGTAAGTCCCGCCTCCCGGACTCGGGGCGCCCCAACCCCCTGCCCCGAGAGGCTGCCTCCTCCTTTATGATCAGCCCCGCCCCTCCCCTGCCCTCGCCAATCAGCTCCGGCCTCTCTCGGGTCCTCCCGCCAGAGGCTCCGCCCCCACGGCGGCTCAGCCAATAATCCCCGGCCGTGGCCCCGCCCCTTGCTCCGCCCACGTCCCGGCCCGTCCGCCAATCGGCGCGCTCAGCCGCGGCGCCCCGCCCACTGCCCCCGGAGTCGCGGCTGCGGCGGCCGCGGCCCGCCAGAGGGCAATGCGGCGGGGGAGGCGGGGCAGGCCCCACCTCCTTTGTCCGCCCTGCCCTCCCATTGGCCGGGGCGGGGGGCAGGGGGCGGAGACCAGCCTGGGGGCGGAGCGGGGCTGCTCGCGCCGCGGGACGGAGGCACGCGCGCGGCGGGGCCGGTGCGCGGGGCCGCGGTCGAGCTCGGGCTGCCAGCCCCGGGCCCGCCGGTGCCATGGACGGCCTGCGCCAGCGCTTCGAGCACCTTCTGGAACAGAGGAACTTGGTCACCGAAGCGCTGGGGGCTCTCGAAGCCAAGACAGGTGTCGACAAGCGGTACTTGGCCGCGGGTGAGCCGTCCGGGGCGCTCGGGACTGCTGCCCCATTTCGCCGACCGGCACACTGAGGCCCTGGGGCGCCGGGGCCCCGGTCCCGACCCCTCGCGGCCGGCGCCTTCTGCGGGGCTCGGGCTCGGACGGCGGGGCGCACCTCACCGTCCAGCAGGGAGACAGACGGAGATGCTGGGGAGGGGTCGTGCGCCAGGACCTCGCGTCTGCCAGCAGCCTGTCCTCTGCCCTCGTCGTGCGATCTCGGGCGAGTGTCACCCCCTCTCTCGGCCCCTGCATTACCTCCACTCCCACCCTCGGGTCTGGCCGCAGGCCGCCGCTGCCCCTTCCCTGCTGGCCCTGGGTGACCGCCAGGCCGAAGTCCGGTTCTTCCAGTTGCTGTGTCCGCCCTGGGGGAGGAGAGGGTGGCGGGTAGGCGGCCAGTGCCCTGGAGTCTTGCCACCCCGTCCCACAAGGATCCCAGCCTGGAAGCAAGTGGAGCATCCTGCTGGGGCGGGAGGGTCTCCCCCACGTCTCTTCCCTCCCGTTTCCTGCGAGCCCACCCCCCCCCACGGCTTTGGCCCACTGTGCGTGAATACTTGGGTTGGGTTGTCTGAGGCTGTGACGGGGCTGGAGGGGTAGTGGATGCGGGAGTGTAGAGAGGAGCCCCAACAGCCGGGGAGCGGGACTCCTGACTATAACCATTCCAGGACCCCTCCTCTTCCTTTCCTCCTCGGTGACCTTGGGGGGCCCCTGCCAGTGTCCCAGACTGTCTGGGAAGCACTCCTCAAATGCCTCCTTCCCCTCTTTTCCCGTGTACCAGGCCCGTCAGTTCTGCAGCCACCCCCACACACACACCCGGGGTGCATCACAGGGACACTTTGTCCAGACGTGGCAGGGGGGCTTTGGGTGAGGACAGGGTGTGTGTCCTGAACACCTCTGTGTGCAGATCCTGGGAGTCCTCTTTCCTCCCATTTCCCCCAGAGGGGATCCCGTGCCCAGCGGCCCAGGGAAGGCCGGTGCTTTGCTTCCCGGGGCCTGCGGTGTCAGGGCAGGTCAGCTCAGCCAGGAACCTGCCCTGGCTTCTCTGCGCGTTTCCACATCCCTGGTACCTGGAGGCAGGGACTCTAGGTCATAGGGCAGTGGGGGGAGGGGCCTCCTGGGGAAGCTGAGAGTCACAGGGAAGAAACTGAGGCCCTCCTCTAGCGTCAGGAGCTTCGTGGGAGGCTGCCTCTGCCACCTGCCCTGTCTGGAGCATCCACCCCTCCCTCCTCACCTCTCCATCTGCCCCCCCAGCTCCATCTGTTGCTGATCTCAGAGAGCGTGCTCCCCCCATGTCCAAGGTCATCCACCCATTGCTGAGGCTGCAGGAATAAGGATTGAGGGGGGAAGTGCCCTAGGAAAGCTGCTCCTCCCAACCAGAACTTTCCCCCCCATCCAGATGTGGGACCTCTTGGGCCCCAGCTGCCCCAAATGATCAGATTCCCAGCCCGGACAGCAATAGATGAAACCCAGCAGAGACGGTGACCAGACCTCCTAGGGCCCACTGGGGAGGCTCCCCTCCCTCCCCTGACCCCAGGCCCTAGGGATAAAGACCAACGCAGGTGGGGGGAAGGGTGGGGGTGACTCTGCCCTTTGGCACACCAGTGCCCTCTGTCTCTGCAGATAACAGCCTGGGGGAGGAGGCTGGAGGCTGTAAAGTACTCCCAGGAGCCCAGAGGCTCTCTGAGTGACCTTGGGTCTCACTCCCCCAGTTTCCAGTGTGTTCTGGCCATTGAGTGGGCTACAGCGAGGAAGTGCAGGGACCTGCACACCAGAAGCACTTAATAAATGCAGTATTTACCATCATTGCTTTCAGAGTGGCTCGTGCTCCTGGTTCCCTGCCTCCCCCAGGGGTGTTTTCTCTGAGCCCTCATTTACCACTGGGAAAGCATGTGTGTGCCTAGAGGGTGCTCGGGAAACGCGTAGAGCTGAGTGGTATTTAGCTATCGCCACAGCAACCTTGGGAGACAGGGCTATTACCACTCCATTGACAGATGGGGAAACTGAGGCTGCTCCGTGTTGTGCGGCAGGTGGGAAAGCAGCGGGCTCTGTGCTAAGCTGTCTTGTGCTAAGACAAGGGTCCTTACACGGGGCCATGCTGTCCCTCTCGGGACACCGGGCAGTGACTGGGGACGTTGGTGGCTGTCACGACTGGGGGTGCTCCTGGCATCGGGGGCTGGGGGCCAGGGATGCTGCCTGGCACCCCAGGGCCCAGGACGTCCCCACCGAAGATGATCCTGCCCCGATTGTCCGCAGTGGTGAGGATGAAAAACTCCATTGAGATCAAAGTCACAAATGTTGCCTTTCCCTGCTACTGGGAATCCAGCCCGGATGACAGAATGGCCTTACTTTTGGGTTTTTCTCCCGTGACTTTCATTCGGACGCCGGTCTCTGGTGCCCAGCCCCTCCCATGGGACCTGAGCAGGGCGCTTATACTGGCGGATGGTCACTTACTCGTTCAACAAACAGCTACTCTGTACCTCTCAGGGCCTGGGATCCCTGGGTGGCGCAGCGGTTTGGCGCCTGCCTTTGACCCAGGGCGCGATCCTGGAGACCCGGGATCGAATCCCACATCGGGCTCCCGGTGCATGGAGCCTGCTTCTCCCTCTGCCTGTGTCTCTGCCTCTCTCTCTCTCACTGTGTGCCTATCATAAATAAATTAAAAAAAAAAAAAAAAAAAAAAAAAAAAAAAAAAAAAAATGTACCTCTCAGGGCCAAGGTCCCCGCCGGCCCTTGGGGGGCTCGCAGTCTGGGGCCAGCACGGGGTGGGGGGGGGGAGCACAGACCAACCGGTTACCTGGTTACAGACACAAAACACGGGGCCCGGGGCCACGGTGACGGTCGCCCAAGTGCTGCAAGGGTGGCAAACCCATCCTGTGGGGTCCCCAAGCTTGTAGGGGGAGTGGTTGCTGCAGACCGGGTCTGCGGCGGGAGGCGGCCCAGGGGTGCCGCCCTGCCCACGCCCTCTCTCCTGCAGGAGCCGCCACTCTGCTAAGCCTGTATCTTCTGTTCGGCTTCGGGGCGTCTCTACTGTGCAATGTAATCGGCTTTGTGTACCCCGCCTATGCATCGTGAGTGCCTGCTGGCTGCCCGGGGGCGGGGGCGTCTGGGGGCCCTGGGCAGCCCCTGACTCGCCGCCCCGCCCCCAGAATCAAAGCTATCGAGAGCCCAAGCAAAGAGGACGACACTGTGTGGCTCACCTACTGGGTGGTGTACGGCCTGTTCGGGCTGGCAGAGTTCTTCAGCGATCTACTCCTGTCCTGGTTCCCTTTCTACTACGCGGGCAAGGTGCGTGCCGCCAGGTCACACGCGGGCCTGGGGCCCCCCGGGGCGGGCCGGCGACCAGGCCCCGGGGCTGGCGGGAACCGCACCCTGCTGCCCCGTCCCCAGGCTGTCCGAAGGGGTGGCCCAGCCCCGTGCCCCAGGGCCAGCGAGCCTAACACCTGCCGTGTCCCCACAGTGCGCCTTCCTGTTGTTCTGCATGATTCCCGGGCCGTGGAACGGGGCTCACATGCTGTATCATCGCGCCATTCGTCCACTGTTTCTAAAGCACCACGAGGCCGTGGACAGCGTCGTGAGGGACTTCAGCGGGCGAGCCCTGGACGTGGCGGCCGGAATCACGCGGGACGGTGTGTGCTCGCGGGGCGCGGGGGTGTCGCCGTGTCCCCGCCTCCGTGTGCCTGGGTCCCAGCCCCCCAGCCCCTGCTCAGCCCTCTCCTGCCCCCTCCGTCCTGGCCGCCCCCCGGGTCGCCCCCCTCGGCGGCCCCCTCACTGTCAGCCTCTCTCTCCTACGCTCTCGGGAACCAGTCCTGCAGACCCTGGCCCGCGGCCGGGCTCTCGTCACCCCCGCAGCCGCCCTTGGAGCTGAGCGTACGTAGTCCCCAGCCCCGGGAGGTCGGCCTGTGCGGGTGCAGGTCTGCGTGAACAGCGGTCCCCGCGGACGACGGGAGAACGGCCTCGTCGGCCCCCGCGCCCCTGGCCGCCGCCCTGCCCCGCCTCACCCCCTCGGCCGTGTCTTTGCAGCCAAAGCAAGTGTGGCTCAGCTCCAGAAGGACAAGTGAAAGCGTCGCCCAGCCTCCACAAGGAGCCGCCACCCGCTGGCGAGCCGGGGGGCACATCGCGGCCCAAGTCCCCCCTGGATTCCCCCACCGACTCGCCGGCAGAGACCTCCACGAGCCCCTCGTCCCCGAGCAAGCCGGTCCCCGCCAGCTCCTCGCAGACCATCTCGGCCCAGCCCCAGGTGCGCCCCCCGGCCGGCACCTCCCGGGTGCCCAGCAAGTCCAGAGTGCAGCTTCGGCCGCGAGCCGCGTCCAGACAGTCCTCCGAGACCGCCGGCCAGCAGCGTCCCCAGCCATCCGCCACCGCCTCGGGCCAACCCCAGCCAGCCCAAGAGTCCTCAGGCTCCGCGCAGCACCCCAACACCTCCTCCAGCCAGGGCTCGCAGTCCCCCAGCGGCACCGCCGTCCCCGCGCAGTCCCCCAACAAGACCTCAGATGGGCCCGGGGACCCGGCCCCCAAGGCCTCCAAGTCCGGCAGACAGAATGGGAAGGAGTTCTTGACGCAGCCCAGCGGCAGCTCCTCGGTGCCCGAGCTGCCTGGCTCCGGCCCGTCCGAGTCCTCCCTGGAGTACACCTCCGAGTCCACCACCGAGGTCACCTGCCGCTGGCCCCACCCCAGGCACCGGCTGCGCTGTCTGCAGCACTGCTGGCGGCTGAAACACCTGGCCTGCTAGGGGCGACTCAATAAAGCTCATCTGGACGAGCTCCGTCTGGCCGTGTGTCCTCGGGGGGAGCCCGGGGCCGGGGGCTTCGCGGGCACTGTCGCATCCGACCAAGAGCAGAGGCTTGAAGAACCTGAGGCCCAGAGAGCCACACGTGCCTGCCCGCGCTCCTGCCATGTGGCTGGGAAGGCTTTTCCCAGAGAATTGGAGCGAGAATTAGAGTACAAGGCCTTTTTTTTTTTTTTTTTTTTTTTAAATTTATGATAGTCACACACAGAGAGAGAGAGAGAGAGGAGAGAGAGAGAGGCAGAGACATAGGCAGAGGGAGAAGCAGGCTCCATGCCGGGAGCCCGACGTGGGATTCGATCCCGGGTCTCCAGGATCGCGCCCTGGGCCAAAGGCAGGCGCTAAACCGCTGCGCCACCCAGGGACCCCAGAGTACAAGGCCTTTATTTGGGAAGGATCCCGGGCATCGGCAGCAGGGGTGGGGGGGCAGATGGGGAGAGGACGGAGGCTAAGCTTGGGTGTTGCCGAGCCCCAACCGCTGTGGGCACCCGGAGCTCCATCCCAGGTGGGGCGGGGGTGGGCTCTGGAAGCCTGGGTCGCCTGTGTAGCCAAGACCGCTCCCGCGCACCGCCCCTGCTGGCTCCTGGGGGAGCAGTGGCCACCCCTGCACACGGTGTTGGGGGCAGGGGTGGAGGAAGCCCTGGCCCAAGGCGGGGGTGCTGGCAGTTGGCGTCAGGGTGGCATTCCTGGGCGTGGGGGTGAGGGCAAAGGCTGGAACGACAGCCTGCAGTCGATCTCCTCTAGACACCAGCCCGGCCCTGATCGTAGAACCAGGCAGAGACCGCAGCGAGAGGGGTGACAAACCTGTCGCGTGGATATAGCTGCCGAACGCTCGAGCAAACAAAGCAAACTCAGTCCGACGGTGCAGTGACACAAGAGAACACCCCCCGTGGGCGGGCAGGTCCCTGGAGGTAGAGCCTGAGTGGGAAGCTGGCAGGGGTGTGCGTGTCGGGGAGCTGAGCACGGAGGTGGTGTCAGCTGGGGGGCGGCACCCGGGGGTCCAGAGTGTCTCAGCCCACCCCGAAGAGGGCGGCAACCCCACCGCACCTCCCATTGCCTGAAGACAAGCCTGTGGCCGGGTGCCTGCAGCCACAGCTCAGAAGGACCTGCCCCCCACCCGTGTGCACCCCCACTGCCCCGCCCCACCAGGGCCTGCTCTCCCAGATTCTGGTTGGTCATGGCTTGTGTTTTGGGTTTTTTTTTTTTAAGATTTAAAAAAAATTGGGGATGCCTGGGTAGCTCGGCAGTTGAGCATCTGCCTTGGGCTCAGGTTGTGACCCCGGGGTCCTGGGATCAAGTCCTGCATCAGGCTCCCCACAGAGAGCCTGCTTCTCCCTCTGCCTGGGTCTCTACTGCACTCTGTGTCTCTCAGGAATAAGTAAATAAAATCTTAAAAAAAAAAGACTTTAAAAATTTATTTAAGAGAAATTGTGTGTGAGCAGGGGGTGGGGCAGAGGGAGAGAGAGACTGTCAAACAGGCTCCCTGCTGAGTGCGACCCTGTGATCGTGACTTATGCCGAAATCAGAAGCCGGACACTCAATTGACTGAGCCCCCAGACGCCCCCCTGCCCCCGGGTCACAATTTCTGGTAGAAACACAAGGGGAGCGTCAGTAGGATGCTCACAAGGCCATAACTCTGGGGTTCCCAGCTCAGGGTAATGGTGCCCCAGGGACATCGGACGGTGTTTGGAGAGAGTTCTGGTGCCTGTCACTTCCCACAGGCCAGTGGCACGTCAGCCCAGCCCCCGCCTTCGCAGGCCCAGCTTGTCTGCAGCTGCTGGTGGCCCCTCTCGCCCCACACACTGTGCCCCAAAGGGAGGCGGCCCTGTGCCTGAGGAAGAACGGGGAAGGAGCTGAGCGATGGGTCCGACTCATTCGTTGGCTCGTTCAACAAATACTGAGCGCCCGCCGTATGCCAGGCCCTGTTGCCACAGTCAAGGATGTGGTAATGGCCCAGAGAGATAACAATACTGGCTCCTGAGGATTTGGGGAGGTGACGACAGCATGATAAATATATAGGTCAGAAGGAAGGGAATGTTGGGGGGGGAATGGAGCAGGGGTCAGGAAGAGCCGGAGAAAGCCCTCTCCAGAGGTGACAGTTGAGCAGAGACGTGCAGACGGGAGAGTCAGGTCAGAGGGCATGGGTCTTGTGACAGCCAGGGCAAAAGTGGCCTGGGCAGAGAGAAGAGCACACGCAAAGGGCCTGGGGCAGGGCTGCACCGGCGGGGAGGAAGGGCGGGCTGGCCGTGGCTGGAGCTGAATGAGGGAGCCGGAGAGAGGAGCTGAGTGGGGCGAGGCTGACCTCACAGGTGTCTGGTGCTGAGGACTTTGGCTTTTGCTTGGGGACGCAGGCTTTGCTGGGGGTGAGGGAGGACCGGAACCTAATCATTAAAGCAGCACCACCCCTGCCCTGCGGAGGAGTCACCTGGGCCTTGGGGACAGGGACCTGGGAGTCTGCTTATCGCTGGTGCAGCTGTTTGAAGAATGCGGCGTGGCCACAGTCCAGGGGGGAAGGCGGTACCAGGCTCCCCTGCAGCTGGCGTCCACCCTCGCCGCCCAAGGGGCAGCAAGAGGGGATGTGCCCCTCCAAATACCGTCCCGGCCCGCCAGGGATCGGCTGACCGGGGGGCACGGGTGGGAGGACACACACGCGCCCTACCAGGTGGAAACAGTGACCTTTAGCCCCTCAGACCTGTTTGTTTGTTTGTTTGTTTGTTTAAGATTTTATTTATTTGGGAGAAAGAGCAGAGCGAGAGAGTGAGCAGGAGCAGGGGGAGGGGCAGAGGCAGGGACAAGAGGCGCCCCAGGGAGCAGGAGCCCGATCGTGATCGTGGGCTCGATCTCAGGATCCTGGGGTCACGCCCTGAGCCGAAGGCAGACGCTCACCCACCGAGCCTCCCAGGTGCCCCTGTTTTGTTTGTAATTTAAACATACAGAAAAGTGGGGACACCAGGGTGGCTCAGAGGTTGAGTGCCTTCGGGTCAGGGTGGGACCCCGGGGTCTCGGGATCGAGTCCCGCATCGGGCTCCCCACAGGCAGCCTGCTTCTCCCTCTGCCTGTGTCTCTGCTGCTCTCTGTGTCTCTCATGAATAAATAAATCTTTAAAAAAATTAAAAGTAAATAAAAATAAATAACATGCAGAAAAGTGTAAGCAGCAACTCAGAGCCAGTGACGCCTCACGGCCAGCCCGTCCCAGTCACTTGCCACCGCCAACGGGCCCCCCCACCGCGCAGCGCTCGGCCGTGGGATCCGCCCTGCCCCGCGTGGCCCCGAGCCCCGCTGTCACGCTGCAGGCCGCGCGGTCACGCACTGTTCCTCTGTTGGACGGAGTCGTTTCCAGTTTGGGCATATAGTGACTAAAACTGCTAGGAACCTTCTAGAACCGGCCTCTGGTGAGCAGAGCTCGTGTTTCCTGGGGCGTGCAGCGGTCAGGGATGGCAGGGTGAGCATCTGAGAGTCCTGGGGAGGCGGAGAGCTACAGAGATTCATTCTCCCCCATTCTGGAGGCCAGAAGCCGGGGGTCAGAGTGTGGCGGGACCGAGCGACCTGCGCGGGCTCCAGGGGACGGTCCTTCCCGCCTGCTCCGGCTCCAGGCATCCTTGGGTGTGCGGCCGCATCCCCCAGTGTCGCCTCCCCGGCCACGTGGCTGTCTCCTCTGTCCCTGTCTTACGAGGACACTTGTCCCTGGGTTTAGAGCCCACCTGGATAATCCGGGATGATCTCATCTTGAGACTCTTAACTGCATCTGCAAAGACCTTCTTTCCAAATCAGGCCCCATCCAGGTCCTGGAGGTTAGGATTTGGACTCGGGTTCGGCCTGCCGCGGTGAGGACCCTTCATCTGGAGCAGACACCGCACACTGCACCCCGCGGGGGCCACGCCGGTACCGGCCGAGCCGCACGTGACCCTGGGGGCTGTGGGACAGCCGAGGGCTCCCGGCAGCTGTTGGGCCAGGTCCTCCGTGGGTCAGCCCGGTTCAGGGTCAGGGAGAGGGGAGGGCGGGCCCCGGGCAGGCAGTAGGGGGTTGCTGGCTGCAGAGAGCTAAAAATAGTAAGAAAAGGGGCACCTGGGTGGCTCAGCCGGTGAAGCATCTGCCTTCGGCTCAGGTCACGAACTGGGGTCCTGGGATCGAGCCCCACGGCGAGTTCCCAGCTCCGTGGGGAGCCTGCTGCTCCCGCTCCCTCTGCCACTCCCTCCAGCTAGTGCTCTCTCTCTGTCTCTCAAATAAATAAAATCTTTTAAGAAAAAATAGTAAGAAAAGCATTGGAACCCGGAGCCAGCATCCTGCGGCGTCGTGGGGAGAGCGTTTCAGGGCTCCGTGAAACACCTGCCGCGGTTACCCTCCGACGGGCCGCTCCAGCGGGGCCCCGGGCGACGGCCAAGGCAGCTGGCCGCAGGCGCGGTCCTGACCGGCCTCCCTACGGCCCCTTCGGGCGACGATCCAGTCTCCAGCGCACACGGGCGTGGGCCTTGTGCCCGCGGGGACACGGTCACCAGTAAACACCAGAGCCCGTGCTGGAGAGCGGAAGGCCGGCCCGCGCCGCCTACCCGTGTGCCGGGCGAACGGCTTCAGGATGGCAGCGTCTTCTTCTGGCTCCTAATTGTTTGTGTTAAAGCTGAAGAGTGGACCAGGAAATCCAGGGCATGTTGTCCTCTGTGACTGTCCTGCTGTTGTCCCCAGAGACGATGTCGCCGCCGGGCCAGGGAGGGAGCAGCAGAGAGATGGGAGTCCTGCTCACGGGGCCACGTCGTCTGCCGGAGCACGCCCCACGCGAGCCTCTCCTCCGGCTGGGCCAGCCGGCCTGGGGCTGTGGCAGGGCTGCCCCGCGGACCCCCGCGCCCCGCCACACCCCACACCGCGGCAGTGAGGCAGAGGGGTAACCCCGGGCTGGGGGGGCAGCGCTGGCAGAGCTGAGCGGCTCGGGGGCCTGGGTGCGCGCTGCGGAAGGAGGCTGCTGGGTGGGAACGGGCGCTCCGGGGGAAGGCCGTTGCCCAGGAGAGAAGGGGGTGCCCTAGGGGGGCGGCGGGGAGGGGGGGGCTCCGGCTCGAGGGCCCCAGCAGGTGCCTTGAATCCCCTCCTGCCACCAGGGGGCGCCCAGGCCCCACGCCTCCAGAACCGCGTCCCACTCTCCGGGGAGGGAATAGAGGGATTGCCCAGCTTCAGCACTTGCTGCGGAGGACAGGGCCGGGACAGGGCCGGGAGGATGAGACCGGGAGGTCGGGGACAGGGCCAGGCTCAGGCTGGGAGGACGGGGACAGGGACAGGGAGGATGGGGACAGGGAGGTTGGGAGGCCCGGGCCAGGGAGAATAGGAGACCAGGGGCTGGGAGGACGGTGACAGGGACGGGGAGGTCAGGGCCAGGCCCAGGGCCGGGGAGGACGGGAGACCAGAGAAGGAATCCAAAGGTTCCCCTCCTCAGAGCTAAGATGGGCTGAAAGGGTACCCACAGATGGCGAAATTGAGGCCCACAGAGGGGCAGGGTCTGGCTGCAGGTCACCTGCAAGGTCAGAGGCTGAACCTGATTCCCTCCCCCCCCCCCCAGTTGAGCATCCCTTGTCCGAGACAAAACCACAACCACGGACGGTAAAGAAGTTCAGACTGTCGCAAATGACCTCATACACAATCGCATGGGGTGGGGAGGCAAAAGGGTGACCCTTCCAGGGTGGCCCCAGGGGAAGGTTTGCTGAATGACAGCGTCCAGGTGCCCCCAATTCACACATGGCCCAGGTCTGCCCTCCTGCTCCAGGAGAACAGAGTAGACTATGTCCGGGAGAACACATGCGCACAGGGGACAGGCTGAGCGCTCTGAGCTGTCTCCTCTGCTGGGGGTGGGGGGGCTGGATGGCCTGATGTCGAAGTGTGGCCCCAGGGGGCTGGGGAGGGCGCACTGGGCCAGGAGGAGGAGGAAGGCTGGGGTGCATGTGAGCACACGTGCACACGGTGACAGCGTGAGTGTGGGGCTGCCTGCCAGCTCCCCCCCACCCTGCTGCCACGGATGCTCCCCCGGGGTGCCCTTGTTTTTAAAAAGTGCTGTAAAGGGCAACCCCGGGGACTCAGTGGTTTAGCGCCACCTTCAGCCCAGGGCGTAATCCTGGAGACCCGGGATCAGGATCTAGTCCCACACTGGGGTCCCTGCATGAGCCTGCTTCTCCCGCTGCCTGCGTCTCTACCTCCCTCTCTCTGTCTCTCGTGAATAAATAAATAAAACCTTTTTTAAAAATGCTGTAAAAATTAAGTAGGAATAAAGAAGGGATGGATAGCAGTGCTGGCCTGAAAGAAACCCAGCCAGGGGCACACGGCTGCCTCAGTCAGTGGAATGAGCCACTCTTGATCTCCGGGTGGTGGGGTCGGACCCCATGCTGGGTGTGGGGATTACTTAGAAATTAAAAGCAGAGAGAAGAGAAGATGGGAAAAAAAGAAAAGAAATAAAAAGAAAGGAGGCCTAGTCAGCATTGCTGACGCTCTCAAGATCATCTCTGGTAGCCAGGGCAAGAGGGGAAACAGACACCTTACAAGATGTCTTGTTAGGGTCGCTTCTGTCGGCCCTGCCTGTTTGTGACAGTGTCTCTAAAAAAGCCAGTGTGAGGCAAAGGGAATAAAAGCAGACACAAAGTTTCCAAGTGTAAAATATCTCTGAGTTTCCCAGCAGCCAGAGTGAGAGAGGAAATAAGAGTCTAGTTGTCCTCACCAGAGCCTCCTGCTCCCGGCAGTGGATCGTGCAGGGACATCTGTGCACGTGTGACGGGGTGTCACAGAGCTGTGGGTGGGAGAGGTTTCTAAGCCAGGCCAAGAGGGGAGATACGCTGAGTCTGAGCCTGGTCGGGCCTGTCTTTCTCGCTGCACACGGCAGGCCCCGGTCCCAGGGCTCAGACAGGGCAGCGCCGGGAGGCCAGGCGCACACGGCTGTCCTCGGCGGGGCTCCAGATCCGGGCATAGCCAGCGTGGGGCAGCAGTAGCCGGTCCTGAGTGCCATCAGGGCTGATGAGGCGCTGGGCGGCCAGCAGGTACTCGCGGTGGAGGTCCAGCCGTGGGCAGGGGCAGCGACCCGGGGCCCACACGTACTCGAGGGCCCGCAGTGGCGAGCGGTTCTTATAGATGAGCTGCACCCGAACCTCATAGCGCGTCTCCTGGGCCTGGTGGAGGCGGCTCAGCACTCGGGCTCTGAACACTGTGGGCAGGACCGTGGGGAGGCTGGCTGGACGCTCCACCCTGGGCACCCATCCCCACAGACCCCATTACCAGAGAAAGGAGCTGGGTCAGATGGGGCCCTGGAGGTCCCTGGGAACTGGAGGGGTGGGAGTGGGGAGGACTGGGGTCAGGTGAGATCAGGGACCAATGAGGGGGTCAAAGGTCAGGTTAGGGCAAAGGGTCAGATCAGGGAGTCCAATTAGGGTCAGGAGGGGTCCAGTTGGAGTCAGGTCAAGGAGTCAAAGGTAAAGTTAGATCGTGGTCAGAGGTCAGCAGGACAGGGGTCACATTCAGAGGTCAGAGCCAGGTAAGGAGTCTCTCACCAAAGTCACTGCCGCAATAATGGAGCAGCCGGTGGGCACGACCTCGAGTGTCCGGGCAGGGTTCGCAGGCGTCTGTGGGAGCCGAATGGTAAGGGGCAAGGGCCACCCCTGCCTGCTTGCTCCCCACCCCCTGCCGGGCCCGCCTCACCTGGGGTGGGGGTCGGGATCCGTGGGACAGTGGTAGCTGGGGCTGCGGGCAGTTCAGGGGGCTGCGCTTCCACCTGCCGCGGCTGCTGCTGCCGCAGGGACCAGCCCAGGGCCTGCGCCTGCGCCTGCGCCTGCGCCTGGAAGGGGCCGTAGCGCTCCCGGGGGAGCCAGAACTCGAACTCGATGCCGGGGTTGGGCTCCTGCAGGAGGACCTGGAGGGATGTCACACCTAGGGAGCCGCACCGCACCGATGGCCCAGCGTCCTCTGGCCGCAGCCTCCGCCCCCCTCCTGAACCCCAGCCATCCCCTACACCTGCCACCCCGGCGCCCTCAGAGGTGGGCCCGCACCTGCAGGAGCAGGTCTTCGGAGGTGGGCCCGGCCGCGTGCAGCTTCTCCTCTGGCCCTGCAGCGCGGGTGTAGACCACACGGGTGCCCGCCGCCTCGTAGGTCCCGGGTGGGCTGACCGCCCAGTTCCCGTTGAGCACGTAGCGCCCGTCGCCCCCTAGCAGCGCTGCAGGGGACAGGTCAGCGCGGGCTCCCGGGGCTCCCGGGGCTCCCGGGGCGGCCGGCCCGCCTCCCGACCCCGGCTCCCAGGGGCCCCCAGGCGGCCAGCAGGGCGCCCCCCTCGGACCCCGCGATACCCAGGTGGTTGCGGCTCCGGTGGGTGACGCGGATGTGTCTGGCGCCCTCGGGGATCAGGGTCACGTTCCAGTACCCAGCGAAGGCACCTGGCCGGGAGGAAAGAGGGGCGTTGGGGCGCAGGCGGGAGGGTATTTGAGGGACAACTTGAGGATGAAATGAGATGCTGCGGTTAAGGAGCTTAGCCAGGGTCCTGGGGCCCCGCAGGTCGCTCAGCTCCGGGAGTTCGGGTTCTTCGCGCTGAGCGCAGCGGGGAGTTAGAACCCCTCTGCTCCGGGGAGGGCGGGACCATCGGGCAGCAACCAATCAGAATGCAGAGTGGAGGGGGCTGGGCCACAGGCTGGCCAATCGCTCGGCACCTCGCTTCCGGGCCCGAAGCTCGTTAAAGGGCCCGCTCCCGCTGGCGGGGAGGGCGCGGGGGCGCTCACCCGAGTCTCGGAACACGCGCTGCACCAACAGACAGGACTCGTTGGCGCCGCCGCAGCGGCCGCAGTGGTCTTCGTGGGCGTCCGAGCCCAGCAAACCGTCACAGCCGGCGCTCTGCAGGGGCGAGGAGGGCGAGCGCGGCGTCCCCGACGGCCCCCCTGCCCGGGGCGGCCCTGGGGGCGGGGCCCACGAGGAAAGGGGCGGGCTCTGGGGGAGGAGGCCGCGGGGGAGCCGCGTGATGGGCGGGGCCTGGGCTGGAGGGGCGGGGCTTGTGGAAGGGGCGGGGCTGGCGCCGCGAGGGCTGGGGTCTGAGGTCGCGATGCGCGGCCGGGGCCTGGGTGTTGGGGGGACGCGGCGGGGGCCCCGGGGAGGCCTTACGAGGCAGCGGCCGGCCACGCAGAGCCCCTGGGCGCCCGGGCTGCAGGGGGTGCCGTCCAGGACGCGGCCGAAGCTGTGGTAGAAGGCGTGCCCCTCGGCCAGGCAGTTGAGGTCGCACTGGTTGGGCGCTGCGGGCGGGAGGAAGCGTGGGGCCCGCGGAGGTCGCGGAGGCCCTGTGTTCGAGTCCCGCCTCCTCTCCCTCAGTCAGGTGAGATGCAGCCAAAGCCGCATGCCGAGGCTGAGGCCCAGCCAGGTCTTGCACCTAGTTGTCCTGCCTCCGGCGCGGGGACTGTCCCAGGCGAGGCTCCTGGGCGTGCTCGCAGGCACTCACTCAGGTAAGGACTCCCTGCACCTTACCTAGGGCTAACACCCTTGCCCATTCGTCATTCCTTCTTTAGTTCCGCAGTCGCTCACAGAGCACCTGCTACTTCCCCAACACTGTTCCAGGTCTGGGGGCCAGCAGTGGGCACAAGTCGCTCAGCACGTGGGCCCTGCACCCAGCACGTGCCCAGTAAAAAGCCTGGGTGTGTCACTGGCCGTCCGCAGGACTCAGTTTCCCCCTCTGCCCGGCAGTGGGGCACCACCATGAGCCGTCCGATCTCACGCGCGGGCCACAGAGCCCTGTCCCCTGCTCCTCCGGGCTCCCCCCGCCCCCCCAGCCTGGCCAGCAGACCCTGCCTGGAGCAGAGCCCAAACCTGCCTTGGCAGGCCTCTGCGGGGGTGGGATCACCACAACTTCCCTCTAATTCTTAGGGGAAAAAAACCACAACCGAAAAATAACCCCCCAATGAGGTTGACAGATGGAACGTTCTCCATCTCTGTATCTGCTTCCACTATGGTGTCTAAAGCTTTCTGTTTCCGTTAATTCTGGAGGCGTGCTGCCCCGGGCACACAGTTATGTAACTTGCTGTTTTCAGCTAAATGCGGCAACACTTCCTGCTACCGGGATAAGTTTGGGAACTATTGGCCTCTGGATACAGCTCCACCTAGATCCTCAGCCTGGTGTTCAACCCTGTGCTTTCCCCTTTCACCCCAGCTCCTATAGATCCTTCAAAGCCCCAGCGCTAATATTCTCCCTTCCTTGCAGTCCTGCCATCCTCCCGCTTTCTTAACAGCCCCTTCTCCCTGCCAGCTCTCCCTGCCTCTTCTGGACCATCAGGAAGACTTGGGAAGGCTACTCACCACCGTAGAAGGGCACCCACTGGTAAGTCCTCTGGGTGCCCAGGACAGGGTGGCCATTGTAGAGGGCACATTGGAGGTCTCGGAAGGGAATGGCTCCTAGGGGACAGTCCTGAGGACAAA
Organism: Canis lupus familiaris; assembly: GCF_011100685.1. NCBI lineage: Eukaryota > Metazoa > Chordata > Mammalia > Carnivora > Canidae > Canis > Canis lupus. Next base: position 57,822,848 of record NC_049241.1, on the reverse strand, counting down.
GGTAGGTAGGTCTGAGGCTGGAAGAGCCCCAGGGGAGCCCAGAGAACCTAGTGGGGTGGCACAAGTGTATCTGGGGGCACGAGCAGGGAAACAGAAGGTCTTCCAGGCACAGCCAAGGGGCCGGTAGGTGGACAGAACTTACCGGCAGACGGCAGAGGCGGTACTCATGGGTGTCTCCCCAGCAGGACTCCTCCCCAGGAAACCTACAGGGAGCACAGAGGCCCAAGTGTGGTCAGGACCCCCAGTAACCCTCTCCCCAGAGCTGGCCTGCCCTCCGCCCCCCACTTTGGGCTGGTCAACCCCACCCACATTCCATTTGGATCAGTGGGATTAAAAGGCGCAGCATGTGTGGGCAGGCTGAGGGTGCGGCCTGGAGTGGGGCGGGCAGGCAGGAGAGGAGGGGCAGACACCCCCAGCCCCCCAGCCAAACCCTGGCTTTCTGCTCACCAGATGCAGTGCCGGCTACGCACAGAGAGGCCCCGCCCACAAGAGCTGGAACAGCGACTCCAGGAACCCCAGGGGGTCCACTCACCGGGACCCTACTTGGGGAGACAGAGGCACCAGCAGCCTGGCGAGGAGCCTGGTGGTCCCCAGACTGCGGGCCGGGTCCCTAAGTCCGCGCGCTCCCTGGGCCCAGGTCCCCCTTACCTGAGCACTGCCCCCTAGACCGCAGTTCAGGAGAGTCCAGAGCAGAAGGAGGTTCTGGAGGGGGCGCTGCAGTGGGGGCGCCAGCGGGCCAGGATCTGCACCCCAGCTCTGTCCCAACTGGCTGTGTGGTTTGGGGCAGTAATCTAACGTCTCTGGGCCTCTGTTCTTGTCTCTAAAGAGTGGGGTAATAACAGAGCCCCCGTTACAGGGAAGTCTCGGGGCTCTGTCCCATCAGGTGAGAAGAACAGGTGGCACAGGGCCCGCTAGTGGGGGGAGAGCTCAGGAGTATCTGCTGGTATTGTATCGACTGTGTTGTCTTCCGATGTACACAGTAGGTGCTAAATCCGTGTGTGGTTGTGGAGGGAGTCGTCCCAGGATAGTGCGTGCTGTCTGCAGGGTCGGGGCCCCGTCACCGCTCACCCCACCGTCGTCCTCCTTGTTTCTACCTTCCTGTGTGGCCGAGGGCCAGCCACTCCACTTACCCCGGCCTCAGTTTCCTCATCTGTGCAATGGGGACCAGCTGGACCCAGTCCAGGGCTCTAGGAGGGACTTTCCAGAAGGTGCAGCAGGTGGGGGCGGGGTCAGGGGCCGAGCCCCTGGCTGAAGCCCCCCAGGCTGCACCTGGACCTGCGGGACCACCTCAGCCCCCAGGCCCCCCGCAGCAGGGAGCCCCGGGATTGTGGGATCAGGAGAGGGGGTGACCTGGCCCCAGTCCAGCTGTCAACGCGTGACCTCATGTGCAGAGGGCGTGGGCCCCACCAGGGCGGCCTGCGGAGGGAAGGGGCCGCTGATGAGGATGCAGGAAAGAAGGAGGCATCGGGGGTGAGTGGATGGGGTCGGGGGGAGAGGCTCTGCCTCCTGGGGCCTCAGTTTCCTCATCTGTCAGGGGAACGACGAAGTCACTCTCCATCCACACCCTCCTCCTCGTGACCATGGCATTGCTGGAGGAAGGGGGGGAGCAGGGGGCCACCTGTGAGTCCTTCCTCAGGCCAGGGCCGGGTGCCGGGGGTCAGCAGTCCCCGAAGGCCGCGGAGGACAAGCTGGCATTCTCCGGGCCCTGGTCCTGTGCCAGCCGAGCCTCTGCACGCTCTTGAGCCTCAGTGGCCCCGCTCTGACACTCGGACCCGGCGCATCAGGGGCTGGGGCCCGTGGAGGCTCCAGGAGCTGAAGACCTGGGGGACCAGTGGGCAGGTCCCCTTCTCTGCCCAGGGCTGTGTGGCCCGCTGCGTCCCCGCCCCTCTCTGAACCCAGAGCCCTGGCCGGCCTGGAGGAAGGTTGTGGGAGAGCTGAGGTGCGGCGGGGCTGGGCCCTCTGACTTCCCCTCTGGGGCCACAGCACCACCAGCTCGAGGGGTGGGGCCAGGTGAGGGGTGGGGGGCGAGCAGCACCCGTGGTCTACCCCGCAGAGACCCTTCCCGGAGGAGCCACCTCCTTCCGGCCGCACTCCGGACCGCAGGTGTGACTCCAGGGCAAGCCACGCCTCTGAGGCCTCAGTTTCCCCAGGAGAAAGCGGGGCAGGGCTCTCCCCCACCCTGGGGATTGCTGCCTGGCCAGCCCCTAGCCGGCCCGGAGAGTGGGAGGATAGGAAGAGGGACTTACCGGCTACGTAGAGCCCGGGCGGCACGTCCTGACTCCCCGGGCGGCCCCAGGACGAGCGGAAGCGGCGGGGCCCGCGGGGAGGGGCGGGGGGAGCCGGGGCAGCCCCTCCCACCCGGCCTCCCGGGGCGCGCCCAGGCCGGGGTCCGCAGGGGCCGCAGCCCCGTGCGCCCTCGCGCGGCCGTCGCTCGCCTCGGCGCGGATCTGCGGCAGGGGACTGGCCCGGCCGCCCGGGGCTCGCAGCCGCGGCCTGCTGTCCCGCTGTCGCGCTGTCCCGGCGTCCGCGCTCGGTGACCTTGGAAAGCCCAGGGCGGGAGCCGTGCGGGAACGGGCCGCCCCTACCCCCACCCCGGGGCTGCTATTCCGGGCGCCGCGCTCAGGGCCCGGGAATGTGCCAGAAGCGAGGTGGCCCTGCGGTGCCCGGAGTCCCGGGGCTGCCCGCTTTCCACCGACGCCCAGATCGTCCCCGCGGGGTCCCCTTTCCCAGTCAGTACGCGCTCCCCGGTCCTCTCCCCCAGCCCTCCGTCAAGGTCACCCTGCTGAGGCACCCTGCTCGCCTGGGCTGCAATCCCGGGGTCCCCCTCCAGGTCCCGGCCCCCCAGAGCAGGGCCCCACCGCCCTGGGAGCAGTGAGCGCCGGAGGCCGGCGTGGGGGGCGGAGAGCCCCCGTCCAGCCCCGCCAGGAGCATTCCCGGGCACTGCTGTCACCAGAGGCCGGCCCCACCCTGCCTTCCGCCCTCCCCGCCTGGCGCTGGCCCTAGGATTCCGGCTTCCCACCCAGGCCGTGGGGTGGCGGCGTTCCTCCCAACGCTCTCCCTAGTGGACGCCACTATTTTGCGAGGTCGGGGAGGCCCCAGGGCCCCCACCACCCGCCCTTCCGCAGCCCAGCATCTGCGCACTGCCCCCCACCCTGCCCACGCAGGCAGCGGCAGGTGCCCCTCTGCTCACCCCTGGCACTCCTCGCCGTTGCCCATGATGCCCCTGACAGGGGGGTTGAGGGGGTGGGGACAGCAAGGGGACGGCGAGTGGACGGCCCCTCTGGCCCCCTGCAAGCGCAGGTTCAGCTTGCCTGCCCCCTCCTCCAGCCGGCTGTGGGGTGTGGAGCCCTGAGCACGGGGTGGGGAGGGGAAGAGGCTGTCCAGCCCCGTGGGCCCTCCTGGAGCAGCTCAGAGCCAGGCCCCTCGGAGCCACTTATTCACGCGGCATGTCCTGAGCACCTACTGTGTGCGGGCACAGCTGAGCAGGCCCGTAGCGAGGCTGAGGGAGGCCGCCGCCTGGAGGGGTAGAGTCCTCCCTTTGACCAGAGCACCCGAGGCCACTGCAGATGGGGATGGGGTCGGGACGGCCCTCACTGAAGAGCCCATTGCCACAGAGAGGAGGCGGCAGGTGCAAAGGCCCTGAGGTGAGAATCAGTGGGTCAGAGAGGGGCCGAGGGATGGGAGGCCCGGGGGGCGGGAGGGGGTGCTCCAGCTGGCCGCGGTGGGGGTCTCCCCCCACCCAGCGCCACCCACAGTGACCCCTGAGCCTGCCCCCCGGCCCCCGCAGCCTGCCCCCCTCAGCCAACAGGCACCTCCCTCCCCAGCAGCTCAGGCCGAGCTCCCGCCGCACCCCTCCCGCCCCACCGCGGCGCCCATGGGACCTGTGGGCACCAGCCGTACACTCGGCTCCCTACTGGGCGCCCCTCACCTCAACCCTCAGGGCCCGCACAGGGGCCAGCCCCGGGTGGCTGCTGCCTTCTCCCTGCCTCCACGGCCCGTGGGCCGTGAGCAGGGCCGAGTCTGGCCGCGGAGAGCCGGGCGGGTGCCCTTGACACACTGGGTGTTCGCAGGATGGCTGAGGTCACGGGGCGTGGGCGCGGGCGGGGCGGGCGGGGAAGGGGCGGGAGAGCCTGCCCCGCATCCCCCTTGACAGAGGCAGGCGGTGACCTAGGAGAGCTGAAGCCGAGGGTGGGGGGACAGGGCCTGAGAAAGGGTGGCAGGAGGGCGGGCGGGGACGGCTGCGGCAGGCACCTCCGCTGAGCACCTACTGTGTACCGAGCAGCGGCCTGGGGCCTGGGGGCTGCGGCTCAGAGCCGGGCTTGGCTCAAGAGCTCCACCAAGTGGGCGATCTCGGCCCGAGCCGCGGCCTGGGCTCCGCGGGCTGTGCATACAGCAGGCGCCGGGCCCCGTCGAAATGCACTCGGGGACACTGCTCTGCAGGGTATACAGCAGGTATACCCTGTATACAGAGTATACAGCAGGTCCTGCACCCGCGGGCACTGCATGTAGTGCTCCAAGCCTCCCGGGGTGCCTGCAGCCAGCAGTCCCTGCCCGCTGCCAGGAGGGGACCCGGGTCGCTGAGTCCTGCGGGGAGCCCTGCGCAGGGAGGAGGGGTGCAGGGCAAGGTGCATACAGCCGTCACTGCCGCTTGGGCCCCGGCGCCTTGGGGATGGAACTTCGTGCCAGACCGGGATGAGGCGAAGATACAGAGTCCTGCCCGCCCCCCCTCCGCGCCCCCTCGGGCCCGGCCTCCCCCCTCTGTCCTCTGGCCGCAGCTCAGCTGGACTCAGCAGATTCCCAGAGAAGGAGGCCAAGAGCACAGCTCCGCACCCTCGCGCAGGTGGAGGGGTGCTTACGCAGCGGGGACTCCGGGTGGGCCGCCCCTCGGCCCCCCTCTGCGGTGCCCTGGCTCAGGCCCCCAACAGGCGGGGGTGCGGACCCCTACCCGAGGCGGGGCCGGGGGATCTGGTGGACATAGGCCCCCCGGATGTAGGTCAGCGGGGCTCCTGCAGCCTTGGGCCTCAGGAGATGCGCTCGTGAACACCCCGTGGCCTCCACCTGCCCCCACCCCGGGCCTCCTGTGATCCCTCAGGCCGGCCACATGGTCCCTGGGACACTTGGTCCTCCTGAGGACACTGCAGGGAGGCTCCTGCCACCCCTGGCCCAGAACCCTGGCTCCCTGGAGCTGCCCAGGGGTGAACCGTGGCGCCCACTTGCCGGGCCTGAACAGTGAGGTGCAGAGTGGCACAGCCGCCGGCAGCAGGACCTGGGGGCACGGGGACCGCTTCCCACCCTGTCTGAATGGGCGTCCTGGCTTCCTTCTGGAGGGGGTGTCGGGTTGGGTTGGGGACCCGGAGGTGGGGGGCAGCGGGGCAGGACAGGGTGTGAGGCACGGGTTTCTCTGCAGGCCGAGCGGCGCAGACAAGGCCAGGGGGCTGGAGGCCCAGGGAGCACCCAAGGGGGTCTGCGGGGGGAGCCCAGGGGGCAGGGCGGCGGACTCCCTACAGCCCGGCCAGTCACCCAAGGGTCGGGTGACAAAAATCAAGAAAGTTATGCATGACATGGTGCCATTTCCAGAAGAGGAAAAGGGTGCGCGTTACCTAAGTTGAGGCAGGAGGTGGACGGGAGCACCCCTGCTGCGGCCCACCGTGATCCTGGGCGCGGTCGCCTGTGACCCAGGGGCTGCCTTATAGGTTCTGTTTGAATTTCTTGGAATGACCTTCTTTTTCTTTTTTTTTTTAAGATTTTATTTATTTTTTCATGAGAGACACACAGAGAGGTCAGAGACGCAGAGACACAGGCAGAGGGAGAAGCAGACTCCACGCAGGGAGCCCGACGTGGGACTCGATCCCGGGACCCTGGGGTCACGCCCTGGGCCGAAGGCGGCACTAAACCGTTGGGCCACCCGGGCTGCCTGACCTTCTTTTTTTTTTTTTTTTTCTGCCTGACCTTCTGATTCTGATTTTTTTTTTTTTAAGTAAAATCTTATTTTGGAAAAAATTTTAGATTTACAGAAAGTTGCAAAGATGTTAGAGAGTTTCTGTCTGCACTTTGTCATCAGTGGTGTGATCCAGTCCCCCCAAGATGTCCCCATCCTCGTTCCAGGACCTGGGATGTGTCGCCTCCTGCGGCGGAGGGGACCTGGTCCAGGCCCTGAGGTGGGGGTGACCCTGGGTTCCTGGGGGTCCCCCAAGAGGGAGGCCAGGGGGGAGCCCCAGAGACCGGCAGACCCTGCGCTGCTGGCGGTGAGGACGGAGGAGCGGCCGCGGGCCAGGAGGGGGCGCCTCTGGAAGATGGGGGGCAGGAGGGGGTCTCCCTGGGGCCCCGGGGGACGAGGGGTGACCAGCTCTGTCCACGCCTGGGTTTTAGGACTCCCAACTTCACCACGTGAGGTTGATAAACGGGTGATTTTTTTAAAGCTACAGACTCTGTGGTGATTTGTTACAACAGCCTCAGGAAACGGACGCTTGCTGTGGCGGCTCAGGCGCTGGCGCGGGCTCACCGCGACAACTAATTAACGTATTAGCAGTTCCTATTCCGTGAGCCAACTCCCAACTTCGTGTGCATTCACCATGTGTGTGTTTTTAGCTAGTTTCCTTTTTCTGTCCCAGGATCTCACCCAGGACTTCCATGACGTTGAGCTACTTTTCTCATAATTGGAAAAAAGACCCAAGCAGATGAAATACAGATGATTCGTGTGGAAATCTGGCCGGGCCTGAGGCTCGAGCAGCGCCTTGCACACAGCCAGGGTGCATCCGTGTCCCTGGAGGGAGGTCGAGGCACCACCCGCGGGCACCTGCCATCCCACCTGTGTGCTCCGATGCTCTCCCAGTGGCAGCACGGACCGCCCGCCACAGCCATTCCGACCTGGGTGGATGAGACGGCGTCCAGTGGGGAGGCCCTGGTCAGGGAGGGGGCGGCCAGGGGGCTGACACGCCCCTCGTCTTCCTCATGGGCGGACAGTCCTGAGGAATGTCGTGTCCAGCTCCTTAGGGACCCACGGGGCTGACCAGGGCCCACCCTGCCCGCTCCTCCCCAGCCCCTCACCCCTGCTCTACAAAACAACCCACCGCACCAAACCCTTGCTTCAGGCTCCGATTTTCGGCAGAGCCCAGACCCAGATATAGGAGGAGAGACACGCGTCCTGCTTCAGTGTCCTGCTGGCCTGGATGAGGTCAAGGGAAGTGAAAAAAGGGGACAGGGCCCCAGGCCCCCAGCTACAGACCCTGAGAGAAGGAAGAGGAGCCTCGAAGGATAACCGGAGAGACTTGGAAGAAGGGTGGGGGAAAAGCCTACAGAGGGGTGTCGGGAAGGACGAGGGACGAGAGAGGGCAGTGCTTCTAGAAGGAGCCGCAGAGGCTGTGAGGCTGGGAGAGGCAAGGGCAAAGTTTTGTCCTGGGGCGGGGGAGCCAAGTCTAGCCTCCCCCTCAGCGCTGGGCCGGTGTGGACGTGTGGACGCGGCGCATAGCCACAGTCATGGGGTTTCTGAGCTCTCGGCTGTCCCCGAGGAGCTGCGGGTGGGGCGCGCTCACCACGCGGGCCTTTCCCAGGCCAGGAGGCCGGACAGACGGACAGACGGAGCTCAAGCCCCGTGCTCTCCCTCTGGCGCCTCCCCCGCCCCTGCCGTGTGAGCCTCCCCAGGGAGGCCTGGCTCTCTGCCGCCCCCTCCACCTGCGGCAGGTATTTTGAGCGAAGCTTCCCGCATTTCTCCCAGGAAATGTGCTGAGTCTGGGGAGTTATCTCAGGTCAGTGGAGGAGTAGACGAGACGGAAAGCAAACCTGCGGCCCGGAGCCTGGGGCTCGGCGGGGACGAGGGGGGAGGTCGGGCGGGGTGCCTCTGGACCGTGGGCAGGGGCAGCGTGGGAGGGTCGGCAGGGCCCCCTCCCACCCTGCCTCTGCTTGCCAGGCAAACGGCCTCAGTTTGTTCATCTGTAAAATTGAGGGTATTAGTAACCTCCTAATGCTGTGCCTTCTTTGGGGACCGGGGGGGATCTAAAATGTTCTTCATTTGTTGTTGTGGCAAACATAACAAATTTACCATCTTAAGTGTTTTTCACTGGCAGTGGCACGCAACACACTCACCCCGTCCTGCAACCATCCATCTCCAGAACCTTCCATCTCCCCACACGGAGACCTGTCCCCAGGAAGCACTGACCCCCATCCCTGCCCACCCCTGGCTCCCACCACCTCCTCTTTGTCTCTGTGGACAGGCGTCCTCTGCGGACCTCCTGGGAGTGGGGTCCTGCGGGAGGCGTCCTTCTGGGTCTGGGTCCCCTCCCCGAGCCCGGTGTCCTCGGGGTCCATCCACGTGGGGGCAGGTGTCGGGCCCCTTCCTCCCTGAGGCCAGGTCGTATCCAGGGTGTGCATGGACTGTGCTGTGTTTATGCATCCATTGATGGACACCTGGGGTGTGTCCGCCCACCTTTTAGCCGTTGGGAGTTACGCTGCTATGGACAGTTGTGTTTTTTGTTTTACTGTAATTTAATTTTCATCCTAGAGTGGCTGGGGAGGGGTCCTCGCTGAGGGGCAGCTGAGAACGGGAGGTCTGGGCCTGTGCTAGAGGCTCGGCCGGGAGGGGGCAGAGCTGGGGTCGGTACAGCTGTCGCGCAGGCCGTGAGGCTCCCGGCCAGGGTCTCAGGGGCTCCCAGGGCCCCCAGTGGGGTGGGGTGGGGTGGGGGTGTGGACAGGGGCTCTGGGCTCCAGGCGGCACTCGGAGTGCAGTCCAGCAATCCTGGGCTCGCATATGCCTGCCTGAGGCTGGGTTTTCTCCCCGGTAACATGGGGCTAAGCCGGCCCCCCCATGCAGGGACCAGCTGCTGCCCGCAAGGGGCCTGGCTCGCCCTCGCTGGCCCCCGGAAGGCAAGGCCGTGCTTGAGTCGGGGCGATCTCCCGCCGTCCTCCTGCGGGCCACGGAGCCCAGCGCACCTTCCACATGCTGATGCCGGAGGGGCTTCTCAGATGCCCGGATTAGCCCGCAGGGGGAGGAGTGCAGATCTCAGGGCGACGGTGACACGATGGCCCAGGCCCTTCAGCAGGGATCTTGGGCTCCCGGGCTGCAGCCAGCGGCCCCCAACGCCAACCTCAAAACCTTGGCTGCGGTGCCGAGGCCCGTCCTCCACAAAGGAACCGAGCCTTGCTCTGCCCCCTGCGCTGGGGCCCCCTGAGAGTCCCCCATGCCCCGGTTGCCCCCGTTGGACACACCAGGTGGACATGTGATAACTCAGGAGGTGTTTCCCGTCCCTGGCGGCAGGACCGGGCCGGATTCCGAAATCTGATCTCTTGTAAAATTCCAAGGCCTGATTCCAGCCACAGGGAGCCCTGCTAATCCCTCCCCATTCCGTGTTATGTAACGTTCAGGGATTAATACTGTGGCATCCAGAGCCGCCGCCTGGATTCCAGTCCAGCCCTGGCCCCTCCTGCGCCCCCCAGGCCTCAGTGCGCTCACCTGTAAAATGGGGAGAAGGCCAGTTCCTGTGTCCCAGGACTGATGTAAGGGTGACATGAGAGGACACAGGGAAAGGGCCTGGAACAGCCTGCCGTGTGGCTCAGAGATGTCCCCGCGGGTTCCCTGTGGGTCCACGGTGCCCACGTGTCCCCGCCAGGAGTCACACGCCCGTGTCTGCCCTCCGGTCCCCTGATTCTGTTCCCTCTCGCTGCCTAATGTCCTCCGTATATGACACCCCGACCGAGCGGGGCCCTCCCGGTCCCTGCCCCAGCCCTCCCTCCCTTCCCAACCAGCCCCGGCCTTCCTTCCCTGTCCTCTGGATCCCGCCACTGCTCCCCAGAGCCTCTCCGCTCGCGGCTCCCTGGGGCTTCTGAGAGGACGAGACGATCTCTCTGACCTCAGTTTCCCGCTCAGGGAAAGGGGCACGCTGACACTTCGCCGCCTGGCGGGAGGCGCAGGGCTGGCGCGCGGCACACCTGCCGCCTCGGGCGCCTGGCCCCGCCCCCCGCCCCCCGCCCCCCTCAGCCAATAAGACGCGGCCCCGCGGCGCTGGTCCAGAGCAGCGGGAGTCGGGCCGAGGCTGCGCCCCGAGCCCGGAGGGATGGAGCCCGGGCCGCGGCGGCCGCGCACCTCCCGCCCGCCGGTCTCCGCCTTCCTGCGCGACCCGAGCTCCGGGCGCGTGTACAGGCGCGGGAAGCTCATCGGCAAGGTGCGGGGCCCGCGCCAGGCGTCCGGGCGAGGGTCTCGGGGCGCGGGGCGTCCGGGCAGGGCGGGCTGTGCGCGCGCGGTCGCGGCCCCGGCGAGCAGGGGCGCCCCCGGGTTTTGCTTCTGCGAGGCTGGGGTCTGGGGTTGGGCGGCTGGGTCGGGCGCCGGGCTGTGCTGCACGGGGGCGCGGGCGCGGGGCCCCCCGTGCGTCCCGGGGTGCGGGTGTGCACTCGCGTGTCACCGCTATCCCGCCTTTGTAGAAACTCGGTGGCGGGGTCTCCGCGTGTGTATGTGAACGTGCGCCGCACCCTGCGGTCTCTGTGTCCGGGTGGGGAGTGGGTCGCGTTCCGCGTGCTGTGGTCCCTTCCTGTGTTCCTGTGGCTGCGAACGCAGGGATGAGGGTGTGAGCTGTGCGTCCGCGCATCTCCTGTGTGTGTGTGTGTGTGTGTGTGTGTGTACGTGTACGAAGAGGCCTGGCTACCTGTCCGCACACCTGTGCACGCCGGCGCTGAGCCGGTCGCCCCTCCCGGCAGGGCGCCTTCAGCCGCTGCTACAAGCTGATGGACATGTCCACCAGTGCCGTGTTTGCCCTCAAGGTGGTGCCTCGCGCTGGGGGCGCGGCCGGGCGACTGCGCCCCCGTGGTAAGGTAGGCCGGACCTTGAGAGCCCCGGGGGCCCACAGGTCACAGGCGGTCCCCAGAGAGGCCCCTGCACGGGGTGGAGGCTCTGCCCCTGGGCCCGAGCCGCGGGCGGACGTGTGGGGCCACACCTGCAGGTGGACCGGGAGATCGCCCTGCACAGCCGCCTGAAGCACCGCAACATTGTAGCCCTCCACGGACACTTTGCCGACCGCGAGAACGTGTACATGGTGCTGGAGTACTGCAGCCGCCAGGTGCGGGGGATGGGTGCAGAGGGAGCCGGCATGCCTCTGTCCGCAGCCCCCCCACCCCCACCCCCCGCGTCTGCTGTGCTCACCTGACTCTCTGTACTTACCTGTCTCCACCCGTGTCCACACCAGGCCCATCTGTGCTCATCCCTGATGCACCTGTGCCCATCTCGGCTCTCTTGACTTGCTTGTGTCTACTCATCCCCAGTTTATTCATTGGCCCATCTGCATCTGTGGCCCTGTGGGACCACCTTAAGGCAGTAATGCCCACCTGAGCACACCTGTGCTCACCCCATCCCCGTGCCCTGCATGTACCCACTTTGGGTTCATCGCGGATCCTCTGGCCCTTTTCAAACTTACCTGCGGCCACCTGGGCCCACCTGAACTGTATTCCTCCTTGGGCTCACCTGAGCGTACCTGTGTTCACCTGTGTGTCCTTGCGCTGCCGCCACCGCCGCCCCCTGCCGGTCACCTGCAGTCACTGGCCCACGTTCTGGAGGCGCGGCAGACTCTGACGGAGCCCGAGGTGCGCTACTACCTGCGGGGCCTGGTCAGCGGGCTGCGCTACCTGCATCAGCGGCGCATCGTGCACCGTGACCTGAAGCCCAGTGAGCATGGAGACGGGTCCTCGTGGGGGGGTGGGGGGGCGCTGGGATGTGGCTCTGCCCTCATAGCCCCTCCCCTCTGGCAGGTAACTTCTTCCTGAACAAGAACATGGTGGTAAAGATTGGAGACCTGGGGCTGGCCGCCAGGGTGGGCCCGGGGGGCCACTGCCACAGGTAAGTGAGCAGCTCTCAGCAGTCTCTCTGCGGAGACACAAGTAGGACCAGATTGGCCTGTGGGCCCCGGCCTTCCTGAGCCCCCCATTATCCCCTCCCAGAGTGCTCTGCGGGACCCCAAACTTCCTGGCTCCGGAGGTCATCTCCAGGAATGGGCACTCCTGCCAGTCAGACCTCTGGGCTCTTGGCTGCATCATGTGAGTGGGTCCTGGGGAAGAGGGTCAGGAGTACCCAGGTGGGGCCAGGTGTGGGCAGGTGGAAGCATGCACGGGACAGGTAAGGACAGGCATAAGTATATAGAAAGGAACAGACGGTGAGAGTGTGCATAGGACAGATGTGGACAGGCGTGTGCAGGTGTGGGGCAGGTGGGGGCACACACCTGCCATCATGCAGGTGTGCAGGTATGAATAGTGCATATGGGACATGTATGTGCAAGGGAAGATAGGTTTGAGCATGCACAGAGGTGTGGACAGGTATTTGCAGGTGGTCGACACACAGGCAGTCTGGGTATACACATACAGTTTTGAGGTATATGCAGGAGTGGGACAGGTGCAAATATGAGTAAAAGAGGACTGGAAGGTAAAAGCAGGTGTATACAGGTGCAGGCAGGTGTACAGACATCTGGTGGTGTCAATCGGGTAGACCGGAGTGGCCAGGTGGGAGCAGATGTAGGGCGGGTATGGAGAAGTGGATGCAAAGCCTGTGCAGAGTAGGAGAGTGGGGTGGGTATGGCCAGGTGTGCAAAGGTAGGTGTGCGCCAAGCCTGGACACCGAGGACAGATGCAAGCAGGCACTCAGGATCCTGCCCCCCACCCCCCGGGTCAGGTACACAGTGCTGACTGGCACCCCTCCCTTCATGGTGGCTCCCCTGTCCGAGATGTACCAAAACATCCGAGACGGCCGCTACCCCGAGCCCGCCCACCTGTCACCCAACGCGCGCCGCCTCATCGCCCGCCTGCTGGCGCCCAACCCAGTGGAACGGCCCAGCCTGGACCACCTGCTGCAGGACGACTTCTTCACCCAGGTGTGTGCTGTTCGACGGGTGGGGCACGCCCTGGGATGGCAGGGCTCAGAGGCCAGGCGGCCTGCGCCGGGTGCTGACCCCGTGGGCCCCCCCAAAGGGTTTCACCCCGGACCGGCTGCCAGCCCGCTCCTGCTACAGCCCACCCTTCTTCACCGTGCCCCAGCCTCTGGGCAGGCTCTTCCGGAAGGTGGGCCGGCTGCTCCTGCCCCAGTGCCGGCCCCTCTGTGAGTAGCACCCGCCCACCCCTCGCCTGCGTCCACCTGCCTGGCCGGCTCGCGTCTCAGCACCTGTCAGTCCTCCCACCTGCTCTACTGCTCCCCAGCGATGGCAGAGGAGGATGTGGGGGGTCAGGCTTCGCCTCCCGAAAAGCCTTGTGCTTCCCTCAGGCCCCATCACGGCTAGCGAGGCCTCGGGTCCAGGAGAAGGTGGATCAGATCCTGACCCCATGGAGTGGGGCAGTGAGGTGAGGGCTCCGGGCAGAGGAGGCTGGAGGCTCGTGGAGCACATTCTCACAGCAGGACTGCGCGGAGGGGAGAGTCGGGGGGGTCTCCCAAGCGAGAGGATGGAGCCTCTCACCTACCTCTGGGCTCTGGTGGGGGCCAGGGCCTCCCCTCACCCCTGCTTCTTCCCCAGGCCACCCTGTTGGACACAGGGGCTCCCCACCTGGAGGTCCCCGTCCACCTGCTCACCCACGGGACCCTCAGGAGCGACCCAGCGGGTGAGCGGACACTCCATCCTAGGGGCTGCAGGTGGGGAGCAAGGGTATCGAGGTCCTGGGGGCGATCACTGGGCCTCGCCAGGGTCGTGCTCCCTCCCTGCCTTCAGCTTTCACACCTGTAAAGCAGGAGGCGTGGCCGGAATCCTTCTGGGTTTAAGAGAAAGTTTTCCCAGATTCAGCAGTTTGGGGCAGGGCTGGTGGGGGGCGTCGCGGTGGGGGTCCAGGCCTGCCCGTCCCCCTCCCCACCCAGGGCCCAAGGGGAGCCAGAGGCAGGAGGTGGAGGTGGCCATCAGAAACCTGCGGCTCTGCCTGGACCCGGGCCTCCCAGGTAGGAACCCAGCGCAGCCCCGGGGGCCGCCTTCCTCCTGACGTCCGAGCACAGCGTCCTGCTCTGTCCAGGGACCCTGCGTATTTCTGGGGCTCCCCTGGAGGGGGTGGAAAGAGCTGAGGGAGGTTTCAGGGCACAGTGACACCATCCTGCTCCCCAGAGTCTGGCAACCCCTGCCCTTCTTCCTTTCTCATCCACCCCCCCTCCCCCGGGGCCTGTCCCCCCCCCCCCCCCTGCTCGCTGTCCTTGGAGCCTCTTCTTTCTCATGGGATCCAGTTGGATTCTCTTATTCTTCTGTTTTATGCTCTGGGTTTCCACCGTTCCTCCGCCAGACCCCCCTGACACCCCTTACCCAGCCACACAGGATCCCCCAGGAGAGCGGTGGCCCATCCTCTGGGCCCCCAAGTGGGTGGATTATTCCAGCAAGTACGGCTTCGGCTACCAGCTGTCGGATGGGGGCAGCGGTGTCCTGCTTCGGGATGGCACGCACATGGCCCTGCGCCCCCCGGGGGAGTAAGTGATGGGGCTCCTGTCCACCCTCCCATCTTTCTGCGCCCCTCCCTCGAGCACTTAGTAACATGCACGCCTGTGGGCACGGGCTGCCTGCTGGGCCCCACGCGGCGCTACGCCAATGACCCAGGAGATTTCAGGAGGCGGATTTGCGAAGGCAATGAGCTGGGTGAGGTGACCGATGGGGGGCAGGTGGAGGTGACCCCCGGCCTGCCTGGTAGTGGAGGGGCTTTCTGAAGAAGTGACACTCAGGCGAGACATGGAAGGTGAGAAGGAGCCCATCAGGAACAGCATCTGAGGTCCGGGAACAGCACGTGCAAAGCTCCCGACATGGGGCCCAGCCTGGTGGGTTTGAGGAGCGGAGTGAGGTGGGGAGGCAGCGAGGACGTGAAGGGTGGGTCCAAGTCGCGTTTTTTTTTAAAGATTTTATTTATTTATTCGTGAGAGGGCAGCCCCGGTGGTGCAGTGGTTTAGCGCCGCCTGCAGCCCAGGGTGTGATCCTGGAGACCCGGGATCGAGTCCCCCGTTGGGCTCCCTGCGTGGAGCCTGCTTCTCCCTCTGCCTGTGTCTCTGCCTCTCTCTCTCTAGCTGTGTCTCTATGAATAAATAAATAAAATCTTTAAAAAAAAATCTTTATATTTATTCATGAGAGACACAGAGAGAGAGGCAGAGACACAGGCAGAGGAGAAGCAGGCTCCCTGCGGGGAACCCGATGCAGATGCTCATCCACTGAGTCCCCCAAATGTCCCCAAGTCACACTTCTAACGTGACCTTTCTGGTAGGAGTGACACAAGGGACCGCAGGCAGGTGGTTGGCCTAGTCAGGCAGGGAATGGCAGTGGCCGGGGTGGTGGCTGAAGGACGCAAGGGGGCTGGTGCTGGACTTGGGAGGTCAGAGTGGCCACGAGGCCAGGTGGGACGATGGCAAAGGGATGGGCTTGGGGCCAGGATCTCAGGATGGACGGGCTCCGCGGGGCGGAGGTGTGGACGGGGCCAGCCTTCAAATCCTGGTCCGAGGGGCACAGCTGGGGGGCTGTCCGCGGGCGTCGAGGGCCCAGGGGAGAGCCCGTGACGGCCGGCACCACCCCGCACCCCATCCCCAGCCGAGTGTGCTACGTGCCCGGCCGGGGGAAGCTGGAAACGTTCACCCCGAGGGACGTGCCCCGCCCGCTGGCCGCCAAGCTGGCCGTCCTCCGGCTCTTCACCTGCTGCCTACGGCGGCGTGTGCGCCAGGTGAGCCAGGTAAGACGGGGCGGGCGGGCCAGGTGGGGTGGGCCAGGTGGGGCCCCCTACTCCCCTGAGACCGCGTGGCTGGGCCTGTCTGCAGGAGGGGTCCCGGCCCTCGCCCCCCCCAGCGGCCCCCAACCTCTGCTTGCTGCGCTTCCTTGTGTCCGAGCGGGCGTTGCTGCTGCTCTTCAGCGACGGGACGGTGCAGGTGAGCGCCGGGGTGCCCTGGTCCTCGGGGGGCCGCGTGGGGGCCCTCCCTCCCTGACCCGGCTCCTCACCACCACCCCCTGCAGATCAGCGGCAGGGGCGACAGGGCTCACTTGGTGCTGAGTGGCGGCGGCGGCAAGGAGCTGCAGCTCACGGTCTGGGAGGACGGCCAACCCCGCACCTCCTACCCCCGGGGCGCCCTGCAGAGCCCCGGCTGCGCCCCACAAGCCCGCCCGCGCCTTGTCCACGCTCTTCACATGCTGCAGAGCATCTAGTGCCCCCTGCAAGGTGACCGGGTCCCCAGCCCCAGTCCCAGTCCCGCTTCTGCTGTCTCCCCAGAGGGGTGTCCCTAGGGGCAGCCTAGGAGCTGGGGGTCCTTGCCTGTTCAACCCCCACTTCTCTTTGGCTTTGCTCCTTTTTCATTAAAGAGAAGCTGACTCTGTAGTCTGGCGTCTGCCTCCCTTGTGCAGTTCGAGACGCATTAGCAGGGGGACACTCAGGCCGGCGGGCTCTGAGCCCACTGCCCTTTGTGGTGGAGCCGGAAGGGCCGGGTCCCCAGGAACCCGAGCGAGAGTGGGGTCGCGCCATGGCCAGAGAGCTGAAGCGGGTGACGACTGCTCGGTGCCCGAGCTGTAAGGAAGGGGGTGTCCGGGCCGGGAGGGGACCCGCAGCCTGCAGGGCCCCCGTGGTGTGGTCCGGCCCCTCAGCGACAGTTTGGGGCTGGTGGAGCGCGGGGGCTGCTGTGCGGGGTCCTCTCCGAGAGACCCGGATTCAGGAAGGACGTGGCCAGCAGACAAGCAGAATACGGGGGTGCCTGAGATCTGACACCTTGGGGTTGGGGAAACCTGACTAGTAGGAGATGGGGTTTTAAGTCCTCCAGGTCAGGTTCCCCGGGGGGAGGGAGGTGACTCGGCAGGCGACAGGGAGCTGATGTCAGCAGGTGACCATAGAGGAAACAGGGACACAGAGACTGGACTCCGAGGGGACCAGAATGAGGGCGGAAAGTAGGTGTCGAGGCCGGCAGCACTGGCGACAGGGCACAGCCCGGGTGTGCGGGGGGCTCGTCGAGCAACCACTCCACCCCGGGCAGGGTGACCCTGACAGGCACAGCCGAGCCTCAGTTTCCCTGTCTGTAGAGGGGGGACGTGTCCCAGCAGTGTGATTCTCTGGGACAGCCAGCCTCGGAATCTGCATTGTCAACACCCCCCGCCCTGGGGGGATCCATCATGAAAAAAGCCTAAATGGCTGCCGAGGTGGGGGGTCCTGAGCCGGCTCCCCTGCCCCCCAGTACAGGTGTGCACGTGCATGGGAGGAACTCATGGGAACATGCCCGGTGCACACCTGTGGAGGTGGAGAATTTTTTAAGCGTGTGATATGATATTGTTAGTTTTCTTTTTTTTTTTTTTTTTCTTTATAAAATGAGCTCATCCTTAGGCCTTCCTGAGGGGGTGCCGCCCCAGGGACCCCAGGCGATGGCTCCGGACCTCTGTGGTTGTCAGGCTGGGGGTGCTGCTGGCTCCCAGCAGGTGGTGGGTGGGCCCAGGGAGGCTGCTCGGCGCCCCCAGCGCCCGGGACCCCTGATATCGCAGTGCTGGGGGGAGACCCGCTTTACAGATAGAAACTGAAGCATTGACAGGCCTGATGCGGAATTTCTAAAAGCACCTTTCCTTTGGAATCGGGGGAAAAAGCAACAAAGATGCAAAGAGACGGTTTTGGGAGAAGCAGGGTGTCCGGTGCCCACGCAGCACCTCACGCAGCGTGAGTCCATGACTGTCCCTGTCATCGTCCCTTGGTGGGGGCCCCTGCCGCGTCCATCAGGAGAGAAGCCACCGGGTGTAGGGGCGCCCCTCAGATGGAGCCGCAGCACCACGCGGGGTCCTCCACAGCCTGCTGAGGACCCCCTGCCCCGGGGGCGCACCTGCCTGCGGGGGGACGGCCCGCTGGGGGATGGACCGTGCGGGGCCTGGACACCTTCCAAGCAGGGCTTTCCCTTTTGAACTATTTACCATCAATTCCAAAAGTAAAATGTGGACGCCACCGATTTGTGACAAATTGCAAAAGGACAGAGCCACAGCGCTCGCCGGGAGGTCACAGGGCCAGCTGGTTCTTTTCCGTTTACCCACACTTGTGCTCCCCTAGAAGAGAAGGAAGCCATTCCCGTGACCTTGCCCCCCGTCACCCCCCCGCCCCCCCACGTGCCTGGGCGTGTTTCTGCACGCGTGGAGGTCGGCCTCGGGCTTCCCTTGCAGGGGCGGGATGAAGGCAGAGGGCATTTAGGGCCTGGGGAGGCCACGGAGGGTGGGGAGGCCACGGGCCTTGTGTGGCCTGATGTGGGAGGAGAAATTGTTCTGTGTAAAACAGGGGCAGGAACTGGAAGGGCAGGTGGAGACGCAGGGAGGGGGGCAGTGTGGGTGGAAGAGGACGGCGCAGGGAGAGGGCGAACACCGGGTGCTGACATCGGGCCTTTTGTCCTTTTATTATTATTATTATTGATGAGAAATTCACATAACCTGCAATTAACGATTTTAAAGTGCACAACCCAGTGGCACTGAGTGCATTCACCATGTTGTGCAACCATCGCCTCTATCTAGTTCCAGAACATTCCATGAGTCCAAAGGAAACTGCCCTCCCATCAGCCGTCACCTCCCTTTGTTCCCCCCCAGCCCCTGGCCCCCCTGAGCCCCCTCCCCGTGCGTGGACGAGCCTGTCCTGCACGTGTCACACACGTGGACTCACGCCCTGTGGGGCCTCCTGTGGTTCCCTCCCTGAGCGCCGGGGGCTGGGGTCCGTCCACAGGGTGGAGTGGGGGCCTCGCTCCTGCTGGCGGCCGGGACGTGCCTGTGGGTGGGGGACATGTTGTGAACCCGCCATTCCCCTGTCGATGGCATCGTGTTACAAATGACAGGAACCCCTCCTAACTGTGAGGAGCAACGTGAAGGGCTGGCTCCTGATGCAGGCGCGGCTGCATGTGCGTTCGGGTGACCCACAGGGCTCCCCTGCCACGCTCTTCCCCTCTTCCCCGCCCTCCCCGTCTCTTGTTTGGACAGCGGGCTCCTGCGGCCTGGTGACAGGGCCCGGGCTGGCGAGCGAGCTCTCAGCACCCTAGGGGGGAAGGGGCCAAAGCCTCCCTAGGTGCGCAAAAGTCGCTGGGGAAGCCCATTGGCCAGGCCTGGGCCAGTGACACCCCCACAGCGGACCCCCCCAGCCAGCCGGAGACCTGGAGTGAGACCCCCCGGCCCAGAAGGGGCAGGTGCCAACCTCGCCGCCGTGGGGACCCTGTACGGGGACCAGGCCTGGCCTTTGTCTCCCAGGGACCTGGCGGCCTCTGGGGGCGCTGCTGGGGGCGAGGGCGCGGCTGGGCCCTGAGGACGCTCAGGCAGTGCTTGGAGGGGCCCCGGGGCCGGGTCAGGGCCCGAGCCCCGCCAGCAGCCAGCAGCCCCGGGGTCTCCCGGGAGCGGGTCCTGCAGCCCCAGCCGGGCCTTCAGACCAGGCAGCCGCGCGGGCCCGCGTGCAGACCTGAACCTCACGAGGCTCGGCAGCCAACCCGCTTCTGAATGCCTAGGCCGCAGAAACGGTGACGGGAGGACGCGTGAGGACCGGCTTCGGGGCCCTTGGCCGGGGCCCATTTGTTAGCACGCGGCAGCCGCGGACTAGCACACCTGCCAGCACGCAGGGGCCGCCCGGTCCTGCCCCGGCGGGTGTTTCTGGGGAGAGGGTCGAGCACCCTCAGCTTGCGCAGTGCGCAGCCTAGAGCGCCGCCCCCGCCTGCCTGCGGGACCCCAAGTAACCGTCCACACGACAGAGCAACGGTGTGCCCCCCGCCCCCCCCCCCCCCGGCTCTCATCTCAGGGGGAGAACTTCAGGAGGGGGCGAGGGCCACAGCATCCCCACCCTGCGAGCTTCTGGCATCTTCCATAGACAGGGGAACCGGGCCCCTCAAGAAATAAAATCATTAGTCTCCCTTTTGTGGGTGTTTGCAAAGGGGGCGCTTCGGACAACGGCCGCGAAGGTGTCCCAGGCCGCAGCTTGTACCTGGAGAGGCCCGGCTCACTGCGGGCGACGCGGGACCTGGGCCCGTCCGCGCCCCGCGCCTGGACCGCGTCCCCATTGGTCCGTGGAGAGCGTGAGGCAACGCCTCCTCCAATCACCAGCAAGCGGGGCGGGGCCAGGCGGCACAGCCGGGCAGACGTGATTGGCTGCTGCCATGGCAACCGTGAGTGACGTCACAAAGCGATGCAGGGGCCGGTCCCGCGTGCGGGCATCTGGTTCCCGGGCTGCCGCTGCCGTTTGCGCGCCTCGGGGGCAGGGCGGGGCGGGGGCGGCTCTCCTCTCCCCACTTGACAGATGTGGACACTGAGGCACAGCGGTCACGTCGGGTCGTGACAGCTGGGAGAAAAGTGTGGCTACAGGTAGGTCCGCCCTGCGCCCTCCCAGTCGAGGAAGTTTTAAAATCCGGAGTGTGCGGAGTGAAAACAGGCCGGTGCCAGCGGGTCACACGCTGCATTTTTGAGATGAGAACATTCTAGAAGTGGAGGAGGGAGGCGTGGCTGCCGGGGGTTGGGGACTGTGGCAGGGCGCGGTCCGTGTGGTGCTGGAGGCACGAAGTTCCGCAGCTGGTAAAATTGTGGACAATTCAATACACACGCGTGGGTGCAAGTAACGTGAAAAATGTGAGATGGGGTAAGGCGGGGGGGAGCGCGGGACGCCTGATCTCGGGGTGGTGAGTTCAAGCCCCACCTTGGGATTACTTAAAAAAAATTAAAATAGGTGTTCAAAAGCAAAATCGTGTGCAAGGATGTGCAGGGATGGCAAGATGGGGGAAGAGGATTACGAGGTACAAACTTCCAGTTGTAGAGTAAGTCACAGGGATGAAAGTACAGCATAGGGAATACATTCAGTAATAGTGTCATGTGGGGGCGCCTGCCTTGGGCTCAGGGCTCAGGGCGTGACCCCAGGGTCCTGGGGTCCTGGGGTGGAGTCCCGCGTGGGGCTCTCCGCAGGGAGCCTGCTTCTCCCTCTGCCTGTGTCTCTGCCTCTCTCTGTGTGTCTCTCAGGAATAAATAAATAAAGTCTTAAAAAAAGAAAAAAAAGAAAAAATAACATTGTAATGTTGTAGGGTGACAGACTGTAACCACACTTCCCCTGGTGACTGTTTCATAATGTATACAATTTTGTGCACCTGAAACAAATATGATATTTTGACTACAGTTAAAACTTTTAAAAATCGGGGGATCCCTGGGTGGCTCAGCAGCTTGGCGCCACCTACAGCCCAGGGCGGGACTCCAGGTCCTGGGATCGAGTCACGCATCAGCGTCCCTGCATGGAGCCTGCTTCTCCCTCTGCCTGGGTCTCTGCCTCTCTCTCTCTCTCTGTCTCTATGAAAAAATAAATAAGATCTTTATTAAAAAGTTTTAAAAATCACTGGATTAATGATTTTTTTAAATGTGTGCACCAATATTCATAGTAGCTCTGTCCAGGTAGCCAAACATGGAAATAACCCTAAATGTCCATTGACAGATGAACAGTTACAGAGCGTCCACCACACGTGCGGGGCATGTCCCTGGCTGCGAGCAGGAGCGAGGCGCACACACCACCCGGGGACCGACCAGAGCCCCCAACACTCAGGGAGGGAACCGGACACAGGAGGCCCCACGGGGTGTAGTCCACGTGTGTGACACATCCAGGACGAGCTCATCCACACACGGGGAGGGGACTCGGAGGGGCCTGGGGAGGGAAATGGGGGGTGACAGCTAGTGCAGACATGGCTTCTTTTGGGGTGATAGAATGTTGTGGAATGAGCTAGAAGGGACAGTTTTTGTGAATACATTTAATGCCACTGAATCATACACTTTAAAAGGATTAAAATGGTTAATTTTATCTTTTTATATGAGTAATGGCTACACCCATCATGGGGCTGGAACTCACAACCCCAAGATCAAGAGTCGTGTGCTGTCCTGACTGAGCCGGCCAGGCGCCCCTTCAATGGCAAATTATATCTTCTATGTACTTTACCACAATTTAAAAAAAAATCCCTGCTGCCCACGTTGCTCCTCAGGCCCCTTACAGCAGAAGGGGGGAGGGGGGCTCAGGCTTTGCTGTTTCTTAAAGCTCCCCCTGGCTCTGAGGGGAGGCCAAGGCCAGGAGCCCTCATGGAGGTGACACGGGGTTGAGCCCGGGATCGGGGAGCAAGGAGGACAGTGCATGCACAGAGGCCAACAAACCAATGCCAAAGAATAATAATAACCAAACTGAGAAATTTATTTATTTATTTATTTATTTATTTATTTATTTATTTGCAACTGAGAAAAATAAATTTTTAGAAGATTTTATCTGGGGATCCCTGAGTGGCTCAGAGGTTTGGCGCCTGCCTTTGGCCCAGGGCGCGATCCTGGAGTCCCGGGATCAAGTCCCACGTCGGGCTCCCGGCATGGAGCCTGCTTCTCCCTCCTCCTGTGTCTCTGCCTCTCTCTGTCTCTCTCTCTCTCTATGTCTATCATGAATGAATAAATAAAATCTTAAAAAAAAAAATAAAAAAATAAAAAATAAATAAATAAATAAAAAATAAAAAATAAAGATTTTATTTGGGGCAGCCCGGGTGGCTCAGCAGTTTAGCGCCGCCTTCAGCCCAGAACATGATCCTGGAGTCCGGGGATCGAGTCCCGCATCGGGCTCCCTGCATGGAGCCTGCTTCTCCCTGTGCCTGTGTCTCTGCCTTTGTCTCTCTCTCTGTGTCTCTCATGAATAAATAAATAATATCTTAAAAAAAATAAAGATTTTATTTATTCATGAGAGACACAGCGATAAAGAGAGGCAGAGACACAGGCGGAGGGAGAAGCAGGCCCCCTGCAGGGAGCCCACGTGGGACTGGATCTGGGAGCCGCCGTCACACCCTGAGCCACAGGCAGGGTCGCCTCTGCTCTCCTCTCTGCCTGGATTTACACCTGGCGTTCCCCACACTGAAGCGCTTTAGGAATCAAGTACAAGGCGTGTTAGGGTCCTAGCGCATGGAGGGCTGCCGGGAGGAAGCAGCGACACTGCGGGGGCCCCCTCCGCGCAGGCAGGGCCACACGGGGCTTGACCCAGCCGCCCCTCGGCACGTTGGTCCTCCCTGGCCCACGGCTCCTGCAGGTGAGTGTTCACTCGGGGAGCTTCAAGGGGGACTGAGACACACGCAGAGCGGGTCACAGCAATGGGGGTGACGGAGGTCGGAGCCCTGCTGCTGGGGTGGGGCAGCACCCCAGGGAGATGTGAGACACCGTCAGGAGAGGGAAGGGGGAGCTGCTCAGTGACCCGAGGGCGGGGAGCACCCCCAGGCCGTGCACAGCCCCCAACGACACTGGTGTGAGCGAGAGGGGACCCTGGTCTAACAGGTTAGGGGGAGGAAGACACCGAGGAGCAGAACGTTGCCTTGCGGGGCGCTGAGCTTCGGCGGTGAGCCTGCAGCAGCCCGGCCAGAGGGGCGCAGGTGTAGGCCCCGTGGGGGTTCCAGCCGCGAGCCCGCAGGGTGAGGGCCGCAGGAAGGAGGAGCAGCCTCCGCTTCCTCCCGCGTGGACGCTGGCCACGGAGCCCTCGCGGGAGGCACCGCTACTCTGAGCGGGGCTGCTGGGCCCAGTGAGCATCCTGGGGTGCCTCCCGGGCCCCCCCCCCCGTCCCTCCAGCAAGCTGAGCCCTCGCCGAGCCCCCCTGGGGCCTTTCGGCCAGGCTCTGACGTCACCACTGACCCCGTCTTCCCCACAGCCGTGGCTGCCCCGAGAGCGTCCAGCCCCGGGTGACCGCACACCCCACGTCTCCAGGCTGCAGGGGCTCACAGGGGTCAGAAGCCCTCCAGGCCCGGGGCTCCATGTGCCCCCCAACATTCTCACATCCCCAGTGTCTGTGCACAGCAGGAGGGCCAAGTGCTCAGCCTCAGCAAGAAGGAAATTCCTAAGAACTGATTCAACTCAACGTCCCCAAAGCCAAATAATCCAGGTAACAATGGACAGAAGACCCGGGCACGCATCTCTCCAGAGAAGACACACAATTGGCCACAGACGCGTGGAAGGATGCTCCGCGTCCCTCGGCGGCCGGGCAGCGCGGGTCAGAGCCACGGGCGGCCACCTCCCACCTGCCGGGGCCGGGACGCAGGTGGCGGCGAGGAGGGGGGGGGCGCGCAGGCCGGGCCGCGGGGCGCAGGGCGGGGGCGCCTCAACCAGGTGGCCCAGGCGCCCCTCGGCCCGGCAACGGCGCTGCCGGCGTCACCCCAAAGGACACGGGGACCCGAGCGGCAGCCGCCCGTGGAGGAGCCTCGGCGCCCTGCGACCTCGCTGGACTAAGACGTGCCCCGTGGCCACGGTGGGTATGGCTCAGCCTCTGGCAGGGAGGAAGACTCGCGTGGGCAGGCGGGGCCCGGGGCACGACGCTGGGGGGCAACAGAGAAAGGCCAGCACCATGCGGTTGCCGCAGGCGGAGCAGATGGACAACACAAATGGGACAACACAAAGGGGCCTGGGGGCTCCGGCGGCGAGGTCATGATCCCGGGGTCCTGGGGTCGAGCCCCCGTCAGGGAGGAGCCTCCCTCGGCTCTGCCCCTCAGCCCCACTCAGGCTCTCTGTCAAATAAATAGAATCTTACACACAAATGAAGGGAAAAGGGAGAGACTGAGGCAAAGCAAGAAACAGTCTGAACGGCGGCTAACACAGCGCTGGTCACCCGAGGGCAGCGGCGGGGAGGGGGGGGCACACGGGAGGGGGCTAAGGACTCACTCCACATAATGATAAAAAAAAGGGACAACTTCCTTGGTCGCATTTCTAAAGGGATCGTTTGCTTCTTCCGACTACTATACACCTACGAATAAACGTTCTATTCCTCATACGACCTCAAAAAAAGGACATTATGTACGAGGGATTATTACGCAGCCACGAAAAATGAGACCTTGCCATCTGCAACAACGTGGGCGGACCTAGAGGGCATTACGCTGAGCGACCTAAGTCGGAGAAAGACAAATACCGCAGGGTGTCACTCACCTGGGGTGTCTAAAAAATGACACCAACCAACAGACCCTTAACTTCAGAGAACGGGGCGCCGGGGATGGCACATCTGGCTTCCACCCAGGGCGTGACCCCGGGGTCCCGAGTTCAAGTCCCCAACGGGCTCCCCGCAGGGAGCCTGCTTCTCCCTCTGCCTGTGTCTGTGCCTCATTCTCTGCGTCTCTCATGAATAAATAAGTAAAATCTTAAAAAAAAAAGGAAAGAAAAAAGAAAAAAAGCCAACGCACCAGAGTGCTTTGTGGCACCGGGGACAGTGGCTAGGTTCTCATGGACGGGGGTGTTGGGCTTGTTCGGGGTCACCCCTCCCACACCCGGCGAAGCCAGATCTGCTGTGAGTAAAGGAAAAGCTCAGCTCTTTGGCAGCGGGGTGCCCCGTCATTTATTCCATCAACAAACATTTAGGGAGCAGCTCCTGTGTGGCGGCGCTGAGCGGCGGGGCGGGGGCGGCCGGGGTGGGGGGGAAGGTGCAAAGGGGGCTCCGGCTCGTGCCCAGGGGGAGCCCGGGCGAGGGGCGGGCGTGTGTGCTCCTGCGGGAGTCATGTGCAGGCCCGGCCACACGGTGGCGACAGAGGACGCGCCGCCCGCGCCCACGGGGGCGGGGCCTAAGGGGGCGGGGCCTAAGAGGCGGTGCCTAAGGGGGCGTGGCTTCCAGCTCGGCCTCCCCGCCCGGGGCACACCCGCCCCCAGGGGCAGGCAGGCGGCCTCGGCGGCCTCGGCGAAGCGGCCGGTTCATTGCGGTTCCCGTTCCGCAGCCCCGGGGCCCGCGCCCGGCCTCACCTGTACCTGCCGAGCCCTTGGCAGCCGCGTGCCCCTGTGAACCGAGGCGTTGCCCCGCCCCCCCGTGCCCCCCGCGCCCCCTCCCGCCCCCTCTTCCCCCCCCCCCCCCCGCGCCCCTTACCAAATGCATCAAATCAAAGCACGTCCCGTTCAGGCTGAGTTTCCGGGGAGCAGCACGACCCAGGCAGCCCCGGCCTCAACGTAACCGCGTGTCCTGGATCCCGGGGGGGGGGGGCGCCCCATGTCCCCGATGTGCCCCAGCGCCGCGTCCCCGAGGCTCCCGCCGCGCCGTCAACCGCTCACACCCACGGTTCTGGGCTCCGGAGGCCGAAAACCCAGGCGTGGGCGGGGCTGGTCACCCCCAGGCCACCCCCCACCCCCCGCCCCAGGGAGACCCCCTCCTGCCCCCACCTTCCAGGGTCCCCGCGGCCCCTCCTCCGTCCTCCCCGCCAGCAGCGCGGGGTCTGCCCGTCTCGGGGGCTCCCCCACCGCCTCCCTCTCGGGACCACCCCCGGGAGCCCAGGGTCACCCCTACCCGGGGCCTCGACCAGCTCCCCTCTGCGCGGGAGGCGGCAGCACACCGCAGCCCCTGTGCTGAGTGCTGTTTTAGGGCCGCACTGGCCACAGCGCGGGCAGCCTGGCCTCCTGCTTCCCGGGATCAAAAGTAGTGCAAAGTCTGCACAGCAAACTACTTCCCCCAGGTGCTGCTTCCCCCTCTTTGTTGGTGGCCATTTAAAGTTAATTGGGATCCCCTGGGTGGCGCAGAGGCTTAGCGCCTGCCTTTGGCCCAGGGCGCGATCCTGGAGACCCGGGATCGAATCCCACGTTGGGCTCCCGGTGCATGGAGCCTGCTTCTGTCTCTGCCTCTCTCTCTCTCTCTCTCTGTGACTATCGTAAATAAATAAATAAAAGTTTAAAAAAAAAAAAAAAGTCAATTAAAACTGGGGCACCCGGGTGGCTCAGTGGTTGAGCGAGCGGCTGGCTTCGGCCCAGGGCCTGCGTGATCCTGGGGTCCCGGGATCAAGTCCTGCATCGCCGTCCCTGCAGGGAGCCTGCTTCTCCCTCTGCCTGTGTCTCTGCCTCTCTCTGTGTGTCCCTCGTGAATAAATAAAATCTTTAAAAGAAAAACAAAATTAAAAGTTCAGTCTCCTAATCACATGAGCCATGTTTCAGATGTTCAGTCACTCAGTGTGGCTGGCAGCACTTGCGATGGAGAGTGAAGATCTAGAACATTCCTATCGTTGACCCATTATTATTTTATTTGTTCATTTGAGAGAAAGCATGTGAGAGAACATGCGCAGGGGGGAGGGCAGGCTCCCCCCTGAGCAGGGAGCCCAACATGGGGCTCGATCCCAGGACCCCGGGACCATGACCTGAGCTGAGGGCAGACACTTCACCAACTGAGCCATCCAGGCGCCCTCATTGTCCCATTATTGGACAATGCTGGACCGGAACATTCTAGAGTGACACTGCTCTATGTAGGAGCCATCAGCCACGAGTGGCTGTTTACATTCACATTTAAATTTTGTTGGCCACTGCCGTCCAGCAAGGGCTGGCGTGGCTCCCTCCTTGTGAAGGGGAGGCTCCAGGGGGGAGGTGGGCTGTGGCGAAAATGGTGCCTGCCCTGACAGGCCTGAAGAACGAGTTCCAAGGCCACCTTCCAGGTCAGGATTTCTGCCTTTTCTCCCACTATTTGAACCTGTCTCCCTGACTACTCTTTGTTCCCTGAATCTGACTTGTGATCCCACCACTTCCAAGTCTTTCCTACTCTGTCTCCCCCTGACCAACCAACCTCTCCAGCTAGCCTTCCTCTGAATCTCTCAGCAAAATTAGTCCTTCCTCCTCTGTTCTGACTTATCCACACACCACCCATCCATCCACCCATCCATTCATCAATCCTCCATCCATCCATCCATCCATCCACCCATCTATCAATCCTGCATCCACCCATCCATCCACCCAACCATCCATCCATCCATCCATCCATCCACCCATCCAACCACCCACCCATCCATCCATGAATCCACCTATCATCCATCCACCCATCCATCCATCCATCCATCCATCCATCCATCCATCCAGTCACCCATCATCCATTCATCCACTCCTTATCCGTCTTCCATCCATTCACTCACCCACCACCCACCTATCCATCCATGCACCCAGCAAACGCTGAGCACCTTCCCATTTCCAAGCTCTGTTTGTTCTATTTGGTCTGTTGGTGTTTTCCTGGCCTCAGAGGTCTTGTGTCTGAATTGATGCCCCGCAGATGTATCCATCTGAGGGAAGAGCTGGAGAGAGGGGACGACCAGGGACACCTGCCAGGCTCTATACTCGGCTGCGCATGGTTAAGCGCTGATTAAGTCCCCACTTTACAGAGAAGAAGACAAGTCAGGGAGATAACGTGCCCAGGGGCATGCAGCAGGCAAGTGGTAGGCCAGGAGGGGACTCCCGTGTCTGTCCCTAGAGCTGCTTTCCCTACACATGGTCGTGCAGGTGACATATCACTCCCACTGAGCCCACTCAGTTGGTGGCTCCATCTCACAGATGCGAGCACCACAGCCTTACCCTCTCGTCTCCCTGAAATCTTATGGGACCCACAATAAAGTCTTCTCAGAAGACACTGGACGGGTCACCGCAGTGTGCTGAGCCTGTGAACCCACAGACACAAGTGACAAGGGCAGGGCAGCCCCGGTGGCGCAGCGGTTTAGCGCCGCCTGCAGCCCGGGATGTGATCCTGGAGACCCTGGATCGAGTCCCACATCAGGCTCTCTGCATGGAGCCTGCTTCTCCCTCTGCCTCTCTCTCTGTCTCTATGAATAAATAAATAAAATCTTAAAAAAAAAAAAAAAAAAACAAGTGATAAGGGCAATGAAGGTTTGCCTCGGTCGTTGGCTTCCCTGAGCACGTCTAGTTGTGAAGCTGATTGCACCCGGTAATGGCCTTGCTTTTGCGCAGCACCCCTCACCCCCAGGAATGTAGCCCCCGTAGGTGGCTATGAGTTCGAGTGACTCCAGCTTACAGTGGCTTAAGCAAAGCAGGAGAGCTCGCTGGCACTCATAACTGGGAGGTTGGGACGGGCTGCCTGCAGGCACAGCTGGATCCAGGGCCCCAGATGGCAAGCACGAGAGCCCACTCTGGCCATCTCTCAGCTTTCCCCAAGGGCCGCAGCAACTCTGGCCTCTCGAGTATCAGCTTCACAGCCCCTCAGCAGGGAGCGAGCACATCCCTCAGACATTTCTGGATGCTTCCAGGACGGCATGTCCTCAGGTCGGGCCCACGCCCATTGCATCTTCTGAAACCCCTTGCTTGGGCTCCAGTCCCGACCTCCTTTCCCAGGACTTGGTTTCAACCTCCTGGGTGTCCTGTCTCTCCCTTGACCCCTCGGTCCCTCGAGGGGGGCTGCTTTCTCTTTGTCCAAAATGCCAGGGGGACTGGTCCCCACGCTGTCGCCTCCCACTGCCCCCGTAGCCTCCTGCAGGACGGTGGCTACGGTCTAACTTCTGTCCAGTCGCCCAGGGCCACGGCAGCCACGTCCAGCCCCCTCCTTGCGTGGTGGGCCGGCCCCGGCCTGCGTGCTGCCCACCCGCCCTACTGGCTCCTGCGGCTGCTGAAACAAATTGTCACAATGTTGGTGACAGCACAACACGCCTTTGTTCTCTCACCGCTGGCCAGGGGGCTGGTCCAAGGGCAGGTGCTCCCCACCTCTCCAGCTCGGGGGCTCAGGCGCCCCTGGACTTGCCTCCATCTTCGCTCGGTTTCTCTCCCTGCTCCGGTCCCATATCCTGGCCCGTATGGTCTTATCCGGACCCTCGTCGTGAGACTAGGGGCCCGCCCTAATTCACGAGGAGCCACCCGGCGATCCTTGGTTATATCCACAAAGACCCCTTTTTCTGGATAAGGCCCACTCCTGGGTTCTGGGGCCACGGTTAACCACTTCACCCACGACCCTCACCAGAGCTAGGGAAACTCCAGCGGAGCAGGACCCCCGGGTGGGTGGCTGTTCCACACTCCCCCAGCCCTGCCGCCGGGGGGGCCGCCACTCAGCGGGAGACCATGGCCGCGGGGCGCCCATCGCCCCTCCTGGTGCCCCGACCCACCTGGCGCCCTGAGCCCCCCGCCGCCTCCTGGAGGCCCTCCGGGTTGCTCCTTCCTACCTTTCCTAGCAGGCTCCGTGTGCAGACCCCTCCTCCGTGCGCACTCAGGCCAGCAGCCTACGGGCCCCTGGCTCCCCAGCTTGTCTCGGGAGCAGTCCCACGCCTCACAGCCCACCCTCCACGCATCCCGGGGCTTTCTTCTCTCCCCTGGGAGCTTCAGTGGCACCCGATGACTACAGACGGTCCAACCCATGGTCCCACTCCCGACTCTGGGCCAACCCTGCCCTGAGTTGCCTAGCGGTCCCATGGGCATCGTCCTCTGCTCCCGAGACCCGGAGAGGGAGGGTGGCACGTGTGGTCATCGCTCAGAGGTCCTTCGGGGACGGACAGGTGTTCGAACCCCTCCTGGAGGTGGGACTCAGACCCGTCTGCCCTTCTGCACAGTGAGACTGGGAGTCCCCCCCCACCACACGGCACAGAGCCTGGCACCCCATCTTCACAGCGGCCACAGCTGCCCCTGTGCTTGGCCGTCGGCTGGGAGGGTCAGGGGGCCCAAGCCCCAGGAAAACGGGGGGCCTGGCTGCACCACCTCCCCTCCGGACCGAACACCCTCATCCTCAGTCCGAATCCCTCCTTCTGGAAGCCTAGGGGGCGCGGGGACTGGATCCGAGCTCCCCTCCCCTGATCCTCCCCCTCCCACGCCCACCCACCCCACACCACGCCAAGGGCTCACATGTAGTAAAAAGACTTTATTAAGAAGGCTTTGAAGTCAAAAAATAAAACTCTTGATACAATTTTCTGAACCCTTAAGTCAGCTCAGCAAATATATAATCAGTAATTTAGCTGTGTAAGATTAAAGGTCCGTTACTTTATTTAAAATAAAATATACTTTAGTTCTTAAAATTTATTTCATAAAGTACATATTTCCCTATAAATTCCCTACATATACACAAGAGGTAAAAAGTAAAAGTTTAAAAAAAACACAATTTAAAAAAATTTAAAAACTGACAACAGAAACCACAGCAGAAGGGGATTAATAATTAAAAACAAAAGTTAGAAATTTCTGGTTGGGCCCCCCCTGCCCCCCACCCCACCCCCTCCAGCCTGTCCCCCGCGGACGTACAAAAGGGCAACCGGTGGACCCCAAGAGGGCTCCTCGGGGGGATTCGCAGAGGCTGCGGCGGTGTCCGGAGCCAGCACTGTCAAGTCAGAAATCCGAGTCCCAAAGGACTAGCGAGAGTTGTAAAAATCATATATATATGTGTGTGTGTGTATATATATATATCTTTTTTTTTTTTCCTTAAAAAGATCACCCTGGGGGGCGGGGAGTCTTAAATAAAAAGTGCAAGCAGACCTTTTCTCTCTGGTTTATTTTAACCTGTCGACTCAATACTGTTTATTTGTTAGGAACTGAGATGCCGTCGGGCAGCCGTCTCCACGCCTGGGGCCGAGTTAAAGCTCGTCTGTGAAGGCTGGCCCCGCGCCCCGGCCCCCCGGCCCCCCCGGCCCCCCGCTAGGAAAAGATATGAATGGCCTGGGTGGCGGGCGTGCGGCAGGCCGGGCACTCGGGCTCGCTCTTGCCGCAGATGCGGACGGCGCAGTCCATGCAGAAGAGGTTGTGGCCGCAGGGCACCAGCGCGGCCATCGCCTCGCCCTCGGCGCACACCACGCACTCGCGCGCCAGGGCCGGGCCGGGGGCGGCCGGGGGCGGCGCGGCCGACGACGAGGACGAGGACGACGACGAGGACGAGGACGCGGCCGGCGGGGGCTTGCGGCCGCCCTCGGAGGCCCCGGGGTCCAGGGGGGCGCACGGCGGGGCGGCCGCCGAGAAGCCCGTGCCGGGGAAGGAGGCCAGGGCGCTCTGCGAGGGCCGCCAGGCCAGGGCGCCCACCGGGTCGGGGGGGCCGGCGCGGCGGGCCAGCGGCAGCTCCAGGGCCAGGCCGCCGGGCTCGGGCAGCGTGGGCGAGTGGCGCGGCGAGCCGGTCCCGCTGCTGCGCCGGGCGCCCGGGGCGGGTGGCGCGGGGGCCCCGTTGACCGCCGAGCAGCCGCCGAAGGCCGGCAGTGGCGCCGCGCGCTCGAACGGGGCCCAGATGGTGGCGGCGGCGGGCACGGTGAGGTCCAGCGCCAGGAAGTCGAAACCGAAGTCACAGTCCTCGGGGGCGGGCGGCCCCGCCGGGGCCCCCGGGCCGTCGCCGCCGAACGTGAAGCCCCCGTTGCCCGAGCCGCCGCCTCCGTAGGGACTGGTGGGGCCGGCCTCGGGCACTGGCGGCCCCCCGCGGCCCCCTGCGTAGAAGGCCTCGGGGCCCCCGGGAGCCCCCAGGGCCGGATCCCCGCGGAGGCTGGCAGTGGGCGCGGGGGGCCTCCGCCCAGGGTTGGGGGCCTTGGCCCAGAGGCCGGCGGCCGTCCCGAGCAGGTCCAGGCAGACGTCGGTGCCGTTGGCATGGAAGTCACTGTCGGGGCCCGCGTCAGTGAAGGCGCCCGTGCGCAGTGTGATGTGCGCCTCGATCTCCTCACGCGCCCGGTCCACGTTCTCGGGCATGCCCGTCACGGCGAACACCGGCTCCTTGTCGCGCCCCGGCGTCACGATGTACGTGTGTGTCCGCTGCTGGATGCGCTTGATGGTGGCGCCCTTGGGCCCCACCACCAGCCCCACCACGCGGTAGGGCACGCGCACCTGGATGGTGGTCTGGCCCGGCAGGTTGGGCGGACCCTGCGCGGTGCCGGGCAGCCCGCCGGCCTTGCTGCGCGTGGCGCGGATCACGGAGAAGTGCTCGGCGGCGGACAGGATCTCACGCTTGGCCATCTCCACGTCCTCCTTGCGGCCGGTCACGATGAAGACTGGCTCCTCCCCACGCACGGGCGTCTTGATGTATGTGTTTGTCTTAGCACGCAGAGCCTTGATCTTGCACCCTGGAGGAGGCAGGGGGAAACACTGTGAGGACGGGGACCCTCCCCAGGACAGCCCTTCCCGGGGGCAGCTGCAGGGCCAGCCGGCGAGGGGGGCTGGGAGCCCCCACCGCTCTGCGCACCCACCCGGGGCTGTATCCTCAGACACACATCTCCCCGTGTCCCCTCTGGTCCCAGGCTTGACGTGTGGCACGTTTGCAAGGAGGACCCCTTGTGGGTTAAACAGTGTCTCCCAAAATTCATGTCCACTGGGTCCTTGTGAACAGGACCTTACTGGGACACACCCTACAGGTGTAATTAGGGAACACGCAGTGGGGTGGCCCTGAAGCCACGACAGGTGTCCCTTAGAAGAGGAAGGACATGAAGACATGGAGAAGACAGACCACCCTGTGAGCAAGGAGCCACCGGCAGCCCAGGGACACGGATGGTCTGCAGAGCCCTCGACAGCACCCCCCGCGCAGCGGTGGGGCAGCCCGGTCGGACTACAGCATCCACCTAGGATTCTCTCCTGACCAGCGGGCCTCCCCAGCCCACAGGGGCCCGGGCCCCATGCACCCTGCACAGGGCACCTCCGACGGCCCAGGCGGCCACAGCCCATGCAGGCAGCAGGGGGATCTGCACGGCGGGCAAGACGCAGGGTGTTCGGTGGGGGCGCCTGCAGGTGTCTCTTACCACCACCCCAGGGCCTTTTGTGCCACCATGAGTCGGGGCCCAGGAGTCCAGCAGAACCCCTCCCGAGGCCGGAGGCACACGAGGCCACCGCGGCGAGAGGCTGGCACCGAGACAACAGCGCAGCTGACGTCTCCCAAGGAGAACACACAGTCAGGGGCGGCCAGGGGGCAGCCTCACCCAGAGCCCGGGCACAGCCCCCCCATCCCCTCTCCCGGGTCCTGGGCCACTGGCCCCCATGGCCTCACTGGCATCTCCCCTGCCCCAGCCTCAGGGCCCCCTGCACAACCTTTGCCATCTCCAAGCGTCCATCAGGTCACTGCCCAGCGCCCCCTCCTCCAGGAAGCCCACAGGGACTACAGCAGGGCCCCAGCACACATCCCTCAGCTGCTCCCGTTGGACCCTCCCAGCTCCCCGAGGCTGGCGGGCCATGAGGGTCAGTGCGCTGGAGGACGCTGGCCTCCCGGAGGCCGGTCCCGTGCTCTGCTTCCTCGCCAGGAGAAGGGCCCAGACCCTGCAGCCCGAGCAGGTGCCTGCTGCCACGAGGCTCCCAGCCAGGGGATCACAACCCCACGTGAGGAGTCCCAGGCCCCCCGGGGGCGGGCAGGCGGGGCCAGGCCACAGGGCACAGGGGAACCCGCCCTGAGGGCGCCCTGGCACAGCCGGAGGGCAGCCCTGTTCGCGGTCCCGGAGCCCCAGATGGAGCCCGCGGGGCCGAGGGGATACGTTCGCTGGGCGCACTCGGCGGGACACCCACGGTGCCGAGCCCCACCCGTGCCACAGCCCTAAGAGGTGGCACCTGGAGAGAGTGGTGGGACACGGCTCTGTGGAGTAGGGGCTACAGGTGACGGCGGGGCCAGGCCCCTAAAGGGCGTGGGGGGCTGCTTGCCGGCCGAGGCCAATTCCTGGGCCACCAGGACGCCGACTCGAGCAGGTG
This sequence comes from Canis lupus familiaris, assembly GCF_011100685.1. Taxonomy (NCBI): domain Eukaryota; kingdom Metazoa; phylum Chordata; class Mammalia; order Carnivora; family Canidae; genus Canis; species Canis lupus. The sequence continues at coordinate 57,788,607 of NC_049241.1, read as the reverse complement.
TCCCCCAGGAGCCGGGTGACCACCCAGCAACGCCCACCTCCCTCACACGGGGGTGGCGGGTCCCCACACAGAACCTGGGCCCGCTGCTCGCATGCCCTCATTCTGGGGTCCCGACCCCCGTATGCTGGGCGCTCGGGAACTCAGGCGCTGCCCCCAGGGACCCCACAGTCACCACAGGCTTCGCTGATCAACCAGCACTGGAAGTCGTGAGGGGACAAGCCTCACCCTTGGAAGGACGTGGGTCAGGGGAGGGCTCCTGGCTCAGCGAAGGGTGGGCGGAGCCCTGGAAGCAGGACGGGGCTGGGACAGACCTCGGGATGCCCCTGCCCAACCTGGTGGGGTGCTGTCCCCAGAGCAGGCCCAGGCAGGCTGGGCCGCATCACGGCAGGGTGGCTCTGCGGGGGCAGCGGGCTCATCCCTCTCACAGGCTCGGAGACCCCCTCCGATGCGGCGGCCAACACAGGGAACCCCTTTCTTTCTGGGCCCCACCACCAGCCGCCAGGACGAGCAGCCAAGGCCTGCAGGGGTGGGGTCAGCGGGGGAGAGCGGTGAGCAAAGCAGGCGTCCCCGAGCTGAGGGGGGCCAGGCTGAGCCCCGGCCCTGGCCACAGCAGCAGACAGAGGGGCTCGGGGCACGGCCGCCCTTCACCCACTCAGCAGGCAGGGGGCCCCCAGGGACGCCCAGCGGGGGTGCACGCTGATGGGAGCCAAGGTCACACGCGGGGCAAGCGGGCACCAGCCTCCCAGGTGACATTTGCTGACTCCCTTTGGAGTCTCCCTTCTCTTGTCTGTAAAAGGGGGCCGTCACCCCCACCCTGCAGCTTCGGAGGGCACAAGTCCTCTCCGGGGCCACGTCCGTTCCCTCAGACAGAGCCAGGGCACTAAGGTTCGAATCACAGCCCTGCTGACCCAGCTTCGGCCCCTCCCGTGACCAGAAGCTACAGAGCGTCCTCTCGGGGGGGATCTGGAGGCTCAGCGAGGCGGGGCAGGCCGAGGCTCCCACGCGGGGCACCTCTGGGCCACCCAGCCTCAGGGAGGAGGGCACTCTCGGGGGTGGTAACCACCTGCCCCGTCCCCGGGGGCTGCGCAGACCTGCTGTGGGATGGAAAAAACAGCTCAGAGAACAGCAGGTAAAGTGTCTGGGAAAGGGGAAACCACAGGTCGGGGACTCTGGCCCCCTCCAGGGGATGGAGCGGCCTGCACCTGGGGTTGGGCAGGAGGCGGCGTTCCGAGCAGCTGTGGCCCCGCACTGGTGGAGGGACAGGCTGGAACCCCCCAAGGTGGAGAGTGGATGGGTGACGGCGGGGGTCAGGATCAGGGCACAGAAGGTCCCAGAGGTGCTCCTGGAACTCCCTGTCCTGGCACCCTCCCCGGGACCCTGCACCCTACCTCGTACCAGCCGCTGCTGGGATTAGAACCCTCTTACTTGAGAATCCTCACAAAGCACCGGAGGGGGTGCTGTCCCCCCCAACCTGTCACAGAGAGGAGATCTCCCCTGCCCGGGGTCACAGGGCCAGCCCAGTCCGCACCCCCGGAGCCGGCCTTGCTGTCTGCCAGCAGCAAGACCCCAGGCCGGCACCCAATAAACAGGTGGTGAAAGGCACACCCCGCAGGTTGGGGCGCCCCAAGCGTGCTCCTGCACAACCAAAGGCACGGGTTCGGACGTCCTCGGCTCGACTGCCGCCACCACTGGGGTGGACTCAGCCTCTCTGGAGGGCCCTCCCGGGGTTCCAGAACACACACACTCGCAGGGAACACGCCCTCGTGCTCCGCGCCCCAGCAGCCTGTGGATCAGCCTTGTGACTTTGGGCAACAGCCCCCAGGCCGGTTCCCGCGTCTGTCGTCCCCCCCACCCCCACCGTGCCACTGGCTAATGGACGGTCAGCACGTGGCAGTGGGCCTGTCACACGTCCTGGAGCAGATAAGAGAGACTGGGGCAGGGGGTGGATGGGGCGGTCGGGCCTGGAGTCCTGCTCATGGGAGGCAGCCGACAGGGCCCAGGGAACCACCTGTCCCCCGGCACTGCTCCCAACTCCTGGTCCCTCAGCCCAGCACCACACCTGCTCCTCCTGCTGCCAGCTGTGGGGAGGGCCCGTGGCTGCACCTTCACCCAAAGCCCCAGGACTCACTGGCCAACCACCCCTCCCACCCAGAACTCCGAGAGGCCAGTGCCCGGAGCATCCCTGTGGTCCTCTGACCCCCGGCGGCAGGAGTAACAAGCCACCTTGCAATTCAAGACCCCCCACCGGGTCTCCAGCTCCTGTTACTGAGCCCGAAGGCCAGCGCCAGCCGAGCCCAGCCCGAAGGCCAGCCCGAGAGTCCTGCAGCTCCACCTCAAGCCCCGCCCAGTCCCCACCCCAGGTTCTAGAACCTGGCCAGCGAGCAGGGAGTGGTGAACAGAAAGGTGCGGGCAGGAGGCAGGGGAAAGTGGGGCTGGGGCCGCCGGCTGAAAAGGGGGGTGGGCGTGTGTCCGGGGGAGCTCTGCCCACCACCCTCCTGCCCGCCCGCCCCGCAGCTCCGGCTCCAGGGCCAATGAGCGGCGGCCGGCCTGATGTCACCCTGCAAATCTCAGGCTGGCTCTCTAACAAAGAGAACAATGGGGCGGCCACAGGGACCGTCTGACAATGCTGCTGCCGGGACCCCCGGCCCGGCCCGCGGCCCGGTGCCCCCAGGGCAGGCCCCGGAGCCCGGCCCTCAGCAGGCTCGTGCAGCCGGTCCTCCAGCGCGGCCCCAACTCCGAGCGGGGTGGGGATCCTCTCGGCCCGCGCCCCCCTCCCCCGCCAGCAGGGCCTGCAAGTGGGGACGAGCGCCCTCGGTGTAGCAAACTTCGCCGCCGCCCCCGCCGCCCCCGCCGCCCCGCAGCCCCGCCCTGGGTGCCGGGCGCCCACCCCCGGTGTCGGGTGCCCCCGGGTGTCGGGGCCCGCGGGCGGCGGCGGCGCAGACAAAGGCCGCGGGGGGCGCGGGGGCGCCCAACTTTCTGGCGCGGCCCGCGCGGGACAAAGGCGCTCGGCGGCCCCGAGGCCGGGCGGGGAGCGCGGGCCGCGGGGTGCGGGGTCCGGGCGGGGCGGGGCGGGGCGGGGCGGGCTCCGGGGGCGGCGCCCGGCCGCGGCCACTCACCCTGGCGGCCCACGATCTCGGCGACGTGCTCGGAGCTGGGCACGGGCACGCACTCGGTCATGTTCACGCTCTTCTTGCGGCTGCCGATCGCGCTCATCTGCTCGGCCAGCAGGCCCGGCGCGCCCAGGGCCGCGGGGTGGGGCGCGAAGCCGGCGAACACGTCGGGCGGCGGCCGGGAGGGGGGCGGCGGCGGCGGCGGCGGCGGCGGGCTCCCGCCCGGGTCCAGCAGCGCCAGCGGGCCGGGAGCCGCGGCCTCGGGCCCCGCGGGCGCCGCCGGCTCGCGGCCGTCGGGGGGCGCGGGCTCCGCCGCCCCGTCCGCGCCGCCCGCGCCGTCCCCGCCGCCCGCGCCCTCGTCGTCCGCGCCGCCCGCGCCGCCCGCGCCGCCCGCGCCGCGCAGCCCCAGCCCCAGCCCCGAGAGCTGCTCCAGCGCCAGGCGCAGCGCGGCGGGGCGGGCGGCGGGCGCGGCCTCCTCGGGGCCCGCGGGCGGCGGCGGCGGCGGGGGGCGCGGGCTGGGGTCGCCGCCGCCGCCGTCGGGCTGGCCGGTGGAGCCGGGCATGGCGGCGCTAGCGCTCGGGCCCGCGCCCCCGCCTCTCGCCCGCCGGCCGCCCCGCGCCGCCGCCGCCGCCGCCCGCGCCGCCGCGCTCCCGCCTCTGAGAGCTGGGCCGCCGGCCGCCGGCATCCAGCGGCGGGGCGGGCGGCGGGGCGGGCGGGCGGGGGGCTGCTCGGGCCGCGGGCGGCGGCGGCGGCGGCGGCGGCGGCGGCGGCGGCGGCGGCGGCGCGACTCCTCTCGCTGCTCGGCGGCGGGCTCGGCGGCGGCGGCGGCGGCGGCGGCGGCGGCGCGGACGCTGCTTCCCTCCCGCGCGCCGCCCGCCGCCCTCCTCCGCGCCCCGCCCCGCCCCGTGACGCGCGCGCGGCCAACAATGGGGCGCCGGCAGGGCGCAGGCGCGCGGGGCGGGGCGCGGTCACGTGGCGGGCGGGGCGGGGCGGCCCAGGTAGGAGCCCGCGGGCCCCGCCCCCGCCCGCCCCCGCCCGCCCCGGCGCCCCCCCCCGCGGCCCGCACGCCCTGACCCGGGGCGCCCGCGGGGGGCGGCGGGGCCCGAGCGGCGGCCACGTGGGCGGCGGCGCTTCCCGGGGCCCCCGCGGCCCCTGCACGACCCGCGGGCTGCGAGCATCCGCCCGAGCCCCAGCGACCCCGGCCGGGGACCTGCCCTGCCGTCGAGCTGGGCCGGAGGTGGCAGCGGGAGCGGCCGGCAGCCCCCCCCCCCCCCCCCCCCCCCCCGCCCACCGCCTCCCTCACCCCGGGTCGCCGCCACCCCCAGACTTCCCGACAGGTGCCTCCGAGGAGGGCCCCTCCCGCCCTAAGTTGTCCTTCCTGGCCGCCCACGCCGCCTCCAGCCCGAGGGCCCCCCTCGGGGTCCCGCGCTTCTCTCTTGTGCCCCTGAACACGCATGAGTGTGAATTACTTCGCCAGAACTGTGTCTACACCCATCCCCGTGGGCCAAGCTCCCGGAGGACCTGGAGGCACCCAGGAAGCGCCAAGCGCTGGGCTGGCCTGCCGGCTCCGGCTCCTTGTCCCCCGGCCACAGGCCTTGTCCCCATCTGGCCCACACTGTCCACTGGTGCCCCAGGCCCAGCAGGACGCGTCCAGGCCACAGGCCCCCTCCCCACCAGCACTGCCCCTGTAGCCATCTCTGGGGACCAGGTCTTGGCCCGAGCTGACACACCTTCCTGGCCCCCACCCAGCGCAGAGGAGCAGGTGGGTGGCCCTTCTGCTGAGCTGGAGGAGGGGGAGGGTAGGACAGAAGGGGGTGGGAGGGGCTGGGGAGACATCGGAAAGAGACCACAGGAGAAAGTGTGGCGGTGACAGGTGCAGAACAGACTGGCGTGCATACCTGACCCAGGATGCACTCTTGGGGGTTATGCACCCACATTTATGTTCCTTAAGGCGAGCCGCAGGGCTGCGGCTGTGTACACGGCTCGTGAGGGCCGTGCCAGCGGATTCAGGGCCACCCCGCTCCCCTGTGGCCTCGCCTTCACTAATGACACCTGCAGGCACCATGTGTCCAAGTGGCCATTGCAATCCCAGTGGAGAGGTCTCCAGACGACAGGGTGCAGGGTGGCTCATGCCCTCTCCCCTGCCTCTCTACTTCCCAGTTTCTGCTCTGGGCCAGAGACACATGTCCCCCTGGGGGGGCTTGGGAGGGCACACGTGTCTACTGATGGGGGAGAAACAACCGAGTGGCGTGGGGGAAGCTGCCCCCAGCTCCTGGCCGCCGCCTGGAGACACCAGGGTACCTGGGGGCCGTGGGGACTCTGCTCACACCGCAGGCATCCAGCCAACCGGAAGGTGATGGAGGACAGGCAATGACAGGGCTTGGGAGGTAGCACAATAGCGGGTCTTTAACTTCAGCAGGAAGTTGGAAGATTCCCGTTGAGGAAATCTAGAAAGTCAGGCAAGATGAGTGGGACCTGGGAGAAAAGGGAGAAACCAGAGGAACAGTCCGTGGGTCCCAGAGACGCGGCGGAATCGGAGGCAAGTTGTCCGAGCAATGACAGGAGGGGGCAGCCGGACCCCACAGCTTGTCCTGGGAGGACGTGCGAGCGGCCAGGGCCCCATAAAGGCCCCCTAAGGGCTTCCGGGCCACATTCCAGAGGGTCAGGAAAGGAAGGCCTAGGATCCAGGGGAAAGCCATGGCTGACGCCAAGGTCTGCGTCCAGTGGGACGAAGAATCAGGACGGTGCAGGCCGGCGAGGTCCTCACCAGCCAGCTTGGCGTCCCGCAGGACGCACCCCAGCAAAACCCAGGGGGCCGTGAGTGACACAGGTGCAGCCCTGGGAAGGGGCGCGAGGGAGCGGGCTGGGCTGCGTGCAGGGGGGCTGTGGGGCTCGCCGGCGGGAGCAAAGACTACCGGCAGCTTCAGAAGGACGCTGTTGTGCGAGCCGATGAGTCAGAAGAGGGGGACCCGGGGCTCCGGGGTCTTCACGTCCACACAGTCGGGCTGTGCGAGTGCTGACCTGGTGGGTGTTTGTGTGAGTGGACAGGAAGGGCCCCGAGCCGGCGCCCTTTAGACGTCCGTTCAGGGGCGCCTGGGGGGCTGAGTCGGTGATCCCGGGGTCCTGCCGCTCCCCCCGGCTCATGCTCTCGCTCGCTCTCTGTCAAATAAAATCTTCAAGGATAAAAAACCCCTCCTGTTCGACGTGCAAGCCGCAGCCCTGCACGCGGCGTGCACGCTGGACAATGTAGGAGACAGGAGGTGGCACCTGCGTGGAGCGAGGGGTGGGCCGTGGGAGGCGGGGCGAGCCGGGCGCCGGTCTGCGGGGGGTGTCCTGGGCCCCCAGCCTGTCCGCCAGCCTCCCCAGTGCTGCCACAGCCTCGGCTCCGTGACCCCCGCGGCCACCAGCGCCTCCCGCCTTCCTGCTCTTTCCTGTGCTCTGAGCGGATGACCACAGACCCCATGGCTTCGAGCACCAGTGTGTTGTGTCGAGGGCCCAGAAGTCCTAGGTCAAGGTGTGGAGGGCCGTGGGCTCCCCAAAGGCTCCAGGGAGGGTCCTCCCTGCCTCTCCAGCCCTGCGCGGCTGGCTGTCCTCAGCGCCCCTGGCTGTGGACGCGTCACCCCAATCTGTCCCCCAAATCAGGCGGCTTCTCCATGTGCGTTTGTGTGTACATGGCTCGTGAGGGCCGCAGCAGTGGATTCAGGGCCACCCCACTCCCCCGTGGCCTCACCTTCACTAATGACACCTGCAGGCACCCTGTGTCCAAGTAAGATCCCACCCACAGATTTAGCGGTTGGGACAAGGAGAGCCTTTTTGGGAGACACAGGGCAGCGCACAGTACCTCCCCAGGCAGGACACCTGGAGTGTCTTCAGGGAGATGCCCCGGGTGCCCGTCCCCTGGTCGAGGCCGCTTACCCCTCGTGCCAGCCCACGGGTAGGGTCAGGGCGCACGGCCGTTACGGTGCTCCTGCAGCTCCGGCTGCGTCGGGATCCCACGGGAGCGCAGGGGCGGCGCTGGGAGGTGGCCTGGGCCCCCAGTGGCCTCCGTGACACCGGTGCTGGCGCTTGGGCTTCACTGGTCAGCACTTCAGACCCTTCCACGATAAGAAAAAATACATTTTCATTAAAGATTTTATTTATTCCTTTTTTAAAAAAGATTTTATTTATTCACGATAGAGAGAGAGAGAGAGAGAGGCAGAGACACAGGCAGAGGAAGAAGCAGACTCCCTGCGGGGAGCCCAATGCGGGACTCGATCCCGGAGCTCCAGGATCCCACCCTGGGCCAAAGGCAGGCGCTAAACCGCTGAGCCACCCAGGGATCCCCAAAGATTTTATTTATTCCTGAGAGAGGCAGAGACACAGGCAGAGGGAGAAGCAGACTCCCTGCGGGGAGCCCCATGTGGGACTCGATCCCGGGACCCTGGGGTCACGCCCTGAGCCGAAGGCAGATGCTGAACCGCAGAGCCACCCAGGTGTCCCCCAAAATATATGTTTTTAGGTTTTAAGAACTGTAAAGTCAGCTTTACCTTCTCTCTACTTTTACCGACAAGCCATCACGACGTAAGGGAACCCCGGAAGGACTCCTCACCAGCACCCCCCTCTGGAGCTGCCTGGCGCTGGCGACAAAGCCCCGGGGAGGCAGGGTGCCAGGACAGCACGCCCAGCGGCTCCCCCAGCCTGCACCAGGGAACTGAGAACCATCTTCAGTGTTCACGGCAGCCGGGAGGGACACACGGCCCAAGTGTCCATCCGCGGGTGAGCGGGTACACACAGCGTGTCCCCTGCACACGGGCACATCCCTGGGCCACATGAGCAGGAGCGCGGCACCCCCCACCCCCACCGCCCCGGGGACGGACCCGAAGCCCACGACGCTCAGGGACGGAACCAGAGACAGGAGGCCCCACGGGGTGAGAGTCCACGTGTGTGACACGTCCAGGACGGGCTCGTCGACGCACGGGGAGGGGGCTCGGGGCTGGGGAGGGGGAGCAAGAAGGATAAAAAGCGCGAAGGAAAATGTCAAAAGGAAGCAGCAAAACCCACCCCCAGAGGGTCGGCTCTGGGGGTTTTAGTGCTATTTGACCTCTTTGTTTTGAACTATGTGCTTTTTTTTTCAAACAGCTCCAGCTCCTTGGGGGGGCGAGGGGGGGGCGGGGGGGATGCCCAGTGACAGGGAGCGGGGCGCCCTGGGGGTGGCAGGGGTGCCCTCCTCCTCCAACGGCGTGTTTGAAAGAGTAAGAAGTCGAGGGGAAAAATTGCCCGAGAACATAAGCCACAAAGCTCCCTTGCGGGGACCGGTCCTCTTTTCAGCCTTGTCGCTCCGGAGGGTGTGGCGTGGGGCGGACTCCCCTTCTGAGAACGGGGGGGGGGGGGGGGAAGGGGGGGCGTTGTTAGAGACATCATTTACACGCAAGGACACGCGCCTTCCCCCCGCCCAGGTTTTTATTTGAAATCTGGTTAGTTCACATCCAGTGTGACCGCAGTTGCAGAAAACGCAGCTGCTTTGCGGGTCACACTGATTGGTCAGCTCTGCTGGCCCGGGGGCGGGGTACCAGGGCGGCCTCTTGTGCCCCTGGCTGTGGGCCCCGCGGACCCCTTGTCTCTTCTGGAGCTTCGCCCAGACGACTTGCCCTGTGCTGTCTCTTGTGGCAGGTTTCTTGAACCCAGCCCAAGTTGATTTGTCTTTTTTCCCCTTTTTTTTAAAAAAGAGATTCCCAGCCAGCAGTTGTGCGTCTGCGCTGCAGGCCGCCTGCTGCCCCCCCACGGCCGTGTGGGGACCCTCAGCCTCCTTCCTGACTGGCTGGGGTCGCTGCACACGCTTCAGGTCCCCTGACACTCTGAAATCTCCTTTTGCTTGTAAAATTGAGATGTGGTTTATGGCGCATCGACGTTTGCCCTTCCAGACAGTTCAGCGGTTTTTAGTAAATTCAACAATCCGTGTAGTCATCACGACTGGGGATGTCAGGACACTGTCATTATCCGAACAAGAAACCCCATCCCCGCTGGCTGCACCCGCACCCCCTAACCCTGGCACCCGCGAACCCGATTTCTGTCCCTGTGGATTTGCCTCTCGTGACCTTTCACAGAAGTGGAGTCGCACACTCTGGCTTCCCAGGGAAACTGAGGCAGAGGGATCCAGGGAGAGATCTCCACAGGGAGCCGAGGGGACTGGACGCCCACGGCCTCCGTCACGAGCTGGGGCCCAGGAGGGCCTGTGTGGGATCCAGGCCGCGGCCACAGGCCCGGAGGGGCAGGAGCGGACGGTCGGCTGGGTCAGGGGCAGAGAAGCTCGTTCGGCCCCAGCTGGGTGGACTGAGGCCCGGTCGACGGGACGTGTCTTCGCTGCATCTGCCGGATAAATGCTCACCTCTCCCGACACCGCCTCGGGCACACCCGGAACTCATGCTTACCAGCTGGGGGGGTGGGGGGGGCAGCCTGGCAAGTCGACAGAACATTAACATCACGTTTGAGGAAAAAAAAAATCACAGCCGCCTCCTGTGTCTGGGTCCCCCCGGGTGTCGTGGGCTCAGGGTCCGACCCGGGGCAGCTGCTCGCAGCCGAGTGTCCTGTGTGGACACGTGTGATAGAGCCTGGGGTTATTTCCACGTTTCGAGCGCCTTGGGTCTTGAGCAAGCCTTAGCTGATCCTACGGGCAGCGTCTCAGCGGCCTCTCCCCAGCAAAGGCTCGGAGCCCCTGTTCTAGAATGGTACTGGGCCGCGGAGCCTTCGGGCGACGGAATGTTCTCCATGTGCTGTGGCTCAAGAGCCACCAGCCAGGTGTGCAGGGAATGGGGGGGTTTAGTTAGTTGTAACCAATCAAACTGAACCAGCCGTGTGTGGCTGGGGGCCGTCCCGTTGGACTGTTCTAGAAGCTGAGCAAGCTGGTCCCTCTGCCCTGGCCCGGCCGGCCAGGTTTTGACCAGCAAACTCCCAATTTATTTTGCTGTGTTGCCACCTCAGGTCACCTGTAGGGCCCCTTCCTCCTCGACCTACGTGGATCCCGAGTTCGATCAGTTCCCCAGCTTGTGTAGCAACTGCTCACGCTCACTCCCCTTGAGGGGGCAGCACGGGAGGCCGGGGGGCGTGGGGGGCCGCGGGGGGCCTGGAGGTAACAGAGATGCTCAAGGCTGAGGCTGCGGGGCCAGGCCACGGCGGCTGCGTGCTGCCAGGAAACACGAGGAACCTTCGGGGTAATGGCCACGGAGTCCCCTACAGACATCCCCGTCCTGGTCCCGGGAGCTGGGACGTGTCACCTCCTGCAGCAGAGGGACCTGGTCAAGGCCCTGGGTCCCCGGGGGGCCTCCCAGAGATGGGCAGACCCCACGCTGCTGGCAGTGAGGACGGAGGAGGGGCCGCGAGCCCCAGAAGGCAGTGGGGGGGGCAGGAGCAGGTCTCCTTGGGCCCCGGGGAACATGGGGGGTGACCAGCCCCGTGTGGTTTTCCACAGCCAAGTTGGTGGTGACCCGTGCAGTGGCCCCGGGAGGCTCGCACAGGTGAGGCACCCTAGGATGGTCAGCGGAGCGGGGTGCAACATGGCTCCGAAAGCCTGCCTCAGGGTGGGGGCGGCTGGGCACCGGGTGGAGACGCGGGCTGGTTCTCTGTGTGGACAGCCCTGAGCTGATGGCTCCGGAATTGAGGGGCCCGGCAGGTGGCAGGGGGGAGATGTTGGAGCAGCACCTGCCAGGTGACCAAGCTGCGCGGAACCCCTCCTCTGCCCTTGCCACCAGGGATCTCTGGGGAGGAGAGAATTTGGGGGACCCACAACCTTGGAAAGGTGGCCTCAGCTCAGGGTCAGGATGAGCTCTCGGGTGGGGAGGGCCCTGCTGTGGGGCTGGGGGCATCGGACCCTCACACCAGCCCACTGCCCTGGTCCACGGCACGGATGGACCCTTGGGCTGGGACCCTAACAGCATCCTAGCATCTGAGGTCCTGAGGTCCATGGCCCCCCAAGGGCTCTCTGGGCCTGCAGTCGGGGAGACCGGAGTTCTCAGCCAGTGGGGCACCCCTCCCGTGGCTCCCGAGCCTGTTCCCCTTCTGGGAGCTGGGTCCCCCAGGTGGGGCTGGTGCCTGTGGGGTGACCGTGTGCGACGGGGGAGTCGGGGAGTGCAGGGCGCTCCAGGCAGCAGGCCAGGGCCCTGGGCACCCACCTGCCTCAACCCCAGGTGGGCGGACCCTCTGCTGCTTGTGGATGCAGGGCAGGCGGTGGTGGAGCAGGGGGCAGCAGGGGTGAGATCCCGCCAGCGCCCCCACTGCAGACTCCAGATGGACCCTCGTCAGTCTTTGGAGCCAACGTGGGTGTGTCCGGCGCAGAGCCCGCTGGGTCCAGTCGGGGCAGCAGGTGGCCCTGGGGGCGCTGAGGGCACTTCTGGAAACCTTGGCCAGACTGGCTCTTTCCGCTGAGGAGCTGGGACCCGGAGCCCGCCCTCCCGGTCCCCCGGAGCCACACAGGGCCGGGCAGGGGCCCCCGACACAGAGGCTCGGGTCCTCGGGAGGAAGCAAGGCTGCAGACCACACTCACCGAGATGGCTTTATTCAACGGTCGCCCGCAGGACGGGGTGCCTCCCGGGCCCCGCGGTCCCGCCCGCTGAGCAGGGCTCCGGGCCTCAGGCCCACGCAGGGGCCAGCCCCAGGCACAGCTCCCTCAGCGGGTGCAGCCTGCGTGAGAGGCAGGACAACATCAGCCTTGGGGGTGGCTCCCGAGGAGCTGTGCTTTGACTGGACCAGCGGGATGCTGCCGGCCGGCCGGGGCCGGCGTCCTGGGGCGCAGGGGCTCCGCCATCTGCCCACCCTCCGGGCCGGCCAGGGTGACGGCCACACGAGGCAGCAACCCGGGTCCTGCCTGACGGTCTCAGGCTGTGGGTCGGGGCCGCGCGGGGACAGGGTGGCTGCCCCGCCCAAGGCACTCGGGGCTGGAGGGCGCGGGACGAAGGAACTCCACGCGGACTCCGTGCCCAGGGCTCCCAGGGGCCGTGGCTCCGGGCACCGGGAATTGCCGGGCCGCACAACACACCCCAGGCCGGGGGCTCCGAGGAGCCGCGGCCCCAGCGCCAGCTCTGGCCCCAAGCGAGGGGCGTCACTGTCCCTGCGACACGGGGGGAGGGGGACGCAGATGGCAGCCGGCGCAGCTGCCTTGGAGCCCCGCCGGGCAAGTCAGCCGCGAGTTCTCTGTCCTGGGGGCTGGCTGCCCCTCAGGCAGGGCTGGGAGCGTGGGGACGGCGAGGTTTCCCAGCACGGAGGCCAGAACTGGCGTCCACGTGCAGCACACACAAAGGCTAAGCAGTCATGCGGACGTCCAGCCTCACTGGCGTCACGGCTTTATTGAAGGACGCCTGGTGTGTGCCGCTCGGAGCCACGACGGCTTCGCCCGCTGGGGGCACGCAGGGGAGCCAGCCTGCACCTGGAGGGCTCCTGTGTCGACCCTGGAATATCGTCCCGCAGCTTGACTGTCCCAGAAAAAGCTCCTCCGGCCCCTGGGGGACCTCACAGGCCGCCTGGGGGCAGCTGTCCTGTATGAGGCGGCCGTGGGGACGAGGCCGGTCCCGAGTCCAGTGTGGAGTGATGGCTCCGAGGACGGCCTCCTGCAGGCGGGGCCCGGGGGCGACTGGCACTTCCGGACCCAGGCCGTTCAGAGAAGAGCAAACGTGGGGGCCCATCAGGCAGGGGCTGTCCTCCAGCCGTGCCTCCGTGGACCTGGGGGAGGGGACACGCCTGGGAAGGCCTAGGAGGGGCCGCCATCCTCCTGGGCTGGGCCACAGAGCCTGGTCCAAGTGTGGCAAAGCTGGAGTTGGCAGTGGCTCCCCGCAGGCAGGGCTCCCCGGGGCCTCTGGGAAGACAGGGAGAGGGCGCCATCAGTGCCCCGACGGGGAGACCGGCACAGCCGCCACCCTGCATGGCGCAGGCCCCAGGACCCTGGGCATGTCCCTCATCCCCACGGTCACCGTCCAAGCGCCAGCTGCGGCCTGAAACCACCAGCCAGCCAGCACCTGCTCTAAACATGCTCCATCTCCTGGTCCTGGTCGGGCTCGTCCTCGTCCTCGTCCTCGTCGTCCTCATCATCCTCGTCCGCACCGGTCTTGTCCAGCGGCGCCTCACCGTCCCGGGCCAGCTCCTCCACATGGGCCAGCATGTCGGCCATCAGGGCCTCCTCCAGCCGCTTGCGCACCTGCTGTACCAGCTCCTCCTGCTTCCTGGGGACACACGGGCTGCGCTGGCCAGAGCTCGTCCCCGCGGTCCCCGCCTCCAGGACAGCAGGTGCCAGGACAGGAGGGACGGTCCTCCGCCCTAGCTGGTGGCCCTCTGGCTCAGGGTCTGGGTCCTACGCTCCACCTCTGCCAGCGGATCCCAGACCCACATCCCTGGCTCCCTCTGCTGCTGCCCCTCCCAGTGCTCCCTGCGGGCACCGATTCAATTAGCCCCCGCCCGGGCGCACCCGTCGGCTCTCCTCCTGGGCCCAGCGCACAGATGCATGTGAATCCGTCGGTTGAGCAGAGTTTGCAAAGAGAAAGTAGACAACGGGACGCCTGAGGGGCTCAGCGGTGACCCTGGGTCCCAGGATCGAGTCCCACATTGGGCTCCCTGCATGGAGCCGGCTGCTCCCTCCGCCTGGGTCTCTGCCTCTCTGTGTGTGTCTCTCATGAGTAAGTAAAATCTTAGAAAAAAAAAATGGGACAATGGCTTGCTGGGTGACAGGACCCTGCAGATGGAGCAGCTTTCTCAGGGGTTGCCCTCTGCTCTGGCCGCCTAGAAAGCGGTCAGCCTAGGCTGAGACCCTCAGCTTTCCGCCCTGCAGCCGAGACCCTGCCTGAAGGTGAACCAGCACCTGCGTCTGTCCCGGGGTCTGGGCAAACGCTGGCTGCAGACTCTGTGACCCCCCGGCCCCAGACTCCGCACCCCCGTGCTGTGCTGCCACACTGCGAGCCACCCGTCTCCTCTCCAGACAGGACCAGATCCCCTACCTAACCCATGACATGAGCTTCTCCTTTCTGTGGCTTTTCCTATTTTTAGAAGTTCTGCTTGGTTTTAAAAATCCGTCTAGTCTTTCCAGATGGTTGTGTTCTTTCCTTATACTTTGCATCTCCTGGAGACGAGCTCCTCCGTGAGGCTCTGGGCTATTCCGGGTCTTCACCGCACAGAGCGTGGGGCTCCCGTGTTGTACCGACCTGGCTTCCACACCCCGGTGCCCAGACGGGAAGCCCACCCGCCTCCGCCCTGGGTAAGCCCCTCCCGGCCACGGCTGCTGTGGTTCCAGCCCCAAGTCTGTGTAGTGGCCACAGAGCCCCTAACTGTCCTGACCTCAGCTGTGCGCTTATGCTTTAGCCCCAGAGGACGTGTGTTCCACTTTCCGGTGCTTCTAAATGCTCCTTGCCCTGCTGTCAGCTTGAACTAGCTCCTCACCAGGATGCCCTTCCAGATGGTTCTGGCAGATGGACGCCTCCTGCCCCGAGCCCACCTGCACCTAGACACTGGCTCGTCGGGGAAGCCCCTGAGGCCCCCAGTCGCAGGGTCCAGCCTAAACCTGCACTGGCATTCAGGGCCTGGGGCGTGTCTGGTGCCACCCCTCACTCACCCCGTGCTCCCCGCTCCACATACCACTCTCTGCAGCCCCCTGGCAGGCACCTGGAAGGCCTCATGTGCCTGAGGACGGGCAGGCCACACTGCAAGCCTGTCCACACCGGTGAGGAGCCACTTTCTCTTCCTAAGAACATTCCTGAAGAGCAAGGGTGATTCCCGTTCCCTCTGCAGGTAGCCCCTGGCCTGCCCTCAACTCCAGACACACTGGCAGGCTCCTGCCGGTGCTTTTCAAAACTGCCCTCGCTGGGGCTACGTCGGCGGCTAACCCCGGAGAGCGTCAGTAGAGAAATGTGATTGCGGGGAGACCGGGGAGTGGGGGGGGTGGGAAGCATGCTGGCCACGGGCAGGGCTGGCGTGGGGGCATGTGCGGGCCAATACCTGATGTCCTCGTCGGTCACCATGAAGGCCTTGCAGAGGGGCTGGGCCGTGTTGAGCCACACCCCCGGGTTCTTCTCCACGGCGGCCGACAGCTGCCCCGTGATGGGCATGGTGCTGGTGTGCAGGGCGCTGGCGATGGCCGACAGCAGGGTCTCATCTGTGCAGCCAGGTCCCACGCCTACCAGGGCGGGCAGGGTGGTCACCACCTGGCACCTGAGGCCCTTCTTCCTTAGCCTGGGATCTTGTTCCCAAACCCCCCACTACAGGCACTCAGGCCCGCTCGTGAGAAACGCAGAAGCTGCGCCTCTCAGGGACGGTGTGGTTGCATACGGCGCGGGAGCAAAACCACACACGCCAGGTCTCCTCAGGACACCCCGTGCCACACCTGTGGCCCCCCCTGTGCTCCCAGATACCTGTCCTTCCCCGCTGCCCAGCCCGGCCCCAGCAGGGCCGCGGCGCTCGGCCCGTGGCGTGGTATTTAGGGTTGCTCCCCGTGCTGCAGAGGCCACCGGGTCCCCTGCGCCTGGCCCCCTCCTACCCCAGGGTTACCTTGCAGGCCTTTGGGGAGGTCCATGGTCTTCACGAGCTCCTCAGCGATGTCGAAGGCATTCAGGCCACTCAGCTTCTTCTCCCAGAAAAGCTGCCACCAGACACACAGATGGGGCTGACGGACGTGCCTCCACAACAAGCAGCCCTGGCCAGGCCCGCCAATAGCTGGGCCCATGCACGCGTGGACAGCAGTGTCAGCACGACCTCTGCCCCGACGTGCCTGAGCTACTTGCTTGGGAATGAGGGTTCTGTGGGACCCAGCGGGATTTCCGCCCAGGCCTGTCCTCCCAGCTCAGAGCCACGCGAGCCAGGATGTGAGCCCTGCCGTCGGTGCTGACAGTCTATGGTTCCCAAAACATGACGCAATCCCACGCAGGCAAAGCGCCCTTTGCTCTGAAACTTGAGGAGTCCACCGTCCTCCCACGAGGACGAGCTCGAGGCCCCCAGAGGTCCCAGCAGGCAAAGGGACCTGGTCAGCACCGTCAACAGGCACCACCTGTGCAGGCAAGGGGCCCAGCGCCTCTGGGGGTGCAAGGAGCTCCGCCCGTGGACGGCACCACAGGACTTGGGGACAGGGTGTGAAGAGGCACGGTCCGAAGCACGGGGACAGATGCTCAGGTCTGAGTGGTTACTAGAGGACTATGACCCAAATGCCACCGAGGGGAGTGGAAATGACAAGGGGCCTCCCTGTGAGCGGCTCCCACAGCCTCCTGCCCCCGCCAGCACCTGCACACCAGCTATCTGCTGGGCGTTTGTAAATATGCACAAAGGTACAGATAATCCTTGGATTTTAAGCAGCAGCTTACAAATCACCATGTGCGTGACCTTACAGAACCATGCCCCACAAAACCACAAGCTCTCCCCCAAACAGTGGCGAGAGGAAGCGTGTGGTGAGCGGGGCCAGGGTGGGGGCTTCCACTGCCGCAGAGCCAAGCCCCCACCGCCCCCCTGCCCGCCAAGACCTTGTGGGGGGGGGGCACATGGGCTCACCTGCCGAGGCTGCTCCACAGCCTTCTGGGGGTCACTCTTCACCTTGTTGCTGGGGTGGTTGGTGATCTTGGTCACCGGCTGCTTGAAGATGGATGCCGTCTGTCTGACGGGGAGGGCCGTGTTCAGGTCGGGCTTGCCCTGCAGAGACATGCAAGCTGGCACTGCAGCCCCAGAGGCCTCCGTGGGCTCTCCCACGCAGCTGACAAGACCCCTCCCCTCTGAGCTTTGGGGAAAAGATCGCTGTCTGTTGGTCACAGCGTACCTGGAGGCACCCCGGCTCTGGGGCCACAGTGGGGTCCTGGACCACACCTGCCCTGTGCCTGCCTCCTGCTCCTTGCTCTCCATGGAGCACAGTCCAGACAGTGCCCTGGCTGGTGCTGTCCTGCAGCCAGGACCAAAGTCCCCTGGATGCACATCCATCAGACTGGTAGACAGTGTCACCAGGCACCCCCATGTGGCCCATCGGCTGTGGGAGACGTGCTGCTTTCTCTGTCATTTTTAAAGAGTTTATTTATTCATGAGAGACACACAGAGAGAGGCAGAGACACAGGCAGAGGGAGAAGCAGGCTCCCTGCGGGGACCCCGATGCGGGACTCGATCCCGGGACCCCGGGGTCACTGCCTGAGCCACAGCTCCATCGCTGAGCCTCCGGGTGTTCCATAAGTGCTGCTTTCCAGCCCCTGCAGGGACGCCAGCTGTGCCAGGCTCGGGGAGAGTGCGACAGGCGCACACACCGGGCACAGCTGGGGGCCAGCTGCAGGGCTATGGCCTCTCTCAGGGACAAAGTGAAGAGGATTTTTTTCCCCTCTTTCTACTCTTCTGTAACTTCCAAATGTCCTTCAAGAGACAGTTATAACTCTAACACCAGGACAAGTAACGTTAATTGTGGAAGCCTCGCTCTCTACCCCAAACTAGAGTTGCGGGTTTTTTCATCTTACAGTTTTTCTTAAAGATTTACTTATTGGGCAGCCCGGGTGGCTCAGCGGTTTAGTGCCACCTTCGGCCCAGGGCGTGATCCTGGAGATCCGGGATCGAGTCCCATGTCCGGCTCCTGCATGGAGCCTGCTTCTCCCTCTGCCTGTGTCTCTGCCTCTCTCTCTCTCTGTGTCTCTCATGAATAAATAAAATCTTAAAAAAAAAAAAAATCTACTTATTTTAGAGAGAAAGCGCACAGCAAGGGGAGGGGCCGAGCAGCAGATCCCTCAGGGAGCACAGAGCCCGCCGTGGCGCTCGACCCCAGGACCAGGACCACGAGCTCAGGACAAGACCCGACTGCGGACGTTCACTGCCATCCAGCTGCCCCGTCAATGCCTGCGTTTTTGTTCTCAATGTAACCTCTATGCCCAACATGTGACTTGAACTCAGGGCCCCAAGATCGGGAACCACATGTTCCACCGACTGCGCCAGCCAGGCGGCCCCGAAGCGGGTCTGAGCAGTGAGCCCGAGGCCCGGAGCTTACCTTGACCTGGTTCGAGGAGTCATAGCGGACCCTCTGGCGGCTCCTGTTCATCTTGCTCATGAGCATCTTGCCCGTCCGGAAGTCGAAGGTACTCAGGTCCATGGAGCCCCCCAGGTACCGTGCCAGCTGGGGCTTGCTCCGGAACTTCTTCCCACTGGGGCTGCGGACGGAGAGGGGGTCAGCGGTGGGCAGGCACGGCGTGCTGGGCCAACCCTTGCCCTCTTCCCAGTGCGGCCTCCCGATGGGGCCCCGGCAGACACCGGGGCTGAGAGCAGGGATGAGCTTTCAGAGTAAATGCCCTGACTACAGAAGGGTGGGGCCCAGCCCCGGGAGCCCTGGGAGCCCAGCTGACATCTCAGAACGTTCCAGAAACAGAATTAGGCTGTGTTCTTGAGAAAAGACCCCAGAATAGCAGGTTTTGAGGGAGAGCCCCTAACAACAGTCTCCTCGTGGGTGCCGTGTTGGGGACTAGGGTGTCCTGGGGTGGGGGCTGTAAAATCTCATGTTAAGATTCAGGGCTAAGACCCCAAATAGCTGCTCAGGTGTGACCTGTTGGGAAATCGGAAACCAGGTGTTCTGAAGACCTGGCTACGAAGCTCTGCCGTCCTGCTCACCTTGTGGACAGCACAGGCCGCCCACCTCTCTAGGAAACCAGTGATGCCAACCCACAGGGCTGCTGTGCTGAGTCAAGGAGGCTGTACTAGGAGGAACCAGCACAGGACCAGCAGGCATTAACCCGGAATACCAACTGCTGCAGCCACTGCGGACGACAGGCAGGTGGCTCCTCAGACTGAACAGCAACCCCACACTCGGGATCTACCTGAGAGAATGAACATGTTTGTGCAAAACATACAGCCGGGTGTTCAGAGCAGCGAGAGGCTCACAGAAGGTAGGAGGTAAAAACAGCCCCAAGTGTCCACTGGCGGGAGAGCAAATATACAGTGTGTCGCCCGCCCCCCCCCCCCCCGACATGTCCCTTGGCTGTGAACAGGAGTGACGCCCCCCACCCGCCCCGGGGACGTACCCCGAGGCCCCGACGCTCAGGGAGGGAACCGGACACAGCAGGCCCCACAGGGCGAGAGTCCATGTGTGCGACATGTCCAGGACGGCCTCGTCCATGGATGGGGAGGGGGCTCGAGGGTGACAGCTAATGGGGCCAGGGCTGCTTTTGGGGACATGGAATGTTTGGAGGTTGGCCCTGGTGATGGTTGTAGGGCTCTGTGATACAATAACCACTGACTCGTGCACTTTAGGAGGGTGAGCCGTGTGCCGTGGGGATCACGTCTCCATCAGGCTGTGACAAAGCACTTGTGGGGGGGCCTGGGGGGCCTGGCGCATTTCCGGACACGGAGCAGCTACCAACTCAGGTCACTCCGCTGCTGCTGGCTCTTCTGTCTGAGATGCTTGATTTTGTTGATCTCCCCTGAAAAACCTCTCAGACGAGCCTCTCACTCAAACAACGGCATGTCTGGTCCCCAAACCCCACTCGGGACAACAGAGGGCAGCGTGGAACCTGGTCCAGCCACAGTGAAACCCCCTCCTGCAGCGTCAGGACCCAAACAGCGGCGAGCCGCACTCAGCTCTGGATCCCCCCAACCCTGCGGGCAGGGCCAGGGTGAAGACAAGCGAGTCACGGGACCCAGTCGCGGGACCCGGCGCCCCACACAGAGCCCGACCCCCACTCTGAGGCCACCAGGGACTCTGCGGGGCGATTCGCTCCCCCCCGGCCCCCGCTGCACTGGCTGGTGCGCACAGAGCCTTACGCACCGGGTCGGCGGGCAGGAGCCGGGGTCCAATACGACAGCAAAGAGGAAGGAGGACCCACAAAACTCGCCAGTGTCTCTTTGCCTCCACTCGCCACCCCGCACACACACTACACGAGGACAGGAACTAGAGCGGGTAAGTGGCTGTTTAGGACCGTGCCATGGGGTACGGGGCATTGACAGTTAAGGGTCTGGGGCGGTTTCGGGGTGAGGAAAGTATCCTAAAATTGACCGTGGAGGTGGCCACCCCTGCAAATATGCTAGAAACTATTGAACTGTACACTTGAAACGGATGAACTGTATTCAGTATGAATCCTAATCTCAATAAAAACTATTTTTTTTACAAAAGCAAGACAAGGGATCCCTGGGTGGCGCAGCGGTTTGGCGCCTGCCTTTGGCCCAGGGCACGATCCTGGAGACCCGGGATCGAGTCCCACGTCGGGCTCCCGGTGCATGGAGCCTGCTTCTCCCTCTGCCTGTGTCTCTGCCTCTCTCTCTCTCTGTGACTATCATGAATAAATAAATAAAATCAAAAAAAAAAAAAAAAAAAACAAAAGCAAGACAAAAAGTGAATTAGTAGATCCCAAGGGCTGTGGGGGGGGGGGGGGCATTTGGGAGTGATGGAATGTTCTGGAACTAGAGGTGACCGCCACACGACTTTGTAGGACTGAAATCCACTCGACAGTACACTTGTAAAGGATGGACTGGACAGAACGTGGACTAGATCTCAAGCTTTGAAAACGGTCCTACAGATCCACAGCTCAGTATGGACACAGGAGAACGTCCCTAAGATTTTATTGAAAACCACCACTACCCTGGACACACATATAGAAGTCAAAGAGCAAGACGGCCTCTCTGGGAGCAGGGCCTCACTGGGAGGGCACAGACCAGGAGCTCCAGGCATGGGGATGGGGGCTGTGGCTGGCATGTCGGGGGCTGGTTGTGGGACTAGGAGCCACCATTTGGCCTCGAGCCTCAGGCCAGGATGTGGGTATAGGACTGAAACACAGCCTGGCTTCTAGTCTGTAGGGAGGGCTGCTGTGCCAGTCGCCAGGACCAGTAAGTGGGCACCGACAAGAACGAGGCCCGGAGCCCGCGATGCCCCAATGGGCCCCGACACTGAGTCCGTCCTGCTTCTCCTGGTCCTGCTTCTCCTAAGCGTTTCCACTTCTGACATGAGATGTCCTGGGGGAGTCCTACTTTGTACCTGTCCAAACAGCAAGCCCCGAGGTCAGGGTACTAACTTCCCACAAACCCTCAACCTCCTGCCTGGACACAGAATATCACGGTGAGATTATTTTCACAAAGAACACATGGCCGCAGCCTGATGATTCGGCCCCAGGTAACATTTGTGGGGTCACCTTGCAAAGAACACACTCCCTCCCCCACTCGCTGGAGAAGGAAACCAAGGCCCAAGTATTCCAAGGGACAAGGCTTGGACTGCAAACCAGGTCTGTTTGACCCAAAGCCCTCAAGCTCTACTTTCCTCTGCCTTAAGAGAATTAGGCAAATCCATCCATGCTCTTGCCCCGTTGCTGGTTCAGCAGGCGCTCCAGGAGGTGGAGACAGCAGAGATCCACATTCTAGACAACACCATGGGTTCCAGGTCACATTCCCCCAAACCTCCCACCCACTGGGAGGGCAGGTGACACCCTCCTGCCCGGTGGATCACCCAGGTCAGACCTGGGAGTGGTGTCGCTGATGTACACAGAGCCCACACGCACCACCTGCCCTCCCCGCTCCCCTCAGGCCCCACCTCTCAGTGGAGTCACGAGAAAGCTGGAATTCCATCTGTCCAGCCTCTTCGGAGCTTTTCCCCATTGCCAGACCCCCATACTCAGGTCTAGGGACTCAGAGGAAGGCCCCATTTGGCGGAGGCCCTGAGAGGCCCACGTAGAGATGGGGACAAGAGGCGGAACAACGTTCTCCAGGTGCTCTGGCCATGCTGCCCTTGGCTCGGCCTCCTGCGGCCTCTGCACGGGGTGCCCCTGCCAGGACAGCTCCCTTCAGCCCCACTGCCAGGGCCCAGCTCAGTGGCACCCTTTCAGAAAGGCCCTCCTTGACCTGCCCCAGCCTCAGTCCAGCACCCCATCACTGGCCTTCACAGACCCCTGTGCTTCTCTGTGAATGTCACCACCTGTAACTACAGGAGTCCCAGGGTCCCACTCCCAGCTCCACGGCCAGGACATGCGGCAGGTGCTGCAGAGGCAACTGTTCAGTTAACAAAGACCTAGAGCCAGAGAGACCCGCTCCAGCCTTACGCCTAGACACGTGTGGAAAACGAGGGCCTCGCACCTCCTCACTGACCCAGCGGGACAGAGCCGCGGGGATGCAGGCTTCATCGCAGCAGACAAGGGCAGTGCCCGCTCCCTCGGTGCCCCAGCAGGGCCGCTGCTCTTCGGGGAAGCCAGCCCCGCGCTGGTCCTGACAGCTGCCCTCCCTTTCCTGCTCACCGCCCTCCTGCAGCCAAGGCCCCTGAGCGACCCCAGTGCGGGGTGCACGCGCAGCACCCCAGTACCGGCCCGCGCCCAGCACGTGGCCGGGGCCCCCTTTACGGGGTCCAGCGACCTGAACGCGCCCCGGGATCGTGCAGCAAGGGGGAGGGAGCCACCAGAGCTGGCTCAGGAACAAAAGCATCTTCCAGCATTCAGAAAGAAAAGGGGAGGGAGGAGGAAGGCAGCAGGTGGCCGCCGGCCTGCCGCCCACGGCTTCTGCCTCCCCCAGCCCGCGGCGGCCCTCCTTCCAGCCCGGGGGCGCCGAGCCGGCCCTCCGCACACGCGGCCCCGCCGCCCCGCCCTCCGCGCCCCCGCCCCCGCCCCGGGCTGCGCGCGCCCGGCCGACCGAGGGACAGCCCAGCCCCCACCCCCGCCTCCCAGCGGCGTCTGGCCCGCGCCCGGCGCCCCTCGCCCCGCCAGCCCGGCCGCCGCGGCCGCCGAACAAAGGCCGCCGCCCGCCCCGCGCCGCTCGGCGCTCCACGCGGCCGCGGGGGGAGGGGCACGCACGCGCACTCCCCGGGGCCGCCGCGCGCCGGCACGCACGCACGCACGCACGACGCACGCGCGGGGCCCAGGCCGCAGCCCGGGTCGAGGCGCCCAGGCCGCCGCAGAGGCCGCTGGGAGGCGCCCGTTGGGGCCCTGCCCGGCCGGCACGTTCATTCACCTATAGTAAAAGACATCCCTGTGGCCGGCCGACAGCCCCGACCTTCTGGGCACTTCTTCCCTCTCCCAGCCCTGCGGGAGCGCCGGGCACTCCCACCTCTTCCGCTCCATCGCGCCCGGCTCCTCGGCCCGCCGCCGCCGCCGCCGCCGCCGCCGCCCGGACCCCCGCTCGACGCCGCCGCCTCAGCTGCCTCCGTCGCCGCCGCCGCCGCCACTTGCCGCGGCTGTTCCGGCCCGCGGGCCCCCGCCCTCCGCCCCCAGCCGGGCACGCGCCGGCTTTGCCGCCCTCTGGGCCCCCTCCCCGCGCTCGCCAGCCCCCGCTCGGGGGGCCGCGCTCCGCCCACCCGCCCGCGCGCGCGGGGCCCCGTACTGCGCAGGCGCCGCGCGGGACCCGCCCCGTGGGCGCCAGCCCCGCCCCGCGGCGGCGGCTCCAATCAGCGCGGGGCTGGGGGGCGGGGCTGGAGTGGAGCACCGCCCCCTGCCCGCCCGCCCCGCGCCTGCGCACTGTGCTCCGCGAGCCGCCGGCCGCCGCACGGTCCCGAGGTGGCCGCCCGGTCCCGGGCCGTCGTCCGTCCCGCCGCGCGGCCTCCCAGCCTGCAGGCGTTGTTGACCGCCGCCCTGCACGCCCCGGGGCCCTTCCTCCCCCCCGCGCCCGCGAGAGCCCGGCGGCTTCCCCTCAGCCCCTCCCCTCGCCGGCCCAGGGCAGGTGCTCGGGACTTGGGGTGATGGAGCCGAGGTCAGTGCCCGGAGACCGCGGAGCCTCCTGTCCGGGCGCCGGGGGACGCAGAGCGGCGGCCGTACCCCCGCGTCTTCCCTGCAGGTGTCCCCCCAGCTCAGGTCCCAGCGGGACCCGGCCCCCCAGGACCAGCGCGTGGGGCACAGGTGAAGCTCGACGGCCTGCTGCAGGTCTTCAGGTGCAGGGCTTCTCAGGGTTCCCCACCTGTCCTCGTCCTGCCGTCTGACAGATAAAGGGCAGAGCGGCCAGGTGGGCGCCCGAGCTGTCACGGTGCGAAGCTGGCTGGGGGCACTGCATTCCCTTCTGCAGAGTTGAGGCCAGAACCCAGAACTTCGGGACGCTGACCTTCGTGGAGGGCAATGCTGGGCGCTGCTGGGCTTGCATTTTACCAGCTTGAATGGTTTTATTTAACTTAAAAGTTGTAGTTATAAAGATACACTTATTGTCAGTGAAACCACATAAAGACACATAAAGGAAAAAGTATTAAGGTTCCTGCGTCAGGGATTCCCAGGACCACTCCCAGGTCCTGCTTTCAAGTCTTTGGTTGCATACCCCGAAGTGGAATTGCTGGGTCACATGCTAATTCTATGTTTAATTTATTTTTATTTTCAAGACGCCTGGGGGGCTCAGCTGTTGAGCCTCTGCCTTTGGCTCAGGGCGGGATCCTGGAGTCCTGGGATGGGGTCCCATATTGGGCTCTGGGCATAGAGCCTGCTTCTCCCTCTGTCTCCGTGTCTCTCATGAATAAAATCTTATTTTCAAAGATTTTATTTATTTGACACAGAGCACATAAGCAGGAGGAGCAGCAGGCAAAGGGAGAGGGAGAAGCAGCTCCCGTTGAGCAGGGAGCCCGGTTGTGGGACTCCAAACCAAGACCATGAGATCATGACCTGAGTCAAAGGCAGATGCTCAACCCACTGAGCCACCCAGGCATCCCTGCATTTAATTTTTAAAACAGCCACCCTTTTTTTTAAGGTTTTATTTATTTATTCATGAGACAGGCAGAGGGAGAAGCAGGCTCCATGCAGGGAGCCTGACGTGGGACTCAATCCTGGGTCTCCAGGATCACGTCCTGGGCCAAAGGCAGGCACTAAACCACTGAGCCACCCAGGGGTCCCCAGCCAAACTTTTTGACAGCACCTGCCCCATTTCACATTCCTGCCAGTGGTGCGTGAGGAGGAGGCTGGGCCTCCTGGCACCATAGATCCATCCACTCTTCAGCCATCTTTTCCTGAGCACCTGCCCTGGGCCAGCAAGGGGAGGGGTGAGAAGGGAAGCCACCTGGTCTTTTGAGCTGGGGAGTGAAAGGGGTTGGGGGGAGGGCTCGTTTCACCACATTGTCGATGTTTACTTTCTGGTTTTTTTAGTACCATGTTGATGCGTGTATGGTGTAGGTCATAAGATTTGACCCTAAGAACCACCATCGGAAACGCACCCTAGGAGCCTCCTCTCCGTTCTCAGGCATCCAGCTAGCTGGACCTCACTTGCTTCTGTGGGACTTTGACCGCCTGGGGCCTAGGATGTCTCCAGATCGTATTCAGCTGGCCTGTGGGCATTGCCTGACCCCGAGGGGCCGGTCCGGGTGGACATGATCAGGGTGCCAGCAGGGATGGGAGGCCAGGAGCCCTGGGAGGGGGGCGGCAGTTGCGTGCCTCTCCTGGTTTGCTGGCACTCTGAAGCTCCCCTTCCCGGGCTGGCTGGCTGAGGCCGCAAGCAGACACCCTCTCCTGCCCATGTACACGAGGTAAGAAATAGAAACGAAATCTGGTGACATAAGGAGCCACTTTGACTGACAGGGCCTCTCCCCTCAGTATTGTGGACCTTGGGGCTGGGTGATTGCGGGCGTCCTGGGTGCTGTGGGGGACTGAGCAGCACCCCTCGCCTCACCCACTCAATGCCAGGACTCCCCCAGTCTTGACAACCACAGATCTCCCCAGTCAGCAGTTCCTGAGTTCACGGGAGGCAAGCACGCCACTCAGCTGGGGCACAGAACATAAAGGGTCCCAAAGACCTCAGCATCAAGATGAATGGCATTTACTGCAGTGTTGTAACAACTTAAATGCAAAAGATCCATGATAGATAAAATGTCAAATTTGTACTTTATAAAAAATATTTTATTTAGAGACAGTACGTAGTAGGGTGGGGAGACGGAAAATCTTAAGCAGATTCCAAGCCCAACAGGGGGCTCGATCCAAGGAACCGGAGATCATGACCTGAGCTGAAATCAAGAGTCAGCTGCTTTGACGACAGAGCCACCCAGATGCCTCCAAGTTTGTTTTCAATTTTTACTTAAATTCTACTTTTTTCTGTAAATCTTGCTATACCCCACGTGGGGCCCAAACTCCTAACCCCAAGATCAAGAGTCACATATTCTCCTGAGCCAGCCAGGAACCCCAATTTATTTAAGATTTTTATTTACTTGGCAGAAAGGGAGAGTAAGAACACAAGCAAGGGGAGAAGCAGGCAGAGGGAGAAGCAGACTCCCTGATGAGCAGGGAGCCCAACATGGGGCCCCATTTCAGGACCCTGATATCACGACCTGAGCCCAAGGCAGACGCTTAACTGAATGAGCCACCCAGGTACCCGACAGTTTATTTAAATAATCTCCATGCCCAATGTGGGGCTCAAACTCATGACCCCCGAGATCAAGAGTTGCACACTCTACCAACTGAGCCGCCCAGGCGCCTCCAAGATGTGAAATTTTTCTTTAGAGGTGTTAACAGATTTTTTATTTTTTAAGATTTTATTTATTCACAACAGAGACAGAGAGGCAGAGACTCAGGCAGAGGGAGAAGCAGGCTCCATGCAGGGAACCCGATGTGGGACTCAATCCCAGGTCTTCAAGATCACACCCCGGGCTGAAGGCGGCGCTAAACTGCTGAGCCATCTGGGCTGCCTGTATATATATATATACATATACATATATATATATTTTTAAGATTTTATTTATTCATGAGAGACACATAGAGACACACACAGGCAGAAGGGAGAAGCAGGCTCCTTGCAGGGACCCCGGGATCATGCCAAACGCAGATGCTTATCCGTTGAGCCACCCAGGCATCCCCAAAAATGTAGAAGTTTTAAATAAAGGGCTTCATGGCATTGTACTGAGCCATTTCGAACCGGAGACAACATGAGAGCTGTGATCTTTTATAGATGTTTTTTTTGATGGTTAACTTTCCACCCAGACTTAAGTGGTTGGAAAGGTATTAAAATACTGGGGGGAAAAAATACTGAAAACTTGTATTAAAGCTCACAGTAGGGGCAGCCCCATGACGCAGTGGTTTAGCGCCACCTGCAGCCCGGGGTGTGATCCTGGAGACCTGGATCGAGTCCCATGTGGGGCTCCCCGCATGGAGCCTGCTTCTGCCTCTGCCTGTGTCTCTGCCTCTCTCTCTCTCTCTCAATAAATAAATCTCTAAAAAAAAAACAAAAAACAAAAAAAAAAAAACTCACAGTACTTTCAGTTTAATGTATAACAATCTGAATTAGAATTTTACTTTTCTGGCTCTCATGGAAGCAAGCTCACCTGTATTTTCTTTAAAGGTGTTCAGCATTATCAAATCAGTTGTGGGAAGGGGGCCGCGGGTTTCCTTCCACTTCAGGCCACACGGCTCCGGCTCCGTGCTGCCTCGGGGGGCGGTGGGGCCGCCCAGCCCTGCAGGGGCTGGAAACTTAAAAACAAAACAAACTTAGGAGTAACTCCTTTGTCTCGTGGCCCCTCCCTTGTTAGGTTTTAAGAAGCACATCTATTTATAAATCGCTGAAAAGACCTCACTGCAGAGAACAGCGAGTGACAGGATTTATTGAGAGCAGTTTGAGTGTTGGCATGTGGCAGCCATTTCAAAGCGGAGGACCGGGCCCCAAGTGGCTTGAGCCACAGGAAAGATGCCTTTGGTAAAAAAATGATGTGCAGAAGGGGTGTCATCAGTGCCACTGCTTGTGTTAAAATCACCCCTGTTGGGTACCCCTGTTGGGCAGCCCTTTGGCCCAGGGTGTGATCCTGGAGACCCGGGATCGAGTCCCGCATCAGGCTCCCTGCATGGAGCCTGCTTCTCTCCTTCCATCTGCCTGTGTCTCTGCCTCTCTCTGTCATGAATAAATAAAATCTTAAAAAAGAAAAAGAAAAAGAAAAATCACCCCTGTTCCGAACACCTGACCTCCTCCACCTGCATCCAGTGAACCCCCAACCCTGAGGGCGGCTGCTGGAGGTGGCCTGGGATGTTAGGTGAGGTCAGGAGGGTGGGGCCGTGTCCCCAGAGGATTAGTGGCCCAGAACACTGGGAGAACGCACCCTCCGCACCCCCCCACAGGGGAATCAGGGAAAAGCAGGATGCAGCAAAACCCAGAATCTTGACCTCAACCTTCCGCCTCTAGAACTGATCTGCTTAAGCTCTCAAGTCTGTGGGGTTTCCTTATGGCCGACTAACACGGGAGTGGTTTTCACAAGTATGCTTTGACGCACACGTAGCTTCTAGAATTTTCAAGAACAGGGCAGGGGCCAGAGGGAGGAAAGGGAGTGCCATAGGTCCTCGTGTACCTGCTCTTTTCTGTATCCTTCAGGTGAGGGCTTCACTTTTCTACAAGTTCTGATCTTTGTTCTTTTAAAACGGAGCTAAGGTCTCCGTACCGTGAGTGTGGGCTGGATGTGGGGATGTGTTTTCTAACAGTGGAGAAAGTGATGGTGCAAGACTTTGGGGGGAAGGTCCTAAGACACGCAGCTTCCACCCGCAAAGATGCTAGGAGAGGCCCACACGGCAAAGCATGAACAGCTCCCACCCCAGTCCGGCCTTCCAACCAGCAGCCCCGGCTGACACCTTGACTGCATCCTCCTGAGTAACTGGAGCCAGGACCACGTAACTAACCTTCTCCTAAATTCTCACCCCCAGACGTCGAGCGGTAACGGAGGTTTGCTGTTTGACACACTGCCTCCCCCACCCCGGGTCACTCAGGCCACCAGGGTTATGTTACGGTAACCACGTCCCCAGCATGACCACGTCCAGGTGGGGCAGGTTTCAGAGCAAGGTTTAATGCTGTGCGCACTTAAACATGAAAGCTATCTTCAGAAAGAGTCCTCGGTCATGCTGTCCGTGTCCCTAAGGTCCATCCGGAGGGCGTGGGCAGGTCCAGGCACGGCAAGGGCTCAGAGAAGGCGACAGCACCCGCCAACACCTGGAGGGGAGACAGGGCGGGGTGGGCATTAGACTCCAGGCTCCCGTCCTTGCAAGGAGGGAGGCGCTGAGTGATGAGGTCTGCACACCGCAGCCAGCCTCCAAAGTCAAAGCCGGCTATGCCACGTAGTTGCTGCATGGACAGAGTGCACGGGCACTCTGGCCGTCAGGCGGGCGGCAAACCAGAACACCGCCAGGCCACGTGGTCAGCACAGTTGACAGCCATGTCCGAGGCCAATGGAACCATCCAAGGGGTCGTTAAGGCTCAAGCAGCGCCCCTAGGGAGGCCAGCAGCTGTGGGCCAGCTTCCACTTGCCCTGTGAAGTGGGGCACCCCTCCGTGACACCCGGGGCTGGGCAGACTGGGATGGCAGGCACGGTGTGGGATGTGCAGTCAGCCTCCGGGACGGGGCCCCTGGGGCACTGCCTGTTCCTCAGCCCTGCGAACCAGGGATGCTGGTTGGCAGCTTTGTGTTGACGGGCAGGGTTCTCCTGGGTTAACGATCCAGGTGAGCCTTCCAGACCTGCGCCCTAGCTCCTGGGGCAGGGAAAACCAGCCTCATGGCAGCACCAGTCCTCAACCATGTGGGAATCACAGGATTCACCTGCTAACGGCCGCCAAACTTACCAGAGGCGTCTGAAGAGGATCCGTTTAATTGTCCTTCTTAAACTTGCCGTTGATGTAGGGCACCCAGTCCAGAATCAGCCGCCAGTCCGTGGCCCACACCAGCCCCACAGCGCCCACGGCACCCCACATGCCTGCTGTGGGGATCCTGCCAGAGGACAGCAGGGGTCAGGTCCTGATCGGGAATCACCCTTCCAGCTGCATCTCTGGGTCTCTCCCCCTCCCGCTTATCCAGCGCCCACCACACACACCCCCTCCTGCCCAGCGTATGAACACAACCCTCAGACAACTCCGTGGGGTGGCTGCAAAGCCAAAGACCCCGAGGCGACTTTACTCCCACCTGCTTTCACACTGGCAGATTTTTTTGTGGAATTTGCTCAAAAAAATTCAACAATGTGAGCTCATAACCACCCTTATAGAGCGCAGGTGTGCATGCTGGCGTCCGCTCTGCAGCTCACAGTTGATCCGTGACAGCTGTGGGACTGAGAGAGGGATCAGGAGCGCACAGAAAGGCAGGACACCTGCCCAAGGACACCCAGGTGCTGGGTGCAGGCACAGGCTGAGTGCAGCTCTCGCCCAGGGGCCGCCCCTCACTCGTGTGCGGTGACTGGCTAGAATCCTCAGTGGCTCCACCGGCCTCCTGCGGGTCAGACCCCATGCACCTGCTCCCCACGAGCAGGAGCGGGACCCAGTCTCTAGCGTAAGGAGCGAGGCTCGCGGAGGTGACCTTGTGAACCCAGGTGCTCTGGCTCGTCCGTCCTCTGCAGGAAGCAGGGCCACCGGAGCTGCCCCGCAGGGCTCCGCGACAATCAGGCCTGCGCGGCGAACGACCGCAGGCAGAGCCCCTGGAGGACGCCGCAGCCTCCCGGCGTGGCGGGCTCGGCTCAGGGGCGCCGCAATGCTCACCCACGCGGGAGGGGTACTTGCTCGCGCTTCGGGGCTGTGCGGGCCCACGTGCCCCGCGGCCGGGGAACCCGCTGCAGCTCCCGTGGCCGGCCACGAGCCTCACGGCGGGCGGGGGCTGCAGGCGCTACTTCCTCCACCACCACCACCACCACCACGGCTCCGAGGGTCCGTAACGCCCCAGGAACCCTGCCCGGCGTCCGGTGGGAGCCCGGGAGCCCGGGGCCTGGACAGACGGCGGGCGGCCGTGTCGGTCCGCCCAGGCAGGGGTGAGGAGCCCGCCCCGGACGCGCGCGCCGGACCCCTCTGGGGCCTGCAGCATCACAGGTGCCGGCCGGGGACGCGGGGGCCGGGGGCACACGCTCACCAGTTTCTGGCCAGTTCCCGGTAGCGCGGGCCCAGTAACCTGCTCAGCATCGCGACGCGGTCCGCAGCTCAGGGTGACCCCGGCTGCCGCCGGCCGCACTGCGCAGGCGGGCGGTCGCAGCGCGCAGGCGCACGCGGAGGCCCCGCCCCGGGCAGGCTGCCCAGTAGGCAACGGGTGTCGGCGTTGCTGCGCGCGCAGACCCGGAAAACCTAGCGGTCACTTCCGGGGAGGGTCGGAAGTCGTTCCCGCGAGGCCGCGGGTGGGCGGGTCCTGCCGAGCGCGGGACCGGGAGTCGCGGGGGTGTCCCCTCGCCGGCGGCCAGGGCGGCTCCCCGCGGCCGCAGCTGCACCCGAGACGCCTGGCTGCTGCGTGTGTCCTGCCGCCAGCGGGGGCTTTATCTGCCGACGGGAGCAGGCCCGGAGGGCAGGGGCAGGGCCTGGCCGGGGCCGCCGGAGGAGCGGCGCGGTCGCTCGGACGCCGCCTGTGGGGCCGTCGCCCCTGGGGTCCCGGGGCGGTCCGGGGCCCCGGCGTCGGGTGCAGTCCGGGGCTCGCCTGCCCCCTCGCTCGCCTCCTGCAGGGCGGCAGCTCCGGGGCCGCGGGTCCTGGGCGGGTCCAGGCCCCTCCGCGGGGTGGGGGGAGGGGCAGCTCCCGGGTCCTGGGCGCGTCCTGCCCCTCCGCGGGCGGGAGCCCCCCCCCCCCCCCCCGCACTGATACCCCGCGGCCCGGGGAGAGGGGGCTTGTTGCTACCGGTGTAGACTGTGTCTCTGCAGGTGCCCTGGGGCCTCCGCTTTGCATCCGAGCGGCCTGCACGGAAGGACGGTGGCTCCGCGTCCCGGGTTTCAGGCTCTTGGTCTCAGCTCCGGTGCGGTCTCGGGGTCCTGAGATCCGGCCCCACGTTGGGCTCCGCGCTCCCTGCAGAGTCGACTTGGGCTCCTCTCCTGTCTCTTCCTCTCCCGCCCTGCCCGGCTCACGCTCTCACTCTTTTTCTTTCTCGGAAACAGGTAAATAAAACCTTTAAAAAAAAAAAAGTGGAGCTGGGCATGGGGCCTGAGGGCTGCAGGTCCGGGAGCCCTGGCTCACTGCCCCTCTGCCTAACGCACCTCAGCTCATAAGGCAGAAGGTTTTCCTTTCCAGTGATAACAAAAACCAGTTTAAGTTAAGAGGTTTTACGGCATGTTGGATGGCTTCAGGCACCGCGGGATCCAGGAGTCTGGCCATATTATTAGAATCTCCCTCTGCATCTCTCCCAATAAGTGCAGAAAATGCCCCGGGGCTGCTTCTCCTGGGCCTGCTGTGGAAATGGGGCAGGTCAGCCTCTGCCCCTGCGAGGACATGGGCTGGAACTGGAGGGGAGGATCCCCAGAAGGGAGTCGCCAGGATCCTGATACCGGATAAGCAAGAACTCTCAGCGGTTCCCACATCCCACTGGTCCTCTGCCCGGGGCGCCAGGATTCCCTGTGATACTCCCATCTGGCCTTTGGGGGAAATGGAACTGCTTTTCTTGTTTTTACTGCTGTGAAGTCCCTATAACCAACAATTAGCCATTTAGAAGTATTTCAGGGGTTGAGCATCTGCTTTCAGCTCAGGGCGTGACCCTAGGGTCCTGGGATTGAGTCCCGAACCGGGCTCCCCCGCAGGGAGCCTGCTTCTCCCTCTGCCTGTGTCTCTGCGTCTCTCTCTCTCTCTCTGTGTCTCATGAATGAATGAATAAAATCTTTAGGGATCCCTGGGGGGCCTTAGCGGTGTAGCACCTGCCTTTGGCCCAGGGCACGATCCTGGGGTCCCGGGATTGAGTCCCGCGTCGGGCTCCCTGCATTGAGCCCGTTTCTCCCTCTGCCTGTGTCTCTGTCCCCCCCATATATATATAAAATTAAAAAATAAAATCTTAAAAAAAATTTTCAGCGGCACTCAGTGCATTCACCTGTTGGAACCACCACTCCTACTTGCATCACTTCGGAAAGGTCCGTTCCATCCTCATCAGCCGTCACCCCCCGGGCCCCCTCCCTGTCCGTGGATGAGCCCGTCCTGCACATGTCACACGCGTGGACTCCCACCCCATGGGGCCTCCTGTGTCTGGTTCCCTCCCTGAGCATCGTGGGCTCGGGTCCATCCTAGGGCGGCACATGAGGGTCTTGCTCCTGCTGGCGGCCCAGGGACGTGGCCGTGCGCAGGGGACACGCTGGGGGACACGCTGTGTGTGCCGCTCCCCCGCGGATGGATTCCTATAACCTCTTGACAACGTACTGAGGTGTTTGATGTGTACAAACGCACATGGTCACCGCGTGCAGGTTGCACGTGGACACGCGTGCCCGTGGGGGCAGCGCCGGGGCCTCGGGCTTCCTCCAGCCGCTGGGCCGACTCGCGGCCCCTCCAGCCCCCGCAACTGCTCAGCTGATGTCTTCTGTGAGTTAATCCAAATTTTCTAGGCCCTTCTACCCAGGGAGGCACCCAGGGTGCTGAGCTTGTGTCCGGCCTGCCGCGTGGGGACAGGTGAGCCCGAGCCGCCGCCTCCTGCCGGGTGCGCTGAGTCGTTCCTCTGCGGGGCCCGTGTCCGCCCGTGTCCACCCGTGCACGAAGCCACCAAGCTTGGCGTTCACAAGCCAAGGTGTCCGTGACCTGCGCCGCCGGCCGGGTCGGGCTCCTCGCACCTGTGGCCTCGGGGGGCGGCTCCTGCCCGGGCTTCTGTCCATTTAGAAAGGCCGTGGGCCCTGTGTCCCACGGTCACACCCGGTGACAAATAAGGGCCTCGGGTGTCACAGGGTGCCCCCCCTCCGCCCCCTCGCTCCTCGTCACCATCCGGAGGCTTCTCTCCCCGAGCGGCCACCGAGGCGGCACCCAGCCGGCGCCCAGGGCCCCACGTCGGCCCCTGCCCAGAGGGGCGTCTGCTTCTGGCCCCCTCGCTCCTGCGCTCTCCCCCTGCTCCCTCAAATAAATAAAATCTTAAAAGAAAAAGAAAGAAACGTCCACGGAGCTGGTGTCCCGGCCGCGGGCCTCCCTCCTCCCGCTACCGTTGGACGCCCCTCCCGAGGGCCGCGGGGCTGGCGAGTGGGCCACGCGCCTGCGACCCTGGATGTCGGGGTCATGAGCTTGAGCCCCATGTCGGGTGTGATTGCTTAAAAATAAACAAACAAAAAAAAAAGATTTTATTTACGTGTGTGGGGAGGGAGCACATCGGGGCGGAGGCAGGGGGAGCGGCCGACACGGGCTCCATCCCAGGACCCCTACTGCAGGGGTAGGTTCCCCGAGGAGCTTCGGCTCTGGGATGTGGAATTGCCGTGGTCACCGTGGTCAAACTGCTGTGTGTCCCCCAAAGAGCCATGTTGAAGCCCTGCCCCCCACCCCTGGGGACCTTATTTGGAGCCAGGATCTTTGCAGATCCTGGGCTAAGACAGTCGCATGGGAGGAGGGCGGCCTTGCTGCAGTGACAGGTGTCCCCATAATGGGAATCTGGACACAGACGCACAGGGAGGCGGCCACGTGCCACGGAGGCGATGTGGCCACCGGCGGCGCGACACCCGGCACCCCCGGGAGTGAGAGAGGCAGGAGGGGGCTCCGGAGGGACCCGGCCCGCTTGGGGGGGACTCCTGACCCCAGAATGAGGGAGCGTAGATCCCCGTGGATGTTTACAGCCGCCCCAGGCCCGGGGCCCTGTCCCTGCCCGTGCCCCGCGCCCCGCGCTACCTGCTGCCCGACGGGGCACCGCCTCCCCGCCTCCCCCGCCGAAGCACGGGGGACAGCAGAGTGTGGTCATCAAATGTCACCTTTATTGCTACAGGGCTGTTCTACACAGGACGGGGCTCCAGATCCACTTCAGAGAGGACCGTTTAGAACATCCCAGAGAATCCAGCCAGCTGTGTCGACACTTGTATAAAACCATGTTTCTTAAAAAAGTTTTGTTTGGAAACCAGTTATCTTGAGGCACTGAGCACAATTCTCCCGTAATCGCGGCTCTTCCCTCCCCCAGGGCCACTTACATTTAATACAGAGCCCGGCGGTAGTCTGGGGGTGGCGGTGGGGGGCGCAGCGGCCCCTCGTAAGGCCAGAAGCAGACAGGGAAACTGAGGCAGGTTCCCCAAAAGACACACAAGACCCACACAGACCAGGAGTCACTGGGGACGGTCCTTCACAAGCCCATGGCTCCTCGCTGCTCCCGACCAGTCTTGGGGGGGTTGGAGCAGACCCAACGGGAGGACCCCAGTGACCTCAGGGCTTGGTTGAGGCCTGGAGCTTCCCTCGGGGCGCCCAGCTCCCTGGACCGGGGAGTTCCAGGCGGGGCTCGGGGGCACAGGCAGCCCCACTGCTCCGGAGCGAGTGGGAGGGGCCGGGGAGACGCTGGACGGACTGGTGTGCTGGGGGCGAAGGTGGCCACCCCGGGGTCCCTAAGGCCTGGGTGTTGGGGGGTACGGGGAAAAGGAGCCCCGGAGCCCAGCAGGCCTGACCTGGGGCTGGGGGACCCACGGGGGAGCCACTGTCCTGGCTTCCCAGGAACAGCAGGAGCTCCAGGGTCAAGGACTTTCAGTTTAAGCCTGGTGGCACGGGGAGACCAGACGGGGGGCCCCGAAGGCCCAGGTGCTGGGCCTGAGACCCCCTCCTGGTCTCGTGGGTGATCGGGTGCAAAGCCTGTGGGCTCTTTGGGTTTGGGGGCGGTCGGGGTGGGGGCTTGTGCTGGTCTTCTGCCAGAGGTGGGGACAGGGTGCCAGGGAGGCCCCCAACACCATGCTCCCGTGCCCAGGAACACACATTGGTCCCAATGAAATCCAATGTGGGGAGGTCTGTAGACCCTGGGAGAACAGCTCATGGGGAGGTGCCCAGGAACCAGAGCTGCTTCGGGGGGGGGGGGGGTGTCCTCGACAGCTCCACGCGGACACCCCACCCCTGAGGAAAATGGGGCGAGGGGTCCCCCGAGGACACCCCCCACCAGGGAAAGGCCTGCCCACCACTCACACCTGAGCGAACCCAGGACACCTCCCGACCTCTGGATAAGCAGCTAGGAGACAACATCCTCCTTCGCGTCCAGGGGCTCCCAGGGCGGGGAGACCTCAGGGTCCAGTGGGCCTTTTTAATACAACTTTTAATAATCTGGTTGATCATGAAATGCAACGCTCAAGTCTAGAAACAGCAGCAGAAATAGCAAGAGACACAAGACTTTTATACAAAAAATTTGTTGCTTACAAAACATATGCAAAAAAGCTTAAAAAAAAAAAAAAAAGAGACCAAAGGCATCCTCCTTGCTAGTTTTCTAATACATTAAAAAAAAAAAATCTTGTAACTAACGTTCTTTATTTTCCTTAAGACAAATGTCAGGCGTAGGCACGATTCACGGCGGCTCCTCAGGAACGAGCCAGTCTTGCGCAGCTTCTCCCTCCAGCGAGTGGTAGGTTTGGACTCTCCTGCGTTTTATACTTAAGGCATTTTTAAATCTTTTCTGACAAAGAGTATATCTTGCTCGCGTTCTGGTTTTGTTTAGAAACAAAACGAAACAAAACAAAACACTGCCCCTTGGGGTCTGGGCCGGGGCCGCGGTCTCAGGATCCATCAGCAAAGTCCCCAGGCGTCAAGGCGGTGAGGCCCAGGGCCGGACAGCCCCGCCCTCGGAGGCCCTGGGGTGGCGCGGGTCCGTGCTGACCGAGGACGTGCGGCGGGGACCGGCTGGGGTCCCGGGTCCCGCACGGCGCCCCTCACGTGCGCCCCTCACATGTGCCCCGCGGGGTTGTGGGCCTCGCTCAGGCCCGGGTGGGCGGCCGAAAGCACCATCTGGGGGTCTCCGACCACGCCTGACACCTTCTCCTCTTCTCGCCGCTTCAAGCAAGCCGCTTTGGGGTTCAGGTTACGCTCTGGGGGGAGGGGGAGAGCAATGTGGGAGAGGGTCCCCGCGGGGGCGGCGGGCGTGGGGGCCGTGAACAGCACGTGGAGCCGGCGCGGAGTCCCCCGCTGTCTGCGCACGGGGAGGGGCGGGGGCGCGGCGCGGGGGCACCTGGCCTGGGAGCCTACCTCGCACCTGCTGCTCCAGGCCCAGGATGACCTGCACGGCCTG
Organism: Canis lupus familiaris; assembly: GCF_011100685.1. Lineage (NCBI taxonomy): Eukaryota > Metazoa > Chordata > Mammalia > Carnivora > Canidae > Canis > Canis lupus. The sequence continues at coordinate 57,751,797 of NC_049241.1, read as the reverse complement.
CTGCAGGATGAGCAGTTTGGTCTGTGCCTTGTCCGACTTGAGGTGCATCTGGCACATGCGCCCCAGCTCCCGGAAGGCCTCGTTAATGTCCCGCACGCGCACCCGCTCCCGTGCGTTATTGGCCATGCGCCTCTCCCGGTCCCTCAGGTCTTTCTCCTCCAGGGACAGCACCTCCTCCGTACTGCTGGGTCACAGCACCGGGGCCTCTGTTAGTCATGGGCCGGGGCTCCCGCTGTGTGCGTGTGCGGGCGCATGTGTGTGCGTGTGTGTGTCTGTGACACTGTGCTCACCTGTGCTCCCAGGGCTCCTGGAGCCCGGCCCCTGGGCACTGTGCCTGCCCCTGTGCACCCCTGGGAGCCAGCTGTAGGCTACAAGGTTACGCCCAAAGGAGGCCGACGTGGGAGGGCTCCCGGGGGGGCGGAGGAGGGACCAAGGTCCCCGTGTGCGTATCTGTGCGGAGCTGCAGGGCATCCCTCGCCCCCTGCCCACTCCACACGCCCCAGGACTGGCCAGGAGGGCAGGGGAGGCCCAGCGCCCCTCCTGGGATGGTGTCCCCCGGGCAGAGCTGTCGCTGGCTGGGCTAAAGGAGTGCTAGGCCTGACCTGACGATGCGGGAGAAGAGGCAGAGACGACTTCGGCTCAGGGGGCCAAGGCCTGGCCCCCGCCCCCAACCCCCGTGCCGGCTCTGGGGGGCTCTGGGCTGGGAGCATCGGCTCCTCACTGCCGCCAACAACCCCATTTGGCCCTGGGTCGGGGAGGCTACCGGGCCCTGGTCACAGAGACTCTGGGACAGCTCAGGCACCTGCCACAAGGTCCAGACCCTGGCTTGAACCCTATGGACTGTGTAGCCACACGGCTTGGCGCAGGGGACTGCTCTGTGTCCGATCCTCGGTGGGATGGGGGCAAACTGCCATCAGGACAGCTGCACATCTGGTCTCGGGGACTGTGGAACAGTGCGGGGAAGGCCTGGTCCCGGTGCGCGCCCGAGGCTGAGGAGGGGCCGAGGCACTTGCATGTGAGCAGCTTCGGGGTGCCCTGTCCTGCTCTCGCAGCGGGGGGGCTGCTGCTGCCCCTGCCCGCCCACCCACCCCTGGGCCTGAGCGGATCCCGCCAGGTGGCGGCGGCGGCCCCCGGAGCCCAGGACAAGCGCGCAGACCAAACTGACAGGCCTGAGGCTGGTGCACCCCTTGGTCCCCTTTCGTCCCTCAAGTCCCAACTGGGGGGCTTTGGGGGAGGAAAGACCCCAAGGTCGCAGCCCTGCCATCCGGGGCTTGGGCAGCAAGTGCGAGGTAGGGAGGGGCTGCCGTGGAAGCGGAGAGGTGGATGGGCTGGGATGGGGGGAGCGCGAGAGGCAGAGAGCAGAGAGGTGGGCGCGGGGAACACGGCGGGGTGCCCACACCATCACGGAAACACGGAACCCTCAGAGCTGAGGGGACAGCAGGCCGGGTGGGCTAGGGCCCCAGCTCCGGTCCAAGCGACAGCGCTGCAGGAGAGAAAGGGTTAACGGGCGCGCAGGCAGGGGAGGCGTTAAGGAGCTGAGCTGGGGAGCCAAGTCACAGGGGGGACTTTCTGGATCCTCACCCAGCCCTGAGAAACGGGGGCGGGGGGACGAACCCCACCTGTAGATGGGGGCTGACGGGCTCAAGTGGCCCCACAAGGATGTGTCTGCTCAGAGCGACAGTGACCTTTGGCTCCAGGGCACGTGGGCTTCAGGCAGGGGACTACAGCCTTTCCCAGAAAGGAGGGCTGGGGTGGGTGGGAGTCCCTGGGGTCCAGGGATGGCGTTCAGAGCCAAGTGCCCCCGTCTGCAGAGCTAGGGGGCCAAAGAGTGTCATCTTCCCACCTGTAGAGGGGACACTGGGGCCAGGCTAGGCGGCCCAGTGGTCAGAGAGGGAACAGGGACTGTGGTGGGGGAGGTCACAGCGGGCAGGGTGGTCACTGCAGGGAGAGGCCACAGCAAGGAGGACGGTCATGGCAGGAGGGGGATAGTCACAGCAGGGGAGGCTGGCTCCAGAAAGTGGGGTGAGAGCGAGGGCGGCAGTGGCGGGGGAGGGGAGCGGCGCCCCCACTGACCTCGCACCTGCTGCTCCAGATTCAGGATGACCGACACGGCCTGGTGCAGGATGAGCAGTTTGGTCTGGGGCTTCTCACTGTTGAGGTGCAGCTGGCACATGCGCCCCAGCTCCTTAAAAGCCTCATTGATGTCTCGGACCCGCAGCCGCTCCCGCGCGTTATTGGCCACCCGGCGCTCCTTCTCCCGCTCAGCCTTCTGCTCTGGGGGGAGAAGGTCGTCCTCGTCCTCGTCCGGGCTATGGGGGGGGGGGCCCGGGGGGCCAGAGGGAGACAGTGAGGCGGGGGGGCAGGCGGGGGGCCCGCCGACAGCCTCGCGGTGTGGGCGCCGTGTGTGTGCGTGTGCGTGTGCGTGCGTCCTGACGGGCAGGGCGGGGCGGGGGCTGAGGAGGGCTGGCACCTGGTCCGGGTCCGGGGGGGCTTCAACTCCTTCTTCTCCTCCTCTGAGTTGTCGGCCACTGACGCATTCTCCTCGTCCTCCTTCTCCTCCCGTTTGATCTCACTGGCACCTGAGACGGCCCCAGCACGCCCAAGTCCTGCAACAGGCCTGGGGTCAGGGTCTGGGGCACCTCCAGGACCACTCAACAAATCTCACTTGCCCCTTAAAATGATTTCTCTTGAGAAATCCGGGCCTTCACTTGCAAAACAAACAAACAAACAAAAAAACCCAAAAAACAAAACCCACAAAACAGTAGTAAAACAGAAAACACTCCTGGAATCAAGTCCCTACCTCACGCTACACAGTCAACAATTCCAGATAAAGATCTGACAACCTTTAGAAGAAAAGTAGAAATTTTGCTGTGATTCAGAAGTCTGGACTATTTTCTAAAACACTAAATGGGCTGTTTTCAGAGGAAGAAACAAACTGATTAATTAAGAATTTTTGACTACCAGGATACCACCAAGAAAATAATACACCACAAGAAAGAAAACACTGGTCTTGTATAAACAAGTGAAGGACTGATCTTCACAATATGTAAAAAGCTCCTACAAATCAGTAAGAAAAACAGGAAAATAGTGAAAGTTCCCAAGCAGTCGATTCATAGAAAAGGAGGCAGATATGACCCCGTGGAAATCTGTTTATGCCCAGAAAGTAGGAAATGCAAATTGGGATCCAGTAAGTCAGTGAGTTGGTGAAACAGCAGGGCCCAACAACCTGAAGTCCTGCCCGTGGAAGGGAAGTTGGCACAGCCAGTTTGGGAATGCCTGGCATCATCTGGAGAAGGTGGATACACATGTACCCCCAAACCCCACAACCTGGAATCGCACCGGAGAAGCTCAAGCACATGCACCAGGAGACACATTCCAGAAAGCACCCGGCACAAACGTAGAGTTGGAAACAACCTAAGGCTCCACATCTGGGCCTGGGCCCACCCCCTCAGCCACCAGCAGCAAGAGGGTCCTCACCCCGAGGTGAAACGCACCAGCCGACGCCACTTCTACAGAAGCCCTTTGTTTTTGTTTTGTTTTTTTTTTTAAAGATTTTTATTTATCTATTCACTAGAAACAGAGAGAGAGGCAGAGACCCAGGCAGAGGGAGAAGCAGGCTCCACGCAGGGAGCCCAACGTGGGACTCAGTCCCGGGTCTCCAGGATCACACCTCGGGCGGAAAGCGGCACTAAACCGCTAAACCGCTGAGCTGCCCGGGCCGCCCTACAGAAGCCCTTTGAAAGTGATGCTGAACTCTACACTGTGATAATAATGTCGGACCAGGAATGGGGCCTGGGCTTGGCAACAGATGACCCGGAATGACAGGGGAGGACAGAGGGGAGGGGAGGACAGGGGAGGGAAGAGGAGGGGAGGGGAGAGGAGTGAAGTGGAAGGGAAAGAAGGGGAGGGGAGTGGAAGGGAGGGGAAGGGAATGGAGAAGAGGGGAGGATAAAGGAGGAGAGGAGAGGGGAGAGGAGTGGAAGGAAGGAAGGAGAGGGGAGGGGGGCAGCCCGGGTGGCTCAGCGGTTTAGCGCCGCCTTCAGCCCAGGGCCTGATCCTGATCCTGGAGACTGGGAATCGAGTCCTACATCCGGCCCTGCAAGAAGCCTGCTTCTCCCTCTGCCTGTGTCTCTGCCTCTATGTGTGTTTGTGTGTGTGTGTGTGTGTGTGTGATAAATAAATAAAATCTTAACAAAAAAAAAAAGGAAGGAGAGGGGAGGGAATGGAGAGGGAGGAAAGGGAGTAGAAAGGAGGGGAGAGGAGGGGAGAGGATGGGAGGAAAAGGGAGGAGAGGAGACGGGAGAGGAGGGGAGAGGGCAGGGGAGAGGAGGGGAGGGCAAGGGAGGAGGAGAACCTGCGGTAAGAGGTTCAGGTCAGGGAACCCTGGCCCCATAAAGGGACACAGGGCATCCCGGGCAGCGTGAGGGGTCAAGGAGCAGGCCTGCCCCCACCCCGAGCTCCCCAGGGGTGACGCCTGTGGTGGCCGGAGGTGCCCCAGAAGAGACCCTGGGTGCAGACCAATGCTGGTGTCAAACTCAGGCTGGTGCTGAGCGGGTGGGGGGTCCTGAGCAGGACGGAGAACCTGTGGGAGCATCTGGGGGCTCCGGACACTGGGCAGCATACACATGCCTGCAGGGAGGCCCCAAGCCATCCCCCGCCGCGGCCATCAGCGTCTGCACCCCCGGCCCCACTGACACGAGCGCAGCCCCAGCCCCGAGCCCCCGCGGACCTGTCCCCACCTCATCCCTCCAGCCCTGTGCAAAGTGCCATCACCCGCTTGGGTCTTTTCCCCGTAAAATTTGTGCCCATGCGACCGGCCCCCACCTCAGGAGCCTGGCGAGCCTGCCCGGGGTCCCAGCTCTGAGCCCTGCCGTGTGCCCTGGACGCCCGGGCCTCGCCCTGAACCCCAGACCCGAATCCACCTGCACGGACTCTGTGCCTGCAGAACAGGACTCAACCCGCCGCTTCTGGTGCCCGCATCACCCGGCTCCCCGGTCTCCCCGTGGCTCCCAGAGGGCGCCTGTAGGCCTGGCAGGTCCCTGTTCTGCCCGCGGCCCTCCAAGGCACCCAGGTCCTCCCCTGTCCCCAGGACCCCATGTGACCTGCCCTGTCACCTCCCTGACGTCACCATCTCTCTCCATTTCCCTCACCCAACGTAGGGCCCTCACTCCTCCTCCAGCATCTGGGACGTGGTCCTGTCCCAGGGCCTTTGCACATGCTTCACTCAAGAGCCTGTCTGCTCCTCCCCAGCCCTGCCCAAATGTCACGATCTTGCCCCCCAACCATCTTTACACCTACGAACACCCCCACAGCCCTCCCCATTCCCCCCAGCACCCCTCCTTACGTAGTCCACTGCTGGCCACCCCCAGGGGCAAGCTTTTTCCTTCCCCGTTTCCTGCCCACTGCCTACAGAAGCGCCAAGCGCACAGTGGATGCTGAGTGGAGAACACTTCAGTGGTGAGGCCGGGCTCTGGCTCCTTCAGGAAGGAACCACCGGGCTGAGCTGACCCCTCAAGGGCCCCCACCCAGCACCTGGCACAGGGCAGCCCCGGCCGGGCCTGCACGGGGTCAGGGTACAGGTGACCCCCGGGCCAGCTGCCCCCCAGCCTCGCGCCGAGGCTTACCACTGTAGGAGTCTGGTGGCCGGGTGAGGTCAGGCAGGGCGCCGGGCTGGCTGGGAAGGCCGACGTGGTTGTGCAAGAGGCCGCTGGCCGAGAGGGCGTCATCCGAGTGGCCGCCTCCCACCTGCGGACGGGTGAGCAGGTGCGTGGTCAGGGCCGGCTGGCCGTCACCCCCGCCTGGCCCGGCCGCAGGCAGCACTCACCAGGCCAGTGTGTCGCCCGGCCAGCGGCAAGACGGGGCCAGTGAAGCTGGGGGCCAGCGCTCCGTGGCCAGGGAGCAGCCCATGCACGTCCGCCGCAGCGCCCACCGCGTGGCTGCGCAGCACGTGGATGGCCTCATCCAGGTGGTCTTCCATCTTGTTCTGCTGCGGGCCAAGGGGGCGGGAGGCGGTCAGGGTGTGGGCCGTGGGTCCCCAAGGCCACGGTCACGGCTTCAACCTCACACCCAACGAGTACCCATCAAGGGGCAACTGCCCGTGAGCTCCGCCCGCCCCCTCCCCAGGCATGCTGTCCCTGGGCCCACACGTACCCCATACCTCGTGGCCCAGACCGCACCCTGGGCGCAGGCCCCCACCAGGGACCGCCCCCACCCAGCCCTGGAACCGGGGCAGGAAGCTCACCAGGCTGTGGAGACCCCCGTCATAGCTGGGCGATAAGGCACCGGGGGCTCCTGGTCGGGGCCACTGCGACGTCCCTGCAGGGGAGGGGGCGAGTCAACAGGGCCTCTGAGGCTGGCAGGGGGCGCGCAAGGGGCCTTGATGCCTAGGCCCGCCACACGGGGGCGCCCCTGCCCGCAGGGCCCCTGGGCTCAGCCCTGCCCAGGCCAGCCAGTTAGGGGAGCCCCGGGGAATCGGGCTCCCACGGCCACGACCCACACCCACCTCCCGGGGAAGGCAGCCCAGCGGCACAGCGGTAGGTGTCCCAGAGGCCCGCCTGCCCTACCAGCGGTGCGGCCAGCGCAGGGCACAGGTTCACCCCAGGGGCCCCGCATGGCTCAGGGAGGGGCCAGGATTCCTGCCCACGGGGTTCCTAGTAAAACCACCTGGCCTTCCAGAAACTTCCCCATGAGCTGATCCCCAGGTAGATGGTCTCGGGGATAGGAGAACCTTGGCCCCTTTGGCAGAACTCAAGGCAGGGCACGCCGTTGGTGCCGACTATATACGGGCTGGACAGATGCCAACGTGTCTGTGCTCCGGAGTCCTGTTAGGCTGGCTCCTGGCCTCTATGTCCTGCCCCTGCTGGATCCCACAAGCCCGGGGACGGCTAGTCCACCCAGCTCTCCACCCACCCAGGGCCGCAGGCACCAGATGTAGCCCCTGCCCCTCCCCAGCACCCCACACAGACCTGCTAGGCCCTGGGGGGAGCCCACGGGGGTCGAGGGACTGGAGGAGAAGTTATTGCTTGAGTGATCCGGGGAGTAGATCTGCAACAGGGAGGAGGCAGGGCCACCAGACAGGTGGTCAGGGGCCAGCCTCCTGGGCTCACCAGCCTAGCCACCCTGCCAGCCCCAGTCCCACGCCTCACCGAGGCCAACGCCTTCCCGAGGGCATCCCCAGAGCTGCCGGCAGTTGTCCCGCGGGAGCCTGGGAGGTAGAGAGAGGTGAAGCCCAACCTCAGGGACGTGGCGTCCCAGCAGCCCGGCCCAGCTGGCGGGCAGCTCCTGAGCTCAGCTGGGTAACGGCCTGGGGTCCTGCCTCCTGCCTCCACGGAGGCTCCAGTGACAGGCAGGCGGCAGGACCCGGGAGCGACTTCCCTTGGAGCCCCCGAGCCAGGGACCCCAGCAAATCGCCTTCTGTCCCTGTGACTCCAATGGTGGGAGCGTGGCTCTGGGAGCCCCTCCCTGCCCAGATGCGAAGTGGGGACCCAATCTTCAGAGGACCATTTACAAACATCACAGGTACGGCCTGAGGAAGCCGGGCTGGTGTGTAGGGCAGGCCCAGGGGAGGAAGGGCACACGTGACAAGGCCCGACGCCTGCACCCTGCCAGGGGTCCAGCCCGGGGGCTGCATCTGGAAGTGGGGTTAAGGGGGCCAGTACCCATGAGGCCGTCGGCCCCGCTGACGGGGGGCGTGTGGCTGGAGACACTGGCGTAGGCGGCTGCGGGGCCCGAGGAGAAGGTGGACACTGCCGGGAGCCCGCCGTTCACCTCTGCTCCGTGTAGCTGGTAGCCCTGCGGGTGGGGACGGGGTCACAGGGGCCCGACAGGGCGCTGCCCACACGCCCACCCCCGCCCCCTCACACGGGCCTACCATGCGCTCGTGCTGGTGCAGGCTGCCGAACCCTCCGCTGCTGCCACTACCCACGGAGCTGCCACCAGCTGGCGGGAGGGGCAGGGGCGATGAGCCCCCACCCAGCATGGGGCCAAAGCCCGCCTGGCCCGAGGGACTCCAGAGCTCGGCCGAAGGGTGTAGGCTGCCATCTGTGGGGGCAGACGGTGAGGTGGGCGGGGGGCAGAGGTACCCGGAGCCCTGCCCCAACCATCTCCGGGGACCCCCACGAACCTGCCATGTAGAAGGGGGTGGGATAGGCGCTGCCAGGGGTCTTGGCGGACGGGTAGGCAGCCGTGTCCCTGCCGTAGTCATCACCTGAGCTGGAGGGGTACACCTGCCGGCAGGCCCATGAGGTCAGGAGGGGGCTGGGAGGGACCGGCCCCTGCCCCCAGGCCTGCCCTCCACGCGGTCCTCTGCTGCTCTAACACATCCCCTGCGCCAGCACGGGAGGCTCTGGTGGCAGCGGCTCTCCCGCCCGCGCTCCAGCCCTGGGCCTCCTCGATCCATCAGAGCCGCGCTGTGACGCTGCAGCCCTTCCCTCTGCCCCGGGTCCTGGGACCCCCAGCAGCCTGGACGCGGGGCCCCACGTTCACACTGTGCCCTGGCTGCCCCAGACCAGCAGGGAGTTTCCAGGATCCCGCCAACCGGGGCTGGCACGGCCTGGAGCTGAGGCCGGCGGGGAGTGCCTGGCCTGGTGCTAGAGCAGGACGGGGTGGGTGCGGGGGGTCCGGTCAGGCTCAGACAGGGAGAGCAGGGAGTCAACGGGATCCCGAACCAGATCTTCAGAGCCTGACCGGCACCACCAGCTGCAGAGCAGAGCGCCCACCTGACTGACTCTGGGCTGACTGCAATCCGGGTCACGCACGGGGCTGTGCCTGGCGTGGGGGCTCCGGGTCCTGGAGGCCAGCGGAGCCAGGCGGAGCGGTGGCCAAGCCGGGGACCCTAGCAGACCGCCTTCTCTCCCCATGACCCAACCTTGGGACCCAGTGCCATGCACTGGGGCTGACACCCTGCCAGGGGCCAGGCAGCGGGGCAGGGATGCGGGGAGAGGTGGGGACCCCGTTCCCGAGGTGCTTGGCCACCAGTAACATCCCGCTCTCCTACAGCAGGACTGTGAGCTGGACCGAGGAGGAACTTCCCAGGGGCCCTTGGAGCCGCAGCCCTGGGGCAGAAGTCACCCCCAGCGGAGAGGCCCCCAAGCCCACGCCCCTGGCCTGCGGGACCCCACTGCGGCCCACCACTCACCGAGGACGGGAGACCGGGCGGCACCTTCCGGACCTTCTTGGGCTGCGTGTCTGTCGGGGCCAGAGGAGCGGTGAGATGGGCGAGGCTGGCTCCTGCCCCCCAGGTGGGACGCGGGGTCGGGGGCCCACCCTGTGCCTCGGACAAGAGACCCTGAGCTTCCCGGGAGTGAAACAACCGGAGTGAGGTCTCAGGGGCGTCCATACGGTCTGCAGGGTGGAGCGGGGTGGGGTCCGCGGCCCCAGAGCCAGGCCTCCGTGCGGCCCTCCCTGTGCTCCCACAGCCACGCCTCACACCTGCCCGTGGGGCGTGGGTCCCGTGCTCGGCAGGACCCCTCCACGCGGCCCTCCCCAAGGCTGCTGGCCGAGCTCCTGGGGCCACTGGCAGGCAGTGTAGCCGCCTCCCCTCGGGTTCTAGAAGCCAGGGCCCTCCTCGTGGACTATCGAGGTCCTGGTTCCTGCGTTTGCGTAAGCGCCGTTTAGAATGCCCCCACCCCCCCACACACAAAATAGAATGCCCCACGCACAGGGCCAAATCCAGGGGAGAGCCCGTCCAGCGTGAGTCCCAGCGTGACGGCCTCGAGCAGAGCCAACAGCGGACAAGGACAGCGGAAGGCCACCGCCCGAGCTCACACGACCCCGCCTGGCACCTCGGCTCCTCGCTCCCTGAGCCCCGCGTCCCCCACCAGCCTGCACGGCCAGGCCCCCCGCCCTGGGCCCCCCACTCACCCAGTCCGCTGTCCGCGGCTCTCCGCCGAGGGTGGCCGGGGTAGGAGTAATACTGGGAGCCGCCCTTGGTGCCTGAAGGGGACAGGGGCCCGGGGCTGCCGAGGGCCAGCTCGCTGGGCAGGAAGCCAGCCTGGGGGACGAGAGGGCGAAGTCGTCAGGACGGCGGGGCTGCCACGCCACGGCCAAGGCGGGGGCTGCTCACACCCTTGTGGGGGGTGACGGGCACCCTCTGCAGGACCCCACCCTGCCCGCCCGGGACGTTCCCGTGACCTACGATACTCCCAACCACAAGCCACTGGCTCTTTCTCTGAACAAAGCCTGACTAAGGAAAACTCTCGTGACAGCCTCGCAACCTCCACAGCAGGAGGCTCAACACGCTAAACCCGCGTCGAGCTGTCGAGCAAACCTGCTTGCCTCACTGCACGTCTCTTTTAAGGTAAACGGTCTGGCCCCACTAGCTCAATGTGAGATGAGCTTCCTTTCCTCGGGAGCAAAGGGAGTGGCGTTCAAGCCAGTCCTGCAGCTCGACTGAGCAGCAGCGCCATGCCGCAGCCTTCTGGTCTACAAGACGGGCACAGGGTGTTGTGGAGACAGGGGGCACCCTGGGGGCTCCCTTCGCACAAGGCCTGTACCCGGTTGGCACTTGATCCAAGCGCTACCAATCTGGATGCGACACTGTGAGCAAACAGGTGGCACCTCCTGGGACGAGGCCTGGCCACACCAAGGGGATCACGCTGACGAGTCACTGTCCACCCCCCACTCCCCCCCTCCCCAGCCTCTCCGCCTGTGGGGTGGGCTCCCTGGGAGGGCACGGGGGGAGGGATCAGGGCCTCCGAGCTACCAGGCTGGCCTCGGCATCCCCACCTGCCCCTCAGGGGTGGGCATGGTCTCTCGGGCCCCTCCAGCTGTGGAGAGCTTGCAGCCTGGACCCCAGGTCTAGGAGTCCCGGGGTGGGGCTGTGGCCTCCCCAGCATTCCCCTTGCCCCGTCCACACCCAGCTGGCCAGCCTGGCCCAGGGCCCGTCCTCCCGCAATGGACCGCACTGGGCTCGCCGGGGAACCTGCTGCAGATCAGAAGAGGGGAAAAGGCGGTGGGGAAGGCGAGGGACTGCAGCCTCCACAGCCTCTCCAGACTCAGCGGACCCAGGCTGCCGACGGGCCACGGCCGCAGACACGAGCCTCACCTGACTCAAGCCGCCAACACCCGTGTCTCTCCCAAAGGTGCCGTACGCGCTGCGCTCAGTGCCCTTGCCTGGAAGAGGAAAGACTCACTGGGGTCCGACCCCACACCAGGCACCAAGACGACTCTGGTGGGACGCTGGCCTCCCCCTCAGCCGGGGCACAAGCAGGGGTCAGGACAGACACCGTCCCAGCGTGACCTTCAGAGAACTCGCTGAACCACCAGGCCCCCGCGTGTCCTGCCAAGGCGCGCACAGCAGCAGCTGATCCTGCCGCCCCTCTCCTCATGCAGTCCTGGGGCATCATTCCCCGGGGAGCTGGGCTCCCGTGCACCCGTGAGGTCCAGCACCTGGGCCCTGGGCTGCACCCCCAGCTCCCAGCCAGCGGTCAGCTGGGTGAGAAAGGGCCTTTCCCCCGTGTGGGTGGTGAGGACGCAGCCCAGCCACCAGCACCAGTGCAGAAGGATGCCTGGATCTAGCCTCACCTGAAGCAGAGGCCCTGGATCAATCAGCACCAGGGGATTCAGCCTTAAGATGGGTGCTGGTGTCCGCAGAGGGCGGACCAGTACCAGCATTGACGTGAGCAAGAAACTCAGGTGCTTGGCCAACTGATTACAATTGCTCTCAAACTAAGACAGAAAATCTCCCGTTTCTTTATCATGAAATTACAATTTTGGCCAAACTCTTAGAGCAGGTGCTGGTGGGGGCCCGGGGGGCAGGGCTTCGTGGGCTGTGCCCCAGTCCCACCTCCCATGAGCCTCCAAGGGCAGGCAATCCTGGGCCTATGGAAGAATCAGTAAACCAGGGAGTAAAGGGCAGTGGGGGACGGGGGGAGGCGCCCGCGCTTCCTTCCTCCCAGGGTCAGCATAGGACGCAGGGCAGGCGCGCTCAGCCACAGCTCCGGGCTCGATCCAGGAAGGTGGCTTCCCCTCCCAGACTCTTAGCTGCAAATGTCGGGTGTTGGGGCTCAGACCCTGTACACAGCAGGCACCAAACAGGGGCTTCCTGAGCAGCAGGATGAGGGTGGCAAGGAGAGGAAGTGGAGGTTCCACGGGGGGACCCTGTGCAGCCCGCGAGCCTGGCACAGAGAAGGTACCTAACGCACGCGCTGGGCCCGCACGTCAGGGAGACCACACGGGCGGGGGAGACGGTACAAAGCCCAGGGAGGCCCGCACTGCACCCACCTCCCTGCCAGCCCGCGGGCAGGGCCTGGACGCCACAGGGCGGGCCTGGGACCCAGCTGGACTCTGGGCCCTGCTGACCAGGCCCGGCCGTGGGAAACCGCCCGCACCAGGAAGGAGCGGGAGGAAGGAACAGGCTGAAGGGAACCGGAGGCCCTGCAGGTGTACAGGCCACCCCAGGCCACCCGAGGGGCCGGCCCTCGCCCTTCTGGCCAACCAATGAGCACAGGCTCCTGCTGCACAGTATGTCCTTGGACCCTGCCCCCACCCCCCAGGGCACCATGCCTGCCTATCCAGCTCCCACCCCACACCCAGTCACGGGGACCTGCTCAGCCACCCACCCGGGCAGGCCCCGATGGTCCCAGAGGCTGAGCCTCCGCCGGCCCCAAGAAGCACAGAGCCCTGGACGCGTCCCTCCGCACTGACCCTCAGCCTGCCCGTCTGCAGGTGGGGGAGGCTGTGGGGCCCTGGGAGCTGGGCAAGGCCTCGTCACCTGGCACACAGAAGGTCTTCGTGGATCCTGGTGGGAGGGACTCAAGCCCAGGCCTGCCTGAATCCTGACTCACGGCCAGCAGCTCTGACCACCTCCTGGGGTTGCCAGGATTCCCGAGCCCACACTCCCGTGGGCAGCAGGCCACAGCCTCCTATACCCAATGCTCTGGGAGAACCCAGTGAAGCACGAGCACGAGGGGAGGGGGCCGCACCGCACCGCGCAGACACTCACCTCCAAGCCCGGGGCCCAGGAATGTGGATGAAGAGAGGCTGCCGTGGGGCTCACTGAAGTGAGTGCCGTCACCGTAGGTCTGTGGAGGCAGATGGGCGTGAGGGGTGCTGGGGAGATGAGCTCCAGGGGGCAGGCGTGCTCTTGAGTGTTCCAGGCAGGACCTGAACCCACATCTCCGAGCCCGCTGCCCCGGGAGACCAGATTGGCATCTGACTTCCCGCCCATGAGCTTCAGTTTCCCATATACGTCCTACACCAGAGCAGTGAGCCCAGGGCTCGGGCCTCCTGGAGGCTCCTTACCCGGCTGGGGTCAAAGGAGGAGCTGTTCTGGTCGCCGGCGCCCCAGGAGCCCGAGCTGGGCCGGTCCTCCAGACCTGCGGGCCAACAGAACAGAGTTAGGCTTACCCTCGCTGCCTCCCTGCTCTGAAGCCTGCTGTGGCTCCCGGCACCCCAGGGAGAAGCCCTCCCGCAACTGAGCAGGCCTCCCGGGTCCTCCTGACCCAGCCTGGCCTTGGGGTCCCTCTGGCCTCACCCAGCCCCTACCCTGCTCGTATTTTAACTGTCAGTGGGGCGCCAGGCTGGCTCGGTCGGAGGAGCGTGCAACTCTTGACCTAACGATTGCTAGGTTCGAGCCCCAAGGTGACTGTAGACATCGCATAAAAATAAAAATCTTAAATCTTAAAAAACGCAATAAAACAAACAACTATCATTGCTGGGAAGCGCCTCAGACACCCTATCATTTAGCATGTCTTCAGGCCCACAGTTCCAAAAACAATCTTACCAGCTGCCTGTGCTGGCAAACTCCTACCCATCCATCAAAGCCCCAGCCACGATGCACACCCTGGGCAGAGCCCTCACTCTCAGAGCCTGCTCCCCCCAGCACATAGTTTCTCCCTCTGGTCCAGCCATGACCCCAAGGAACTGGGGCACCTGTATCAAGCTCAATCTCTCCTGACCCTACAAGAAAGGGCATGAGGGCACCATGAAAGGGTGAGCAGTGATTAAGGTCTGACCTCAGGGAAGTGGGAGTCTCTCCCTTCCCATCACGGGTGGGGATTCAGGAGGTGGAGTCACTCCATTGTTGAAATAACAGCACAGCTGCCACTACCTTCCAGGCCCAGGCTGCGGCGTCAGGGAGCAGGGAGCAGGGGGGCCCCGGAGAGGAGAGGCCCACAGCACAGCAGGGGGGTGCAGCAGCGGGGCAGAGGGGCTGGGTCTGGAGCAGGGGGTGGGGCAGGGTGGGACCCTTATCTCCCCCAACACTCGCGGGCACCACCCAGGGCTCCCCACCCAGTAGGCAGAGCCAGCGGGGGCTGGGCTGGCTCCATCCACCAGACACAAGGCCACACGGCCTGACACCTGCGGAGCAGACCCCGGCCCCCCGAGGGCCCCAGCGCCACGCCTGGGTCCTGTTTCCATCCTCCGCGGACAGGGGATGAACACGGCCCGCGTCAGGGTCAGGCCGGGGAGGGATGGGCTGGAGGGACCCGCGCCAGCCCGCAGTGCGACCCCACCAGCGGGACTCTGGGGAGGCGGCCAGCCCACCCGCCCTCCCCCACTCAGCTTTACCAGAAACTTCATTCAAATTTCATACTGTTACGATGCCTTTGTGTTAATCATCATCCCCCCAAACTAGTGTTTAATTGCTGCCTGATTTGCATAACGGCGCATATTAATCCCTCACCCTAATGCATATTCATACATCACATTTAGATTTTATTTTCTAATCAAAAATTTCCAACGTGATTGCAGTGGGGGGCTGCCTTTGCTAGAGCTGGGGGGGGGCCATGACCCCAGCAGGGGCTCCTGTGGTCCCGGGATCTATGCAGTATTTGCCACCAGGTTTGGGGCATGTGCACAGAAAACAGAGAGGCCGGTGAGGCACGAGTGACCCTGCGCACGGTACCTGCAGCCCAAGCCTCAGCCTCCCCTATACCCACATGCCTGCTGCCTCTTCTGGAGCAGCCCCCACCCCGTGGCCATCCACAGTTCACCCCTGGCAGTGCCACGGGGAAGCCACGTCGCATAAGCACAGCAGACCAGGTCTGAGGACGACTCCAACTGGGCACCTGCAGCCCAACCCCTGCAGGGCCTGGTGGCATGAAGGGCACCCCGGGGCCTGGGGACTCCCACCCACGGGGGCTCCCAAGTTCCCAGCAGATGCAACCAGGTCTGCCGCGGCCCATGGGGAGGAAGCCCGCACCAGCCCCTGGCCTCCCCTCTTCTCAAGATGTCAAAAATAGAGACGGCCCCTCCCCCGTCACTCCACCACCGGTTATTAACCCCCCCACCGATTAATGGTACATTTTAATAACCACTATGAATATTCATACAGAATATTCACATTCCATATTCATGTTCTAATTAAAATGTACAAATAGAATAAAGCATTGCCGTCGGGATGTAATCTTTCTGGGCCTTTTTTCAAGAAAGGCTGCGTGTTTCCTGCTGGCAGTGATGGCGGCGGCGGCCAGGACAGTGTGGGTAGAGGGTGCCCTGCCAGGGCCCACGCCACGGAGCTCCAGGGCCACTGAGGGGGAACAAGCCACCCACTGGCCCAGGCTGCTGTGACAGAGAAGCAGGGACACCGCAGAGTGGGGGGCACCACCCAAGCCTGGTCCCTGGTCCCAGCTGGCCCTTGCCTGAAGACCTGGGGGCTTGGGGCTGGGCTGGGAGGCCCCCTTGACCAGGGCTGGATCCTCCCGGGCCTGTGTCCAGGAGCCCCACGGCACCCATCCGGTCCCCCCGCCCGACCCTGTCACGCAGGGCTGCTCGGTCTCTAAGTGGGGCCGGCATGACTGATGGAAGGTACTTCCAATCCTGTGGGATCTTTAAAACACGTAAGCGTGGGTGACCACGTGTGGCTTGCAGCCGCGGTGCTGGACACCATGACCCCACAACCCAGAGACCGAAATAGTAACAACAAAACCATCACTTCAGGCGCCGCAACTGCATCTAAAACACGTTGACGATGTCTGGGAACGACTCCCCAGCGAGTGCTCAGAGGTCTCTCTTCTTGCAGACCTTCAGGAGGCCAGTGGGACACAGAGCTCTCCCTCTGGCCCTTCCCTCTCAGTTAAAATCCCCCCAAATCCAGGGGGCGGGTCAGCCAGCCCCACCTGTGTGCGACACTGAGGGGCTTGTGGAGGGGAAAGAGCGACACCAGTTTGCTTTTCGGGGCAACCCTTCCTCGGCTGGGCCTGTGGACTCCCACAAGCCAGGGGAGGCCTCTCTTCCAGGATTGGGGGGGGCAACATTTTCCTTTAAGATTTATTTATTTGGGGTGGGGGAGAGCCTTGAGCCGACAACACGCTGAATGTGGAGCCTGACGTGGGGCTCAATCCCTCGGTCCTGAGAACACGACCTGAACCAAAACCAAGGGTCAGATGCTCAACCTACTGAGCCTCCCACTCCCAGGTCCCTGGGAGTCAACTTTTAAATTCCTGTATCATTTCGAAATTAGGAGGGAAGCTGCAAGGGGCATGGCAGGCCGTGCCCGGAACCTGGCTCACTCGGCCCGTGTTCCTGCCTCTCTGCTGTCCTCCTGTGCCCTCTGTTCACACGCAAGAATGCTTCCCTTCCCAATGTGCATAACTTCAAATCTCAGTAAGTTCTCCATGGCTGGCCATGGCCAGGACAGGCCGAGGGCCCGGAGCCCAGGCGGCGTCCACCCGAGCCTGGGGGGCCCGGCAAGACCCGTGAGCCAGCAGATCGCAGGCAGGAGAGGAAATGAGCAGAGGCCACACCCACCCTAAGAGCAAGAGGACCTCCAAACCGGGGGCTTTCCTCCCAGCCCAACCCCCCGGGCCCCCGGAGCAACGACCCACAGCCCCAGGGGCTTCCCCGCGGCAGAGGCCTCAGGAGGGTCCCACAAAGACATGCTAACCCACAGAGAACTGGGCCCCCGCAGCTACAGAGGTGCCCTCCCCTCCCCCGTGAACTTCAGATCCGTGACCCAAGTGCTTCAGCCCACTTCAGGCTCCAGGGGACCCGTGTGGTCCTGAGTCGGGGTGGGGCAACCTGCCCCCAATGAGCTCAGAAGCCAGGCTGGGGCCCCTGCAGGGAACGGAATACAGACATGCGTGGGACACCAGAGACGGATGGTTCCTCCCGCAAACAGGGGACTGGAGGCAGCAGCCCCAGGTGCCCTCAGAGATCACGGAGCGAGCGGCGCTGCTGGAGGAAAGACTGGAGAGAAAACAGCGAGAAGACGGCAAAGCACGCAGAGCGGAGCCCACAAACCCACAGGAGACGGCGAAGGGCAGCAACCCACAGGAAGGGCGCTCGGGCCGGAGGGACAGGGCCCCGAGGCCACACACGGCGGGACCCAGCCTCACTCCAAGCGGGCAGAGCGGACTGCACGTTTGAGCGGTGGCCGCCAAGGGCACCAGGGGGACACCCAGGGCGCTCCGCCAGCACCGGCTGGGGTCGTGCTCCCGGGATCCTGGGATGTGGCCTGCATCGGGCCCCCTGCTCCGCGGGGAGTCTGGTCTCTCTCCCTCTGCCTGCTGCTCCCACGCTCTCTCTCTCCATGTACATAAAATATTTAAAAAAAAAAAAAAAAGGGATCCCTGGGTGGCGCAGCGGTTTGGCGCCTGCCTTTGGCCCAGGGCGCGATCCTGGAGACCCGGGATCGAATCCCCATATCAGGCTCCCGATGCATGGAGCTTGCTTCTCCCTCTGCCTGTGTCTCTGCCTCTCTCTCTCTCTCTCTGTGACTATCATAAGTAAATAAATAAAAATTAAAAAAAAAAACAAAAAAAAAAACAGGGATCCCTGGGTGGCTCAGCGTTTTGGCGCCTGCCTTTGTCCCAGGGCGCGATCCCGGAGACCCGGGATCGAATCCCACGTCGGGCTCCTGGTGCATGGAGCCTGCTTCTCCCTCTGCCTGTGTCTCTCTCTGCCTCTTTCTCTCTCTCTCTCTGTGACTATCATAAATAAATAAATAAATACATACATACATACATACATACAGGAGGATCCCCAGGTGGCTCAGCAGTTTGGTGCCTGCCTTAGGCCCAGGGCGTGATCCTGGAATTCCGGGATCGAGTCCCACGTCGGGCTCCCTGCATGGAGCCTGCTTCTCCCTCTGCCTGTCTCTCTCTCTCCCTCCCTCTCCCTCCCCATCTCTGTCTCTCACGAATAAATAAATAAAATCTTAAAAAAAAAAAAAAGGAGGGAACAGAACAGGAAACGTGCGCACACGTGCTCCTGACTGTCCAGGCCGGGCGAGGGCGCACATAGCCCCGCGCTGCTCGGCCAGGAGGGAGAAGGGAGGCGGGCGGGCCGTGCTGGGCGCACAGCTGCCTCAACAGGAGGGCGCTGCAGACCGCGGGGCGTGGGTGGCCGCCACGGAGCCCAGACGCGGAGCCAGAGCAGGGAGGCTGGCGAGCCGCCCTCCCCGAGTCCTTCCAGCAGCAGCCCTCCTGGCTCTGCAGACGAGGGAGCAGTGGCGGAGAGAGGCAAGGTCACCTGCTCAGGGCCCCTCTGTGGCCACGGGGTGGACGCACCAACCGATGGGCGCAGATTGTCATGAAGACAAACCCTGTGTCCTGCAAGGGGTGGTCTATGTACGCCCCTCAGCAGGCGGACGGGCGCATCCCCGCACCACCTGCAGGACTCGGGTCTGACCCCCAGGTGGAAGCAGGAGGCTCCTGCCCCATTACCCCCCAGCCTGAAAACCACCCCCCGCAGAGCTCACCCAGGGAAGGCACACGCACAGCTCCGGCCCAGCGCCTCGGCGGCCTCACGCACACACCAGGCAACCCGGTGAGAAGGGGTGGGAAGGCCCGCATCCCAGGCCCAGGCCGACGGCCACGCTCTCACGGATGACGGGCTGGACTGGGAGGGACACCCCCCTGCCCTGAGCTCCACGAGCCCGGGGCCCCTGCACACGCTTGTGGAGATGGGGCGCTGCTCCTGCTGACACAGGACACAGATGTCACGGCTGCACGTCCCGCTGAGCGAGGACACATGTGCGACAACAGCAGGCCCCCCACCAGGGCGGCAGGCTCTGGGTCTTCCCAGCAGGGCCAGGGCTCCAGCCGCGCACCGACTCTGTACTGATGACCTTGAAATGACGCAGGTCACAGGCGCTCGCCCCCAGCCCAGAAATCTCCAAAGGAATTGGAGACTCGACAGAAACGTTTTTTAACAGAAAGTACCAAATGTCTCTCAAAACTAACAGAAAACCACATTACTGCAGCCACCAGGCCCCAGCGAACAACACAGCTCCAAAGGAAAAGCGTGACCCGCACAGCAGGCCCCAAACAGGAGGACACCGGTGCGCCGGCCCTCGGTCCAACACCAAACACCAACCAACCACAGGTTTGGAGAAGGGAGGAGCAGAGCCGTTCGACGGACGGACGCCAGTTTGGCCAGGAAGCGTGTTCCCCACACGAAGATCGACAGAGGGGCTCAGAGGCAGCCGAGTCAGAGAACAGGACGTGGAGCTGAGCGTGCACCGTGCCACCTGTGGCTCAGGGACCACGAGCATGCACCCCAGCCACGTTACCACATCTAGGAAAACACGGCGTTGACCAGAGGCACAGACGAAACGGCAACCGGAATCCCTGCAGAAGAGGGCACGAAGGGTAACAGGGTGGCGGGCCGGTCCCCACGCCAGGGACGTCCTGCTCCTCGCTCCTCAGAGCCTGTTCCCGGGAGGTGGGGTCAGGAGCACTGCCCAGGGACCCACAGAAGCCCCCGGCCCACAGGACCCAGGCCACGGATGGCGTGCAGGGGGCAGACCACACCGGGCGAGAGGCATGTCCTGCGGGAGGACGCGCCCGGGGACAGTGCCAGGACGTGGAGAGGACAGCAAGAGCACACTTGCTGTGGACGCCAGCTGGGACCAGAGGGAAGCCACCCGACAGGAGGACCTACCTCCAGGCGCCCCCCGCCCCCCTGAAGCATGGTCCTGCCCTCAAGCCCAAGAGCATATGCGGGGTGCTTGCTTCTGGCAACACCGATGGCTGTGCAAGGGCCAAAGGGGCCTGCGCGGGGACGGCCGCACGGGTCAGCTACAGAAGCACACCCAGGAAGGGCGCAACAGTGAAGGGACGTCAGGAGGAGCCAAGCAGCGGGCGGGGCGGCGACGGCCTCCAGAGCACAGCACGGAGGCTCCTCGAGGCCCTAGGGCACCCCCAGCACACGACTCGTACTTCAGTTTCCAGGGTTTCTCCTCAAAGCTATTCGGGTTAAAAGAGAACCTCAACAGACGCGGGAGAAACCGGATTCTGACCTCAGGAAACTGCAGTGGAGACGGACAGTTCCTCCCCAGTCAGCTGCCAAGTGGACACTGCAGCAAACCCCAACAGGTTTTCCCTTCGGGGCAGAGACACGCGGGATTGTCCCCATGATCACGACACCAAACCTGCGGGTGTGAACACGTGGGGGGCCCTGCGAAGGCACAGGAGGGGCGGGACCCCGACACACCACAAACGGCCACGGGGGGGCACCGGGGCAGGAACAGATGGAAAGGCAACAGCAGGGTGCGAGGTCCCAGCTGCCTGTCCCCCGGGAGGCGCCCTTCAGAGCAGGAGGCCTGTCCCCGGGGGCTCCCACGTCCCCTCGGCCCACAGCTCCAGGCACCCTGCAGGCCGTGCCCGTGCCCGCATGCGCGCTGGCTTCCCTCCGCTCCATCAGGCTTCCTACTTTGTTCTACTCTGTCCCGGTTTTACCGCCCTCTTCTCACACAGCACAGTTCACACCCGAGTCTGTCTTACTCCTGTTTTCACTGTGACCCACATGCGTGTGCTTCCCTAGAGGGGGTGTGTCCGGCCACGTGCTTCTGCGGAGGGCAGGCGTGCCCCGGAGTCACCGGGGGCACTTCCTGCAGGCCCCGGCCCAGCCCCGCCGTCAGCCGTCAGCTGCAGGGCCGGGGAGCCGTCGTGCGCACACTATCGTTTCCCAGGTGAGGTTGTCTGCCTCCCACTTATCTTATCTCTCGTGTCTCCGCTGTGCCAAGGCCTCCCGTCGTGTGCTCCTCGCTCCTCCGCCCTCCTGCATCTTGTGCCGTACGCTCCTCTCTCCTCAGCCTGAACTAACAAGGAGCAGGTGCATTCGTGACGCTCACAGCCACACTCACTGCTGAGTGAGGATTTGATTCCTAAAGATTTTTCAGAAATGGCACCAAGGCTGGAACGCCATAAACAAAAAAATGTGACACCATAAAAATTTAATCAGTAAAACACTACAAGACCGATTAAAAATCTCCATCGTTAACAAGTTACAAACAAAGTTAGGATAAACCCTGGGTGGCGCAGCGGTTTGGCGCCTGCCTTTGGCCCAGGGCGCGATCCTGAAGACCCAGGATCGAATCCCACGTCGGGCTCCCGGTGCATGGAGCCTGCTTCTCCCTCTGCCTGTGTCTCTGCCTCTCTCTCTCTCTCTCTCTCTGTGATTATCATAAATCAATAAAAATTTAAAAAAGAAAAAAAAAACCTGCAACACAGACCACGAAAGACTAGTAACATCCTTCCTATGTGAAGAGCTCTTGCAAATCAAGAAGAGCAACACAGGACAGGAGTAAAGGACGCCGCAGGCAGCCATGCTGGGGGTGACTTGGGATGGATACGAACCTCACCAGAAGTGCAACAATAATCTTGCTTCTTTCCCCAACCTGTGAGGACTGAAGACTCAAACAATCCCGGTTTGGTGCCTGGAACACGTGCTCAAGAACCATCAACGTAAATCACGGTTGATACGTAGCATTACTGCTGTCGTTAAACTCAGTAGGCAGCCGCGGACACAGCCAACAACCCACACGCACGGGCTCCGGGGAATTCTCAGCGAGGAAAGCCAGTCTCACAAGGGTACACGCCACGTGGCTGCACACATTCTTGACAAGACAAAACCGTCGAGCTGGAGATCAGCAAGTCGGTAGCCGCCAGGGTTGGGGGGGCGGGGGTGCCAGCAGTTCTGCATCTGGACTGTGGCGGTTAACGGCACTCCACGTGGGATGAGACTGCGTGGAAGCCCCATGCGCACGTACGCAGACACGAGCACAGAGAGATCTGAACCACGTCTGGAAGGTACCAGGGCGGCTCCCATGCTAGGGGCAGGCAGGAGGTCACTGCTGGGGGCAGGGGACCTGACCTCTCCCTACAGGTCTTTGCAACTTCCTGTCAATCTGCAATGATGCGGCAAAAGTCCATCAATCCCACAAAAAGGGAGAAATGAGTGAGGCTCAAAATAATGACACAAAATTCATCAAAAAGAAACTCATGACCAATAATCTTTTGAACACAGATCACCCGTTGTCAGTGATGCAAAAGGCCCTGAAACGGCATAACCTTGTCACCGCTCCAGCGGGAGGACAGGTGTGAAGACCTGTGCTGGCCAAGGGGCCGGCCGGAGGGATGCTCACCAGAGCCCAGCCCCGCGTGACGAACCCGCCCGACGCCGGGGCAGACAGGCCCCGCAGAGACCCCGGGCACCACGGGGAAAGCTGCTCAGAAAGGACCCCCAGGAGAGGCCCCTCTGGCAGGCCCGCAGGCTCTGCCCGGAGTCCTGGTGGCCTCAGACCCCGCGGTGACTACAGACGATGCAGTTACGTGACCCTGTGCCTCGAGGTCGCCCAAGAGGGAGGGACCAGAAAGCTTTCTCCCTGTGTGCGGCCCCGACGCAGACACCAAGCAGACCCTCCGGCTCCGGGGCTTCCACCTCCCCGCGCCCCAGCGTCCGAAGCAGCCGGGCTGCCAACCTCCGGACCCCAGGCAGGGTCGCCCGCGCTGGGAGCAGCCGGCCACGCAGTGGGCTGCTGACTTTCTAACAGGAAGGGCCCCCTGCGACCCACGGGGAGGAAGAGCCGACCATGAACAGCCACCAGACCCTGGAGGGGCGCCAGGCTGGCGGGGACCCCCGTGAGCACATGCGACCCCAAGGAGGATGACCGGCCTGCTCGGGAAGGGGTGACTGGGCCCAGGAGGGAGAAGCCATCAGGGCCCAAGCCCAGGGCCCGAGGCTCCCAGGCCTGACGCTGGGCTCAGGCAGGGCCAGGAGGGCTCCCCCAAGACGCCCCCACGCCTCCAGCTGAGCAGTACACACACCCCCAGACTCGCTGAATCATCCGGCCACGGGCAAGCACCCTTTATGAATGAAGAAATGGAGGCTCCCGGTCACACTACTTGGCACAGGTGACACGGGATCTGGTGCCTGTGGGGCAGCGAGGGAGGGCCCTTGTGCTCAGGCGGGGGGTTGACGGCTTAAACTGGACCTGGTTGGTGGTCCCCAGCGGCACACCAGGGGGGTCTCCCAGGAACCACCACACCCCGTCCCTCCTAAGAAAATGCAGCCTGACGTTGGGGGGGGTGGGGAACGATAAGACGAGCTGTCCCCAGCCAAAGGCCCCGGGCAGGGCCAGACGTGGGGCAACTTGGAGGGCCCCTCCCCAGGAGCCATGGCTTTAGTCTTTGGGGCCACCGCCCAGGCGGACCCTGCAGGAAGACAGAGTCCCGGGGTAGAGACCCCCATGGCCCGACCCTCTGCCCGATGCAGCCAAAAGCTCGCACCCCAGCTCCTGGGAGACGTTTCCAGGGGGAGGGCCAGGCCTGTGGGGATTTCCACAGCTCGGGCAGGACTGTCCAGCCCTGCGGCCACTTCCTCAGGCGGAGGGGAAGGCCGGCGTGGGGGGACGGACATGATACAACGTCCCTCCCCTGCGGCGGTGCCCAAGCACAACCCACCCTGAACCCCCCCCCAGAGCCCACTGGACACCCCCAGCGGCACCCGCAGACAGCTCTGAGAAAGAACCGTCTGTTCTGAATCCCAGGGTCCTGGAACACCACACGCCCGATACTGAGACCCCAAAGAGATGCGGGATCCACAGGGTGGCAGGAGGTCCTGGGCTCCCCCAATCCCACCCACAACCAGGGTGGGCTCCCCGAAGTACCCAGGGCAGTCCTCTCTGCCCACAGCCCTGCAGGGCTCCCAGCTCCCTGGGATAAAAGCCCAAACCTTCCAGACACCCTAAGGCCCTGTAGCACTGCCCTGTCCCCTCTCTGCCCTCTCCTCTCTCTCACTCACTCTGCTCTGGGCACACAGGCCTCCTTGCTCTTCTTCCCACACACCAGGCCCGGTTCTGCCCCAGGACCTTTGCACGGGCTATGCCCACTGCCTTGAACCCCCCTCAAGGCTCTGCTCAAACAGCATTTCCTCGGAGTTGGCCCCCAACTCCCTTGGCTCTGTGGCAGCGTTCCCCCCTGCTGCTGTGCAGCCTGGGCCCTGTGCTAGGCCGTTCAGCAGGAAGAAACGGTCTGTGCTCCCCCTGCCGTGTCTTGGACCCCTCGTGCCCGATAGGGGGGGCCGATTCATCCAAGTTTGCCAGAGCTATTCCTAGAATGAATGCTGAAAATCGCAGGGCCCAGAATAACCCTGGGTGCTCAGCAGGATGCTCCGTCAGCCCGGCGCCGGTCCCGTATACAGCAGGCACATACTACACACCGGAAGTAAAACCAGCCAGCAGCTGGGCCTCTCCCCAACATGCAAGTAGGCCCAAGTCAGGAGGCCTGGGTGCTAGCACCCCCGGCTCTCAGCTTCCCCTCATGCTGGAGCCCACAGCCCCAGCCCCACCCCGGCCGCCCAGCCCACCACACCCGCACCCCACGATCCTACCTGAGCCTCCAAACTGGGCGCCAGCCAGGGAGGCGGGCCGGCCCTTGCCGTTGGCCACCGGCAGCGGGAACATCTGTGGGGAGAGAGAGAGAAGCTGGGCACGCGTGCCAGGACGGGCCCCGCCTGCGGCTCCCAGCCCCCCGGAGACCCCGGAAACAGCCTGCTGCCAGCAACAGGAAATCGGGCACAACTCAAAACCCCGCGTGGAGATGCCGGCTGGCCACCACGCAGCGTGCGACTCTGGATCTTGGTCACGAGTTCGAGCCCCACTCGAGCAGAGTTTACTTCAAAAACAAGACTAGAAAATAACTGCCGTTTCGGAGCCAGAGTAACCGACTCCCGCGCCGAAGACCGTTTACCTGCTCTTGGAAACGACGCAGTTCCGCGTATCCCTCAGCTTTAGGGAACATTTACGCTCCCGGGGCCGCAGCAGCGAATCCGCTGCGAGAACCGCCTCTGGCCCGAGCCCCGGCGCTGAGTGGCGGGCATGGGGGGAGGAGGGCCGTGACCTGGTCAGTGTCCCCCCCGGGGTCCTCGTCACACCTGCCCTCGGGAGGCACTGAGGCCCAGAAGGACAGGAAGCTGGAGGGACCTGGGAAAGGGTGCCCCCCACCCCCGCCCCAGTTTACCCAAACCCACCGTATTAAGTCCCTCGGGATTAAGCAGCTTAGCGGCCCGAGCCGGGAAACCGAACATCAACAAGCCCCGCGGCCACACGGAAGCACACACGCCCCCCCCCCGCCCCACGGTCCACGCTACGGGTCCCATCTGGAGCCCGGACTCGGGGCGGGGGGCTCCGGGTGGCTGCCAGGAGGTGGGGCATGGGGCCCACGGGCAAGCCCCGGGAGACCCAGGATGTGGGGCCCTGCGCCCACGGACCCGTCCACAGGAGGGAAATGGAGGCCCCAGGCTCACCTGGCCGGGCAGGCGCAGGGGCTCATGGGAGGGGCGCAGCCCGGCCGGAAGCAGGTTCGCACTGGGTCTGCACCCTCTCGGGGGCGTGGCTGCGCTCACTCAACTGGCCCAGCCTCCCCAAGGCCCCGGGCTCCCAGTTAGGGTCTGGTCCCACCGGGGAAACTGAGGCCTGCACTGGGGGGAAGGGTGGTGGCCTGAACCATGACCAGAACCAACAGGACGCCAGGCCTGGGGGTGTGCGGGCCCCATCCCAAGCCTGGGTTTTGTCCTCTAAGATACCAAGGGCCGTGCTGACGTGGCACCTGCCACCAGGGACACCGGGCCACGTCAGCCCTGTCACTGCCCCTCGTCCTCAGGCCCTCAGTCTTCCCCTCTGTGACATGGACTCAGGACCCGACCCCACAGGACCCCAAACCCCAAGCGCACAAGGGCATCGTGGGCACACAGAGAGGTGCCTCTGCAGGGGAGCGAGCGCCCAGTGGGGTCGGCCAGCCGCGGCCCCGGGGAAGCGCCCCAGGCAAGCACCGGCCTGCAGCGCCACCCCGGCGAGTCCCGGAGCCCACGTGCCCTCTGCACCCCGACGAGCTTCTGTCCTGATGGGGGCTCAGGGCCTGGCCCGAGCAGCTCGGACGCCTCGGTGGAGCGGCCGCCCTGCCCGCTGCTCACGGGACCGGTCCCCGCAGCACCGCCCTCCGCGACCTCCTCTCGGTCTGAGACCAAGCTGTTTTACAAAATGATCCACTCGGGTTCTCTGCGGCAGGACGCAGGGAGCAGCGACAAGGGGACGGAGGTGATGAAAGAGGATACGGGGGGGGGCGGGGGGGCTGCCTCTGGCACCAGCCAGGCCTCCCCCTGTAACGAGGGGGTGAAGGGAATCCAACTCCAGGTTCACTCTGCGGGCACACGGGGAGCACCTTACCCCTCGGCCTCCGTTTCTGCGGCTGGGAAACGGGCGGCGGGTCAACAGCGGGGACGGACGAGCCGGTGGGACCCACCAGACAGAGGGGGGCGGGGGCGCCCAGGCCCTGGACAGGAGAGGCTAAGGGGCCCGGCCTGAACCCGCGCCCACCCCCGCCCCCGCCCCAGCCTGTTCCGGCTCAGTAGTCTGTGACCTGTCAGTTTAACAAAAAAACAACCGAGCTGTGCTCCGGGTTACTCAGCCGGGGAGGCAAAAATAAAACGGGGCTTAAAAATACCAGCGCGGCCCTTCCGGACCGAGCCCCTGTCCCGAGGGCTGTGTTTCCACAGGACGGCAGTGCCGTTTCGCTTTGGGGACTTTTGTTTTCGACAGGCCTCAGTGGCCCGGGCCTCGACCTGGTGGAGGCTGAGGTTCACACCGAGAGTGCCCTCCCCCAACCGGCTTCACACCGACACTGTGGCTTCCCGGCGAAGGGAACCGCCCGGACACGGGGAGCACAGTTTGAGGACACACAGACCACGCCGACACTGGGGACAGACGGCCCACCGCACAGACAGACAAACGTGGCCCCTGGTCCTTCAGGATGAGCCCCCCGTTCCCAGCACCGGAGGGAGCCCCGTGGGGCCGTGATGCCCCTGGCAGCGTCCTAGGAGCTCCATCCAGCCAGGCGGGGGCCGGGCCTCTCGGGGCCCCGAGGAGGACAGTAGTGACAGCGGCAGCCCGCGCCAGCTCGGAGTGTGCGCTGCCCAGGGACCTCCACCCTCCCAAGGCCTCCTGCCGCCTCCCGCCCGCTCCTGACCATCCCCACGGCAGCCACCACGTGGCTGAATGACTGAAGTGCTAGCCGCCACCGCCGCCTGTGTTCCGGCTCACCCTCGGGCCCCCCGCTGCTCATCTTCGCGCTGGGTGCCTCTTTCCCTTTTCTTTCTTTTGCACGCACGCTAGACGACTAACCCCGCTCGCACCCACCCTCCAGGTCAGGAGACCGAGGCCACCGCAGGCCCGCAGCCCATGCCCCCCACCGCCCCCCAAGGCCCCTTCCAGCCCAAGTCTGAGGCCTGGCTCCCAGCTGGGGGGGCCCTTGTGGCAGGCGTCCTGTCCCAGGGACCTGGGGCGCAGGCCCACCCCACGGCAGGGTGGGAGCCCGGGAAGGTGAGCCCAGCTTACCATGCTGAAGTCCAGCAGGTCGCTGAGCTCCTTGTCTGTGCCCACGGGCGCCATCCTCTGCGGCTGGTTCATCCTCCAGGGGCCAAGGTGGGCACCTCAGGCCTGCAAACGGCCCTGCAGACGGGACGGACACGCGGGGAGGAAGGAGGAGAAGAAGAGCTGAGTGGCTGGCAGAGGTGGACAGATGGGGAGTAAAAAGCCGGGCTCCTAACGGCCCTGAGGGCGCAGGTCTTCCCAGAATGAGCCCCTCGGTGACCCCGGCAGTGGGGGCAGGGCAGCCAGGACTCCCTGCTTCGGGCCCCCGGAGACCTCTCCCCAGAGCCCTCAGGGAGGCCGAACAATGCGGGGGGAGGGGGAGGAGTCCGCAAATATCCCTTCCCTAAACTCCCTCCAAGACCACCAGGGAATCAGATTGCAAATTTTAAACGGGATGCGGGGTGGGAGTGGTCCCTGCCCATCCGCCAGGACCCGCCCCCGCCCCCGCCCCCTCCCAATCCCCCCTCCCGGGCTTGGCCCCGCTGGGGAAGGGGGAGGGCGGCCCAGGCCCCATCCCCAGGGAAATTCTGTGACCCCCGCCCCCCAGCAGCTGTCACAGCGTGGTGAAAACCAGGTCACCCCCAAATTGAAAGCTAAAAAACAATCTTCTCAACGGGGGGGGGGGGTGGGGGGGAGAGGGAGGGAGGGTGCCCTGGGTAGGGACTCGCAGGCGAAGCTCCCTCCACTCTTAACGTCCCCCCAACGAAAAAGAAACACAGGAAAAAAAAAAAAAAAACTCATAAGAAAAAAAAAAAAAACAACCTTAGTTTGTTTTATTGTCACGATGTATCCGGGAATTATTTTTCAGCAACTTTGAAAACATCCCTACCCTCCCGCTGGGGGGGGGGGGGGGGTCCCCGAAGCGGGGTTTCCCCCGCAGCGCCCCAGGGGCCGCCGGTGCCGCGCGGGGGAGGGGGGTCACCTGCGGGGCCCCGAGCCTCCCCCGCCAGGAGCACGGCGCCCCCGGAGGCTGCGGGGTCGGGCCCGGGGGGACCCCGCTTTGTTCGCCCGCCCGGGCCGGGGTGCGAGCGGCCCCCCCGCGGCTCCCCGCCCCCGGAGGCCGTGCGGAACTCACTTGGTGGAGGGGCACGAAACCGCACTTTTCCGTGGGGCGGCCGAAGGCGGCGTGGAGTCCGCCGCGGGGCGGGGGTGTCGCGGGGCCCGGGCCCGAGCCCACGGCGCCCCGCCCCGCCCCCCCGCGCCCCCCGCCCCGCCGCGGCCGGTGCAGCGGGCGGCCCGGGAGCCTTTGAAGCCCGGCCGCCGCCGCCGCCGCCGCCGCCGCCCCGGGCCGCGCTAACGCGGAGCAGATGTTCGCGCCCCGGCCCCCCCGCCCGGCCTCAACCTGCGCCCGCGGGCCGCGCCGCACCTTCCCCGCCAGACAAAAGGCCGCTCCCCGCCCCCGCCCGGCCCGGCGCCCGCGGGGCCCCCGCCGCCGCCCCCCGCCGCGCCCGCCGCAAACTTTCGCCAAGTGCGGCCCAGGCCGGAAAGTTGGAGAACAATGACGGCGAGCGGGCCCGCGCCCCGACGGCGCCCCAGGGTCCCGGCCGCGGGGTCTGCGCGGGGCCGCGGGCCCGCGGCGGCTGCTCACCTGCTCGGCGCGGCCCGGCCCGCAGCGCGCGGGGGGCGGCGGCATGAACGGCCCCCCCCGGACAAAGGGGCGTCGCGCCGGGCCCCGAGGGTCGCGCGTGGGCGGCGGCGGCGGCGCTGCGGCCGGGCCTCCCCGCGGCCCGCCCCGAGGGGCCCGTGCGCGGCCGCGGCGCTGGCGGAGGCGGCGTGTGCGAGCTCGCGCTGCCCTGCGGCCGCGTCGCTGGGTCGGTCCGGCCCGCTACGCCCGCGGCCGCCGCCGCTGCCTCATCTTCCTGCGGCGGGAGACATGTTCCGCCCCCCGCCCCGCGCGCGGCCCCGCCCCCGCCGGGCCCCGCCCCCGCCCCGCCCCGCGCCCGCCCGGCGCCGCCGCGGATCCCTCCGCCGCGTCCCGCTCGGCCCCCGCCGCGCCCCGCGGCTCGTCCTCCCGCGCGCCCGAGGGGCCCGGCCCGGGCTGGCGCGGCCTGGGGCCTGGGACAGGGGCGCCCGGGCGGGGCGGCGGCGGGGGGCGCGGGGACGGGCCCCGGACTATCTTCCGGCGCGGACGCGCACGCACGGCGGGCACGCACCGCTGACGCAAGAGGGCAAGGATCGTGAGATGGAAAGATAAGGCAGGGCGGCGGTGGCCAATCGGAGGCTGCGAATCGTTGATTGACGCGCCCGCCGGCCATTCGTGGCGCGGCCCCGCCCCCGCCCCGCCCCCTCGGCGCGGCCTGGCGAGGCAAGAGGTGGGACTTTCGTGCGCGTTAGTCCGCGACAGCGGTGGGGGTGGGCTTTCGGGTTTTATTGTCAGGTTTGCGTGGCCGCCCGCGCCGCCGCGCCGGCCGGGTCGTGTCTCAGTTCCTAGGGCCGGTCCCGGTCCTGGCCGTTGAGAGCGGGCATCTGCGCCCGGAGGACGCGGTTTGCACCCGTTTTGCTGGCAGGGCGATGGAAGCCCGCTCGGTTTCAGGGTCAGAGGCCCACACGGGGGCCGCCCTGAGCCTCTGACTTGCTTTCTCCTCCCCGAGTCTCAGTTTGCTCATCTGTAAAGCGGAGTCTGGACCAAGCCTTTAGATTGTGGGAGGCCTGGTCTCCCTTTGGGTCGGAACTTCTTCCCACATCCAGGGGCTCCCCGGCTTTGGAGGATCGCAGACCCTACAGAAGGGGAGGGATAAAATCACAAATGAAAATGTCACAGTCTTGGGGCGCCTGCGTGGCTGGGTTGGTTTAGCACCTGCCTTCAGCTCAGGTCATGACCCCTGGGGTCCCCAGGGCCTCAGGTCATGACCCCCCAGGGCCTCAGGGGCTCAAGTCATTATCCCAGGGTTCTGGGGTCTCAGGTCATGATCCTGGGGTCCTGGGACTCAGGGTCCTGGGATTGAGTCCTGCATGGGGCTCCCTGCAGGGAGTCTGCTCCTCCCTCTGCCCCCTCCCCCTTTTTCTCTGTCTCTCAAATAAATAAATAAAATATTTTTTATTTTTATTTATTTATTTATTTTTTTAAAGAGTTTATTTATTTATTCTTGAGAGACACAGAGAGAGGCAGAGGCATAGGCAGAGGGAGAAGCAGGCTCCATACAGGGAGCCCGATGTGGGATTCAATCCTGGGGCTCCAGGATCACACCTTGAGCCAAAGGCAGATGCTCAACCACTGAGCTACCCAGGCTACCCTAAAATATTTTTTAAAAAAGAGAAAATATCACGATCTTTCGTGGCTTCCTGTGGAAGCAGAGGAAGCCACACTCCCTTCCAGGCCTGGGAAGAGGCCACCGTCCTCTTGACCCACTAGGCTCGGCTGTTTTGGAACCTGCCAGGCCCATGCTCACCTCCAGGCCGTTGTCCTTGCTGTGGCCTCTGCCTGGACTGCTTTTCCACTCACACCTGGAAACCGCCAATCACTGTAGTTCAGGGCTGCTCCCAGGCCAGGAAGCAGAGTGGTGGTCCAGGGTGAGGGGTACGAGGAGCGGCCGGAGGCCTCGGGGGCCACCCAACATAGGCACAAGCCCCTCGTGCTACCCCAAAGTAGGCTGGCCCTCACCCCAACCCGTTCTGGCTCAGAGAATTTCCCTGTGCTGCGCGCCTGGAGAGGGAGGTATGGGTCTTGGGGTCCAGGTGCGGATTCCTCCCGCCTCCCAGCCTCACTGTGACCTCATGCAAAGTCTTGACTGGCCCTGGGCCTGTTTCCCATCAGGACGTGGAAGGTACCGTGATGGGCACGGAGCCGGTGCCCTCAGCTTGTGTCTCCCCACTGCTGGGCCTGTGTCTCTGGCGGCACAGAGGTGCCCTGGGTCCCCAGCGGTGCCCTGTGGCCTGACCCTGCCGCTGCGGCCTCCCGCCAGCCTGGGTCCAGGCCTCGCAGGCCCCCAGCCTCGCTCGGGCTGTAGTTTGCCCAGTCCCCGCTTCCCCGAGAGTGCTCGGGGTCTGAACCATGGCGTTGGGGTCACCGTTCCTGGAGTGGCCCTCAACGCACTCCCTGCAGCGGGGGACCATGCAGCTACTATGTGCCTCACTCCTGGGCATTGGGCCATGCAGTGCCTGTGCCCTACCCCAAGTCCGCCCTCCGAGGCAGGATGGGCCATCAGAGGCCCCCTTGGCATCCCTACGTGTGGCCATCAGGTCACCATACCTGAGCCATGAGACCCATTGTACAGATGAAGAAACTGAGGCTTCCAAAGGCCCTCCCCAGGGCCCAGGGCGCCCTGGGGCTCACACCTGCCGGGAGGCCCTCCCGGCCCCCGCAGGCCACCGCTGTCCTCCCTGGGGAGGCCCAGCCTGGGCTGAGTCACTGGGTGGAGTAGCCCGTGGGGGCCCCCGCACACTTACACCTCTGCCCAGCCCGGAGGCCTGGGTGAGCCCCACAAGGCCCTGGCATGGGGACAGGCAGCCAGTGGCTGGTGCCAGGGGCCCCTCGAGGCCCGCCCACCCCACCCGCCCGCGGCCTTTGTTCTGTGGGTGCCCGCCCGCCCGCTTGGCCCCGTGCAGACGGGAGCCGGGGCCCTGCCTCCCCCACCTGCTTCCTCCTTCCACACAAGCCACACCTACTGTGCGCTGGGTACCCGGCCCGGGGACCCCACACACCGAGGGAGGTAACCCCGTTTCTGTGGGGCAAACACATGCCAAGGACGCTCGCTCGCCAGGCAGTGGGGGCACAAGGCACAGGACATAGGCCCCGGGTGGAAGCTTCCGGAAGAGTCACCCTGGGTGTGCAGGCCGGGGGCGTCCGTGGACAAGGAGCGCGATGGAGTTTGGGACTCTGGGGCCCTCCTCCCGACATCTGTTTTCCTTTGTCTCCGAAGTGGGAAGGTTGTCTTGGGGTGTGAGTGCAGCCCCCGCCTGCTGCCCCCCCACGCTCAGGGCGCTCCCCTGCCTTTCAGAAGCCCTGGCAGGAGGGAGGGGCCCTTATCACCGGCACCAACGGTTCATGGTCTCCAGACGACTGCCTCTGGGGCCCGGGGCTCCTGGGTCCCTTCACACCCCCACGGGGGCGCGGGGGGCTCGGCTGGGCGGCTGGGTCAGGGCTCATTCGTCCCTGCTTCGGGGAGGGCCCGGTGTTTGGGCCTGGGGCTGCCGGGTGTCCCAGGGCTGCAGGCCACCTGGGAGCAGAGCGGGTCAGGAGCTGGGGCCACTGGCCCCTCCCTAGGCCTAGCAGCGGGAAGTAGCAGGAAGGGGGGAGGGGAACAGAGGCCATCTGACCCCTGGCCCCCCGCCCCCCACCCCGTCCTTGGGAGCCAGGGGCCAGCACCTCAGCCTCCCACCCCCCACTGCTGGGCACCAGGCCGAGATCCAGAGGGCTCTGAGTGGGCCCCACAGGACCCTGAGCTCGGTGGGGTGGGTCTGGGGGGCAGTGACACTCGCGGGTGACCAGGGGACAGACGAGAAGTGTGGTGACTGGGAGGTGGAGCTCAGGGAAATGGAAGGTGAAGGAGCCAAGGCCAGAGGGTGGGGCGGGGCCTGGAAGGAGAGGGCACTAGGGAGCCACAGCGGGACTGGAGCCCGAGAGGGAGGGGCCCCTACGGCTGCCCAGTGGGCGAGGGCTCCTGGCAGGAAGAGTGGAGGTAGACGGACGTTGTGGGGGGACAGGGCTGGCCCCTGGGGTGTGGAGAGGGGGGATGGGGGACGGGGGATCGGTCTGAGGGTGGCCGGAGGCTTTCCAAGGGACAGGGTGAGTGCTGGGTGTGGGGCCGGGGCCTGGGCACGTTCATGCTGTGTCCTTGTCCAGGCAGGGACATCACAGAGCTGGTGGCAGGAATGAATGTGGCGCAGGGGGCTCCTGGCTGCCCCATATGAGGCCCCGCGGGACGGAGCCAGCGCCCAGTAGGGTGGGGGCAACAGGGGCAGCAGCGAGAGAGATGAGAAGGTGAATGAGCCCTGACCTGGGGCGAGCCCCAACCCGGGGCTCCAGCGGCGGAGCCCACCCACCCACCACCCTGGACCCCCGACGTGCCCTGTGCCGGTCACCCCAGGACCAGTGCCACCTGCCAGGGCTGGCCCTCCCCCTCCTGGCCTGGTGCCCGTGGTGCTGACTCAGGGGCCCCCGGGGCCTGTCCCACCGCATTCCGGGGTGGCCTGTGCAAACACGGGGTGCCTCCCCACGGGCATTGTCCGTCCCGGTTCCCGGGGAGGGGTGCGCCCAGGGCATGGGGAGCCGCCGACCGCCGCCCGCCCACGCGCCCA
Organism: Canis lupus familiaris; assembly: GCF_011100685.1. Classification (NCBI taxonomy): domain Eukaryota; kingdom Metazoa; phylum Chordata; class Mammalia; order Carnivora; family Canidae; genus Canis; species Canis lupus. Next base: position 57,717,965 of record NC_049241.1, on the reverse strand, counting down.
CCCACGGGGCGGCCTCGCTGACCTCGGCCTGTGGCGGCCCGGGGGCCCTTGTCAGCCCTGCGCCCCGGCCACTTCTCCTCGCCTTCCTCTGTGTCCCCGAGGCAGTGCCCGTCACCCCACTGCCCAGACGGGGAGACTGAGTTTTGGCCATGCCCCGCCGGGAGGCCGGCGAGGCTGCACACCTGGCACACTGCCCTCCAGCGCTGTCACCCGCGCCCGGGGGCCCCTTCCAGAAACTCAGGCAGGGCGCGCCCCTCCGCCGGCCAGGAGCCGGGGGGCGACGTGCTCTCACGGGTGGCACAGCGGCGCTGACCCGGCAAGGCCCGGGCTGGCGGGGGCGCCCCGGCCCTGTGCTCGCTGTGCCCGGCGGCTCTTGGTCCTCCTTCAGCTCTCAGCTCTCAGCGCGGGGGCCGGGGCCGCCCCTTCCAGGAAGCCTCCCTGGCCCCCAGCGGAGCCAGACCCCCACCCAGCTCACAGTCCCTCTCACCTTCTGCAGTTTCTGGTTACCCCCCTTCGCCAGGCCAGCCCCCCCAAGGGCAGGGAGCAAGGTTTCCGCCCTCCACGCGGTGTGACGCACAGTGGGTGCTCATCGGCCCGGGGGTGGGGTGAGGGCAGAGGCAGTGCGCTGCTCCTGGTTCTCTTTTTATTTTATTTTTAAAGATTTTATTTATTTATTTCTGAGAGACCCAGAGAGAGCAGGGGAGCCTGATGCGGGACTCGATCCCAGGACCCCGGGGTCACGCCCTGAGCCCCAGGTAGACGCTCACCCGCCAAGCCCCCCCGGGCGCCCCGAGGGCTCCTTGTTCTGAAGGCTACATCTGGGGCCCAAGAGACGGTGTCCAGAGGGAGGATCGCACAGAAGCCATGGGCCCAGCTCCGCCAACAGGCCTGGGTTCAAGTCCCGGTCCCGCCCTCATCGTGACTGTATGACTCGGGCAGAGGCTGCCCCTGCGTGGGCCTCAGTTTCCCCTTCTGAAAGTCAGGGCTGGGGGCAGTCATCTTCCAGGTCAGCTGGCACCTCACCTTCCCTGCGGTCGCTGTGCTGGGTCCCACTGGGTTCCTGGGAGGTGGTGGCCATGGTGGCGCCCATTCTGCAGGTGCTCACCCAGGAGGCCCAGGAAGGAGGCAGGCCCCGCTTCTTTTCCTCCGAGGGGTGAGGCCCGTTGCTTCCTGGGCGCCCAGGCCTGGCCCCAACTTGCCCTCCAAGGGCCTGGCAGGAGCGCATGAGACGGGGCCCAGGGTGCGAGGTGCTCGGGCTCCTCTGAGCTCCCTGTCCTCCTAGGCTGGGAGGCCTCGTCCGGCCTTTCCACCTCCTTGCCCTCTCCAGGAGCAGAAGAGGCACAAAGCCAAGACGTACAAGAAGAAGAATCATCCTCATGCTTGACTATGTAACGACTAAACACTTTGGAATTGAACAGATACACAGAGGAGGTTAGAGGAGGTGGGAGGATGGGGCAGCAAAGAATGGCAACATTGTGACAGAAGGATTTATATCCTTCACATACAAAGAGTTCCTACAAATCAATAAAAAAAAATAAGGACACCTGGGTGGCTCAGCAGTTGAGCGTCTGCCTTTAGCCCAGGGCATGGCCCCAGGCTCCTCGGATCCAGTCCCATGTTGGGCTCCCTGCAGGGAGCCTGCTTCTCCCTCTGCCTGTGTCTCTGCCTCTCTCCGGGTCTCTCATGAATACATTTCTAAAAATCTTTAAAAACAAAACCAGGAAACCCACACCAAGAAATGAACATTAGTTCTTCACATAAGAACTACGAACGAACGGCAGTTAAAGGGACAGAGAAAAAGACCCTTGATGTTGCTCGAGGTGAAAGAAATGCAAACGAGTATGCAAATAAGAAAACGCAGACCGACCTCCTGGTTGGCAGGACAGTAGAGACGGGTCATATCCTGCGGTGTCGTGGGGTCCACCGGAGGGTGTGTGTCCCAGCAAAGGAAGTCGGCCACACCCCCTTGAAGGCCCCCGTCCAGTCCCAATCCTAACGCCTATACACCTAATAAAAAACGGTGGCACAAACAGGGACGTCCCTCAGAAGGCGGGCTGCGGCAGCGGGCGCTCGGACGTGACCCGTGTCCAGCAGAAGGGGACGCGGGAGGCGATGACAACACCGGCGTGCGAGGATTGCCGCCCTCGGGGTTCGCCTGCATATTGAGCCAGAAAAGACGTCTCGGGGGGACCGTTCAGACCAAAGGCCGGGTTGAAGGCCGGGTTGAAGGCCGGGCTGAGACCCAAGGCACCGTTCTGGGGGGAGAGAATTTGTAAAGGAAAAAAAGCAGGTATCGAAAAAGCACAGGAGGAAACGTCCCCGGGGTTCAGTGGTTACTCTGGGTGGGGGGGGACTTTCAGTTCTTACTTTATATTTATATTTAAGAAGTGGAATTAGCTGAGAAGTTGGACTTTCTTTTTTTTTTTTTTTTTTGGACTTTATTTTCTGTGTGTGCGCGCGCGTGCGTGTGCGTGTGTGTGTGTGCACGAACTTTTTAAGTTAAAAGAAAATTGACTTTTCCACCCTACGGCTAGAGCTCTGCAGCCCCGCAGAGCCACGGGGTGGGGGCACCCTCCCACTGGGGGTACGCCCCAGCCCCCTCAGTGACAGTGCTCCCCGGGCATGCCCTGGAGGGGACATGGGGCTGGGGGGGAACCCTAGTGCTCCAGGGGGGTCCCCCAGGGCAATCCAGTCTAAGTGCCACCACCTAGGCCGGTGAGGTCATTTCCCCCTGGGTAACGGGGATGGGAGCCCAAGCCACCCAGCCAAGTAGAGGCCGAGCCTCCTGGCCTCCGGGCAGGTGCCGGGGACTGCGGAGGGACGGCCCCTTCCCTGAAAGCAGGGGCAGCCCCAGGCCCTGCCCCGGAGGAACCGGCTCCTGTGAGGTCAGGGACCCTCTCCTGGGAAGGCCGTGAGCCTCGTTTTCCAATTTGTACGGAGGCCTCAGAAGAATCAAGGCCCCGCGTCCATGCCTTGTGCCCCCCCCTTCTCGGGCCTGGCTGTCCCCCGCCCCTGTGCCCCTGTCCCCACATCCGGGGGAGGGGCCGGTCCAGGCGGCCCTGACCTCTCTGCTGTGTCTCATTCTGACGAAGGCCGCCACACGTGCGGTCACCCAGCGGCCCCGAATTCCCTCTCTGCCTGGGGTTGGGCTGCCGTGGGGGTGCCGGGCCCCGGGAGGAGGCCCCTGAGGGCCAGAGAGGAATCCAGGGAGGAGCAAACCCCGGGGGCCTCTGCAGGGGGGGGGCTCTGCCTCTTAGGCCAGGCTATTACCTTCCCCGCACCTGTCGGCCTGCACAGGCTCCCCACCGCCCACAGCCCACCGCCCCCGCCAGGCCCGGCCTCAGCTGCACCCCCCTCGCGCCCGCCCCGCGCCCAGCCTGGGCCTGGCTGCAGCAGGCGCTCAGTGGACGCTGGTCCCCACTTCGCAGGTGGAGATGTTGAGGCTCAGAGGGCCGGCCTGAGGTCAGGTAGGCAGGGGACCCAGGCAGAAGCGCTGCTGCGGCCCAGGGGCTGCGGGGTCGGGGACAGCTGGTGGGGCCCGGGCTGAGGGCTGGCTGTGTGGCAGCGGCAGCTGGGGCTCCTCTGGGGCCCAACCCCCACCCTGCGTGCAGAGGGGGAGGCAGCAGCTGGCGGCGGGCCAGCTCCATCCTGGGCGGGAGGGGCCCTGCGCTGGGGCGGCCTCTCCCTGTGACTCTCACCCTCTGTCTTTGTCTCTGTGCGTCTCTGTCTCTCTGTCTCCACCGTCTCCTCTTTCCTGCACCGCCCCCCACTGTCAGGGCTGAAGGCTGAGCCCCCTTCGTGGCGTTGGAACGAGGCCTTCACCTCCACCTGCCCGGCCCTGCACAGCCCCCCTGCCCGTTATTGTCTCTATTCCTCCCCCCGTGGGAGACACCTCCCCTGGGCTCGCAGCCGGAGCAAGTCTGTCGTGAGCCTCAGTTTCCCATCTGGGGAGTGTTTGTAGAGTGTTCCCATCTGGGACCGGACACGCTGGGCACCGGCGCTCTGTGGGACCACAGGCTGCAGGTCCTTGTCCCTCCGGCTCGCGGCCAGCCTGGGGAGCAAACAGTGACCAACGAGCCGCTTCATGGGCATCTGAAGCTGTCCTGGGGGGGCCAGAGCCAAGGGGCCTGCAGGGTCTCTGGGCGGGGGTGGGGGGTGGGGGGGATGGAGGCTGGGAGTGATCCCGGTTGGCTCCGGGCCAGTGCAAAGGCCCTGAGGCCCAGGGCCACCCTCAGCCAAGCCGCTGGGTGTCTGAGCTGACGGGGCCGACCCTGAGCCCCTGCTCTCCCATTAAGGGCCCCCTGGGCCAGCCTCGGGGGTGGGGGGTGGGGGGGGGAAGGTGGTCAGGAGGGGCTGTGCTTGCAGCCCAAGCAAAGAGAGCACCGGTGGGGGGAGGGGGAGTCGGGCCAGCCCCCCAGGAGCGCTGCGGCCCAGCTCCCAGCTCCAGGCTCCCCCAACCCTGCCAGCTTGGCACCCACCGAACCTCCCTGACAATAGAATCCATCACAGCAGAAATATCCTGGGGCCTGCTGCTTAATCACCCCTTGATTTGCATTTTTGCATATTAATGACAGCAGACCTGCTAATTTTGCCGCATTCTTTTAAAGGTGCAGAGACTCTGGAACTGTGCAGGGGGGCGAGGACGGGGCTTCCTCCGCAGGCCTGGGGTCACCTCTGCCCTGGCGTCACAGGGACCCCGCCGTCTAGAGTCCCAGGGTCTTCCACCCTCAAAATGGGAGGCACCAACCACGGCATCAGCCAGGGGAACAGGAATCTGGAATGTTCTGCAGGTGGCTCCAACCTCAGCACCCCCGACCAGGAGAAAGTGTGGGATCGGGATGTGTCTTAAGCGTCTGCACCCTGTCGCTGACCAGGAGCCCCGGGGAGGGGGTGCTGCACCCCACTCTGGCCCCCGGGGCTCTCAGGCCTTTCAGCTCCCCCCACCTCCCGGCCTTCCCTGTGCTCTTGCTCTCCGCGGAGGCCCTCGCGCGCCCTGCACCACGCACGTGTCCAGGCCAGCCACCTCCACGTCCCCATCGCGGAGCTGGGACTCGGGCGGGACAGGCCGCGCCCCGGGTCACACGGGCGTGCTCGGGCTCGTGCTGCCCCCTAGTGGCGCCCTTGGGTGGGGCCGCGGGTCTTCTTGGGGCCCCCGCCCGCGGAGCCCACCCTGCCCCGGGGCACCCCTGGGTCGGGGATACCGCACGGGCTGGACTCCCCGGACCCGGGCGCGCGGGCCCCCACGGGCGGGACGAGGGTGGGGGGGACGAAAATGGGGTCCGGCCCGGCGGCCCCGGCTGACCCCGTACCCCTCGGGCGGTCCCCGCAGAGCCCGCCCGACGCGCACCGGGGCCCGCGCCCACCAGGGGGCGCCCGCGCTCCGCGGGACGGGGCGAGACCTCCGTGTGCCTCCGCGGGCTCGGACACGTGTGCACGCGCGTCCACGCGTGCCCTGGGGGCCCGGGCGCGCGCGCATCTGCGTGTCCGCTCGCGTGAGGCCTGCGTGGGTCCGCCCGCCGCGCTCGGGCGTAGTCGCGCGTGGGTCCGCATGTTCTGGCGGTTTACGCGCGTCCACGCAGGTCCGCGTCCCCTCGGTGGGCGCTGGCCCGCCTGATCCTCCCCGCCGGCGCCTCGGTCCTTCGTGGGCTGATGCCGTCCTCCCGGGGGGCCGCGCTGGCCCCAGGCACCCTGACGGCTGCACCCCTGGGCACCCAGGAAACAGGCTGGGCTGGCTGCGTGACCAGCCCCCAGGCCCCGGGGCTGTCATGGGAAATCCCCGTGGGCTCCAACAACCCCGGGGCAGTTTCCACCATTACTGAGGCTGCTGAGCACGAGGGGACCCTCCCCAATGCTCCATCACCCACTTTGTCTCTGCTCATGCGGCAGACAGGGGCCGCCTCCCCGCTACCACTCCCTGTCCACCCCCGCGAACTCCTATTCATCCTGCAGGGCCCTGTGCTCTTGGCCCCTCTTCTAGGACAGGTGCCTGGTGCCCTGGGTGTGAGGGGAGGAGGGGCCACCATGAAGGGCAGGCAGGGTGCTGGCTTCCCCCACTCAAGGACCTGCTGGGGGCCTCGGGTGGGGTCACAGCATGGGGGCTTCCAGCCCGGCTCCTGGAAGGTGGGCGTCCAAGGGTGGGTGAGTGTTCATGTGGCTCAGGAGGCTCTGCTGCGAGTACCGCGCCCCTTACCCGGGCCCCTCCCTCTGTGTCTCCCTCCTTCATGCTCTCCCGCCCCTTCCTTCCTTTCTCCCTGTCCCTCTGTCACCCCCTGGCCCTGGCCACCCCTCCAGCCCCCATGGACCATCTCCTTGGCAACGGCGGCCACAGGGTCAGCCGCTCGATCAATCTCCTCTCACCCCGGCGGCCCCAACCCTGGACCCGGAAGGTGACAACGAAGTGGGGTCAGGCTTGGGTGTCCGGGTGGGGGGATGCCGCGGGGTTAGGACCGGGGTCACTCAGGCAGCTGAGTGGGGGTGGCGAGACTTGGAGAGGGCGAGGGGGTCCCTGAGGGCAGGGTCAGCAGGGTCAGAGGTCAAGTGAGCCTTGGCTGCACTGATGGTATGCCCCCCAGCCTCTGTGTCCCCAAGCCGCGGCCTCTCCGACGTGCAGAGCCTGCGTCCGCGGCGCTCCTCGAGCCCCGGGTTTGTGTGGGGCGCCCCCGCCCGCGGCCCCACGTACTGCGGCCCCACGTACCGCTCGCAGCAAGGCCCCCTGGCCCGGCGCTGGGCACGGCTGGCGGTGGGAACCGGGCCTAGGCCCCAGCACGCCGGGCCGCAGGGCCTGAGCCGGCTGCCACCACCGTCCTGGAACGTTCTGTCCTGACTGCTTCTAGCCTAGTCCACCGTCACTGCTTCCGGAATATTCCTGCACCGTGGCCTCTGGACGGGCCCAGCAGCGCCGGGCAGCTCACGGCTACTCCCGGCAGGCAGGAAGCCATCGGGGCCTTTCGTTTGTTCCCTTTTAGGCGCAGAGCAGGCGGGGGGCGGGGGGGGGTGTCTGGGCACCAGGAGGAAGCGCGGGGCTGGGCAGGGCGCAGCGGGGCAGCGGGCAGGGGCAGTGTGGGGCCTCGGGCCCTCCGCGGTCGATCCCCGGGCCCTGCAGGGACATGGATTGCTAAGTGCGTTTGTATAGATCCTGGGACAGGTAGCCTGGGCCTGAGAGGGGGAGGCAGGGCCAAGGGGGCCTCGGGGGACCTGGGGGGCTGAGTGCAGATGCGGGTGGGAGAAGGCTGGTGCTATCTGCTCCCTCCTTGCTCCGAGCCTCAGTTTCCCCACCCGGCGGTGGGGGTGTGTGCAGTGTGGACCAGGTCTGCAGTGGCGGGGGCCTCCCGGGAGTCCCCTTTCCAGAGGAGCCCACTCCCCGCTCCGAGAGGTCGGGCTGCCGGCTGGGGCCACACAGCCTGGAGGGGCCAGGCTGCCGGGGGGCCAGTCTTTCCCCAGGGGCCCCCGGTCCCCGCGGCGGGCTCTGGGGGAGGCGGGGCGGGGCTGCGGGCCCTTTAAGAGCCTCGTTTTGGCGCCGCCTCGGGGTTATCGATCGCAGCCTTGGAAACGCGATTAGATTATCCGGCTGGGAACGGCAGGCGGCGGCGGGGGCTTCTAGTAAACGGCTCCCCGCGGGCAGGGTGGGCCCCGAGCTCGTGGCCACGGGTGCCCCCGGGCCGGGGTGTGCAGCCGCATCTACGCGGTGTGCCCGTGCCGGCGTGACTCGGGACTCACTCCCTCCGAGAATACAAGCGGGTGTCACGTTATTACTATTACCAGACAGTAACTGCGGCTCCTGCTTGGCCCCTGCGCACCCCTGGGACCCGCTGCGGGAGTCGAGGTCCCCGAGACGGTCGGGGAAACCGAGGCTGGCGGGCCGAGCGTGAGCCCGGCCCTGGGGAACCCCCTGTGAGGTCACCTGCAGGGCGAAGGCAGAGAAGCGGATTTGGGGGAGCAGCGCCGCCAGCAGCCCTACCCCTCTCCGCACCCACAGAGGCCGCTGGGAGGTGCTTGCCCTGGGCGGGGCACAGGTGCTGAAGGGGCCCCAGAGGCGCTGGCCTGGGAGGGGGGCTGGGGCCGCCCCCTGAGGCCACGACAGCCTCAGCCCCTGAGCACCCCTGCACGCTGGTCCCCAGCCTCTATGGGCTGGCTGCTGTTGAAGCAGCCACGCCCTTCACCCCCTCAGCGCCCCCAGGCAGGAGGTGAGGGCAGTAGGACGGGAGACTCAGGAAGGTGGACGGGGACTCAGGAAGGTGGACCACGGTGTTGGCAGAGCCCAGGGCGACGAAATTCTCAGCCGGATCCCTGTGTGTCCCACCGGCTGTTGGGTTGTCTCTGGGGGAAGAGGCTTGATCAAGGATTTTGGAGGCCCTGAATGTGGGGAAACTGAGGCCCAGAGTCACAGAGGCGCCAGAGGATCTCCCAGGGCTTCAGGGAGGGGCCAGGGGCTACTTCCAGGCAGAAGGTGGAGATGAGCCCCATTTGGCCCTGGAAGGCACAGTGCAACCTTGAGCACCTGGTCAGGGGTCACCTACATGGCTCTGCAGGGGCCTGACCACCCAGGGGGTGGCAGGGAAGAGGGGCCTCAGTAGAGGGGAGTGTGGGAAGCAGGCCCGGCCCTTCCACCGGGATCCCGCACCTGCCAGCCAGATGGGCCCTACATACAGCAGGAGCTTAATAGATGCAGAGCAAAGGGCTCTCAGGCCGTGTGGTGGGGAGGGCAGAGGAGGGGTCCAGCCAGGCCCCTGGACACTGTCCCCCCTGCGGGGCCCTGCTTGCTCTCTTTTCCTTCTTCCCCCCCTCCCCTCCCCTCCCCTCCCCTCCCCTCCCCTCCCCTCCCCTCCCCTCCATCCTTGGCCCCCTCCACCCCACAGCTCTCCCACTTCTCGGGTCCCTCTCAGGAGCCATTAGCAGCTGCCTCTCCAGGTGCCCCGCCCGCCCGCCCGCCAGGAGGAGCTGGGTCAGGACAGGCTGCCACCGGCCTGCTGCAGAGTCTGCATCCAGTCCCTGTCCCTGTGGGGCCCTAAGGGCCAGTGACCAGGTGGGGAAGGGGAAACAATGAGCCAGGCAAGCCTCCTGTCTCCTTTCCCTTCAGCCAAAGCCTCCAGGCCGTTCTCACGAGGCAGAAGCAGGGCCAGCCAGCGGTGGGGGGGTGGGGGCGTAGGGGGGGTGGGGGGGTTGGGGGGAGGGCCACAGGCCCTGGGGATGATAGAGATGCCCCAGGTGGGGCACCTGACGCATCCCTACCCCATATATCCCCCCAGGTTTCCTCCAGGCCCCCAGGGACCCCCACCCCCAGAGGGGCCTGCTGCTGGAGGTGAGCAGGGTTTGCCCAGGCCCAGAGGGAACAGTAGGGGCAAAGGCCCTGGGGCAGGAAGCAGTGTGTGTGGGAGGAAGGAGGAGAGGGCGCTGATGCTGGCTGGGCACCAGCCTCGTGGGGTCTCCTGGGCTGCGGGGAGGCCTTGGGTCTTTCTCGGGGGTGTACTGGAGGAGGGAGGAGGGAGGGGGAAGGCGGCAGGCTTTGACCTGCTTTGACCGGGCCCTCTGGGTGCTGGGGGCAGGGAGGAGGCCGCAGTCAGCAGAGCCTGAGCTCAGGCAGGGATGGAGAGATGGGCCGGGTCCCAGAGCCCTGGGCGGGGGGCGGGGTGGGGGGAGCCAGGTGGCAGGAGGGGGTCCGGGGCCGGGAAGGGGTGCCGGGCCGTGGCCGTGGGCCTGCTGGCCCCTCCAAAGCAGTAATTAAGGGCTCCCGGCGTCCCCGCGGCATGATGTATGTGCGCCTTAACTAATCATTTATTAGGTCACTGATGTTTCGTCAATATTAATTCATTTATTTAAACAACTCGGCTCCGTAATGAAGATGTTGCCTGAGAGGGGAGGCCGGTGGGTGGCGGGCCAGGGCTGCAGGGAGGGGGCTCATCCCCGGGTCTGGGGGTGTCCAGGGCGCCAGGGGCCAACTGAGGGGGTCATGTCCCGGGAGGTCATCCTGCTGGGCCGGTGGGGAGACTGAGGCCAGAGCAGACGGTGAGCTGCCCCGAGGCCCCTGGGCGGTCCGTGAGGATGGGTGGGACTCCGCGGGACCCCTCCCTGCCGCCCTGCCCCGAAAGGCAGACAGTGGCTGGGTGCCCACTGCCTAAACTGCTAAAAGGTTGGCTTTAAAAAAAAAAAAAAAAGATTTTATTCATTCGTGAGAGACACAGAGAGAGGCAGAGACCCAGGCAGAGGGAGAAGCAGGCTCCCTGCGGGGAGCCTGACGCGGGACTCGATCCCGGGACCCCCGGGGTCACGCCCTGAGCCGAGGCAGACCCACCGCGGAGCCCCCCAGGTGCCTGAGAGGCTGGCTTCTCCTTTACCCGCACCTGCGGCGGGGACGTAGAGGGGACGTAGAGCAAGCGCCCACGCGTCCATCCTCTGCTCCGGAGCTGCCGTCTCCCCAGCGCCCCGCGAGGGGACCCACCCCTGTCTGCCGACCTCCCTGAGTGCCGCCCGCCCCCATCACGTCCCTCGCTCTGCTTGTCTTGAGGATCGACCTCCCTGCCATCTGTTCCCCGGTCCAGCCTCACCTTGGGGTCTGTTCCACAGTGTGGGTGACACCCGGCATCCGCCCCCCTCCCCACGCAGCAGACCCCGTGGGGCCCCCGCAACCTCAGCACAGCTCCCCGCTCCTGGCACGCCGGGCACCTGCTCGGAGGCTGCTTCTGGAGGTGCCCGAGGTGCAGGGACCTGCTGGCTGAGCAGCAGCCCAGTGCCCTTGGCCGTGACCACCCCGCGGGGTGTCCCCAGTGGCCCCTTGCCTCGAAGACAACCCACCTCACCGAGTGAGCCGCACTCTTGGCCTCAGCTTCTGGGGAGCCCGCACCGCGACGCCACAGTCGGGGTGTCTGAGGCCCGCGCATGTGAGCAGGGACTGCGGACCTCGTCCTTCCTCGGGACTCTGCTGTTTAAACTCCGCGTGTGGGATCCCTGGGTGGCGCAGCAGTTTGGCGCCTGCCTTTGGCCCAGGGCGCGATCCTGGAGACCCGGGATCGAATCCCACGTCGGGCTCCCGGTGCATGGAGCCTGCTTCTCCCTCTGCCTGTGTCTCTCTCTCTCTCTCTCTGTGACTATCATAAATAAATTAAAAATTAAATTAAAAAAAAAAAACTCCGCGTGTAGGGGCGCCTGGGGGGCTCCGCGGTGGGGCGTCTGCCTTCGGCTCAGGGCGTGGCCCGGGGGTCCCAATTCGAGTCCCGCATCGGCTCCCCGCAGGGACCTGCTTCTCCCTCGGCCTGTGTCTCTGCCTCCCTCTGTGCGTCTCATGAAGAAATAAATACAATCAAAATAAAGTAAAATAAGCTCCGCGTGGAAACCCAGGCACCTCCTGAAACCTGCATCGAGGGGCAAACACACGTGAGGGTGGGGAGCGGGGGGCCCTGGCTTCTGGATGTTGGGACCCCTGGCAATGGAGATTGGGCATTTTAGGGTCCGGGATCTCAGGATCCTGTGAACTCTGGAGGCGGAGGGCACCTGTGTCCTGGGGCATCCGCGGGCCGTGGGCACTGGGTGGTCGGGGGTGGACGCCGGAGGTGACGTGGCCACCAATGCCCAGGCCAGGATTCGGACGCCTGCCTTGAGCTGGGATGCCTGGTCTCTCCCACGTGCATCTGGCAGCGGCCTCTCCCGCCCACAACCTGCCGGGGCTCCCCTGGCCACAGGTCAGACCCTACGTGGCCGGGGTGCTCCCCTCCTGGCCTTGGCACTCGCCTCCCTCCACCTCCCTCTGCAGGCGGAGCTCAGGGCCCCCCTGGCACCAGGGGTCTCAGCTTCTGCTCACTGGGCACGTGCAGGGGTCCCCGGGGAGGCGGCCAGTGGCCCTCTCGGCCTCCCTGTGGGGTTGTCGCGAGAGGAATGTCGGGGCGTCACTCCCTCCCTTGTACATCCCGGTGCGCCGCTCTGTCCAAGGAAGGGGGTGTATCTAAGGGGGGGAGGGTGTGCCCGGCAGAGGGCGGGGGGGAGGGCGCCCCGGGATGCTGCGGGCTGTGGCGACGCAGTGACCCTCAGGCCGAGGCCTGGGTTCCGGGGCCTGCGGGGTCCGCGCCCCTCAGTGAGGGCCCTGGGGAGCCTCGGGACGGCTCAAGCAGGGGACGGACGTGCCTGACTTGGCTCCGGGTCTATAAGGCCACCCTGTGTGCGAGCGGGAGCAAGACACGCTGACTGAAGGCCCCAAGCTCCGGCCCTTGTCACTGTCCTGGGCACAGCAGGGGGGCCCCCCGTGGGCTCCGTCTGTGCGCCCCCGAGGGCCTCCTGCGCCTTGTGCAGCGGGAAGCCGTGAGGCTGGCGGAGCCCGTTGGTGGCCGGTCCGGGGCTGTGGGGGCCGTGCGGTGTGGTACCCCCTGCGGTGGCGCGGGCTGCGGGGGAGGGGGTGGGGGGTGCGTCAGAGTTAACTTCCCCTTAAACAGACCTAATCGGCCCGTCCAGTCCCGCAGGAATGGCCGCGGCGGCCGCGGAGGCTGCAGCCGGATGCGTGGGCGCGGGCCGCGGAGTCCCCGGAACACGGCTGGGCACAGCAAATGACCCCAGGCCTGGGGGCGCGCAGCCCCGCCCCAGCTCCGAGCCTCAGCCTCCACCTGTGAAGGCTGTGAAATGGGGCGAGCCTGCCAAGGAACCCGAGGGGAGACGCCAGGATGCGCCAGGACGGCCGCTCTGCGACACCCGGCCGCACCTCTGCTGGATGTCCCCGCGGCCATGGCAGGGCCGGGGCCCCAGAGCCTAGTTTCGCCACATCCTGGGGGGGCCTCCTGCTCCGAGGTCACCTGGGGCACTGATTGTGCACCTGCTGTATCCGGGGAGGAGGCCAGGAGGGGCTGAGAGTCCCCAGGACGCCCTGCACCCCAAACTCTGTGGGAGGAAGGCCCCAAGTCCTCAGGAGTCACTAGGCTTGAATAGGATGCAGGGGGGTTCCCAGGAGGCCAATGTGCAGGCCGCTCACGGGTCACCCCCTGGACAAGCCTTGTCCCGTGGACATGCCCTCCCAGGGGGTCAGCGGGGGTCACTCCAGGGCCAGGACCTGGCATGCTGCACGTCTACACCCAGGTACCGGGTGCCTCCTGGGCACTGACCCCTGACCTCGGTGCTGGGGACACGGTGGCGGTGGCCGCACGCCAGTGACTTCTTCCTGTTGGTAGAGACAAACTGACGAATGTCTAAGTAGAAAACTGGAGGGCTCGGGGAGGGCTTCTTGGAGGCGGGGGTGTTGGCTGAGACCCGGGGGAGGATGGAGGGAGAGGGAGGGGTGGTCAAGGAGAAACTGAGGCCGCCGGGAAGGGACGGAGAGCGGGGGAGCGCCGAAGGGGCTCCAGAAAGGCCGAAACTTGGAGCCTGCGGGGAAGCAGGGCGGGGCAGCAGCCGGCAGGGTCCCTGCGGTCCCTGCGGGGGGGCCTGGGGTCGGTCAGCAGGGCCTCCCCCCCAGGGAGTGTTTGGACAAAATGGAGACTGATCGCCACCAGCGTTGTGGGGCCCAATGAGGCCTGAGAGAGGGAAACAGGGCTGGGGGAGGCCCCTGAAGGGGCGACGGAGGCTCTGCTTGGGAGGCGGGGAGACCTCCCCAAGGAGGGGGCTTCGGAGAAGGAGAAGGTGCTGGTGCGGTGACGTGCCAAGGCCCTGAGGCAGGCACAGCACAGAGGAGGCTTGCTTGGTGGGGCTGGGGGCTGGCGGTGGCAGGGGTGGGGTTCAGAGATGAGCTGGAGAGGTCGGTGGCTGGGGCAGGGACCGGCGGGAAGGGACCCTGCGGGGCTCCGGCAGCTGTGGAGGGAACAGTAGGATTTTCCTTCAGGAAAGTCTCCTCTGCTCCACGTGGCGACTGTGGGGCGGGGGTGGGGGTGGGGTCCAGGCAGAAATCTGGGGGGGAGGGGGCAGGGCAGCCCGGGTGGCTCAGGGGTTTAGCACCACCTCCAGCCCAGGGCGTGATCCTGGGGACCTGGGGATCAAGTCCCACGTCGGGCCCCCCACAGGGAGCCTGCTTCTCCCTCTGCCTGGGTCTCTCTCTCTGTGCCTCTCATGAATAAATACATAAAATCTTAAAAAAAGAAAAGAAATCGCTGGGGGGGGGGAGGGGGCAGCCTGGCCCAAGGGGGCAGCAGTGGGGAGAAGGGGCTGGGGGGTGAGGGACACCTCCCTGCTGGGCGAGGGGACATGGAGGGCGCCTATCCCTGACCCCCAACACCCCCCCAGCCTCCCCGCCAAGCTGTTTGGAATATTTTTCACTAATGCGCATCAGGCCCAGCCTCTCAAGGCCGCCCCTCCCTGCTCCCCGCAGGAGGTGCTGCTGACAGGGCTCTGGGAGCTCCAGGCCTGGGGTGGGGGGCGCAGCTGGGGCGGGCACGGGGGTCCCCTTCTCTGGCCTCAGTGTCCCCATCTGGGTGTGGCTGCGCGCCAGGCAAACGCACTAAGAGTGAAGGTGACGCTGGTGGGTCCCCACAACGGCCGCTCCCTGGGCAGCTGGGCTTCCGTCCCTGGGCCCTGTGGGGGGTGGGGGGGTGGCCTGAGAACCCTGCTGAGACCTGGCTCGCCCCTCCCCTGGAGGCCCGTGTGAGCGACTCCCAGACAACCCCTCTCTCCCAGTCTCACCAGTCTGAGTGCGGCTCCTCCCCCTGCCTGGCCCCCTGCAGGCTGCTTGTACCCCCCCAGGGACAGGGAGCTCAGGCTGGGGCCTGGGGACAGACGGGGGGGGGGGGGGGGGGGCAGTTCTGAGAATAGGTGGGAACAGTTCTCGGAAACCTCGAGACTTTGAGGGACTCCCCTCCCTTCTCAGAAGTGCCCCCCCCACTCCAGAACTGTGGGTGGTCAGGGCACCAGGCGGGGACCCCCTGGCCTCCCCCTGCACAGCACAGCCCCCGGGGCAGCATCCTCGGCCTCCCTGCCCGTCCCAAGGCCCCACCCCGCCCTCCCGCACCCCTCACCAGTGTCCCTCCCCCGCTGCCCTGAGCTCTGTCCTCCCTCCCTGGGGACGCTCACTGCCGTCCATGCTTCTCTGCCATCCCCAGATTCAGAGGCTTCTCTGGCCCTGTGCCCCCGCCGTCCAGCCAGTAGGAATGGGACACTCTCCCCACCCCCCGAGGCCCCCCAGACCCAGCTGCCCGGGGCCCCAGGGTGATGCTGGACAGAAGCAGCCCTACGGAGTGGGACATCTCTGGTCCCCTCCCCAAGAAACAGCCTCAGCCCGGGGACCCCCAGGTGCCTTGGTTGGCGGCCCTGGAGCGGTGGGGATGCCTGGGTGTCAGGGCCAGGAGGGGCCCCACCACGCTCCCTGCTGTTCTTTGTGCTGGGGGGGGCTCTCCCTGGGGCCTCCCAGGATGGGAGGCACTTATCCCCATCCAGGTGCAGACTCACCCAAGTCTGATGGGGTCACCCTGGTGGCCGCAGGGGGACGGTGGGGCTCCGGGTGCCTGGGCAGCAGCAGCGGGGGTGGGGGGGGAGAAGGGGCATCACCCCGCCCTGCTCCTGTGCTCCACTCAAGGAGTCTCCGGGGGAGGGTTGACCCAGCTCCTCGCGTGCTCGTCCCCCCCACACGGAGCAGCCACGACCCCCTCAGGATGGGCACCCCTGGGACTCCCGGCCTGTCGAGCTTTCATAGCCTAAAACTTCTCCAGTTTCGGCGTAAATACCCGGCCACGCACCCATCTCAGCGTCATCAGGCGGGGGACAGCCCGAGGAGGAGGGAGCCCGCGTGGGCGAGGACCTGGGCGTGGGAGGCAGACAGGCTGGAGCGGGCGGGGGCCCCGAGGCCGCTGGGCCCCGGGCCTGGGCGGGCGCAGGTGCAGCCTCAGAGGCAATCCTGGAGCTTTGGAAAAGTGGGGTGACGGGCGCCCGGGCGTGGCCGTGGGCTGAGCATCTGACTCTTGAATGGGCTCGGGTGCTGCTCTCAGGGTCCGGAATGTGCTGGGGGTTCTCTCCCTCGGCCTCTGCCCCAGCTCACCCCTGCTCTACATAAATAAACACATAAATAGCTAAAATCTTTTAAAACATAAAAATGAGGGATCCCTGGGTGGCGCAGCGGTTTGGCGCCTGTCTTTGGCCCAGGGCGCGATCCTGGAGACCAGGGATCGAGTCCCACGTCGGGCTCCCTGCATGGAGCCTGCTTCTCCCTCTGCCTGTGTCTCTGCCTCTCTCTCTCTCTCTCTCTCTCTCTCTGTGTGTGACTATCATAAATAAATAAAAATTTAAAAAAAACATAAAAATGAAAAGCCGGGTGGAACTGCCGTGATGTAAAGCTCTCCACGAGAGCCCACGGTTCAGTGATTTTTAGGGCACTCGGTCCCGTCTGCCGCATCCGGGAGGAAGCTGTGCGCGCTCCCCCCTGAGGACACGGGTGGCTCCCCCGCCCAGGGCTGGCGGACGTCCTGCTGCTGCCAACGGGCACCCCGCGGGCTCCTGTTCCTTGGGGGTAGGTGGCAGTGGGGTCGCTGGGTCGCACGGTGAACTTACATTTGTCTTTCGTTGGACCTGCCCGACCGTCGCCCAGGCAGCGGCCCCACCAGGGCTCCTCCATTTCACCCTCGCCCTCCGGGGAAGAGCGTGTGGGGGTTAGGGTGACGGAGCCAGGAGGCTTGGGGCGGGGGCCCGCAGCCCAGCCCGACCCCTGCAGACCTCTGCCCAGCCCTGCTGGGTCTTCCGCCCGCCGACCCACGGTTGCGACCGTGGGTTTCGGATCTTTGCCCGGAGCAGCAGAATGCTTAGTTCGGGGGACCGATCTACAGGAGGCCAGTGGTCGGAAGGATGAAGCAGGGTCCTCCCCTCCAGCTGCGTGCGGGTTTCGGGGCGTGGGGGTTTCCTGGTGCTGCTCTAACAGGTCGCTACCAACTTGGCCGCTTAAACCAACCGCTCACGCGGATGCTCTGATGGGCTCAGAAGTCCTAAAACCCAGGTGCAGGCAGGACCGGTCACGCCCAGGTCAACCCCTTGGGGCCCCAGGGAGACCCCCTCCTGCCCTCCACCTTCCAGGGGTGCCCCCTCCCCAGCCCACGGCCCCTCCTCCTTCCTCACCACCAGCAAAGTGGGGTCTGCCCGTCTCTGGGGCTCCCCCTGCCTCCCTCTTGGGGGGACCCCCGGGAACCCAAGGTCATCCTCACCCAGGGGCCTCCACCAGGCCCTCTCTCCGCGGGAGGTGACACGCCCCAGGTCCTGGGATCATGGGTGAACGTCCTTGGGGCCACCGTTGGGCCCATCGCAGAGGACGCCCTCCCGCACTACACCTCCCTCGCCCCCAATCCTACCGTGGAGCCAGGACACTGTTCACAGTCTCTGAGGCTGTGGGTGCAGTCTGAGCCCCCTGGGGACTCGATGCTCTCCAGCCTCCTCTGATCCCTCACTTCCTGAGTGAGCATTTATTCAGCGCCTGCTGTGTCCCAGACCTCTCCAGCAGGGTGGCTTTGCGGGCGCATGACCTGTGCAGCTGCCCGGAGTCCACCCTTGGTCTAACGCTGTGCTGTCACCGCCTTGAAACTCCTGCTAATTTGCTATTTGAACACATGTTCACTAGTGGAGTCCGATGGGACGAGGGAGCAGGCCGCGGCGGGAGGCCGCGGGCCCACGTAGCTCGCCCTTGCTTCTCCGTTTACACCCACCAGCTTCCGCATGTCAGCAGCATGTTTGCCCGTCCACGGTGACACATGGTGACGTGAAAGCAGGTCGGTTTTGCCCAGTGCAGTGTTTCAATCTTTCTGGCAAGAACAAAATGCATAGGTGTGAACAACCTGCGCAATGCGACCATGCACTTCCGGGGACGCGTGGACGGGCGGCGTGCCCTCCGACTCGCTGACACTTAAAATTGGCATTGCGTGGCAGAAAAGGGAACATTCCCGCCGATCGTCCTAATGTCTGTTTTTTCTTTATTTACATGACGTGCGCGGAACAGCAAGTGGAGGACGCCGTGACGGTGGAGGGAGACAGAGCCCGGGAGAACGGGGAAAGCGCCGCAGTTTACCGTCTTGGATGACTCTCCCTTTCCTGCTTTTTGAACAAGCAATGAGCCCTGCGTTTTCATGTCCCAGGGACCCTTGCAAATCCTGTGGCCGCCCCGTGCACGGGGGTCCTGGGGACAACATGAAAGACAGGGACCAGACCTCCTAGTGCGGGGAGACGGGTGAGAAATAAACAAGTATTTTCAAATGTAAGTTATGCAAGAAGGTGGTGTGAGCCGTGGGCGAAGTCAAGCGGGGGGGCGGTCGGGGAGGTGCAGGGTGTTTGTGTGCGACATCCGTTGAATGCCCATTATGTGCTGGTGACATCGAGTCGTGTGGGTAGAAGTGGGGCCTGCTTCTCTCTCTCAGGCCGGCCTCCCCGCAGGTTGGGAACGCGTCCCCACAAGGCGGAGCCCACGGCCTTCTGGCTCCTCAGTTCCTCCCTGCAGCTGAGGGAAAAAAATCCCAGGGAAGGTTTTGATTGGCCAGCATGGACCACATGTCTGTTCCTGGACCAATCACCACAGCCGGGAGGAGGAGCTGCCACGTGATTGGCTGGTACCCATGGTCACGGCCAACACATGATTGGGAAGGATCAAGATTGGGAGAAGACAGGGCTGGACACCTATTTCCAGGCCCAGACAGTAAGGACCGGGTCGAGGAGTGGAAGGGCAGAGGACAGGGCGTGGTTAAAGGCTATGCTTGGGACCCAGATGCCAGTTCCCAGAGAAGGGGGTGTGGGGGCTGGGGCTTTGAGGGATGACTAGGAGTTGGCCCAGTGAAGGTGTTGGGCAAAGGGAAGACCGTCAGAGAGCGAGAGAGAGAGAACAGCTGTAAAAGGGGTTGGTGTTGGAGACACGCTAAGTTAAATCCTTCCACTCCAAGCCAGGAGAGGGGGACGTTTTTCCCCAGGCCGTGAAGAAGCACAGAAAAGTTTTAGAGCAGGGAGGGTATGTAGCAAGTGTTCAAGTGAGAGGGACGCCTGGGGTCTCAGTGGTTGAGCACCTGCCTTCGGCTCAGGGTGTGACCCCGGGGCCCCGGAATGGAGTCCCGCATCGGGCTCCTCGCAGGGAGCCTGCTTCTCCCTCTGCCTGTGTCTCTGCCTCTCTGTGTCTCATGAATAAATAAATAAAATGTTTTTTAAAAGTTTTTCAAGTGAGGAAGAGCCTCCTGAAGTCAGTGTTGAGGCTCTCTAGATCGAAAGTCAGCAAACTATGGCCCAAGGGCCAAATGAGGCCCTTGTCTCGTTTTTATAAATAAAGCTTTATTGACACACAGTCATGCGGAGTCCTTCGTTCACCATCCGTGGTGCGCTGACAAGGACGGAACGGGGCGCTCCTCACAGGCTGCCCGGCCCAGGAATCCAAACGTATTTAGTGGCCAGCGCTTCACAGGCTGCTCTGGAGGCGAGGGCAGAGGTGGGAGGCCCGGGGGGACGCGGGGCCACCGGGAGCTGCGGGGGAGTCTGTGCCGGGGGGACTCGGGGCTAGATGGAGGATGTTGGAGACTGAAGGTGGGAGCCGGTGCGGGGGGTGAGGAGACCGCGCGTGTGGCTGGGAGGCGGGTACACGGAGGGTGGTCGTCGATGGGGACACGGGAGGACTCCGAGGCCAGGTGGCCGGCCAAGTCACGGGCCCAGGACGAGGGAGGGTCCTGGAGAGGCCTGGGGTGGCCGCGCAGGCCTGGAACCTCCCGTGGGGCCGACGGGGCTGGGCACGGCCTGTGGGGAGCCCCGGGAGCCTGCCGGCTGTGTTCAGAAGGGCCCCGCGAGGCCGCGTGGGAGGCAGACCGCGGTCGGGGAGCTTCTCCGTCGGCCCCGCTGCTCCGGGGGCTGCTGCGGCCTCAGGGAAGGCCTGGGGTGCCGGGACGGTCCTGCCCGGGCCCCCCAGCCACCCGCCGCGGTGCTTTCGGAGTCTGTGCAGGCACAGTCCAGCGCCAGGGCCGAGGCGTGGGTGCCGGGTGCCCACGGGGCTTGGGCGCAGCCGGGCAGAGCTCCGGACACCCACCAGAGGCCAGCGGGCCAGGCCCACGCACAATGGGGACCCTCGGCCTGCACCAAACGCTCGCCAGCCCCTCCTGTGCCCCGTGAAGGCTGCCGGCGCGGGGCCCCCCAACTTGTCCCTGCCTGGCACGGGCCCTGGTGTTCCGAGGGTGCCCGGGAGGACGGGCCGGGGCAGGGCAGCGCGATCAATAGTCCTGGCAGCCACTGGGGCGGACGGAAGCCAGACCCGGGTGGCCGCCTGCTGTCCCCCACTCCACCCTCCAGGAAGGCGGCTGGGACTCGGAGACCCTCTTGAGCGAAGCCGGGCACCCGCCTGCCACCCGGCACCCCTATCTGCCGCCGAAGGGCTCAGTTCCTGAATTGCTCCCCCGGCCGGGCCGCAGGCCTTCACCGGAGCCTCTAATAGCCTGGGCCTAATGTTTTATTGTTGGTTTTAAAAGTGTAATTAGTTCAAGTGTAAACAGAAAAACCTGCTTAATTAAGAATTTTTAAACAGGGGCATAAAGCGCTAGCGGAAACGTTGGCGAACCCCGAGCTGCTTTCATAAAATCGATCGCAAGAGGCTCCGCGCGCGGCCGGGCAGGGCGGGGGCGCGGGGGGAGCCGCCCGGCCTTCCGGAGGATGCCGCTCGCGCGGCGCGGGCCCCGGGGATCTGCTGCTTTACGATCGGGGTCTCGGCCCGGAGCCTAATGATTTTTACGCATTATTGGAGAGGACAGGCGGCCGGCACAGACTGCTTGGGAAGCCTTTGTGGGTGGCTCGGAGCTGTCCGGGGTCCCCGAGGCTGGCCGGTGGCAGAACCCCACCCTGGCCGGGGAGGCCCCGGTCCCGCGTGTCCAGCCCCCCGCGGGGCGCCCTCCGCTGCGGCGCCGTCCTGGGCGAGCCCGTGCACACAGCCGCGGACGCAGGCCGCAGTCACTGGGTCCTCGCCCGGCCGCCCAGGCCTGTCCCCGCCGCGGCTGTCGTCCTCCCCCGGCCTCAAGGGCTTCCACTGCTCCCTTCGTGCGGGCGGCGCCGCCTCCCACCGGGGATGGGGCAGTGTCCAGGGCGGCGCTGCAGGGCTGCGTGAACTGGGGCCACGGAGGAGATCCGTGGGACCGACACCGGGGAGGCACGGGTGGGTAGGACTGTCACCTATTGCCCGGAGGTCACAAAGGCCCCAGGCGTGGTGCAAACCCTCGCTCCACCTGGAAGTCTGGCTGTTGCAAACAGCACAGGGCTTGAGAAGCAGCGGAAAGTTTCCAGGCAGCAGAGTGGCCGGTGGCACTGCCCCCCTGGGGACCGGAGCCGGGGTCCGCGGTCCTGGGGCTGGGGGCCGAGCGGGCAGGGCCTGGGGCGTGGGCTCGGGCCCAGTCGCGCTCTGTCCTCTGTGTCCCATCCCCTCTTCCCACCCCCGCCCCAACCACTGCGAGAACGAGAGTACCTGGCGCTGTAGACGGGTGCGCAGGTGGAGGCTGGCAGCTGGGGTCCCACTTCCAGCCTGGGGCCTGGCGGATGGAGACGGCTTGGTGGTGTTCTTCACCTCCGCCCCCCAGGACCCTCCTCGGGTGTGCCCAGCCCTGCTCCTGAGGATGGAGACGCCAGGAGCCGCCTGCCTGAGGCCCCTGCACACCAAGCGCTGAGGGAGGCTGGTGCCGCTCTGGCTGCATCCCAGGTGTCGGATCCACCTATGGTGGCTCCAGGGCCTGAGCTTGGACCCCCGGGCGCCCTGGAGACCACTGGAGAGGGTCCAGGGTCCAGGCCCCAGGAAGAGACCCTCTGTTTCCAGAGCAAATCCCTGGAATCTGGGAGGAAGGGGCTCGGGGGACACCTCTCGAGCCATCACAGTGGGTCAGGATAGGGGCCCAGGACCTTGGCCTTCCTCTGCCCCCACTTCTCTTCCTAAGAAACTGAGATGAGGTGGGTCCCCCTTGGCCCACCTGCCCGCTAGTGTCGGCAGCTGGCCCCCCAAGGCAGTCGCCGCTCCCAATCCCAAAGAATCCTAACGATTACAATGCAGGGGGAGGCTGGCGGCCAGCACTGAGGCCTCTGCCTGGAGCCCCGCCTGCTCTCAGCGGCGACCCAGGCAGATCAATAGCTGGTGAGACAGCTGGAGGGGGGTTCTCTCTCCCCCGATTGGGAGGCGATCGCCGGGGCCGGGGGCGCTGGGTGCCCAGCACGACCTTGGGCCAGCAGCCAGGGTCAGCCTCCCCGGGCCGCCCTCTGTGGGTCTCCCTCGGTCCCTGTCCCTCCCTGTGTCTCTCCCGTCTGCCTCTCTCTCTCTCTCTCTCTTGGAATCTGAAAGAGACCCTGAGATGTCGCTGAGACAGCAACCCCGGGGCCTGCGTGCCCACCCCGCAGGCAAGCCCACCCCAGGAGCATCCCCTCCCGTGGTCTTCGGGCACCCACCCCGGCCCTGCTTGGGTCTCCTTTGTCTGAAGTGTTCAAGTCTGAGCAAACTCCCCACACGGAGAGGCCGTGACATCGCCGTGGGAAATCCCACTGGCCACGGGGCCACCGCGGCCACTCTGGTCTGTCTGCCCAGAAGGTGTCCCAGTCCCCCGGCACCGCCTGGCTCCCTGGGCACAGCCTGTTTGGACCGTGGTCATGTGTGAGGTGGGTCTGTGCTGCGGACGGACCAGCAGACCCAGGGCTCCCCCGCCTTCCCCTCCACCCCCACCCCCGCTCCAGCCCCTCCCAGGGGGACCCTGGCCCTGTCCTCAACCCTGTGGAGCTTTAGGCCTCTCATCTGCAACGAGGGGGCGAGTTCCAGGAAACGAGCGCGGTTCCCTGACACGAGCAGGGCTCTGTCCTGTGGCGTGAGAAGCAGGAGCTGGATTCCAGGGGCCCCTACAACGGAACCCCGGAATAGACAGCGGCTGCAGGTGAGGCTTGGGCCAGTAGCACAGCCTGGTCACGGGGACCCCGAGATGGTGGCCAGTAGCCTTGCCTCCCTCCTGCCCAGAGATAGAGAGAAGGAGAGACAGAGACACATCCCTGTGTCCGTCTAGGCAAGGCAAGGCCTGGGACACTCTGACTGCATCAGCCCGGGTCACATGGCCACCCGGGCCCCTCCCGCAGCCCCAGGATGGGCAGCTCTGACTGGCCCGGCCTGGGGCCTGTGAATTCCCGGGTGGAGGCCCCTGGGGGGAGGATGAGGGAGTTGGGAGGGTCTGCAGCCAGTACCTGTGTCCCGGGGTTCCTTCTTGGAGGGGGTGGACGGAGGGGCAGCAATGCCTGCACCCCTGGGGCTGTTGGGGCACCGGCGCGCCCACCGCGGTGTAGCCCCCACCTCTTTGCACCCCCAGTGAATGTGCCCCTCCTGCAGGCAGCCTTCCTGACTCCTGCGGGGGCAAGGAGGCTCAGAGAGGCCAGGAGGGGTCCTGGGGTCACACAGCAGGTCGAGCAGTCTGGCCACAGAGGTCCGCGGAGGGGGCCTCCCGGAGACAGGTGTGAAGGGGGCCTCCGGGCGGCCCCACGCTGGCACCCCAGTCTCCCTGTCCCTCCCGCAGCCCGCCAGGTGGATGGCTCCGGGGTGTTTGCAGCCCGAATGGAAGCAGGTGGGAACAGGGGGCAGTGTGTGGACGCGGAGCACAGGCGTGCCAGTGTGTGCGTGTGTGCACGTGCGTGTGCCGGGGCAAACAGCGAGGTTGCGTGGGGCACCTACACGTGCCTGCGTCGGAACCTGTCTGCACGCCCGTTGCCCGACGTGGACGTCCATGTGGTGTGCGCAGGTGTGTGTGACTGTCCGTGCTAGTGTGGGGGTGTGTGCGCCCCCGGTGCGTGCCCGCCGTCCAAGCTCGGGGCCGTGGCCTGACTGGCTCGGGCTCCGGTCCGAGGGGGAAAGGTCACCCCTGGCTGTTGGCGGTGGCAGCAGGACACCGGACGGCACTGCCCCCCGTGGACACCAGGTTGCTGGTCCCGCCGGGACAGGAAGGGGCAAGGCCGCGAGGGCCTCTGGGGGGCACCGGGCTACCACCCCTGCCCGCGTGAGCCTCCGCTCCACCCGCAGCCGCAGGAGGGGTCGCGCAGAACCCCCAGGTCCTCCTCTGCCAAGGGCAGACTTTTCTCCTTGCTTTGGGAGCCCGGGCCTGCCTTCTGGCCAGCCAGTGCGGGGTCAGGGTGGGGGTCAGGGTGGGGGTCAAGGTGAGGGCCAGGGCGGGGCCAGGGCGGGGTCCACAGTGGGGTCAGAGTGGGGGGAGGCAGGGTGGGGGGGGCAGGGCAGGGTCACGGTGGGGGTCACGGGGCGGGGGCCAGGGCGGGGGTCGGGGGGGGAGACCCCACAGCCCATGGACGGAGCCCCGTGTTTGCCCCCCAGCGGTTTCCAACCTCATGCCCAGAGTGTGCCGCTCTCCTGAGAGCCTCACAGGCTCCCCATCGCCCCCAAGATCAAACAGGGACACCCCCCATGCAGACGGCCTCAGCCCCACCTCCGAGTCAGGCTCAGCTCCTCAGCTCCGATGGGCGATGGGCGGGAGAGGAGCTCCTCCTGGTCCAGGACCCCCCCCCCAGGACAGGGAAGCACAGGGCGCTTATTCCCGGGAGAGCCCTGCTCCTGGCCTGGTGACTCGGCAGCACACGGATAGGCCTGCGCCGGAGTTGAAGCTCTTAGTTCCAGGGCGCAAGTTCCAGGGCAGCGGGGGCCGTACGTGCTGAGGAACTGGGGGCAGCGAGACGCGGCCGTGACAGCGAAGGAGGGCGAACAGTGTGGACACAACGTGGACAAACGATGTCCCATTTGGGCCACTTGGCGTGGAGACCAAAAGGAGCACAGGGCCCAGGTGTCGCTGCATTCCAGCACACTGACCCTCATCCGGGCCCCAGTTTATCCAGAAAAGTCACAGTCCATTCCTAAGCCTTTGTTTATGTATTTATTTATGTATTTATTATCATTTTTTAAAAGATTTTATTTTTCAGTGATCTCTGTGCCCAACGTGGGGCTCGAACTCACAATTAGGAGTCGCGTGCTCCACTGTCTGAGCCAAGCAGCTCCCCCTCTCAGCCTCTGTTTTCATAGGTCAAATCTGATCAAATCTCTGTCTCTGTTTCTGATTTAGTTTTATATATTAAAATAATTTGGCCTTTATTCTCATTACAAAGGTAGTATCTTAACATAGCAGACATTTTGGAGAATGCCTGTAAAATTAGAGAAAATGAAAGAAAAAATCAACGCAGTCTTTCTGTTGTGGGTTGAATATAGTGTCCCCTAAAATCCACGTGCCCCTGGGACCCTCAGAACGTGACCTCATTTGGAAATAGGCTCTGTGCAGATCTTGAGATGAAATTGTCCTGGAGTTAGGGTGAATCCTAAATCCAAAGAGCCGTCCTCGTAGGTAGGAGACGAGAAGGGACGCAGAGACACAGAGACGGTGATGCGGTGGCGGAGGCCGGGGCTGTGGGGCCACCAGGAGCTGGGAACGAAGGGCCTGAGGTGGCTTTTCCTGCAGAGCCTCCAGGAGGAATTGTGGTAGTTGACGGGGGGGGGGGGGGGATGGAGAGACAGCCGCGCGGACAGGGACAGACGTGATAAACAGGCCGCCCAAAGGATGGGCTGGTGGGTGGAGGTGCGTGGGAGCAACGTGGGAAGAGCTTCCAACAGGGCCAGCAGAGCGTTAGCTTTTGGTGGGGCTGGAAGGAGCTAGACAGCGGAACAGGTGAGCCTCTGGGTGGTGCCAGGACTGATGAATGAATGACTGAAGCTGTGATGGACAGGCGCACGCACAGGTGGACCAGACGAGGAAATATGTGTCTGCTTCAATATGTAAGTAAATGCTTTGGGGGGGCCGGGTGAATGGGCAGACGGGTGGATGGTGGACGGCTGCCTGCTTGGCTGCATCAGGATGGATGGTTGGATGGGTCTATGGGTGGGTGATGGGTGACATAGGAAGGTGTGAATGAACATATGGGGAGATGGATGGAAGGACGTATTATGGATGATGGACGGATGGAGCTATGGATGGCCGGATGGCCGGATGGGTGGACCACAGATGGACGGAGTGTAGGGGGATGGACGCAGGATGTAGGCTAAATGCATAGACGGAGTGACGGCGGGGTCTATGGTTGGATGGAAGGATGGAAGATGAAAGCCTGCACGGATGGTGGCTGGACAGATGGGGAGGTGGCGAGGTGAACAATTGTCCCCGAGAGTCCCACATCCAACCAGGCTACAGGCCATCCCTTCCAAGGCCTTGCTGGCTGGCAGGTGCTGCTCCTCCAAGACTGGACGCAGCCGCGGCCGCCCTCTGGGTCGCGGTGTCTCCTCACAGGCTCCCCTCGGGGAGGGAACACAGGGCCCCGGAGGTGGCTCCACGACCCCCTGCCACACCACCCTGCCTTCCTTCCCCCCAAGAAGGGTAGGTCCGGGAGCAATAAACGGGGTGAAGACGCAGAAAGGTAATTAATCTACGCAGGGGGAGGAGTGTTAATACCTTGAAGACACGGGAGACACACTGTCAGCTCCTACCAATTAGTGGCCTAACCTGTGTGGGTGCTTTCTGTGGCGCGGCTGAGTTGATTACTCTAATTAATTTTGCATCGACCTCATGGATCTGCCGGGAGAGCACTGACTGGCCCGGGAGACGGATGCGGCCCGCCCGCCTGCAGCCCCCCCGCCAGCCTCCCCTGCACCGAGCCGCTCGGGCTTCCCTCACCGCCCGGTCCCCAAGGTCGCGCGCGTCCTCACCTGGCCTTCGAGGTGCTGGGGACACCCGGATCGGCTTCACTGGACCCCTGCGGCCCAGGCTCCTTGTCGCAGTGGTGGACAGGAGGCGTCTCCCGAGGAGGGGTGGGCAAGTGACCCCTCAGCTGGCCTAGACACACCCACGGCCTCCGGCGGCTGCCCCACGGGACGGGGTTCAGGAGGGGGCGCCCCACGAGTCAGATGCTGGTAGCTGATAAATCTCCTCTCCTGTGGCTTCCGGCCACAGCCAGACGCACCTTCCCTGAGCCCAGGGAGCTTCCCCTGCGTCGGGGGTGGGGGGGGGGTGTCCTTCTTCCACAACAAATCAACACAAACTTGGTGGCGTAAGAATACCCCACGGATATATTTTCTGACGATTCTGGAGATCAGGAGCCTGACATGGGCCTCCCGGGGCTAAACCCAGGGGCAGGCAGGGCTGGTCCACCTCTTCCCCCTGAGGACCCTGGGGAGACCCCCTCCAGCCTTATCCCGTGTCCAGAGGCGCCCCCTCCCCGGCCTGCAGCTCCCCCCCGGCCCCGTCCTCACCGCCAGCAGCCCGGGGCTTGCCCGTCTCTGGGGCCTGCCTCCCTCTCGGGGGGACCTGGTGAAGACGCCGGGCCCCCCGGGAACCCAGGGTTACCCCCCACCTCCAGGCCTTAATGTCACCTGCCAAGTCCCCTCTACCACTAGGTTTCATACCGTGGCTCCCAGGGCTGCGATGGGGACATTGCTGGGGCCGTTCCTCGGCTGAGCACCCGGGCACACTCACTGAGGCGGGCCAGGCCCCCAGCTCCGTGGGCAGAAGCTGGACGCAGCCGTGCCTGAATGGACCTTCGGACGTGGGGTAAACAGCCACATGTCCAGGGAAAACATGGGACCGGCCCCGTCCCCACAGCACCCCGGGGTCAGGTTCGCGTCACCAGAGGGCTCCGTGTGATTTACGGCTAAAAGGGTACACACAGGCACGCCCGGTGACCTCCACCCCCAGGAAGACCTACGACGTTCCCTTCACCCCAGAGGGTCCCCTTGGGCCCCCAGCCTATGCCCCCTGGAGGTGATCACTGCCCCGACCGCCATCACCAAAAGTTAGCTCCACTTGTTCTTGAAATTCTTATCAATTGAAGCTTACGTGTGTTCTATTTTTTCTTTTTTTTAAGATTTTATTTATTTATTCACTAGAGACAGAGAGAGAGAGAGAGAGGCAGAGACACAGGCGGAGGGAGAACCAGGCTCCCCGCGGGGAGACGATGTGGGACTCGATCCCGGGACCCGGGGTCACGCCCTGAGCCCCGGCAGACGCTCACCCGCTGAGCCACCCGGGCGCCCGTGGGTGGTTTCTTTTCGCGAACACGTCTGAGAGACGCAGTCGTGATGCTGGACGCATCGGCGACTTGGCTTTCCTATCGCTCCGCAGGATGCCCTCGTGCAACGGTGGCTCGCCCATTCATGCGTCAGCCCCGCCGTGGGCATCGGGGCGGACGGACGGACGTCCAGGCTCCGTCCAGCTTGGGGCCGTGGTGGGGCCGTGGTGAGGAAATACGCCGTGAGGGACCCTGAACAGGCTTCTGTGGTGGACATAGCCCTCCTCCCTCGGGGTGGAACTGCCGGGGCGTAGGGCGAATTGATGCGGCCAGTCCTCAGGTGGTTGAACCAGCTCACACCTGCGCTGGCGTGGATGAGGGCTCCCGGCCCTCCAGTCCGGGAGGGATGACCAGCAGCCAGGACACCCCCGAAGAACCCACGACCACCATTTGATAACAGAGAGTGATCATTAGGGACACCTGGGGGGCTCAGTGGTTAAGCTCTGCCTTCAGCCCAGGGCATGACCCACCCCGGGGTCGGGCTCCCCGCAAGAAGCCTGCTTCTCCCTCTGCCTGGGTCTCTGCCTCTCTCTGTGTCTCTCATGAATAAGTAAATAAAATCTTTTTTTTTAATTAAAAAAATAAAAACGACAGTTTAGATGGGAAAGCAGCGCGTCCTGGATCCCATCCTAATGTAGGACACAGCGGCCACAGGCCTTGGGTGGAACTCAGGACAAGCCCCACCCATTTGCCCTTCCTGAAAAAAAATGAAAGAATGAGAGGCTGCAAACAGATGCAAAATAAAGAAATCCCCTAAAGAAGCCGGGGCGGGTACCTGCTGCTCTTAAACATGAATTTGGAAAGGTAATAATGGCTGCAAATAGGGCAATGAAACGGTAAATATAATTTTTGAGAGATGACATATAATATACAAACAAATAATTTTTTGAAGATTTTATTTCTTTATTAGAGAGAGAGTGAGAGCACGGACGGGCAGGGGGACAGGCAGAAGGAGAAGCAGACTCCCTGAGGGGCAGGGAGCCCGACGCAGGACTCGATCCCAGGACCCCGGGATCACGCCCTGAGCTGAAGGCGGACGCTTCACCGACAAACATAATAATTTAATAGCAAAGAAGAGTGGGACGAAATCCCTGATTGTGCCAACCCACATTGAGAGTTTTAGGGACACAGCAAAAGATTAGTGATGGGTGCGGAGCCAGTACACACTGTTCCATTAATAAAATTGCTCATTCGAAAAACACATGGTCGCCGTGGTGCTCCTCTAAAAGTGACTCCTGGTAGAACACAAAATGCTGTTTCCTTCCAAATTATTGGAAAAACATCCAGGAAGACATTGGATCCAAAGAAAGAAAGCAATCTGCAAGAGGCGTTAATGGAAGAAAAAATAAAATACGATCACATTAGCAGAGTAAAGCGAGCAATCTCTGATATGCAAATTAACATAAACGAGATACACTCATTTATTTATTTATTTTTTTAAGATTCCCAATTTGAGGCAGAGGTGAGTAGGTCACAAAACAAAATCCACTTTCACTTGCACAGAAACGACCCCGGGGACTTGGAAAGATTCAAAGCATGCGATCGCTCGGTGCGGATTTCAGGGTTGTGAGTTCGAGCCCCAGGCATGGAGATTGCTTAGAAAATGAAAGAATTGAACAATATTGGTTTCTTAGTTGCGACAAACGTGGCTTGGAAAAGTCAGATATTTGCATCAGGAGCTATCAATCATTACAAGTCTTCTGTAAACATTAAATGATTCCAACATAAAAATATTATTTTAAAACCTGAGAGAGGGGATCCCTGGGTGGCTCAGCGGTTTAGCACCTGCTTTCGGCTCAGGGTTTGATCCTGGGGACCCGGGATCAAGTCCCACATCAGGCTCCCTGCATGGAGCCTGCCTCTCCCTCTGCCTGTGTCTCTGCCTCTCTCTCTCTGTCTCTCATAAATAAATAAATAAATAAATAAATAAATAAATAAATAAACAAACAAACAAATAAATAAATCTTTAAAAAAAAAGTTAAAAAAAAAAAAAAAACCTGAGAGAAAATCTAGATGCCCTGGAGTTTGGAGATGACTTTTCTGATGTTACTCTGAAGGTGTAACCCAGGAAAGGCGTTGCTAGTCACCTGGACTGTACTAAAGCTTGAAAACTCACACTGAGAAATGCCACTAGAAGGACAAGAAGACACTCCGCAGACCAGAAGAAAATATTTGCACACGACGCCTCTGATAAAGGACCGCGATCCGCAACACACAAAGAGCACGGAAAACTCAACAACAAGAAAACAACCTGATTGAAACATGGGACAAAGACCTGAGCAGACGCCCGCCAGCGAAGATGTTCAGATGACAAATGAGCAGGTGACCAGGTGCCCTGCTTCACGGGTCGTCGTGCTTGGCACAACCAAGAGGTGAGCGGACACGCGGACTGCGCTCCACCCAGACGCGGGAACATCATTCAGCCCCGGAAAGAAGTGAGCCGTGGAGCCAAGCAGAGACGCACAGAAGCCACACACGCGTGGCTCCAGGTCTAGGACCTTCTGGAAGCAGAGCCACGGAGGAGGCGTGACAGGGTCCGCGGTGGCCGGGGTGGGGGAGGGTGATTCCACGGAGCAGGGGGTCTGTAGGGCCGGGGCCGCCTCTGTGCAAGACCACACGCGACATTAGGCAGCGAAAGCCGTGGCGCGTGCATCAGCAAGGGCGAGTGCGCGTGGACCACGCAGGCTCACCGAGGGTCACAGATGTGCCCCTGATGGGGGACACGGGTGACGGGGAGGCCATGGGGGTGTGGGGGCCGCTCATAGCTTCGGCTCAGTTTTTCTGTGAACCTACAACTGCTCTAAAAAAATTAAGTATATATTAAAAAAGAAAAAAAGGCAAAAGACTGGATAAAGCCCAGAAAGGGCCACAATTCTGACATCGGACAAAAGCAGGCTCAGAATAAAAAGAGCCCAACACCAAAGGAAGGCCATTCGTTGTTGTTACAAATATAATCCCCACGAAACGTGGCTTGCGGCTGTCACCGAAAGGACAGAGCTTCAGAAATGCAGGAGGCGGTGGCCGGAGGCCTCGCGGCCGTCCCCGCGCTCCTCAAGGTTAGAGCGACATGGATCAGCGTAGTCTAAGTAACGAGATCGAGCTAATAAGCACGTCAGGCTCTGCTAGGACAGCGGACAGACTTCCTCCCCGAGACCCAGGGGCCGCGTCGTCGGGAAGGCGGGCGGCCTCCTGGGTCCCGGGCGGTGCCCCACAGCCCTGGCCAGGTGTGCAGGCTGCCAGGAGCAGCACCAGAAATAAAAACAAAGACTGTTCTTTTAGATTTTATTTATTTATTCGTGAGAGACACAGGAAAAGGCAGAGACACAGGCAGAGGGAGAAGCAGGCCCCCTGTAGGGAGCCTGACGTGGGACTCGACCCCAGGACCCCGGGGTCATGACCTGAGCCAAAGGCAGACACTCAACCACTGGGCCACCTGGGCGACCCAAAACAAAGTCTTTTAAAAAATATTTTATTTTATTTTATTTATTTTTAAAAAATATTTATTTATTTATTCATGAGAGAGAGAGAGAGAGAGGCAGAGACACAGGAGGAGGGAGAAGCAGGCTCCATGCCAGGAGCCCGACGTGGGACTTGATCCCGGGCCCTGGGCCAAAGGCAGGCGCCAAACCGCTGAGCCACCCAGGGATCCCCTAAAAATATTTTATTTTTAAGTCATCTCCACACCCAACGTGGGGCCTGAACTCACAACCCTGAGATCCAGAGCTGCAGGCTCCCACCGGCCCCCCTCGACTGAGCCTGGCTGGGCGTTCCTCAAAAAGTATTAAAAAGAATTAATTTTTGGGTCAACATAATTCTAGAGTATTTAGGAATAACAATAATGGGAATTCTCTCCACCAAAATATACAGGTGGTGGCCGAGCACAAATCCATTGCCTTAAATGCTTTCATCGTTACAGAAAAAGAAAAAAAAAAGTGAATATAAATAAAGTCGGCAACTCAGGAGGAGAGCAGCAAGCCCAAAACAGAACTAATGAAAGCAGAGGAGCAAATTAATAAAGATAAAAGCCAAAATTAATGGCTTAGAAAAGGGGAAAACAGCAGAATTAATAAATAAATCCCACGGCTGGTTTTCTGAAGAAAAAGAAAAAAAAAATAAAGCAGTCTAAAATAGATAAACAGGCTGTGTAATCAAGAAAAACGGAGAAAGAAACACAAATGAAAATTAGGGATGAAAGAGCCTACGCAACCATAAATACCAGGGACGTTCAGATGCACCAGGATAAAGGCCTCTGTGCTAATGAACTTGAAGGCGGGAATGAATGAAATGCACGATTTTCTTGCAAAAACACAAATCGCCAGAATGGACCCTGAAAGCGGCAGGACGCAGAAGGAGAAACATGGGAGGTGCTTCCTTTTCTTGAGGCTGCAGGTCTCTGCCCAAAACAACTGGGAAGACGGGTAGTGACAAAAACCTGCACACAGAGGACCCTGAGCCCACGGCGCTCGGGGAGGGGACCAGACACGGGAGCCCCATGGGCTGTGAGTCCACGCGTGTCACACGTGCAGGACGGGCTCATCCACAGACGGGGAGGGGTCTCGGGGGGCCGGGAGGGGGTGATGGCTGATGGGGCCGGGAGTTCCCTTGCGGTTAAAGAAAAGAGAAACAAAAAAAAAATAAAAAAAAATAAAAAAGAAAAGAGAAACACCTTTGATTCCACTCACCATCCTGAAGCCTAGAAAAGGGGAAACAGCCCCGTTCTGGGTCCGTGTCCTGTCTCCCCAGCTCGTGTCCCCTCGGAACCTCAGCAGGTGACCTGGTTTGGAAGAAAGGTCTTTGCAGCTGTAACACGGCTACGAGGTCATGCTGGAGCAGGGTGGCCCCGAATCCAACGACGGGGGTCCCCTAAGAAGGCCGCGGGGGAACCCAGAGAGCCTCGCTGGGGAGACAGCCATAGCAGGACAGAGGTGCAGGTCCGAGACCCCCCACGGCGCCCCGAGACTGCCAGAGCCTCCGGGAGCCGGAAGGACGCGGGACAGACTCTCCCTCGGAGCTTCTAGGAGGAACCAGCCCCCCGGAACCACCAGGGGTAGACGTTTCTGTTGTTTGAAGCCACTCGGTGACTCTGTTACGGTCACCCCGCGAAATTAAACCAGCCCCGTCCCCCGTTACAGTATCTTACAATACCAGCAGACCCCAATACCCAAACCCTGCCGGAAATAAGACGACGAAGAAATCTGCAGGCCGCTCCCATCCATTAAAAGATAAAGGAGCACAGAGTCAAGTTCTTGTCCGGATGAATCCAGAGGTATTTAAATTTTTTTTTTAAATTTTTTTATTTATTTATGATAGTCACAGAGAGAGAGAGAGAGAGAGAGGCAGAGACACAGGCAGAGAGAGAGGCAGAGACACAGGCAGAGGGAGAGGCAGAGACACAGGCAGAGGGAGAAGCAGGCTCCATGCACCGGGAGCCTGATGTGGGATTCGATCCCGGGTCTCCAGGATCGCGCCCTGGGCCAAAGGCAGGCACTAAACCGCTGCGCCACACAGGGATCCCGAATCCAGAGATATTTGAAGAAAAAAAAAAACAAAACAAAAAAAACCACCGTCATCAAATAAGGCAGAAGTTGTGGTCGGCGTTAGGACATCCGTTCCCACACTTCAATATCCCAGCGGGTAGGAGGAGATGAAGTAAAGGCTTCGTCGGCAGGTGCCAAAAGCCTTCCACAGAAATTCTAGGTGAGACGGGAATAGAAGGCTCTGCCCTTAATGTGATAAAAAAAAAAAAAAAAAATCAGCCAGCCTCGTTATTAATCACAGGAAATCGTCACAAAATCTTGCAGAAAGAGGTTCTTGAGGGGACGCCTGGGTGGCTCAGCGGTTGAGCATCGGCCATCGACTCAGGGCGTGACCCCAGGGTCCCGGGATCGAGTCCTGCATTGGGGTCCCTGCATGGAGCCTGCTTCTCCCTCTGCCTGGGTCTCTGCCTCTCTCGCTGTCTCTCAGGAATAAATAAATAAAATCTTTATAAAAAGGGGGTTCTTGATAATCTCTTCTGCTTTCCCACTGGTGACTTGTAAGCGCCCTGAACAGGGATGCAGTGGCCATGTGGGAGCTGAGAGTAGGACATGAGGTCCACATGGGACGCTGCCCCAAGTGACTGTCCCAACTCTCTGAAGTGCAGGCCTGTGGACGGTGAGTGTCGAATGGGGGCCCTCTGGTGGGGTCAGCCCCCTTCTATGTGTTTTCCAGGAAGCCTTCTGGTCAATGCCTGTTACCGGAAGGGAGTTGGCAACTTCACCAGCGTGTTTTCACGCCCACTGGAGGTGCCAGCCCACGTGATAAGAGAGGATAATGAAATAGTCTGGGTTAATGATGGAGCAGGTGAGCGGATCTCCTGCGGGGGCTGTGAAGTCCGTGGAGGGCACCAGTCCCCCACCCCTCATTGTTTCCAATCATCGTTTCCCCTCATTGTTTCGGTCATCCTATCACGGAAACACCAAGAGGGCTCACGAAGAACCAGCAGGCAGCTTATTCGAGGCGGTTACAACGTAAATATACAGCCTCCCCCAGTCTGGCAGCCTCCAGTGAGAACATATGTTGCAAAAAATAATAAAAACAATTCATCCATGACAACAAGGATGAGAACAAAAACTCAAAAAACTCTTCAGAAAAAAAAGAAAAATGGGCACCCCCAGTGGCGCAGCGGTTTAGCGCCGCCTTCAGCCTGGGGTGTGATCCTGGGGTCCTGGGATCGAGTCCCACATCGGGCTTCCTGCATGGAGCCTGCTTCTCCCTCTGCCTGTGTCTCTGCCTCTCTCTCTCTCTCTCTGTCTCTGTGATTAAATAAATAAAATCGTTAAAGAAAAAAACCCCACTTAAGGCACATGCAGGCTGTTGAAAAAATATCAGCTCCTGAAGGACACACACAAAAACAGCACGGAATAAACAGAGATGCCCCAGTCGCTGAGCGGAAAGACCCAATAATGCAAAAATGTCGATTTCCTCTAGATTAATCCATACATTTTTATTTCGATACCAATCAAAATCCCAATCAGTTTTCTCCCTCGCCCCCTGCCACGGGGTGAAGGAGAACTGAACAAAATGATTCTAGAGTTCACGTGGCGGAAAACACACTTGGGAGTTGCCAGGATTTTAGGAGCCGTGTAGTGTCGGGGGGACTTGTTTCCGCGGAAAAGAAAAAGCAAGGGGGAAAGGATTGTGAAATTAGAATAATCAAGGAGTTACAATAATCACGAAGCTCCCCTGTCAGTGGCCTGAGAAGCACATGTCTCGCTAGTGTCGCGAGGATCGAGGTGTCTTCACTTGCAGTCGGGGGCTGCTGTTGGCCCAGCAGGTAGAGTGAGGGGGCTGCTTCCTTCGTGACTCGTGACTCGGAAGAAAACCCGCTCCCGAGGGCCTGGAATCTCTCCCAACCGCAGAGATCGTTGTAGGATGATCTTTGCAGCATATTCTTTGACTCATTTTTTTTTCTTTTATTGGAAAGAATATAAATGTCTGCATCAATCAGGGTCTCCACCACAGCAGATTGATCGCAAAACAGGCTCAATCTTCAGACTTTCTTTCGAGAGCTCTGCCTCGGCGGGGAGGGCCAGCTCCCCCCCTCCCCCCATGCCAGCTGCGCCGGGAGGTCGTGAGCCCAGCGGCTGCATCAGCCTTAGCGTCGCGGGGGGACGGTGTCGTCACTGTGCTCGGGTGTGCGAGGAGGCCACCCCCACGCAACGGAGGACAGCGGCATGAGGGCCCCGGACGACCCCCACCGGGGACCTCGCAGTTTCCTGGGTGGGATTCTGGGCCCCGCCAGAGCCGCAGTGGCCTGGTCACCCGGCCGCGCTCCTTCTGCAGCCCAGAGGCTTCCTCCAGGCCCCTGCTTGTTGGCAGGCGCCAGATCCTCACGGCGGGGGCTGCGGGGGCCGTGGGCTTCCTCAAACCAGCAACCGGGACAGGGACAGTCCCAGCCGCAGGACTGGCCATAAGGAACACCCGGCCCCCTTTGCATGAGGGCCCCGGATTAGGTGAGGCCCACCCCGGGTCACCTCCTGGTCACAGGTAACGGGCCAGGTGGGTGTTCAATGGGAGGGGTCTAGACGAGGCTGTGACTCCTGGGGGGGTCACCGCTGGTCTCCGGAGGGCGCTGCACGCCCCGAGTCACCCCGGCCATCCCGTCAGCCTCGGCAGCGCAGACAAGACCGGCAAACCCACCGTCCTGACCGAGTCAGCGGCGCGCCGGCCCGTGTGTCGGTGTAAGTGCAGGTGTCGTGCAGCATCTCTGAGACGCCTGGGGACTGACAGACCCGCCGAGGAGCCTGTGCCGGGGAGAGACGGCGCATGCACACGAGGAAACTGAGGCACGTCGCTACCCACCACCGTGGTTCAGTTTTCATGTCTGCTTTTACGGAGGCTGGACGACTTGGGAAGCCACGGGGACGGTGCCTCCCTGCGCGTCTCCTCGCCCCTCCCATCGCCCGCGAGAGCTCCTTGGTGGCCGAGCCCAGATGGGAACCAGGCAGCACAAAGCCCCGGGGGCCGGCCTCCCAGGGCGCCGAGCAGGCTGGCGAGGGGTCCCCGAGCGGGGAGACAGGTTTGTCCAGTGTGACGTCCGTCATACAGCAGTGGCTGCGTCCCCGACAAGGCCTGCACACGCACACGCAGGCACGCGGGACGGTATGGGGCCGCGGAGCCAGATGGCGCTGCCTCCCTACCTACACAGGACCTGCCCAGCATCTCCCGCGAAGGGACGAAGCCGGGGACGTGAGGCGGGCGGTGTGTGTGTGAGGCTCCTGCTTGTATGAAGTCACACACACCCACATCCTCTCCTTATCTGGGGGGTAGGAGTGAACGTGGACGGACGGACAGCCGGCCTGGGGTCAAAGCCGGGCCCACCGCGGGCCAGCTGTGTGACCTTCAGCAGGTGGCTTGAGCTCTCTGTGCCTCGGCTTCCCAACCGGGATGCTGGCTAGTGAGCCCAGGCCACGGGTTCCTGTGAGGATTGCGCGTCCCTCTGAGTGAGCACTCGGGGCAGCCGCGGCACCGAAGCGAGCACTGCGGGAGCACGGGTCTCCCTCCTACTGAGGGCACTTCTGCGCTGTTTGGGCTCCTTTGTGAGGAACATGCAAGACCATGAAAGGGGATAGATCCCCATAACTAAGGACAGTACGTCCAGCCACACTGAAGGAGGCGTGGCGATCTGGGGATAATTGAATGTCCATACCTCGGGGGTGGAGGGAGACTTTTACAGCGAGAGACCCCAAGGCAGATGGTATAAGGCAGAAAATGGTAAGTCCTGTGACAGAACATTTAGGCAAAAATGGCAGCAAATGATAAACCTACGAAAGTGTTTAAGAGTGAACGTCAGGGGCGCCTGGCAGGCTCTGTCGGTGAGGCATCTGCCTACGGGTCAAGTCATGATCTCGGGGTCCTGGGATTGAGTCCCGTGTCAGGATCCCCACTTGGCAGCGAGTCTGCTCCTTCCTGTCCTGCCCCCGCTGCTTGTGCTCTCTCTGTCAAATTAATTTTAAAAAATCTTAAAACTGAATGGCAAAGTTAATGTCCTCAATTTACAAAGAGATTCTCTACATTGTTAAGAAAAAAATATAGGCTCCCCGAATGAAAAATGGGCAAAACATCAGAACAAGCAACTCACAAAGGCAGTGACAATGGCCAGAACCGGATGAGACGATGAAGATAAGATCAGCAGAACTGAACAGAGTGACAATCCCTACTGTCCCGGTGGAGGTGGGTGTCACCGGCGCTCTGGTGAGAGCGTGGGGCGCACAGCCCTTCACAGGCCCATGTAGCGATCGTGCTCAGAAGACCTCCTCTCACTCGGCGGCACTTCAGTTTGCGAGGCCATCAGAGAAGATGCAGCACAAGGATGCTCATCACGGTATCACAGCGCTGCTCTTAATGAGAGAAAACTGTAGAGGCTCAAATGATAGGTGGCTGAGGAAGTGAACCATAGGGTCACCGTCTGACCCTCCAAGCCCACGCAGAGGTGTAGACCCCAAGAAATTGAAAACAGGTGCCCAAGCATGTATGTGTACACACGGGCCCACAGGAGCAGGACTCACAAGTCGAAAAGTGGAAATGAGCCAAGTTCCCATGCACACCTGGATGGATACACACGATGTGGTCCATGTGCCCACAGGGGTGTCCCTGGGCCACCAACCGGAGTAAGGCCCCCATGTGCCACCCCTGGGGATGGACCCCAAGCCCACGATGGTCGGGGAGGGAACCAGACACAGGAGGCCCCGCGGGGTGTGAGTCCACGTGTGTGACACGTCCAGGACGGGCTCGTCCACACGCAAGGAGGGGGCTGGGGGCCTGGGGGAAGGGAAGGGTGGGAGGTGATTATTGATGGGGATGGGGCTTCTTTCTGGAGTTTGATAGCAGACGTGATTGCATGACTGTCACTATGATAGAAACCATTTAATCGTACACTTTAAGATGTTTAATTTTATGATATGTGAATTTCACCTCAATCTTTAGAAGAAGGAAAAGGGAGATAAATAAACTCGGTTATATTGGCAGACACGATACAGCTACCGAAAGCTGTGAAAAAGATGTTTATCTACTGGCCGAAAAATGTTCACAATATTACACTAATTGGGAAAAAAAAAAAAAAAAAGAAGTCGCAAAGCAGCGTTTCGATTGCCTATTTATAAGACAGGTGTATTCACATCCCTGAGTATATCTGCGTGAGAAAAGCCCTAATGAACATGGATCAAAACGCGATGTGGAATCCTACACGGGATTCTGAAAAACCTGGCAAAATCCGAGTCAAGTCCGAAAGCTGTAACACGGAGCTCGCTTCTCACTCGTAACACACACACGGTGGGAGTGTAAGATGCTCCCGCGGGGGGAAGCTGGGGCCGCGGGGGCTGTCTTATCTTTGCAACTTCTCTGTGCATCTAAAATTATTGCAAAATATAAATAAAGTTCATTAAAAAAACAGAAAAAAAATCAGAAAAAAATAAAAAAATAAAAAAACAGAACAAACTGAATTTAAATTTTTAAAATGTAAAACTAAAGAAAGAAAAAAGGGAAAAAATAACATAAATTTTAAAAAACAGAAACAGCAGTTCTCAGAAATGAAATTATCAATGATCACGTTTCCTCCATGAAATTTATAGCATTTGCCAATCGTTTGTGACCCTGGTGACATGTTTTTTTTTTTTTTTATCAGGAAGAACGGCTAACCTCTTGGTCGCGACGTTTGAAGCCATATTTGTAAACTACTTTAATATTCAAGTACGATTATTTTTACACAAACACGTATAGGGTTGTGTCTGAGAAGTCTCAAGGTTTCTCCCCGGAATGGCAGCACAGCTCTTTTTTCACGGTGGTGGATGCTTCTCGTCATTTTACTACAATTGTGCCACCGTACACAGGCGGTGTTTATGTAATAAAAACTAATAACGAGATTTATTTTTTTTCTACCCCTGAAACTTCCCCCATGGCCTCGTGGGAATTTGCCCAATGACCTTTCCCGATACCCGCAATAATTGATCCTTAATCAAATATTCAAATGGGTG
This sequence comes from Canis lupus familiaris, assembly GCF_011100685.1. Classification (NCBI taxonomy): domain Eukaryota; kingdom Metazoa; phylum Chordata; class Mammalia; order Carnivora; family Canidae; genus Canis; species Canis lupus. The sequence goes on along the minus strand of NC_049241.1, from coordinate 57,678,516 downwards.
CTTCGGGGAAAGACACAGTGATTCGGCAACTTTGATGATAAATACTATTTCCCTGCCTTGCTCCCCGCCCCGCCCCCGCCACTCGCTCCCCCAGCCCCCACCCCGAAGTCTGGCCCCAATGTTGCCCCCCGCCCCACTGGAGTCCTGCAAATATCTTTTGGTTTTAAGAGTTCCCCGGGGAAGCCTTGTTCTAAATGAGGTGTAAAAATCTAAGCGGCACAAAAAAAATAGCGCGAGGTTGGAATCAATATTCTCTTCACAGCTCCATCGATTAACAACCATATTCTTCATTTATTAATTATGAAGGGGGTTTCAGAGCCGCTGCCTCCTTCTTTCGCTGTGACATGGCAGCTTTCCCCATCCCTGCTCCCTGCGGCTGCCTCCCCGGCTCCGGGCCGCGGTGCTGGGGGTTCAGCCTCCCCAGGGCCCGGAGAGGCAGGCAGGCACCCGTCCCCAGGGCCCGGCCAGCCACGAGCGGAGGGCTTTGGAATCAGCCTCGCAGCAAATGATTCTGCTTCTTTGCTGGTTTTTGTTCCGTTTTGTTTTTTTTTTTTTTTACTCTGTCTCCCCAAGTAAAACATAAGCTCCATGTGGGGCCTCACCTGCTTCCCCCACCTCCTGTTGTGTTTCAGTAAAGATTTCGGGGCGGGGGGTGCAGGCGGAGAGAGAAGAGGGACAGCAGCCCCGGGTGAGGGCAGCCAGGAGGAGCAGAGTCAGAGAGCGAGCTTCAGCCATGGTCAATTCTTGTGGGGTGGCCACAGAAGTCCCGCTCTGACCGCCACAAAGGCGACAGCTGGCCGCCCCTCTCCCCAACTGTGCAGGTTTCAATTTGCTCTTTTGTACAACAGCACCTCCTTCACATGAGGGGATACCTCACGTCAGCCCTTGTCTGGGCTGGACCTAGTTCTTCGTGCGTGGGTGCCATGTCCTTGGTCTTGGACTCATGGCATAGAACCCGGGCGGACTCACCCTTATCCCCAGACTGCAGCATCAGGATGGCCCAGAAATGACCACAGAAAATGCATGTGGTAGACATGAGGGGACAAGTCGATTGGTAAATCAATGAGTGGGTAGGTGGGTAGATGGGCGAGTGGATAGGCAAGTGGATGGACAGGTGGACAAGAGGGTGCATGAATCATTGGATGTATAAGACGGTGGTTGAATGGGTGGTTGAGTGGAAGGGATGATAAGTAAGTGCGTGTGTAGGTGAGTGGGTACATAGGTAGGTACGTGAATGTGTAGAAGGGTGGATGGATGGGAGAAAGGATGGTGGACGAATGAGTGAATGGTGGATGAATTGGCGAATGCATGGCTCAGTGGGTGAGTGGTTTGGTGGATGGATGGATGCAGGGATGAACCATTGGGTGTGTTGGTGAACATATGGCTTGTTGACTGTGTGGGTAGACGGCTAGAAGGATCACTATACGGATGCATGAATGGACGGATGAGTTGGTGAACGCAAGGGTAGCTAGATGAGTGGTTTGGTGGTGGGTGGGTGGATGGTTGGCTAGACGGCTGAGTGGATCGGCGGATGAATGAACAGGTGCGTGAAGTGTGGAAGACTGGACGTACAAATTGGTGAGCGTGTGGGTGGGTGGACGGATGGATGGTTAAAAGGATAGATAAATGAATGGATGATGGGCAGGAGGATGGATGGGCGAATCGGTGAGTGGGTGAGTGATGGACGGAAGGGCGAGCCGCCGGTACAGTGGTGAGTGTGCGCTTTGTTGGCTTGCGTGGGCGGATGGTGGCTGGTTAAATAGATGCACCTTGGTGAAAAGGCAGGTGCACAGGTGGGCTGGTGAGTGAATCAGTGGGCAGGTGGATGCTCGAACACATGCGTGGGCATGCTGGGAAGGGGGTGGACGAGTGGGCATATAGATGGATGAACAAAGCCGCTTTAGTGGGATTGTTTTGCGCAGGTTACCTGTGCAGCCTCTGTGCTTTGTGGGAATCCCTTGCTAAGTATTAGGTGCCGTGGGAGCAAATCTCATGCTGGCTCAGGAGCGACCAGCGTGGTCTGTGGAGCACGACACCCGGGCCCCGGGGGAAGGGGGGATCTGTAGGGAGCAGCCCAAGAAGCAGACACAGCCACTGAGTTAGGAGCTGGGATCCGGCCTAGGCCCGGGGACAGGCAGCAGGAGATGGCTGGAGCGCAGGAGCCTAGAGCCCCAGCCTCTGCCCTCCCCCCGCCCGGCCTCCTTCCCGGGGGAGCTTCTAACACCCCGCGGCCACTCCCCCCGCCCCCGCCTTCCAGGGCTCCGGTGGCCTCTCCCCCTGCAGGCGGACACCTCCTCCCCGTGGCCTGTCTGTGCCCCCCACCCCCAGTCCTTCATCCGGGCAGGGTGCTGGGGCGCAGAGCCAGGCAGCAGGAGCTGTCAGCGCCGGATCGTGGGGAGGGGCGCCTCCGCCCGAGGTCGATGGGAGCGGGGGCCCAGGCTGCGGTTTACACTGAATCCACGAAAATCACCGAAGCTTGAAAAGTGCTCAATACGCCATCGATCGCTCTCTGCTGATCGGCGCCGCAGCGAGCTGGGAGGGAGGGCGGGCGGCCCCTGGCAGCCCCACGCGGGACCGCGGCCACGCACCTGCCCCGCACAGCCTGGGCTCCGGCCCCACTGTGCGCCCGCAGAACCCGGCTGGCTCCAGCTCCCGGGGTGGCTGCAGGTGTGCGGACCAGGCCCAGCGCCCCCTCCCGCTGCCCTCAGACCGCTCCCACCCGCGCCCTGGCCGGCCCAGGGAGCTGTGTGGCCTCGTCACCAAACGCTTCTCTAGGGGTTTTGGGTGACATGGAAGTGACACAGAAAGCCTGACTCCTCCACTGCCTGGCTGTGTGACTTCCAGGGCGTTTCTCGACCTCTCTGGGCCTCAGTGGCGTTCTCTGTAAAATGGGTATTGCGGCACATGCCCCGTGGGGAATTCGGGCTTCCCCAGGGTTGACGGTTCTGCATCTCCCTCATCTTTCCGGGGCGAGCGTCCCCTTTCCCTCCCGTCCCTCTGAGCCGCGGGAAAGGTTTTCAGGCAGAGGCAAAGGGCAGAGGCTGGCAGGCTGGACACGATCTGGGGCCCTCGGGAGACCCAGAGGCCGCGGGGCCTGACCTGTCCTGGGAAGGAGGGTGAGTGGGAGCAAGGTTGGTGCAGTGTTGGGTGCAGCTCCGGTTTTCGGTCCCCAGGTGGGGGTGGGGGTGGGGGGACAGCGAGCCTCGGGATTCTGAGGGACAGGAGCAGGTCAGCATCTTTCCCTCCCAGCTCTGCCCGGTCCAGGCCCGACCTGGCCTCCTCTGCCCCAGCGACAGCGCCCACTGGCCCTTCCTCCTCAGGACTCCCTCCCCGGCTGATGCCACCCTGGCTCCCCAGGGACCTTTCTTTCTCTTTCCCCCCCCGGGACCTTTCGAGTCCAATCTGGACCACCTCTCCGCTGCTGAGTCCTCCCATATCTCCCCATGTCCCACAGCCCATCGAGCTGCACATCTAGCCACCGCCAGCCGCCCGGCTGAGCTCTGCCCATGCTCTAGCACAGCCCAGCTGTTCTCACTGGTGCAGTCACCCCAGCTGGACTTTGTCCTCCTGCCTGATTTCTGTCCCCACCCAACACACCGGAACCCCTCCCAGCCCCCAAGCTTCTGCCCCCCAGGGCCCTCCAGGGCACAGTCTCCCGGAGACTCCAGCGCTGGGGCTCCTTCAGGCTGTGTGGGTGTGTGTCCCCCAGGCCAGGACTGGGGGCTCCCAGGGGCCTGGGCACGTCAGCTGCGGCTGGTGAAGGAGAAGGTAGGAGGTGGAAGAGTGAGACATTGTGGCAGAGACTTGGGGGGGGGCACGTTCTAGGGGACACAGAGCCAGAGCCTGCCTCCCACGGGTGGGAGATTAAAGCCCAGCTTGGGGGTCCTGGCCCCCAACCCCTCATACCTTGGTGCCCAGCCCTCATCCAGCCTGACCTTGCACCCACAGCCGCCCCTGAGAGGGAGGGAGAAAAGGGAAATAGGCCAGTGGCTTCCCTCTCCAACTGGCTTCATCAGGCCCCCTCTCCGGACTCCCAACTCCTGGGACTCCTCCCTCACCCGCCCTGGTGTCTCAGCCCTCGCCCCAGAACCCCCACGGGGCCTCTGCTGGCGCAGGGGCTGCCCCCTCCCCACCCCCGTGTCCTTCTCCCCAAAGGTCAGGGAGCTAATTTCATTCCTCTGTATCTCTCACACCTCGATGATTAATAATTGAAGAAAATGTATTTCTTCGGGGGCCCGGGATAAATCAGAAATAACTACAGCATTCGTATGCCGCTGGCGGGCTGGGGATGCCCGGGAGGGGGGAGAGCCGGGAGAGGGGCTGGCGGCTTCTGAGGGGCTGGCAGTCGGAATACCACAGGAGAATCATTTCAAAACCATCATAATAGCCGCAGCAAGAATCATTCGCTGAGGACTTGCTCTGAGTGGCCGAGGCACTGTGCTGAGGCTTTTGTGGTAAAGGATCTCACTGCTTCCATTTTACGGATGAGGAAACTGAGGCCCAGATCAAGGGAACTGATCTGCCCAAGGCCATGGGGCTGGGATTCAGACTCGGGGGGTCCCGCCCCACACCTAGGACTCTGCCCAGGACCCCTCTTGGCATCTTCCCTGTAGTTGGGACCTCCAGGCTCAGTCTTGTGTGGGGTGGGGTGGTGGCCCCGCATGGGACCTGTTCACTGCCCCAGGTCCTGATAAGATCACAAGTCACTGAGGCACATCCATGTTCACAGCAGCAGGCTCCACATGGCTAAGTGGTGAAAACACCCCAAGCGTCCATCAGTGGTTGAAGGATACACACAGGGTGGTCCGTCCACACCCAGATATGACCCAGCCCCAGGAAGGAAGGGACCCTGGCACCTGTCCCCACGTGGACAGACCCCGAGGACACCGGGCTCAGGGAGGGGACCCAGACCCAGAAGGACACCTCCTATAGGTCCCCACTCCCAGGAGGTCCCCAGAGGAGGCCCGTCCACAGAGACAGAGAGGAGGTGGTGGGAGCTGGGGGTGGGGCAGGGAGCGGGGTGTGGGGATATGGAAGGTTCTGGAAACGGTGGTGGGGGTGGGTGTGCTTCATGCCGCTGAGCTGTGTACCTAGAGACGGTCACAATGGTGAATTTTATATATATCTTACCACAATTAAAAAATAAATTCTTTTTTAAAAGATTTTATTTTTAAGTAATCTCCACATTCAGTGTGGGGCTCGAACCCGCAACCCTGAGATCCATCGACTGAGCCAGCCAGGTGCTCCCAAAGGGATGCATTTCTGACACGTGCCACGACGTGGACGAACCATGAAAACACGGACGTTCGGGGAAGGAACCAGGCACATGAGGCCACGTAGCGTGTGATTCCCTGTGTGTGAAATGTCCAGAACCGGCTCCTCCTGGCAGAAAGTGGGGCAGTGATGCCAGAGGCCGGGGCCCAGTGGTGGGGAGCGGCTCGTGCGGGGACAGTGTTCCGTTCTGGGGAGATGGAAACGTTGGGAAGTGGGTAATGAGGGACAGTGGCGCCCTGTGAACATCCTAAGCCCCTCTGAATGGTACCTTTTAAAATGTCAAATTTTATGTGCTATGTTTTTGCCTGAACTAAAAAAAATAGACAAGGCTGAAGCAGCACATCCTCCTCACGGGGAGCCTGCCTGGTTTGGGGGTGCTGGCTCCCGATGGGGCAACACGCTTCAATTACTTTGGCTCCAGTTCGAGGTGCACAGATGCGGGCTCTCTAGTCCCCACAAGCTCATCCCTAAGTGATGCCATCCTGCTCCACTCCCCAGACACCATTTTGCTGTTTCCCAGAATGAAGCGCGCTGGGACCAGCCCTGCTGCCCCAGTGGGGGGGTGGGGGGTGACAGGCAGCCACGCCTCTTCCGTGGGTGGGATGCTGGGTGCCTATTTTTTTTTTAATTTATTTATGATAGTCACACACAGAGAGAGAGAGAGAGAGAGAGAGGCAGAGACATAGGCAGAGGGAGAAGCAGGCTCCATGCACCGGGAGCCCGACGTGGGACTCGATCCCAGGTCTCCAGGATCGCGCCCTGGGCCAAAGGCAGGCACTAAACCGCTGCGCCATCCAGGGATCCCGCTGGGTGCCTATTAAAGGTGATGGGGGAGGAGAAAATTCAAAGACATGAGAATATGCTCACACGATAAAGTGAAAGACCCAGACCACGTGACAGCTGGAGGTCACACGAACCATCTTGTCAAAGCCTCAGGCCTCTGTCCACATCTTCTCAGGGTCCAAGCCCAGAGCCAGTTGTACCCGACAATTCCTGGGACCCTGGAGAAGACCTCTGTGCCCACCTGTAGCGAATTGAATAGTGTCCCCACCCCCCCGAATCACATCCACCCAGAACCTCGGAATATGGATTTCTTTGGAAACATAGTCTGCACGTGTAATCCAGTTAGGATGAGGTCACTCTGCATCACGGTGACCCCTAAGTCCCATGACTGGTGTCATTATAAGAAGAGGAGAGACCTACAAAGACACAGAGACAGTCACGGGATGATAAAGGGATCTGGGCGATGCATCTACAAGCCAAGGGATGCTAAGAGCTGCTAAGGGCCCCCAGAAGCCGGAAGAGGCTGGAAGGACCCTTTCCTGGAGCCTCTGGGGGGAGCACAGCCCCGGGACCCCTTGGTCTCGGAGTTCAGGCTCCAGAACAAGAGACTGTAAATCTGTTGGTTAAGCCACTCCGTTTGCGATACCGCATCGCAGCTGCCCCCCAGAAGACACCACCAGCCTTGGGCAGGGCGGAGGAGGGCAGGGAGGTGCAGGCGGACACCGTGGCCTGCTGGCTGCTGGGTGCGCGGGGCTCTGTTCCCCACGTTCGTGCCTCCCGCGACTCTTCGTTCCCACACACCCACTGGCTCTGCTTATAAAGAGGGAGGACAAACGGTGGTTTGGAAGGGACAGGCCAGCAGCTGGAAGCCACACAGCAGGGCTGTGGGCCAGGTTGGAGGGCCCCTGTCATGGGAGGGGACGGCGAGGGGTGGCTCCAGGCGCCCCAGCTGACCCTGTGCTCCTCCCCGGCCGCGGCCCTCACCCATGTGGGGCTAAGCAGAGGCTGGCCCGGGACTCAAAGACCTTTCTCACGTCAGCACCCAGAGAACCTCTGGGCTTTAAAACCAAAGACCTCAGAGGATGAGGAGGTGAAGGGGTGGGGGGGAGGGGTGCAGTGAGGAGGGAAAGGCGGAGAAGAGGAGACAGTGGAGGAGGACGTGAAAGGAAGGGGACCACAGGGGCCTCGTGTAGGGACGCTCTGGCTTTGCTTTTCCTGTTTCCTCATCTGCTAAGCGGAGACACCTTGTCCAGCGCCCGGGATCTGCCGGAACCGATGCCTTCCACCCGCGAAGCACTTAGCACAGTGCCCGGCTCCCTGCGATGCTCAGTGACTATTATGCAGGAGACGAATCCCAGGCCCCCAGGCCGAGGGGAGGCAGGAGGCTGGGGAGAGGCTGTGCTGTGGCCTCGCCGTGCCTGAGCCGGGGTCTTCCCTCCCCGGGCCTCGGCCTCCCACCTGATGCCCACCGAGAAACAAAAGAAAGCGCTGCAAGTCACAGCTCCGAGTCCCCACGCCCCCTCCTCCGCAGGCACCGTCTTTACCCCCAGGTTACAGGTGTGACCCGCTGGAGGGGTGGGGAGCGGGGGCGGGGAACAGGATGCGAGCTCGGGCGGTCCGGCCCAACGCACACCTCCCACCTCCGGGACGAAGCCGGGCGCCGAGCGACCCCTTGACGGGATGCGGGGGGACGCCGGGCGCGGTGGTCCAGCAGGCGGGAGGCGCTGGAGGAGGGCGGGCCGCCCTTGCTGTTGTTGTTATTATTACCGACGGGAGCGGGAGGGCAGGCGGCGGCGGGGGCGGGGGGGGGCTCCCGGGCCCCTCCCTGAAGCCCTTCTCCGAGCTTATTAAGCGCCTCGGGCCGCGGCGATCGATGGCCACTGGGCGCCGGCTGCAGCATCCCTCCCGGCCGCGGGCGGCGCATGCGCGCGGGCGCCCGATTGATCGCGGCCGCCTCGGCTCCCCGGCCGCGCCGGCCCCGCCCCTCCTCCCGCCGCGTTGCCCGGCAACCGCGGCTCGGCGCGCTCCCATTGGCCGGCGGCGCGCGGGGCTCGGGGCCGCGTGGTCAGTCGGTCAGCGCGGCGGGCGCGTGGCCGGGGGCCGGGCTGCGGGCGCGGGTCGATGCCGCCTCCCGTCTGACCTTTCCCGGCGCGCGGAGGGGGCTGCGGGCGGGAAGGGGCCGGGAGGATGCAGCGGCCCGGGCCGCCTCGGAAAAAAGTTTATTGACCCGTTTCTTATCTCGGGGCCGCACGGCTTCCCGCGGTGGGGGCGGCGGCGAGGACCCCGGCCCGGCCCTCCCCGCGCCCCCAGCCCGCCCGGGGCCCGGTCCCCGCTCGCTGCCCGGAGCTGCGAAGAGCCAGACGACCCAGGGGTTCGCCCCGGGTCACCCCGGGTCACGGGGACAAGGGGCCGGAGGTGGCCCAGGGGCTTGGGGGGGCCCCCCCGCTCCTCCCCCCCCCCCCAGCAAGGAGGCCAACACTGCATCCACTGCTCCCACTGCTCGGGGCTCTGGCCCCCACACCCTCACCGCCCCTCGCCCACCGCCCTGCAAGGAGGCACCGCGGACCTAAAGTGAAATGTGATGTTGCACAGGGCCGGGATGCTGTGTGACCTGGGGCCTGAGCAGCAGCCCCTCTCTCTCACGGAGGGCCAGGGAGGGCCAGGCCCTGGCTCAAGGCTGCAGACCTCACAACAGACACTGGTTATTGGGGGTGGGGGTGGGGGTGTGTGTGCCCTAAACTTTCCAGCGCAGTGAGAAAACAAAATCCCAAAGTCGCCGACAACTAACTGGGTTTGTTCAAATGAACAAGTGGAAATAAATAAAATTAAAAATAAATAAATAAATAAAAGGGCAGCCCGGGTGGCTCAGCGGTTTAAGCACCGCCTTCCACCCAGAGTGGGATCCTGGAGACCCAGGATGGAGTCCCGCGTTGGGCTCCCGGCATGGAGCCTGCCTCTCCCTCTGCCTGTGTCTGTGCCTCTCTCTCTCTCTCTCTCTCTCTGGGTCTCTTCGTGAATAAATAAATAAAATTTAAAAAAATATAAAAGTTTAAAAAAATGAACAAGTGGATTTGGTCAAAGGAAACTTTATTGTAAAGATAAAGATGCTGTTTATAACATGCTAGGGTTCCCTGGATGGGGGCAAAAAAAAAAAAAAAACATTTCTTCCTTCTTCAGGGGGTGAAAAACAAGACTGGATCGCTAGCTGTGAATGGGTGGGTTTTTTCTTAATTTAGTGTACACAACGGTTTTGATATGCATGGCGTGCCAGGTCCGGTGCTGAGAGGTTTGTTTAAATGATCCCAGTTAACTCCCACCCCCACACCGGCTGTATCAGTGTGGTTTTACCAACGGGGAAACTCTGAATGCATTGCTAGTACCGCTTTGGAGGAAGTGGAAGAGGACAGATCTGTTGGCCACTACCTCGCCCACCTAAAATCAGCTGCGGTCACTTTGCGGGGTGGGGGGCCTGGCTGGTGCCGCTCACAGACATACCGTACAGGGCTGCTGGCTTGATGTTGCCCCCACCTACAGTTTGCATTTATGTTATTTTATTTTTCACATAATGCTGCACCTGAGGAGTGTCCAGCCCCTTCCGCGGCCTTTGCATTTCTAATTCTTAACAGCTGAGGAAGGCTGCATTGACCGGTGGATTGTGTGGGGGTTATTTTTGAAAGCAGATGCTGGAATTCAATTTTTATTTTAACCTGGTTATTGAGTGGGGAGGGGGAGGGAGGCGGCGGTTAGCCAATTCGTGTGCAAGATGAAAAAGCTGGATTTTATCAAAGGATGAGCTGTTTTGAAAATGGCTGCTTGGGTCTATAACACGTGAATGGCTCAACAGCAGCTCTGAACGAGTGTGTGTGAGTGTGTCCGAGTGGGAGTGCGAGTGTGACTCCATGTGCCTTTTAGTGTAGGATCGTGCAAGCAGATGTGCAAGAGTGGGGTTGTGTGTGTGTGCATGCATGAGTGTGAGCAGGTGCCTGTGCATGCCTGTGTCAAGGGGCACGAGTGGGTGTGTGTGCACTGCATGAGGGAGGGCAGGAAGGAAGGGAAGTGGAAGCTGTATGCAAACATGTGTGTGCCTGTGTGTGTGTAAGTGTGCACATTCATAAGTGTAAGGGGTGAGTGGGTGCGTGTGTGTGGTGTGGGTGCCTGAGTGCATTTGAGTGTATGGGTGCCTACATATGAGTGCATGCCAGTGTATAACTGTGTGAGCGTGTATGCATGTGAGGTGTGGGGGGTTGATTGTAGGTTACTTGTGAGTGTGCATACGCACGTGCCTGTGTACATGCATGTGCATGTGAGGGTGTGTGCAATATGGGAGAACCTGTGTGTGTGTCTGCATGTGTCGGGGGCGTGTGGGAGCACGTAGGTGGTGTGCACGTTGGTGTGTGTGTGTAGGCGTGTGTGAGTGTGCCTTGGCCCTCCCCCCCCCGCTTTCTGCAGCTGCTCGCCCCTGCCTGGCTCTGCCTTCTCTCCTGCTGTCCCCACCTCAGGGTCTCTGGTCTGTCCCCGCCCTCTGCTCACCTGCTCATCCTCCCTCCTGGGTCCGCCAGCCCCAGGTGCCTTGCCCGGGGAACCTTCCACGGTTCTACTTACGGGCTCATTTGGTAAATGCTGGCGCTCTCTGAGGGCGGGGGCCTGCACTGGAGCCCAGGACGGGCCGGCTGGACAGTCATCGCTGGGCCACGACACTGCCGGCCCCGGCTGTGCGCGCCCAGCACCCGGCACCACCGCCAGGGTGGGGGCCCCCTTGATAGTGGAGAAGCTGAGGCCCAGACAGCAGGTCTCCCACCCCAGGGGGTGCCTCCTGGCCCACCCACATGCCAGGCCTGACGGGTGTCAGCTCCTAGAATGCTGTCCCCGTTGGACATGCCCGGGCGCATGGATTTCCGAAGTCATCTCCCCATCTGGCTGCTTTATTAACCCAATTCGACTGATCGAATGATTGACATGTTTGCTGATTGGCTTCTCCCGCCCCTCCAGGGACCTGGGCCAGGTGCCCCCTACCTCCATCTCCACGAGTCCAGGAGGAGAGGGGAGGGAACCAGGACCCCCTCCCAGCCCTGTGTCACACACACACTCACAATTACGATGATACACGTCTGGTGATTGGGTCAATGTATGTGATCTTTCTGGAAGGCAACGCGCCAACATCTAACAAAATTAAAGGGGCAAATTCAAGGTGCAAGGGTGGTGAGGACAAGAACGTTTATCCATCATGTTCCCTGCTGGGTCCTGTAGGTGCTCCCTAACAGGTAACTGAATTTCCCCGGCCCGTGTGTTCCACTAGAAATTCGTCCCATGGTACAGGCACAGACGTGTGCCAGGATTGACGGAAGGGTATGCCCCCCGCGGCCCTCCCCGTGCCAGCGCCAGTGTGGAGCCGGCAGCAGGTGGCTGGTGGGGAGCAGCACAGGGCGCTCCTCGGCTGCACCCAAAGGACGGTGCTGACTTGGCGAAAGGCCGCCCCGCCCCGGAGGGGTTGGCAGCTCACGTCCACGCAAAAACCTGCACGCGGACGCTCACAGCGGCTTGGTAGTCGCCCAGGCTCGGGCGGACAGGACGCTGCCACGAGTGTGGACACGCAGACCGTGCTCCACGCAGATGTGGGAACATCGTTCAGCCCCGAAAGAAGCGAGCCGTGGAGCCAGGCGGAGCGCAGACCAGAAGCCCCACACACGTGGCTCCAGGTCTACGACCTTCTGGAAACAGCGACGGGATCCGCGGAGGCCGGGGTGGGGGCGCAGGGGGATGAACGCAGCCCGGGGTCCCGAGGGCGGTGAAACCCTCCCTGCGAGGCCCTAACGGCGGGCGCAGCGTCACGTGCAATGAAAACCGTGGGAAAAAATAAAAGAAAACCGTGGAAAGTACGAGGAGGGGTGGGGACCCTAATGTTCCACGTTAGTTCACGTGCGAGCGTCCTGTGGCGGCCCTAACACAGCCGTGACTTAGGCAACAGACATTTTTTTTTAATTTTTTAAAAATTTTTATTTATTTATGATAGTCACACAGAGAGAGCGAGAGGCAGAGACACAGGCAGAGGGAGAAGCAGGCTCCATGCACCGGGAGCCCGATGTGGGACTCGATCCCGGGTCTCCAGGATCGCGCCCTGGGCCAAAGGCAGGCGCTAAACTGCTGCGCCACCCAGGGATCCCCAGACATTTTTTTAAAAGATTTTATTTATTTATTTGACAGAGAGAAGGAGAGGGGGCGAAGCAGACTCTCCACTGAGCAGGGAGCCCGGCGCGGGGCTCGATCCCAGGACCCCGGGATCACGACCCTCCCACCGCCGCAGCTCCGGGCGCCCCTAAGCAACAGGAAGGTATTGTCCCTGAGCCCCGGAGGCCATAGCGCAAGGGGGGCTCTGGCGGTTGGGGGGGATCTGGTGCTTGGAGTCCCTCGGCCTGTGGAAGCCTCGCCCCACCTCCGCCCTCACGTCCACCTGGCTTCTCCCCGTGTGTGTCTGTGTCCAAACGTCCCCTTCTGACACGGACACCCGTCCTGCCGATGAGGACCCACCACGGGCCCCCTCTCCACCTGCCCCCCGAGCGAGCCCCCGCGCCTCAGTGAGGCCACGTGCACAGGCCCTGGCGGTTAGGACGTCCCCACCTTCTGCGGGGGCCACGATTCAAGCCACGGCCATTCCTAATGATGTGGAATATCGCTTCGTTAATTATGACACGCGCGGCCCGCGGTTGACAGCGGAGGAAAGGGGGTGGGGTGTGAGGCCCCGCACGCGCTGCTCAGCTCTTCTGCAAATCTTTTTTTTTTTTTTTTCTCTTCTGCAAATCTAAAGCTATTCTGGGGGCGCCTGGGCCGCTCGGTCGGTGAAGCGCCTCGGGCTCAGGTCACGATCCCGGGGTCCTGCGTGGGGCTCCCCGCTCAGCGGGAGCTCTGCTTCTCCATCCGCCCCCCTCCTCAAATGAATAAATAAAATCTTTCTTTAAAAACATTTTTTAAGGGGCGGCCCGGGTAGCACAGCGGTTTAGCGCCGCCTTCAGCCCAGGGCGCCATCCTGGAGACCCGGGATCGAGTCCCACGTCGGGCTCCCTGCACGGAGCCTGCTTCTCCCTCTGCCTGGGTCTCTGCTTCTCCCTCTCTCTGTGTCGCTCATGAATAAATAATAAATAAAATCTTAAAATAAAATAAAAACATTTTTTAAGAAAGAAAGAAAGAAAGAAAGAAAGAAAGAAAGAAAGAAAGAAAGAAAGAAAGAAGAAAGAAAGAAAGAAGAAAGAAAGAAAGAAAATGTAGCAAAAAAACGTGAAGATCCCTCAGGCCCCTCTGCTCTTCAGGCGACTCTATGGGAGGCTGTCTTGTGCCCTGAGACCCCTGAGACCCCCGAGACCGCCCCTCTGTCCTCCTAGCTCAAGAGCTTTGAGTGGGAAGGGGGCGCAGCGCGTATCTATGACTCCGTTCCTCTTCTATACACGAAGATAACGTCGCCAGCCTAACTGAAAACAGCGCTTATTGTCACTAAGAAAATAATAGTAACTGAACCCCATCCCACCCCGTCTTCAGCCCCTGTCCCGGCAGCCCCTCATTCTCAGGGCAGGGATGCACCCCTCATAACCCCAAGCTCCTCCGACTGCTGGGCCTTAGCATACGCTGTTCCCACCGCCGGGAAGGCTGTTCCCGTTTGTCTTCTGAATTAATGCCCGCTCGGCCTACGGCTCTCAGGGCAAACAGTTCCCTTCTCAAGAAGCCTCCGGGGCCCCTGCCCGGCCCCCTGTCCGGCCCCCAGCCCCTGCCCTCAGCCCCTGTTGTGCTGTAAGATCTGCACGCCCCCCCCCAGGAGCTCCCCAGCTCCCTGCGCGCACAGTAGGTGCAGGAAAGATGCTTCCAGCAATCGCAGGCCAGATGAAGCGAAGCAGAGAACCCGTGGCTGCAGGCAGGGCCCTTCGCAGCCGTCTGGAGCCCCCTCCCTGAGCCCCCAAGCCCAGGGGAGGGGGAGCAGAGGCCCCTTTAAGGGCCCAGCGCCACCTTCTTTTCTCAGCCCCAGGCACCCACCCACCTGAGCGAGCCTCAAGCAGCCCATTAAGCGATTTTTTTCCTCCACTTACAGCTACCGGCATCGACAGGGATACTCAATATCTGAGGGGCCGCTGGCCTTGGAAGAGAGATCGCAGCCGCCTCGATAAAATATTCTCTCTTGTCAGTGGCTCCCCCACCCCCGCGACGCCGCGTGCCTCATCCCCTCCTCTAATGAGCTGCTCCGCTCTCCCCTCTCTCCCTCCCCGGCCCCTCCTCAGCCCTCCAAGCTCAGCTCCACGCTTGGGGGGTGGCGGTGCGGTGGAAGGAGAATCATTCCCACTTCCTACCTGTCCAGGTCCTGGTGGGACCACTTTCCCCAGGAAGTCCTCCGGGATCGCTGCAGCCCAGGCTCCAATGCCCGCAGCCCTGATGATCTCAGGCTGTGAGGTTGCGGGGGCGGCGGGTACACAGAGTGACTGGGGTCCACGTCGGGTCGCACAGAGGGTCCAGGTGCTGAGATCCTCCCCTGTCCATTGGCCCAAGAGGGAGAGGCAGAGGTGGGCTCCGGTGATTCCCAGCCCTGGGGGGCCAGGGCTGAGCCCAGGCAGAGCCAGGCAGGAGAGGGTGAGGGCGGGGGGGGGGGGGGGGTGGCGGCCGAGACTGCATGCAGGGGGCAGCAGTGATGACCTGGGGGGGCAGACAGGCCCAGTAATAGGGGTGAGCCATCCACCTGTCAGGGATGGGGAGGGGACCGTGGGGCCTGAGCCCCGGGGCAGTGGGGGACTCAGACGGCAGCCCCTCCCAGGTCCCCCTCCCCAGGCCCGAGCCACCCGTTCAGCTTCAGCACCAAGAACAGCTCCTATACCCCGCCCCACCCCCCCTGCCCGGAGGGCCCCCCACCGCACGACCCCTAGATGGACCCCACTGCCTCCTGGCCGGTCTGCGGGGCCTCCAGGGACCCCCTTGGGCCTCAGTGTCCTCATTAAAGTCAAAACAGTGCCTCGTCCTCAGGAAGCAGGGAGGATGGGGGCAGCAGGGGTCAGCATTGTTCGCAAACTAGGGTTCCTGGTTGCAGGCTGTGGTTTTCCTCAGCACCTAGAGCACCCCAAAGTCTTCACAGGGAAGGGACTCAGGCGCACATGAATGTCTCCAGGATTTCTTTTCTTTTTTTAAGATTTTATTTATTTATTCATGAGACACACAGAGAGGGGCAGAGACCCAGGCAGAGGGAGAACCAGGCTCCATGCAGGGAGCCCAACGCGGGACTCGATCCTGGGTCTCCAGGATCACGCCCTGGGCCGAAGGCGGCGCTAAACCGCTGAGCCACCGGGGCTGCCGGTCTCCAGGATTTCAAATCGGATCCCGACCCCTTGTTTATAAAAGGGGAAACTGAGAGTGCTGAAGGATGGGGCTCAGCCCCTCCTTCCCGGCCAGATTCCAGAATCTTCTCTCCAGGCCTACAGACCTACTGCGCAGGGGGAGATGGGGAGGGACAGAGGCCTCTGGGGGGTGGGTGGGAGCACCGTCACCCAAGTACTGATCCAACATGTGGGGCGATACCAAGGTCCCCGAGGGCCAGCTCCAGCCTTGCTCTCAGGAAGCACGCAGGCCTGGGGGGAGCCAGAGGGAAAGCTCCAGGGTGGGGGGGCTCGGGGGGGGGCATGAACCCCGCTGGGGCTGGGGTTCTACCTGGGAAGGGAGCGGAAGGTGGAGAGAGGAGGAGACATTGGAGCTGGGCTCTGCAGGTAGAGTAGGAGTTTCCTAGGGCAAGCAGAGGGACAAGGGAAGAGCACGAGGCTGGGCAGGAAGGTGGGAGGACACGGCCCACTGGGGAGGAGTTGGGGGGAGCTTCCCGCTCCTGGGGAGGACGGAGGTAGACTGAGGGCCGGGCTTGCAGCTGAAGCCTGCAGGGGCTCAGCCTAGAGGAGGAGGAGCTGGGGGGTGGCGGGGGGCGGGGGGCTGGGGTCGAGCTGCACGGAGGGACCCAGGCACCCACGGGGGCTGGGGGTGGGGGGAGACGGGACCAAAGCCTCACTCTCCCGCCATTCACCAGACATCAAACCCAGCGTCTCCCCCTTCCAGGATATTAATTTTTCAGAGAAGAAAATGCTTTTTATATTTTTTTCGAGGCAAAATATTGATAATGGGCTTAATGTGCCTTTCCTGCTTTTGTGTGTTGAGAGGGCTTTTCCGTCCTGGTTGCTACAGAGGCTGCACACCGCGCCCCCCCGCCCCGCCCCAGCCCCCATCCGCAGCCCCTCACTTGGCCGCCCGTGTCGGGGAGGGGGTGTCGATCGCTGCTGAAGGCTGGCGCAGCCGCCTCCCGCCCCGAGCCCCCCACCTCCGCCTCCACAAAGCCAGACACTCGCCGCCCCACGGTGGGTCGATGCGCCCCGCCAGGGGAGCTGGTGTTTCTGGCGGCTCCAGGCTGAGATACATTTCAGGTTGTTTGAAATCGGCCTTCCTTTCTCTCGTGGCCACGGGGAAGCAGGAAGGTGGGGAGGTCCATTCATCCACGCACCCCCTCGGCCATCACCCCTCACCGTGCACCTACTGTGTACCGGCCGGGTGTGGGGCCACAGCCAGCACTTGGGCAGACCCCAGCCCCTGGCTCCCTGGAGGTGGAGTCTGGGAGGGACAGGAGGGCGCTAAGCAAAACATTCCAGGAAAAAAAAAGAAAAAAAAACACTAAATCATAACAAGACCCTTGTAAGAGAGACATGAAGTGTGAGATCATGAAACGGCAAGGGGCTGATTTGAGTTTGGGGCCCGGAGGCCTTTCCTAAGGGGGGGTGACACTAAGTGGGACCTTGAAGAGCAGGAAGAGTGGCCCCTGCTAAGCAGGACGGTGAGGAGCTCAGCCTTCCTCTGCAGGGAGCAGCCTGTGCCAAGGTCCTGAGGCGTGAGATAGCAGAATCTGCTCCCTCAGTGGTTCTCAAGCGTAAGCATGCACCAGGATCCCCCGGGAGGCCCCCCGAAGCCCAGCCAGCCAGCCCCCCACACCTGGGGATACCCTACAAGTAATTCAGCAGGTGGGATCCTCAGCCGCTGCACCAGTGGAAGAGCACCAGTAGCTTATGAGACGCAGGCCTCAGCCAAACCCCGGGGTGGGCCAAGGGGGCCCTGGAGCCAAACGACCTCTGTGTGTGTGTGTGCTCTGGGGGGTGCTCACGGAAGCCTCCCGGCCTCCACCTCTCCATCCCCAAAATGAACACCATGAGCACCCCAGTTCCCTGCAACCGGAGGAAGGACGGACCAAGAAGCTTGGTGCAGAGCCCGGCACACAGCACGTGCTCAATTAACGTAAGTGCCAGCAACGAATGTCTGTGTGATTTTTTTTTTAAGATTTTATTTATTTATTCATGAGAGACACAGAGAGAGAGAGATACAGGCAGAGGGAGAAGCAGGCTCCCTGCGGGGGGCCCGATGCGGGACTTGATCCCGGGACCCCAGGGTCACGCCCCGGGCCGAAGGCGGCACCAAACCGCTGAGCCACTGAGGCTTCCCTGTCTGTGATTGACGACGGAGCAGGAGGCCTTTGCTGAGCCAGGTGCCCGCTCAGGATGCAGGAAGCAAGAGCATGTCACCCACGTACTCGGTAGCCATTGCTGCGTAATAAAGACGCAGGACCCCCAGCGCCAAGCGAGGCGCATCTATTACGTCTCGGGTTGCAGGCATCACCAGGCTGTGCGTGGCTTAACTGGGCCCACAGGCAACACTCAGAATTCAAGTCCTTGTGGCTGTAGGACTGGCGTCCGTGGTTGCTTCCGGGCTGTTGTCTGGGAGCTGGGCTGCTCTGAGTGACCAGAGTCCGTCTCCCGACACGTGGCTCCCTCTGCGGACCCCAAATAACATGGCAGCTCGTTTCTTCGAGGCCAGCAGGAGAGTGTCTGCTAGCACGGGGTCCTGTATCACATGACACGGTCACGGGAGAGAGATCCATCACCTCTGCCCTATTTCACTGGCTCTAAGCACGTCAAGGTAAGGGGTGGGGGCTCTGCAGGAGGCCACACCAGTCGGTGGAGGTGACAGGGACCGAGCCAGCTTGCTGCTCACCGCCCAGGGCCCCGGCCATGCCTCCCGGTGGCCACAAAACTATGAATGGCCATAGATACGGGCCTCTGTGCAAGTGCTTCTCTTTTTGCGTCGCCTGCTGGGGAGCTCAGAGCCAACCCTGAGGCCCGCCAGGGGCAAGAGAACCCCCTGACGCGGGTTTAGTGAATGAATTTGTCTTCCAGCTATAGCTTCTCTCAATGACATGTCTGATCCCCCTACACCCGGCTGCCTTGGCCGACTGCCACCCCTCCACCTCAACTTTCTGGACCCCGAGCGGACCCCTAAGGACGGCATTTGGGCCCTGATGTCTCAGCTCAGTCATGCAGCCCCCCTCCCTGGTGCAATGCTGCGCAGGGCAGTGTGAGAAGCGGCCCGAGAGCCCAGCAAGGAAGTGGGTTAGGGAATCGGGACAGAAGCGGGGTCGGTTCTGGGGCGTCAGGTCTGAGAGCTGGGGCTTCGGGCACCACACGCCTTCAGTCAGAAAGTGCACAGAGACGAAGGGACCTCCGGCAGGTTGGAACAACCAGGAGGGTGACGGCTCGGCAGCGACCTCCTGCCCGGGTCCTGCACCCAGGCCTGGGATGGGGGGCGGGGGCTGCCCTCGGCATAATCACGTACCCGCGTGCCTGCACCCACACGTCATGCATCTGCCGGCAGGAGAGTCAGGCCGCCTCAGGGACACATGGCGGCTGGGGACCCACACCAGGCCTGCCCAGGACCCCTCTAGCCACCGAGCCCCCCAGATGGGGGGGGAGGGCCCAGCACCGTGGTGTGTGCTTCCTCACGCTGAGTGTTCAGCTGCCCTCGTGAACTGGACAAGCCCTGACCCCACACTCCGGGTGCAGTAGGGCCGACCCCCCACCCCATGCACATGCTCCTAGTGTGTGCCACATGGCCTGAGCAGGGCCCGGGACACCAGGGCTCTCTGCGTGCCTTCCCAGGACTCCCAGGCTGGGGAAAGAGACAACAGGCAACGGGCAGGGGGCCCGGCGGTGCGGGGAGCAGAGGAGATCCCACAGGACAGGGTGGGATCAGCTTAGGGCCCCTGTGAGGTGCTGTCTTCGGAAATCCTTCCCCTCCCCAGCCATCCTCTTCCTTGAGCCACCTGCCTCTTTTCTGCCTGGCCTGGCCCGCCCCCCCCCACCCGAACCCAGGGCCAAGTCTGCATGAGGACCACGGCTAATGCGGGTGAGCGCTTCCCACGCACCAGGGCCTGCTCCGACGCGCACCTAACTTGTATCAACTCACTACAATTCAATGTGATCCCGTTTTCCAGATGCGGAAACCGAGGCACAACACATTGGGCGCCTCACTCAGAGTTCGTGAGCAGGGCCCTGAGTCCGCACCGCAGTTCTGGAACTGTCAGGTAGCCAGAGAGCCGAGGCGTGAAACGGGACCCATTGCCCTGGCCTTGCCCACCTGCCGGGGGCGGGGGGGCACCTAAACTGAGGCTGACGGACTCTCCAATGGTGCCCAGGGATGCTGAATCCAGGACCGCCGCCCCACTCTGAGCGACCCCCAGGACACCCGACTCTGGCCTCTGGCCTGCTTGCCCCACTCTCAGCCCCCTCATCTGCGCCCCAGCGAGAGGAGTCGGACGACGAGGGGGGTTTGTGCACAGAACACACCCGTGAGGCGAAGGCGGGTCAGCCTGAGGCCGCCTGCCCCACTTGCTGCGGCCCTGCTGCTGCCCAGGGGGGTCCCCTGCTGTCCCGTGGGGGTCCCCACGGGCTGTGGCTCGGCCGCACAGACTGGAGGGACAAGGAGCAGCCCCCCTGCCTGCCCAGCCCCTCCCCACCCCCCACCCTCTTCTCCTCCCTCCTCCCAGGCCCAGCTGGAAGCCCAGGCTCGGGCCCTGGTCCTCTGGGTCCCTCTGGCCTCACCGCCCACCTGTTTTCGCTCCCTGAGCCTGGGGCAAGGACACAGCTGGGTGGCCGCACCTGCCACGCGCGGTTTCTGAGCCTCTGCCAGGTGCACTCGAGTTTGCCCTGCGTGTGTGGTTTGTGTCCATTCCACGGCTAAGCCAGCGATGGGGGTGAGGGGGTGCTGGGCTGGCCCCGGATCGTGCGTGGGCACCAGAAGGCCCTCAGTCATGTTCCCCATCATCGCTGGGCACCACGGCACCCACGGGACGATGGCACCCCACACGCTAGGGCTCAGTTGCCCCACAAAGCAGCCAGGGTGGGACTCAGTCTCTCCACGCAGGAAATGGGTGAGTGCAGGAAGCCGCCCCTGGGGGGCTGAATCAGCCACAGCCCCACGTAGCGAGGTGGGGGGCTAGGGGCTGGGCCTACACACACCTGCCTGCACCCCATCTTCCTTTCTGCATCTGGGGTCCTCAGGTCTTTGATCTTCCCAGGCAGCTGAGAGGTACCTGCTCTGGGAGGTGGTCTCACCTGGGACACAAGCAGGGGTGGACCAGGTGACCCTCCATCCTTCTGACCCCTCCCGACAGGGGGCCCTCCCCACCAGCCTGTGCCCTATGGACGCCCCCACTGTCTGTGTCTCCCCAGCTCCAGGCAGGGGTGAGGGGAGGCAGGGGCTCGAGGAAGCTCTGTCCTCCACCAAGTCGCCCAGCCAAGTCCCAGGAGAGGCCCCGAGAGGGGCCGGCCCCAGCCTCCCAGGCGCAGGGACTTCAATAATAGAAATGTGTTGTTTGTTTTTTAAAAAATGAGGGAGGAAGAGAGGGAAGCCCAGCGATTCCTCTCGCAGTCGCAGAAGTGCAGGGATTTATTACGGAGGCAATGACAGAGGGAACGTGGGGATGTGGGGGCTGCTCCGAGGGGCTGGGTGGGGTGCTCGGGAGGGAGGTGGGCTAACCCGCAGTTACAGCGTTAGCGGCGGGTGGGGGGAAGGGGGGAGGACAGAGGAGGGAGGAGGCCTGAGAGGAAGAGAGTGGGGGAGGGGAGGGGCAAGAGCGGGGTGAGAGGAGCCGCAGGACTCCCCTTCCTTATGCGGCGGGGAAACCGAGGTGGCCCTCAGCGCCCCAGGTCCCAGGGCTCTGCTTCTCCGCCGCCTAGGCTTCCCCAAGGGTCAGCTCCTGCGGTCCAGGTGGGGCGGCCGTGTCCTTCTGGGGGGAGCCCGTTGACCCTTCCCCTCTGGGTCCCTCTCATGTTTAACCGGCTGCTGGGCTGCGTGGGAGGGTCCAGGAGCACCCCCACCCTCGTCCAGGCTGTGAGCAGCCCAGCACCCGGCTGCTGGTTCCCAGGCCCCAGATGTGGGCGGTGGGCGGGCTGTCTCTCCCCGTCCCTCCCACAAACCTGCAGTGGGGAGGGGGCATGGGTCCCTGGGATTGTCACATGACTGGTCAGAGGAACGTTCTGTGCACCTGAAACCCCTGCCTCCCAAGGTCACCGGGACACAGCGCTGCCAGCTGGACACACCCACGTGTCCACGCAACACGTGCAGACTGCAAGTCCCTGAGGGCGCGGAGCCAGGCCACCCAGCCCTGCAGGCCCGGCGGTCGCAGGCCGCCAACCTACCTCCCGGTGCCTGTTTCCTCATCTAGAAGGGGGTATAACCAGAGCGGCTGCCCCGCGGTCCCACCTCCAGCAGCTCACAGGAGGCACGCGGGGGAGGGGCAGGCAGTAGAAGGGGGGCTCTGCTGGGCGTCTGACTCCCCGGGGGAATCTGGGACCCCTCACCCCTGGGCAGGGCGGAGTGACGCAGGGGAACAGCGCCCACCCCCCAGCAGGGACTCACCTGCCAGGCTCAGCTAAAATCTCTGCCCCCCACACACATGTGCCATGGGCTCGGTCCGTCCCCACCACATCCGTCCTGAGCCCCACTCCTGCACACCGAGTCTGGGAACAGTTGTTCTAGAGGCTGCCTGGCCTTCTCCCTCTTGGCATCGGGACTGGCACTCAAGGCTTGGCCCTGACACCGCCCCCACTCGGTCCGCTTTATCTCATTGACTCATTCAACATGTATTTCCTTAATGAAGGCCTGTGAGGAGCCCAGGGACCCGAACGACAATCTCTGGGGCCCTGGCCCTCCCCTGCCCCTGCCCCCGCCCCCCTCCCCGATCCTAAGGGGTCTTTCATCCCTTGCACCCACCCCATGCAACTCCTACACATCCCACAGGACTCAGCCTCAAGGTCCTCTGCAGGGAAGGCCCCTGCCCTGCCCCTGGTCCTTACCAGGAGGAAGAAGGACCAGAAGGACGGTGTCCATCCCTCCTCCCCCTCATCCCTCCTCCCCCAGCCCAGGAGCCCCGGGAGGGGCAGAGAGGCCTCAGCTCTGGGGAGGGGCTGCACGGGGAGCTTTGCTCAAATCCAGGGAGCGGCCCAGTCTCGCCCCCCCACCTGTAGGGCCTGCACCCGGACCCCAGCGCCCCTCCGAGAGGGCCCCCCACACCCAGGGAGGCAGCGAGGGGGTGGGGGCCGTCTGCCCTGCGGGATGGACGCGGAGTCTCTGCCTCCCCCTACTTCCTGGCCGGGCGGAAAGGGTGCCATGTGTTCAGATAAATGGCGCGTTAATGGGGCGCCAGGTCGGGGCGAGGCTGCGCAGCCGGATGCGCCCGGTTACCTGGCGCGGGGCGCCCGACCCTCCCCGAGCAGGAGCGCGGCGTCCTCCGCCCGGCTGGGGCCTCGGGCTCCCGGGCCTGTGCCCCCCGCCTCGGCGCGGCGCCCCGGGGTCCTTGGCCCTGCGCTCGGGGTGTCCCAGCCGGGGGGCCGGGCTCCGCAGGCCAGCGCCGCGCCCCGGGAGAGGCGCCCCGACAGCGCCCAGGGCCGCCGGCCTCCGCAAGGCCCCGCCGCGCCCCCGCGCCCGCTCCGGGGGTGCGCGCCCCTTTCCGCCCGGCGCGGAGCTCCCCGGATTAGATGGAGACGTTTACGTGTTTAATTGTTGCAGGAACCTGCCTTCCGGGAAGGGCGGGGGCGCTCGGGCTGCGCGGGGGCGGGGGTCTCGCTGGGCCGCGGGGGCCGCAGCTCCGCGGGGGGCGGCGGGGGCGCGGGGGCGGCGGGGGCCCCTCCGGAGCCGCGCGCCTGACGCGGGTTTCGCTGCGCCCGGGAACCTCCGCCCTCCGCGCCCGGCCCCCAGCGGCGAGCGGAGCTGGGCAGTGGGGCGGCTCCAGCGGCTCCCGCCCCCTCCCTCAACCCCAGGAGCCCGCGACCCGCGTCCGGCCGACCTGGCCTCAGTTTCCCCGACTGCTCGCCGCTGGGCAGACTCGTAGTGTCCTCTCCAGCTCGCGAAGGAGGAGGGGTGCTCTCGACCAAGCCCAGACGAGACGGTCGGGGCCTGGCGAGGGGGGGACGATCGTGCCCCCGGGCCGCTGGCTGCGCCTCCCCCACCCCACCGGGCCTCACCTTTCACTACCTGGGCGTCGCAGGCTCGCCCCGCCCGGCTCCGGACCGCGCCGCGCTGGCCTGGCGCAGAGGAAGGGGAAGCAGGTGGAGGAGGAGGGAGGAGAGGGAGCCGACCTCGGGCGCCCCGGGGGGTCACTCTCCAGATGGGGAGACTGAGGCAGGGACGGGGGGGGGGGGGTGTCCGGGCGCCCTCCCCTTCCTCCGGCCTCCACCGCCCTCCCCGGAGGACAGAGGGGCGCGGCGGGGGAGGGATCCCCTCTAACTGCGTCCCTGCCACTCCCGGCCTGCGGGGCCGCGTCGCCAGGAAGGGGACAGCACCCGGGGCCCCAGGGTCACACACAACCCCGCGCCCCGCAGACGCCCGGCCCCGGTGCCCCCGCGCAAACAAGAGCCGTGTTTGCCGAGAGCGCGACGGGCGGCGCGGCCCGGGAGCGATGAGGATTCGATGGAGCCACGCGGCGGGGGCAACGGAGCCCGGGCGGGCGCGGGGATCGATCGGGCGCAGCTGTCGCCGACCCGCCCGCGGGAGCATCCGCCCCAGGCCCAGCGCCCCCGGGCACGGCGGACAGCGGGCGGGCAGCTTCGGTCTCCAGCCCGCCAGGGGCGAAGCCCCGATGTCGTGGCGCCCCAGGTCCGGCCCTCGGGCGGTACCCCGCCCAGCCTCCGAGGTGGAACCTCTGCGCGCCCAGCCCAGCCCGGCCCGACCAGGATCCCCACGGGGCCTGAAAAGCCTCGCACCCTCCCCCCAAATCTGAATCAAGTCCTCCGACCCCGCCTGAACGAAGGCGCAGAAGTCTGGCGGGAGGCTGAGGGCCTACCGAGCCCCGGCCAGGATTTGGGGGCGTGGGCAGGTTCCGGGGACTGGAAGTGGGCCGGTGCGAGGCCAGGCTGCGGGGCAGCTGGAAGGGGACACCCACCCGCACTATTTATTAAAACCTTCCTCTAATAAAGACCCGGGTGCACAGAGGCCGGTGACTTTCATTTCGGTGGGGAAGAATCGAATCACAAAATCAGCCACGGGGGCGGAGGGACCTGGGGGAGGCCCCAAAGGGAAAACCTGGGGTCTGTCCCCCTACTCTGCTCAGCTGCGCCACCGCAGGGGCCAGAACCAGACGGGAGGGGCTGGACCGCAGTTGGTTACGGAGAGTTTCCAGCTTGGGAGGGAGACCAGCTTGAAGCCCCGGAGGCGGCTGGGCTCCCGGGGTGGGGAGGAGGCCGGAGCCGGGCACAGAGAGGGTGGGCGGCAGCCCGAGGCAGCCCAGCGCGCACTGACACGGCCCGGAGTTAAACTCGTTTTCCTGTGGGGGATACTGAGGCTGGAGAGCTTCGGCGAGGTGGCCAAGGTCCCCCTAGGAGGGAGGATGGGGGTTTCCCTGCCCCCATCCAGCCCACCCCCCACCGCAATTTGCCTAATGACCTAAGATCGATCAGGGCCCGAGCCTCCCGCCTGCCCCGGAGCCGGCTCAATTCTATTTTACTAATTACTAAAAGGCCGCTGGTGGGGGAAGCCGGTTCAGGGGTTCCAGGGGCCTCCTTCCTCGCTGGATGCTGGCAAATTTTTGTTCAACCTCCCAGTGGGAGCGCAGCCCCTCTGGGGAGCAAGATCCCTGTTCCCCGAGGGAGTCCCAGGCCAGGCCGGCGGCGGGGTGGGGGCCTGCTGGCGGGGGGCCAGCCGCCCTGCGCTGCGGGTCTCGGCCCAGGTGGGGGGGGCCTGAGGCCGGGGGCTCCGCCTCCAAGCCACTGGCTGGCATCTTTTTTTTCTCAAAATGGACGCTTTCTTCTTGAGAAGAGCCCTACACGCTTGTGATATAAATGAAGTGATAATGGAGCTGGGGGAAATACATAAAGAAGGAAGCAAAAGCCTGCATGATGTGGGCCCCCGTGGGGCACCCTGAGTCCGCACTTGGGGGTACTTTCTTCCGCCTTGGTTTTCCCGCCCCGGCTCCTCCACCCTGCCTGAGCTGCACTTCCTGGGCCTGGGATGTGATCATTTTATGGAGCCTGATTGATTTTTAGATCCCACGATTATTTTTAATTATCTGTGATTGTTGGAGGGTAGAAATGGGGGGCTCAGGCTGGGGCTCAGCACTATCGAACCCGCCTCCCAGACCCAGTCTGCATGGGGAGGGGGATAGTCAGTGATCTGGACTCCCGCTCTCCATCTCTGTCTTCCCACCTGGAAAATGGGTGTAAGAATGGAAAATGTGGAATCACATACAATCCCCAGAATGGAAAAGCCCGGGGGCCGGACCTGGGCAGTGTGAACACTTGGACAGAACCCAGGGACCAAGGGGAAGGCCAGCCCTGGCACCACCAGGACTGAGGCGGCGAATGGTGGCTTGACCCCTTCTTGGGACTACGTGAGGAGAGGGTGCGTGGCTGGAAAACAGGAGGCAGCTACTAAAAGCTGAGTCGTGAGCACGAGGCACCGACCCACTGACCGGTCTGCTTTAGCCCTATCCTCCCCAGGACTTGGACCAGGCTGTTCTCCTGTGTGATCCCTCCAAGCAGGAGTCCTGCTCATCCAGGCCCCCCAACTCCCTTGTGCTTAGAGACAGCACCCCTCCCCCAGCTGGCTCAAAGGTAGCGGGCAGGAAAGCAGCCCCCCCATCATGGAGGGGAAGGCAGACTCAGAACGGGCCCTGGCACAGGGGCCAAGCTCAGCCCTGTTCCACATCCACAGGGGAGGGGAGAGGTGGTGAAGGGGGGTGGAGGGGGGTGAGGGGTTTGCATGGAGTGGGGGCTGGCTCCCTGCCAGGGTCTTCCATCCCCCCACATTCCCCCCACCCCCCAGCAGCAGCTTACAGCCCAGGTCGTCCCTGCTGAGATGGGCCTGCCTGGGGGGGGGTGGGGGCTCCAGCAGAGGCCTCACTGGCTTTCCCCCCAAAGGTTAAAGGGTGGGGTTGATTTGGGGATGCCCTCCCCACTCTGGCCTTGAGACAGAGGCAGTCTTTGGTGGCAGGCCTGGTCACGGGGGTTTCCCCTCTGTGATCCGCCTCTTACCCCACTGGAGGGATCCCGGAAGGGGTCGTCTTTCTGAGGGCAGGAGCCTCCCTGTGTCTCCCAGTTCTCAGGTGTCCCTGGGCCTCAACTGTCTCCAGGTGGGGAAAGGAGCACCTTCACTCCCCCACCCAAAAGAGCAACCTTGGCCTTGGACACGGAGGCTTCTTAGGAAGGAGAGAAGACATGTTCTCTGCCCCACTGCGCTGGAAAAGGACAGGGGCCTTTAAGGGTCACCCCGAGCTGCTCCCACGCTGGAGATGGAGGAAACTAGGAGAGCTTGTACGTGGGAGGTGCCTTCGGCACCCTGGAGGTCCGGTGCTGCAGTGTACAGCTAGGGAGACTGAGGCCCAGGAGCAGCTCCAGACACTTGGGGCAGAGAGCCCCTGAGGACCCGGCTTTTCAGCAGCACCCCCTGGAGAGGT
Source organism: Canis lupus familiaris (assembly GCF_011100685.1). Taxonomy (NCBI): domain Eukaryota; kingdom Metazoa; phylum Chordata; class Mammalia; order Carnivora; family Canidae; genus Canis; species Canis lupus. Next base: position 57,651,692 of record NC_049241.1, on the reverse strand, counting down.
GGGAGGGGCAGGGACTCCCTGTCGAGTGCCGGTTAGGAGGACCCTGCCTCCCCGGCCTGTGTGCGCCCCTGGAAGCGGGGGACGGCTGGATGGCGGCCCCCACCCAGCCACATTGCTGCGCACTCCCTGGAGGCGGACCTGGGGGGCGTCGGGCGGGACGTAGCCCCCTGACCCTCTGCGAAGAGGCGCAGACAAGAGCGCCGCAGCCGCACCTGGGGCACAGTGCGCCCTGGGAACCCCTCCCCAGGTGCGCGGTCCGGCCGCCCCCGGGGCGCGGCGGGCGCAGGCCGGGGACCCCGGAGCCCGAGCCTGGCCCGGTCGGCGCGCCCGGCGCTCGAGGGGGCCGGGGCGGGCGGAGAGCGAGGCGGGAGGCGGCGGCCGGGGAGCGGTGGGCGGGGGTGCTGACGTCAGACCCGGGCCCGGGCGCCGGCGGCCGCTCCCCCGCCACATCCTGGTGGCCGCGCTCGCAGCCGGGCCGGGCGGTGCGCCGCGCAGCCGGGCAGCCTCGCGCAGCCACCGGGGAGCGGGCGGGGGCCATGCGGCGGCCTTGAGCGCGCCGGCCGGCGCCGAGGAGCGCGCGGCGGGCGGCGGCCGAGCATGGAGCTGAGCCTGGAGAGCCTGGGGGGCCTGCACGGCGTGGCCCACGCGCAGGCGGGCGAGCTGCTGAGCCCGGGCCACGCGCGCTCGGCGGCGGCGCAGCACCGCGGCCTGGTGGCGCCCGGGCGCCCGGGCCTGGTGGCCGGCATGGCGAGCCTGCTGGACGGCGGGGGCGGCGGCGGGGGCGCCGGGGGCGCGGGCGGCGCGGGCGGCGCGAGCGGCGGCGCCGACTTCCGCGGGGAGCTGGCGGGCCCGCTGCACCCCGCCATGGGCATGGCCTGCGAGGCGCCCGGCCTGGGCGGCACCTACACGACGCTCACGCCCCTGCAGCACCTGCCGCCGCTCGCGGCCGTGGCCGACAAGTTCCACCAGCACGCGGCGGCCGCGGCGGTGGCCGGGGCGCACGGCGGCCACCCGCACGCACACCCGCACCCCGCGGCCGCGCCGCCCCCGCCGCCCCCGCCGCAGCGCCTGGCGGCCAGCGTGAGCGGCAGCTTCACCCTCATGCGCGACGAGCGCGCGGCGCTGGCCTCCGTGGGCCACCTCTACGGGCCCTACGGCAAGGAGCTGCCCGCCATGGGGTCGCCGCTGTCGCCCCTGCCCAACGCGCTGCCGCCCGCGCTGCACGGCGCCCCGCAGCCCCCGCCGCCGCCGCCGCCGCCGCCCCTGGCCGCCTACGGCGCGCCGGGCCACCTGGCCGGGGACAAGCTGCTGCCGCCCGCCGCCTTCGAGCCGCACGCCGCGCTGCTGGGGCGCGCCGAGGACGCGCTGGCTCGCGGGCTGCCCGGAGGCGGCGGCGGCGGCGGCGGCGGCGCGGGCGGCGGGGGCACCGCGGGGCTGCTGGCGCCGCTGGGCGGGCTGGCGGCCGCCGGGGCGCACGGGTCCCACGCGGGCGGCGGCGGCCCGGGCGCGGGCGGCGGCGGCCCCGGGGCGGGCGCGGCGGCCGAGGAGATCAACACCAAGGAGGTGGCGCAGCGCATCACCGCGGAGCTGAAGCGCTACAGCATCCCGCAGGCCATCTTCGCGCAGCGCATCCTGTGCCGCTCGCAGGGCACGCTCTCCGACCTGCTGCGCAACCCCAAGCCCTGGAGCAAGCTCAAGTCGGGCCGGGAGACCTTCCGCAGGATGTGGAAGTGGCTGCAGGAGCCCGAGTTCCAGCGCATGTCGGCGCTGCGCCTGGCAGGTAGGAGCGCGGCGCGCCCCGGCGGGGCTGGCTCGGCCTCCCCAGCACCGAGCAGGGTGGCCCGGGGCACCCCAGCCCCTTCTCCCGCGGGCCCAGGACTCCCCGGCAGGAGGCCGGAGTGCGATCTGTCCCCTGCCCGTCCGTACTGTCGCCGCCGAAAGGGAGAAAGGGCTTGCGCCGCCTCGCCCCGCGGCAGCCCGGCGGCCCTCCCGGCTGGGGAGGGGTCCCCGGCTCCCTCCACGCTGTGGGGAGGGTCCCCGAGGCCGCCTGCAGGGTGGCCCATTGTGTGTGTGCTGTGTGCAGGGGGCGGCTGGAGGCGCCGCCGCAGCCCCGCGGCCACTCCCCTCCTCCCGCAAGGCCCGGCTGCGCTTCCCGCTCGGGGAGAGCCGGACCCCACCGGCCGCGGCGCCAGGAGGCCAGGCCCGCCCGCGCTCAGCCCTCGGCCCAGAGCGCGCTTCTTTGTAGCTCGGCCTGGGCGATCGATAGCCCCCTCCCCCTCTCCGGCCGCTGGCAAAGGTCACCGGAGCGGCGGGGGAGGGGCGGCCCCGGGGACCCTCGCCCGGAGGCCCGGAGGCCCGGAGGCCTTCACACCCCGGCCGCCTGCCCCCCGAGCGCGGGTGCCAGGGCTGGGGTGCGCGCCCCCGCGGCCGGCTTTCCCCTTGTTTCCCTCATCTCCACCTCTGTCGGGGCAAACCGGCGTCTATTTATTTTTCACTTGCTCTGGCTGTGCTCCCGCTCCTCGTCCGTCTCCCACTCTCCGTCCCCTCTCGGTCCCTCTCTCTGGCTGACTCTCAGCCCCCGGCCCTTGGGGACCAAGCTCCCTCCCCCCTCCCAGCTGGCAGCAGCTGTGTCCACACCTGCCCCTGGCGAGGCGGCCTGGCCGGGCTCCCTTCTCCTGGGTGCCTGTGGGGTGCAGGAGAGCCCCTGCCACTGTCACCAGGATGGGCCTGCCCCGGAGGGGGTGTCTATCCTTGGCGGCAGGGGGAGGGGGCTGCGGCCGCCCCTGCCTTGGGGACAATAGCCGGCTCGGGCTCTGGATCGATCGCTTCTCTGCACACAGGGGCAAGTGGCGCTGGAGTGGCTGCCTCTCAAACTAGGCGCCCCTGTAGCAGGGAGGGGGGAAGGATTTGTGTCGCGAGTCCACCCGGCGAGGGAGGGGGCTTGGAGGGGGGCGTAGGTTGAGGGATGGAGAGGGGTCTGTGTTCGTTCCCCCCCTCCCCCGGCATACTGGGCAACCCCGGGGAGCCTGCACTCACACCCGGCCTCAGTTTCCCCTTCTGCGGAGTGAGGTGACAAGCTGAGCCTCCCATAGGCTTCTTAGATTCTCCACTTGAGGGAACGGGAAAATAAATTCTCCTTCCTCTGTGGCAGGTGACCCAGCGTGCAGGGAGGTCGCTGTGACATGTTAGAAATGGCGTTAGGAACCTAGGCGGGTTTTGTGGAAGGGCAAAGCCTGCTCCCCGTCACCCGTGCAAGGACGTGGGTGTGCTCACGGAGCACACTAGTCACACCAACACACAGCCACAGCCTGCTGTGCCACGGAGGTGACAGTGGTAGCCTAAAGGACACCCGCATGCCCCACAGGGCTCTAAGGTGTTAGACACTAAGTGACATCCTCCAGACCTGGCCGACAGGGGCATTGGATGTGTGGCCATGGCAGCCACCTTCTACCTCCCCCCCTCCCAGCGCATGTATTTTGGGGGACATGGTGTCTGGCTTGGGTGCACCCCCAAAGAATGGAGGTCACTTTCCATTTTTCTCACAGACACGTATGGGGCCACACAATTCAGGGCTCCCCGGAAGGTGCGCCAGGGTCCCCCAAGCCACAGACCCACAGATCGCGGGTCGGGCGACCCCGCAGAGGCCCATGTGCACTTGGGGCATCCTTTCCGGCTGCTGCTAGCACTGCAAGAGGGGAAACTGAGTCCTTGTTGGCGTCCTGGCCGGGTCTCCTGGGCTCTTGTGGCTGTGGCAGCAGGCTCACCTCCGCGCCTCAGTTTCCCCTTCTAAAGAAGGAAAATCGAATCCGTGGTGGGGTCAGGAGCGCCTGAGGGGTGAGGGGGAGCGCAGGGGTCGCGCCCGGGGCGGGGTGCTCGGCCTGGGACTCTGCTCCTCCTGCCGCTGCCCACGCGGTGACCGCACCCACCCGCGGGCTCGCAACCCGCACGCTCCGACCCGTCTACACTGCGGGGCTCGGCCTGCCTGCGAGTTAGAGGTGGCGGCGGCCCAGGGCGAGGGGTAATTAGGCGCCGGCGGCTCAGAGGCCTTTAGTTCCGGTCGCTGCGCAAATGAAAAGCGGTTAAGTGGCGGCAAATCGCCCCGGTTAGGGGGAGGCAGCGGGGCGTCCCCTCCCCGGCCCGCGCCCGGCTCCCGGCCTGGAGGGCTCTTGCCCGCGCCTCCCCCTGCACACTCCCCGCCCCCGCCCCCTGCACACTCCCGGGCCCCCCTCACCCCCTGCACACTCCTGGGCCCCCCTCACCCCCCTGCACACTCCCTGCCCCCACCACCACCCTGCACACTCCCAGGCCCCCCCACCACCCTGAACACTCCCGGGCCCCCCTCACCCCCCTGCACACACTGCCCCTCCAACACTCCCGGCCCCCCCACCCCCCTGCACACTCCTCCCCCCCACCCCCCTGCACACTCCCGCCCCCCACCCCCAGGACTCGCAGCCCCACGGCCCAGCCCGGTGCTCAGCTCTCCTGCCTCCGGCGAGGCCACTCGGTGGCCGTGGGCACAGGCACAGGGGCCACGAGACAGACAGGGCCCACGAGGGAGGAGGACACCTGTGGAGAGATGGACTCGCGGAGGCAGAGACGGGTCGGGAGAGACACAGACAAGACAGAGAGAGAGAGAAGATAAAACTGGAGAGACGGAGAGACGGAGAAGCAGAAACAAAGATGGGGACGGAAGAGAAACCGACGCAGAAAGAGAAAGACAAAGAGAAAGGGAGAGAGACAGAGGCAGAGACGGGAAAGCTCCGAGGAGGGGGGGCCCGCAAGGGCGGTCGCGCGGGCCCCCCCAGCCCCGTGGGTCCCCACCGCCCCCCAGCTTCCCACCTCCCTCCTTCCCAGATCTGGGCCCCGGGCAAAGGGCTGGTGGCTTTGCTTCTGTAAGGCACCTGAGGAATCCGGCCAGGGGGCCTCAGGGCCCCCCTGCTCTGTGCGCCTCAGTCTACCCATCTGTAAAATGTGTGTGCGGGGGCGGGGGCGGGGGCGGGGGAGCCAGGTTCTGGGTCCGAGATTCTGGGACGGGACCGCGAGTCCGGAAGGCCCATCCTGCAGCCCCCTAACCGCTGGGGACCTCATCTGCCCACCCCACCCCAGGGTCCTCACAGAAGCCTCCCTGGCTCCAGCTCAAGCAGTGATTCTGGGGGGGCCTGGGGGAGGGGGCTCTCGGCTCTCGGGGCGGGGTGGTCGATGAATTCGAATTACCGTCTCTAATTCATCACCGCCGCGGGTCGATAGCTTTGGCCGTCTTCAAATATTGTTTAAATTGCAACTCTGGAGGAAAAGTATGTTTTGTAACTGATCAGAAAAAATATATATAAAATAAATATCGGATGGAGGCGATTGGCCTCCTTCTTGCCTCGCTGGTGAGTCAGGTGCCCACAGCCCTGAGGGGTGGTGGAGACCAGCAAGGGGAAACTGAGGCAGGGAGGGGACCATGTCTGGAACCAAGTTCCTGAGGGGGGGTGGCGGCGTGGGGCCGGGCTGCGGGTCTGGGGGGGAGGGTAATGGACAGGAAAAGGCAAAGGGCCTCCTCCACCAGGGTAAGGCCGCAGTGCCCCCCAGCCTCCCCCTGCACCCACCCAGCTTCCACTCTGCAGCTCTACCCAGACTGAGGGGCGGGGGTGTCTTGAACAAGAAGGGACCCAGCCCACAAAGTCCAACAGCGTCCCCCTGGGGGGGCTGGCTGTGCAGCCTCCGTGAGCACCCCCAGGACCCTGTACCTCTGTAAAAACCTCCGCGTGAGCAGCACGGGGCCCACGCCTCTTACACATCCCGCCAGACCTCCCAGCGGGGGCCTTGAAAACCTGGGACCCCTGGGCTCCCTCACTGACAGGTGGGGTGAGGGTCCGAGTCTCAGTTTCCTCATCTGAGAAGTGGATGGAATAAGATGCCACCTCGTGGGCGCTTGTTGAGGTTTTTCTCCCTGTGACGGCCCTGGGGGTGCCCCCACAGGCTCTGCACCCTGAGGTCACCTTGCTTAACTGCTCCCCACACGCACAGGTCTCCTCATCTTCAGGGGGGCCCAGGGCAGCCCGGGATCTGGAGATGCAGAGAGTGGACAGGGAGACGGGTCTGCAGGGGACCCCTCGAGCCCCCACAGGGGTGCATGGGGTTATGGGGACTGCGTCTCGGATTGTGTGAGCTCTGCAACATGCCCAGGGTGACCCTGGGTCCCCACCACACACACCAGGCCCTCCTGCAAACCACAGGACCCCGTCTGGGACTCGGTAGGACCCTGCCCCCATTCAGTGCTTCTGTGTCCCTGCCACACAGACAGGGGGGCAGAGGGGAGGGCAGGCTCTCAGATGGGGAGGGGGCTGGCTGGGGGGCCTGAGGCCCTCCCCCTCTCCTTGGCTCAGCCACCAGGGATGAGAGATGGAATCATCTGGAATGACCACTTAAGCTGGATGTGATTGTCGTGCCCACTCTGCAGACCAGCAGGCCGAGGCGGAGGCGGCGAGAAAGGAAGGCAGTTGCCCAACCCCCACCCCTCCCCGCACACCCTGTGAGAGGGAGTCCGTTTCCCGTGGGGGCTGAGTCCGGAGGGGCTACCTCAGGGCTTGAGAGGCCCGGGCTCCCACCTCCTGCATATGGGGGGACGCTCCAGGTGGGTGGTCCAGCGGGGACAAAGGCTAGCAGAGGCCTCAGTGCCCTGACGCCAAGGACAGTGGGCATCTGCCAAGGTCACGGCAAGTTCTGGTCTGTAAGCGGCTCCGAGGACCGCAGGTGGGCGGTGGGGTGGCTGCTCCAGCCTGAGGCTTCACCTCGGGGCCCCTCCGCCGCCGGTGACGGGACCCACGTGGGCCCCCACGGACCAGGTGTGGGGCCCAGGCCCCAGCTCCCTCGCATCCGCCCACAGCCACCCCTGGATCCCTGCCTCTGCTTCTCCCTGAAGCCTGGGCCCACCCTTGGCTTTACAGCCCTGCTGGAGCCCGATGCCCCTCCCCGCCTGCAGGACAGGGGTGGTCACCCCCACATCAACACCCCCCCACACCACACTTAAGCACATTGACAAGCCTGCAGCGTGCAGGGGGTGAAGCTGGTTTCTTACTCCTTTACTCTGAAATCCCCTTCGCCTAAAATCCCCGAACAGGCACTCTCCTCCCTAACTTCTCTCCCTTTCCTATGCTGCTTCCCCATCAGCCATCACCACTCTAGTCTGAGCGACCCACCCAGCTCCGGGCGGCCCACGGTGCCGCTCCTTCAAAGCCGGAGGGGGCTCCTTAGGGTCACTTTGGGGCTCATCACATGCCTGCTCAGCGTCCTGCCACGCGGCCCCTTGCGGCCGCCGGGATGTAGGGGAAGCTCCCTGCCCGCGGCCCCGGCCCCGGGGCGCCCTAACTCCGGCTGCTGGACCCTTGAGGACAAAGGACGCGGCGGGGAGGCCGGGCAGCTGCGCGGCCTGGGCTGCTGGCCCTGCGGCTGCCCTGCCTGCGCCTTTGTATGGAGCAGCAAGCCCAGCTACCCGGGCAGCTCAGGCTGGTCTGAATCAAGTTTTTAATTAAATGCGGCCCCTGATCAATAAGGACGGCAGTGCTGTGGGGGAGGGGACAGGCGAGCCGGGAGCCAGGGGCTGCCTGGAGGCCCCCCGGGACCTCGGGCGGCGCAGGGCACCTGCGGCCTCAGTTTCCCCTCTGCCCAGCGGGTGTAGGTGTGGGTGCGCTTGAGAAGCGAAACCCTCCTGCCTGTGGACTCTTGCCTTGTGCGCAGACGTGGAGAGGGGTCCCCTTAGACCCAACAAGTCACAGATTCCCAGCACATGGACACAGGGCCAAGGAGAGGCGCTGGTGACCAGCACAGACTGCGGAAGGGAGGTGCGGGCCGCAGATGGAGGTGCGGCGGAGGCTGGTGTAGACCTGCCCACGTTCACAGCGGGACAACCGGGCGCAGACTCAGGCTCAGGAACCCGACCCTCTCCGTGCTCGGATCCGGATCTGGCCTGTTCGAGGAGGCCTGCGGCGCTGGACTGCGGGAAGGGTCCCCGTCTCTCCTGGGACCTGTGTCGCCACCGGGAGCCGTCCATGCGCGCCAGCTGGGCTCGCTGGAGCACCTGTCTCTCCTGCATCTATGCAGTCGTTGGACTCACTCCGCAGTGCGTGGGGGTTGAGAGGGGGTCGCGTCCACCTACAGTGACAGGGAGGGTGAAAACGGGGCAGCAGGGGCCCCCGGCTCCGTGTTGGGGGAGGTGTCAACGCCTCAATGTCCCCCGCGAGGCGACCGCCACCGGGAGCTGTGCCGCCTTCTGCACGACTGTCCTCTGCTGGGTGGGGGGGTCCCCTAAAGCGGAGAGGAGCCTGGAGGGCCCTTGCCTTCCGCAGCCTGGCGGGGTGCGCGCAGCCCCACAGAGGCCCAGAGCCCTGCAGGGCACACACGCCAGGGCGGCAGGGAGCGCAGGGCACGGGACCCGGCCGGTGGCGGCCTGCGACGCTGGTGACGCCAGTGGCCGTGGACAGTCGCTTCCCCCTGTGCACTTCCCAAATGAAGACTGGAGTCCCCAGGCCCAGCAGTGGCACCTCCACAAAGCCTGCCGCCACCCCCCCCCCCCGCCTCCCCTGTTTTATTATTTCCAACCCTGGACACATTCGTCTGGCTCCAAATTTATAGAGCAGGACGGCTCCTCCGTCACCCTCCTTCCTGCGAGCCAGTGTCCGCTTCTCCCGGAGGCTGCCCTTACTCCCGCCGCTCCCAGGGCGCCTTCCTCCGGTTTTCCTTTTCCTCTTTTTGGACAGAAAGCCCGGTTCTGTTTTGCTTCCGTCTCCTCGACACCCAGAACTTTCCACAGCAGGAGAGAGAGCCTCCAGGGTCATTTGTGCTGGCTACTCTTCTCGTGGGCCATCCCCCTGTCCCCCCGACCACCCCGGCCACCCCCTTTCCGGAGGACAGTCAGGCCGGTCCAGAGGGTTCTCCCCACCCGCGCAGGTGAACGCAAGGGCGCAGGGAACCCGGTTCTGGGAGTTGATCTGTTGACTAGTGTCCTAATCACTGACGTGCCGGGTCACGCCCCCCTTTCTGGGTTGGCCTCTCTGTTCTTTTCTTTCTTATCACTGCTTCCTTTCCGGTCATCTTTTTCAAATCTATTTTCAACCGCTGGCCTCGGTGACTTCTTAATAGGTTTTTAAAAATCCAAGCCGTGTGCAAGCTGGGTACGGGTGTGTCCGTGCACCAGCGGGTCTGCCCCTGAGCGAGGGTGTCTGAATGGGGGGGGGGACTCTCCGTGGCCGACCGTCTAAGTGTGAGCTGCCCCTAGACACCCCAGGCCCCCACCCCGGTGGGGGGGGGCGGCCCAAAGTCCTTCATTTGCCTGATTAGTCTTTGAAAGGCTCAGAACTCCCCTGCAAAGGTGGCCGTTAAAGCCCCGTCTGGCGGAGCAGTGGGGAGGCCTCCCCTAGGCTGGGCGCTGGCCCAGGTGCGCTCAGGAGGCCTGGGAGGGGGAGGGAGGGGGAGGGAGGGAGGGGCAGAGTGGGCGCCGGGGAAGGCAGATGAGGACGGGCTGCCGAGGTCTCTGAGGGTCCTGGCCTGAGGGCAGGGCCTGCTGTGCACCTGTCTCCTTGGAGATGACTCCGCCCCCAGCAGGCGCCCCTTTCTGGCTCCCTCCGGGGTTCAGTGTAGATAATCAGGGTCAGTGTCCCTACTCCAGGCCTCTCCTGGGACTCACTGTGTGACCTTGGGCAAGTCATCCACCGTCTCTGGGCTGGGGAGGCCTTGGCGGATGCCCAGGGCAGCTCAGCCCAGTGGGGACAAGCCGTCAGGGTGGGGGCATCCGTGCTCCCCACATCTGGGGCCGGGGCAGCTGGCGGCTGGGGCGGGACGCGTCGCCAAGGAAACCGGTCATCATCCCAGCCGGAGACCAGGCTCCGTATTGAATTGTCTGCTCTGCGAAGCCTAAGCTGAGCACAGGAGGTGGCCAGAGGGGAGGGGACAGCCCTCGGCTCCTGCTCCACACCCCTGCACACCCGAGCCTGTGCCCAGGTGGACTGCGGTGGGGGAGGGACAGGCCCTCGGTGCAGGCGGGGGCACACGGGAGCGCCCGCTGCACACGGTGTCCCAGCTGAATTCTGGTGCCCTGGTCTAGCTGCTGTCCTTCCCTGGCAAGCCCAGCCCTCCCGGTGGCCCTCTGGCTCTTCCCTGTCGTCCCTGTCGTCGTGGGGCTTCACGAGACGCCCTCCCCCCAACCCGAGACCCGGGCTGGGTCCCCAGGCCCGCAGTGCTGCATCCCCAGCTCCACCCCACCTGGAGGCCTCCTAGAACCCCGGGCTCAAACCTTCCCCCTCCCCCGAGCCCTGGTGCCACCCCACCCTCACCGCTCCGAGGGGGAGCCTGCACCCTGTCTGGGAACAAAGTCAGCCCTGGCTTTCCACGTCTCCGTGTCTGTGGGATTACTAGCGTGACCCCTCTTACCCATGAGACCGTGGCTGCGCGAGGGGAGGGGGCGTCCTGCCCCAGCTGTCCCCAGCAGCACCTGGCACACAGTAGGCGCTTGATAAATGCATGAAGCAGGCAAGGAGGGAAGGAATGGGCCGGTCCAGCTCGGGGGCACATTGAGAGTGTGCCTGAGCCTCACGACGGCCGCAGGGTGGGACTGACCCGCAAGGACGGCAGGATCACGGGGTCGCTGCCTTCATTGGCCTGGTGAACCAGGAGACCCACGTCCACAGAGCGTGTGTGCAAGCCCGGGTGTCCCCACCTACCGGGCTGGTGAAGGGGGTGGGCGGGGCCGGGCAGGTGGACGGAGCGTCCTGAGGGCCTAGGCGCTTCCCCTGGGGCACCATCCGCCTTGGCTGTCACCCGCCGCGTCACCTCACCACACCATGTCCCCTACACCCCCGTGGCCAGCTGCAGGCAAGCGTCAGGCTGCTGTCCGCTGGTCCCGGGCCTCCCTCACTGCCCAGCGACCCAGCCACGCCCTGGGGCCTCTCCCCACCCAGCACCCTCCAGATCCCACACCCCTGCCTGTCACGTGCAGACTTGCTGGGTCACAGGAGGTCCCGGGGCTCACGCCCCTGTGGTTTGTTTACCTGTGGACACCCGCAATGGTAGTGAAGTGCACTGCACACACCTCAATGACACGTAGCCCCTCACCCGGCCAGGCACTCGTGGCTGCTCCACGTGGACACCCCAACACGATGGGGCGACAGACAGATGCCCGAATGGTTAGCCCAGGGATGGCCCAGGACAGGCACAGCAGCAGCACTACCCTGCCCCCAGGCACCGACCACCCCACCGAGCACCTCTGGGAGAGGGGATGGGAGGAGGGGGAGGAGAGGAGCAGTGAGAGGAGGAGGGAGAGGGAGGAAGGGGAGGAGGATTGGATGGGAGGAGGGAGAGGGGGAGGAGAGGAGGGGGAGCAGGGAGAGAAGGAATAGCGCATCTGCGAGAAGAAGATGGGGGTGACCAACCAGCGACCCCGCTCCCGCTCCCTGCACTGCAGACCCCATTGCCAATTGTCCCCCACCCACCGGCCACGGGCAGGGGCGGGGGAGGCTCCGCCTCAGCCGCCCAAGCTGCTCCCTCCCTGACTGCGGATGGGTGCCCACTGCGGAGGGTGCCCAGGGGTCGCCCCGGGGGGTCCCACAGGGGGCCATGAGGGGTATAAGTCGTCTCCCATCGGGGAGGGAACTCAAGCTCAGGACTGGGGACCCGGGCTCTTCTGGGATCCAGAGAAGGGTTTCCTGGGGGAAGGTCACCACTGCAGGGCCTCCTCCGGGTGGCCGAATCCCTACTCCCTACCTCAGTTTCTCCATCTGAGCTCTCTCCCAGAAGATTTGGGAGACACAGAAGTCTGAGGCTGAGCCTGAGGTGGGGGGGACCTTATGGCCATTCTCCTCCCAAGACCCCCTAGATGGACCCCGTCCAGGGTCCAGGACGTTTCTGGCTAAATCCCTTCCCCTCGCTGGGCGCTGGGTGAGGCAGGGACCAGGATTAAGAGCGTTCAGTTGAGGAAACGGAGGCACAGAGGGCGGACGCAGCGCGGTACTGCAGGGGGGCAGGGCCTGACCGCCCTCCTGGCCTTGGGGGGACCTGAGGGACCAGATGGTCTGCAAGCCCCAGCACTTTCCAGGAAGGCAAAACAGAGAGGCTATGGGGGAATGGTCCAGGGGGTCTGAGGTGGCACTTGAGGGTCCCCCCATTCACCCACCCTGGCTCCCACCTGGATGAGGACCAGGGAGCCCACCCCTCCTCCCTGGAGCCTCGCCCTGGGCCAGGCCAGGCCCTCCTTGGCTCGGGGGCTGGGTACCCCGTGAGCAGCTCAGACTTGGGAGTAGGCCCGTGGTCCCTCCTGAGCCACCTGTAGTCTCTTCCCAGGGCCTTGGGGACCCCCCAGGACCCAGCCGCAGCCCAGCATCATCCCTGGATCATCCCTGGACTCCAAAAAGACAGAGGGAGGTGGGATGGGGGAGACACCAGTCTCTCTAAGATCAGAGCATCTCCGAATTGGTGTTCTTATTATCAGTTTCTGAGTCCCTGGAGGCATGGAGAGGGGCCCCAAACCCACATTTGAGGGGGGCCCTGGATAGAGTGGAGGCATCACTGTAATGCTATGAAGAAAATAAAGGAAAGGAAAAGGGGGCTGTGGAGATGAGAGCAGAGAGGCGGCGGGGTGGGGGTGGTGGGAGGAGGAGGAGCGGTGACGGTGCGCTGAGGGTGCGCTGAGGGACGTGTGACGGGTGTGACTTAGGCGGAGGGTCCTGGTTTTGCAAATGAGGAGCCTGAGGCCCTGTTGGGGGACCGGCTGGCCCAGGGTCCCTGAGCAGGTCTGGTGGCCAGCTGGTTCCTCCCCCAGCTGCCATGGCAACCGTGGTTGGTGGTGAGGGTCTGTGCCTGGGGCCACTCCCTGTCCCCTAAGCACAGGCCCCGGGGTTGAGTCCTCCTGTGATGGGCTCTGCCTTGAGGAGAAGGGCGTCGGAGGAGGTGCTGGTGCAGGTGGGGTAACAGGAGGTGGGATGGAGGGAGAACTCTAAAGAGAAAGGTGGTGTGGGAGCGACTGCAGGGGAGGCCATGAGGGTGGGGCAAGTAGAGGAGGTGAGAGGTCAGAGGTGCCATAGGTGTGGTGATGGAAGTCCAGGTGACAGAGGTGATGGTGTTGGAAGATGTGGTGGTGCTGGTGATGGTGGAGGTGGAGGTGACAGGGGTGCAGGTGGAGGTGGCACTGATGGTGGAGGAGGCGATGATGATAGGATTGGCACAGGTGGTGGAGGAGGCCATGGAAGTGGAAGTGACAGTAGAGGAAGCAATGCAGGTGGAGGTGATGGTGGTAAAGGTGATGCGGAGGAGGAGGTGATGGGGGAGGTGACGGGAGGTTATGGGGGAGGCGATGGGGAGCAGGTGATGGGGGAGGCGATGGGGAGGATGGGGGAAGCAATGTTGGTGAAAGGGATGCAGGTGGAGACAATGGTGGAGGAGGGGATGATGGTAGGATTGGTGCATGTGGCAGCGGCGGAGGTGATGCAGGAGGAGGTGATGGAGGTGGAAGGGACGCAGGTGGAGGTGGTGACGGTGGCGAAGGTGGTGATGGCAGAAGGGCTGCAGGTGGTGGAGGAGGTGATGGGGAAGGTGATGGTGGCGGAGGTGATGGAGGTGGAAGCCACAGTGGCGGTGCCCGGTGGAGCCCATCACGGAAGAGGTGGCCATAGCGGTGGCATCGCTGTAGGAAGCCGGTGGTTGGCGCTGTGGGTAAGTCCGGGTCCCCCAGGCGCCCTCCCCGCCCCACCGTGGGCACGCGCGTCCGCCAAGGGGCTCCCGCCACAGCCTGTCCTCCGCTTGGGGCGCCGGTGGGGGCATCTGGGTGCCGGGCGGGTGCCGCCCAGGGGAGGGTGGTGATGGCGACAGTGCCCCCCCACCTCCGGGCTGGCCTCGGGCTGGGCTCCGGGCCTGTGGGGGATGGACGCAGGACAAAAGCGGCTCCCGGTAAACAGCTCTGACTGGAGCCCAGATCGATCGGGCTGTGAGGAGCTGTAATTAGATTGAACACTGGGAAGGGGGAGAGGGGAGCCTCTTTTTGCTGCGATCGACAAAACACGAAGTTTTTTTCATGACTCTGCTTGGCCCAGCCCCTCCCCCTGCCCTGGCCTCTGGGGCCCCCATTAGGACTTGATTGGAGAAGGGGAGAGCGCTGGGTGGGGAAGAGGGGAACCCCGAACCCGAGTCTTACCTCCCTCCCCTTCTGGGCTCCGGTCCTGCCCCTGCTGGGACCTTGAGCACGTGGCTCCCCTTCTCTGAGTAAATCAGGAGAAGGATCCCTGCCTCCTGGAATTATCATAAGAGTAAAAGATAAGAGACGTGCAGGGTTCTTGACGTGTAAAGCTCTTTTTTTAAAAGACGTTATTTATTTATTCATGAGAGACACACACGGAGAGAGGCAGACACACAGGCAGAGGGAGACGCAGGCTCCTCACTAACCAATGTGGGACTCGATCCGACCCCTGGATCGCGCCCTGAGCCAAAGGCAGATGCTCAACCAATGAGCCCCCCAGGTGCCCCCTGGGGTTTCTTTATGCAGACAAAATAGGAGCATATGTTCCTGCTCCCCAAGGGCTGCCTGGTGCACTCTTCACCTGCCACGGTTCGCCTCCGTCTTTGCACATCCGTACCACACCCCTTCCCTCTGCCAGCTTCGCACTACACATACAGTCTTTTGCCTAAATCGATATTCAGAATTGCATCGTTATGCTTTCGGTGAATATTGTCCACAGCTGAGCCACACAGAGCACTAGGATTGCATTTTTCAATTCTTATCTGACTGTTTGTTTTTCCAGGAGTTAGTAGTTGCCGATCACAAGTTCTTCCCACAGTCCCCACACAAAATGCAAACCAACTCAGGATTTTTCCATACATCTTAGGTCATGTCCCCTTTCCACTTGCCTTGGTGCTAGATGGGGCTGCACCCCATGACCTGGGTGCCTCTGTTCCACAGTCTTCTAGGCTCTGCCCTCCTTGTCATCTAGAGGACTCTTCCCTTTTCCTGAAGGTTGAGTCTCACCTCCTGGATCCCACTTTTTTTTTTTGGATTCCACTTTTTTAAAATAAAGATTTTATTTATTTATTCATGAGAGACGCAGAGGTACAGGCAGAGGGAGAAGCAGGCTCCATGCCAGGATCCCAGGATCACATCCTGAGCTGAAGGCAGATGCTCAACCACTGAGCCACCCAGGTGCCCCTGCACACTTTTGTTTTTTAATTTCCCTCCTCATTTTGGTGAAACACATCCTCCAGGAGCTTCCTGAGAAAGGGTACACAGAAGTCGATTTTTGGAGGCCTTGATTTGGCTGAATAGGTCTTCACTCTACCCTTCTGCTTGATGTTTGGCTGCGTATCCAATTCTAGAATTTCTGTCAGAATTTTGAAGGCATTGCCTCACCATCTCCTAGTTTTTGAGAAGCCCAAAGCCACTTGACTCTCATCCCTCCCAGAACATCCGGCTTTCCTCTCCCAGGAGCTTTTACGCCTTCTCCTCTCTCTGGGTCTCAGAGAAGTCACAGGGATGAGCCTCAGGTCATATCTTTATTCACCCATTGAGTTGAGCACTTCCTGGGCTCACTTATTTATCTATTTATTTATTTTTAAGTATTTTATTGTGCACTTGTTTGAGCAAGAGAGAGAGAGGGAGAGTGCATGAGTGGGGGAGGGGCAGAGGCAGAGGGAGAAGCAGACCCCCCCTCTGAGTAGGGAGCCTAGGGGACTCCATCCCAAGACCCCGGGACCAGGACCCCAGCCAAAGGTAGATGCTTAACCAATCAAGCCACCCAGGTGTTCGTGGGCTCTCTTACACGGGGACTCTTGTGTCCTCCAAACATGGATCTTTTTCATTATTTACTTGGCAGTCTTTTCTTTTTTTTCTTTCTTTCTTTTTCTTTCTTTCTTTCTTTCTTTCTTTCTTTCTTTCTTTCTTTCTTTCTTTCATTTTTTTTTTTTTTACTTGGCAGTCTTTTCATCCAGTTTTCGGTTGCCTCTGAATCAGACGGCCGGCCTGCTCCATCCACCCTGTATTATGCCCTTTCTCCCATTTCCCATCTCCATGTAGGCCCTGTACTATTTCTGGTGGGGGGTGGGGGGGTTTCCTGGCACTGGCTTCCAGTCCTGATGTTGATTCCTTCCAGCTCTTACAGGTTTCTTCCTAAGAGCACAGTCTTCCCTCTTCGTTGCCCTTTGTGTTGAATAGCAGCCTGTTCTTGTTTCGTGGATACAGTACTTTTACCCTCTGAGCTTTGCCTCTTCTGACAGCGTCCTCCCCCTCTCCTCCTACCATTTTTTTCTCATTTGTCTACTCTGTTTCTCCTCCCTCTTCCCTCCCCTTTCTCTCTCCCTCCCTCCTCTCCCTCCTCCCCCTCCCCTCCCGCTTCCTGTCCCCTCTCCTCTTCCCCTCCTATCTCTCTTCTCTCTCCTCCTCCCTCTCCCCCTTAGAGGCTTTTCTAAACTGCCCAGTAATCTCCAAACACAACCTTTATTCAACCATAAAACCTGAAGGAGCTGTTGGGAGCTTGTGTTTCAGGTCAGAGGGAGGCGGAGTGAAGGGGGTGTCAGATCTCAGGGGAGAACCCGTTGTCTCTGAGAAATGAGCCACCACTACAGGGACGATTTATCTACTTTTGCAGACGTGTGTGGACATTGATCTGGCCCGCCATCTGGTTCTGACTCTTCCAGAACCAAAATAAGCCAGTGTGGTGTGTGGTCCCTGTGGTCATGGGGGCTGGTGGCGGGCATCTCCTAGGGTGGCCTGCACCACCAGCATGTGTGGGGGTGAGAGCGGCTGGGTGAGAGTTGTGGGGAGGCTTAATGGGGCAGGCTCTGTGCCTTGTGCAGCCCCTGGCCATGCATGGCAGGGAACCAGAGCCTCTGACAGTTTGGTGCCTGAGCCTCCCCCCCACCCCTGCCCTGGAGGGAGGTGGCCACCTCAGCGCTGGCTGGCCCCGCCGCATTGAGGGGAGGGCTCCACTGTGGAGCTGGGGCCCAGAGGAGCCTGGGATCCTGCTTGGGGCCCTGAGGGGGGTGCCACCTCCTATAGGCAAACATCCATCAGCCGGCAGAATTCTCTGTGCCACAGAGGGGGAGCTGGGTCCTACGTGCCCCCCACCCCTCCTTAGATCCCCCACCTCCAGGGGATCCCTTGGGCACTTGAGGGAGGCCAAGCCCGGGCCTCAGCCTCCAGGGGTGGGGGCAGGGGTGGGGGCTCAGCTGTGCCAAGCAGGGCTGCGGCACTGTGGGCCTGATGACCGGCCCCTGCGCGCATCATGCCGGGGAACACAGCCGGGGAAGGAGGCACAGACTGGTCCCCGGGTCACCGGGCGGGCGCGCCCCCAGGACCCAGTAAGGCGCGCTTCTCCGGCGGGGTCTACACCGAGCCTCCCCGCAGGGAGGAAGCAGGGGAAGCGGGGCCTGAGCGCCGGCGGCGGTGGGGCTGCGCTGACGCTGTCCCGTCTCTGTGTCCCCCGCCCCCCCCCCCCCCCCCGCAGCCTGCAAGCGCAAGGAGCAGGAGCAGCAGAAGGAGCGCGCGCTGCAGCCCAAGAAGCAGCGCCTGGTGTTCACCGACCTGCAGCGGCGCACGCTCATCGCCATCTTCAAGGAGAACAAGCGGCCGTCCAAGGAGATGCAGGTCACCATCTCGCAGCAGCTCGGCCTGGAGCTCAACACCGTCAGCAACTTCTTCATGAACGCGCGGCGCCGCTGCATGAACCGCTGGGCCGAGGAGCCGGGCGCCGCGCCCCCGGGCCCCGCCGGCAGCGCCGCCTTCTCCAAGGCCTGAGCCCCGCCGCGCCGCCCAGTGCACAAGAAGGGCCCCCTCCCCTCCAGGCCAAAGGGAGCCCTGCGCCCCCCGGAGGGGAGGGGCGGCAGGAGGGGCTCCCCAGCCCCCTCCTTCAGGACGCAGAGGGCCTGCGAAAGCCAGGGCTCCCCCGTGTCCCCGAAAGCGGGTCAAGAAGCACATACTAGAAATATAAACCGGGTATTTAACAGAAGGAATTTTGAGAATCACCCCCCTCCTCGGCCGGGCCCCCCCCCCCCCAGGCCGGAGGAGCCCTCCTCCCCAGCGGCCCTCCCCTGCCAAAGTCGCCAAACCCCGGGGGCTGGGTCCCTCCAGCGCCCCGCCCCCCGCCCCAAGACCAGCCCCTCCGCCGGCAGCACCGCCCACAGCCGAGACCCCACCCCACCCGCCCCCACCCCCGCCCCGGCGGCCAGGGTTCCTCGTGCCAAGAATCGCCTGCCTTAACGTCTGGGGAGGGGGCGCCGCGGAGCCGAGGGCGCACGGCGGGCCCCCCCCCGGAGCGGACGGCCAGCGCACACATGCGGGTACAGTCCAGACGCCTCCCCCGCGCCCCCGGACCCGTCAGGTCACTTTACCTTCAGGCACCTTGATGACACAGGGAGACACGGATCGGGAAACAGAAACAGAAAACCCACCCGCCCGCCCGCGCCGCCCCAGCCAGACTCCACGGGGGACGAGGCGCACGGACGGAGCGCGGGGGCCCACCCGGAATCCGCGCGCGCGCCCCGCGTGGAACCTTCCAGAAGCCCGGCGCTGGGGGGGGGGGTACCGCGCTGGGCCCGAAGAGGGGGCAGGGGCGAGCCGCGCTGAGACTCTCTCTCCCAGGGGACAGGACGGAAGACGCTGGAGACGGTGGAATCCGCTTGCCCTTTTCTTTTTTTTTTTTTTTTTTTTTTTGCCAAAAAAATTGAGGAGGGGGAAGCAAGGGTGAGAAGGGACGCCGGGCGGCACCCCGAGCCCGGCGCCTCCCCTCCGGGTGACCCAGGGCTGGCCGGCAGCCGGATCCCGAGAGCCCCGCCCCCCACCGTTCAACATCTGGAGGCGAGAAGGAACTTCACCCCCGAGCCCCCGCGCGCCCGCTGCCTCCCAGGGAGGTAGTCAGCCCCTCCCCCCCGAGAATGCAAAAGACATTTCTAGAGAAATGCCCTCCCCCTCCCCCAGGTAAAGGCTACCTCACTCTAACGTTCTTGTCTGTGATTGGATAAATCACGCCTGATACCAAAGATTCCCCCCAAGGACCTGTGCTGGATGCTGGAATTCCCGCGCCTGGGACCAGGGGCGCCCCGCAGGTGCGCCCCGCTCCCCCGCCTCGACGGGGGGAGAGAGAGACAGAGAGAGAGAGAGAGAGGACGGAGAGAAGGAGGGGAGGGGAGAGAGAGAGGGAGAGAGGATACTGAGGTCGATGAGTGCCTTTTTCTGGAACCAAAGATGTGTGTGACATGTTCTCTTGTCCTTATCGACTCGCTATTCTCCCAGCTTTTTAAGCAACCGATCTGAGTGATGCTTCTAGAACCTCTGGGTGTTGGGGAAGAATCCTAAGCGTCCCTGTCCCCGCTCAGCAACCACACACGCACACGCACACACGCACACGCGCCGCTGCCCTGCAGTCTGGCCGCCGGGACCCCTCCTTGCACCTCCGCTGTCCCCGGGGCTCCAGGTCGGCGCACCTGCTGGCGGGGGACAGGGCTGGGTAAGGCGCTGCTCCCCCAGCATTTAAGATCCGAGGCTCACACGCCACAGGTGTCTGTTGTGGCCTCTGTTGGAAAGTTAGGAATTGGGGGGGCCCTGCTGCTGGTGGAACTCTTGAGCTCTGGTGACCTGTGGTCAGGGCGGTCACGCCCCACCAGCTCCGGGCACAGAGGCATCCCTGGACTCCCGGGTCCCCATCAACCCCCCAAAACGCTCACACGCATACACACACACACACACACACACACACACACACACACACACGCCTTCCCCCACCCACTCCCGAGCCCCCTTGGGCCCCACCCCACTGTCCCCAACACCCAGCTGGTTGTCACAATACCAAAGACCATTCTCCACGCAGGGAATGACACCTCCAGCACAGCTCCTTAGAGCCTTTGACAATTTTCTCTGAAATACCTCAAAATATTTAATGTATAGTTTATGTGATAAAAAAAAAATCCTTAGCTAGTTTTTGGAATACGTGACTTGAAGCTTTATACCGTTAAATTATAATTTTGCAGACGATGGTATGTCATTTCTTTGAAGAGTTCCGTGGGAGACACATTGAATGTCAGGGCAGCGAGCCGGGTGGTGAGAGGCCGCGGGCGAGGCGGCGACAGCAGAGGCCGCGGGCGCGGGGACCGGCGTTTACAGATTTCTTACTCAAAACGAGTCCTTTTAG
Source organism: Canis lupus familiaris (assembly GCF_011100685.1). Classification (NCBI taxonomy): domain Eukaryota; kingdom Metazoa; phylum Chordata; class Mammalia; order Carnivora; family Canidae; genus Canis; species Canis lupus. The sequence goes on along the minus strand of NC_049241.1, from coordinate 57,631,554 downwards.
GAAAGACAGGAAGAGAGAGAGAGTGTACCTTTCTGTTCTCCGGCGTGTTCTGTTTCTCGTTTTTTGGAGTCGTGTCTGATAAGAGTATTTATTATTCTATGTGTTCTGTGTTCAAATGTAATTTAAGAAAAAAAAAAGTAAGAAAAACCCCAAAAAAAGACAATGGAATTTGATTTGCTGCATGACTAATGTACTCTTTCTTGACGCTGATGTGCTGGGGGGGCGGGGGGCGGGGCGGGGCCCCGGGGTCCGTGTCGCATGGTTGTGTTTCACGCTCCAGTTGGGTCGTGCTCCTTTGCGCTGCTCTGTGTTCGTGTCCCCCTGTCTGAGGGTCTGTGTCCAGCGGCGGGAGGGGGGCGAGGCCTTGGGTTGGGAGGCCGGGGAGTCGCAGGGCCTCGGCCCCGAGCCCCGTCTCCACCTCCCGGTACCCACGTGCCACCTGCCTGTGCCAACCAGGCGGGAGATCCTGGGTCTCCTGTTCCTGGTTCTTGGGGGGCCAGTGGGTGTGGCCGCCACCCCGGACCCCCTACCCCAACCCAGCTGGTTTCACGTGAGCATGAATTCCCAAGTGTCTTGTTCAGAGGAGAGAGACAATCAGCCAATTCGAGTCTTGTTGCCCAGGGTGGTGGGGGCCGGGGCGCACCCCGACTTCCCGAGATGCCGAGGGCCCTCCTGAGACAGCCCCCCACCCCCACCCCCGCCCCGGGCAGGCACCCAGGCTCCAGGCCCTGGGCTGGACCTGAGTTCACCTCTCTGTCTGGCCTGGGATGGGGGGAGGCCCGGCCCCGGAGCCCCCCTCCAGGCTCCTCCCAGAAAGATTCCCGAGAGGGGGCTCTGGGGCAGTGGCCCCGCCTCTGCTGAGCTCCCACGGGGAGGCCCCCTCGGCCAGGCCCCAGGAAGGGGGCTGGGGAAGGCGGGATCTCACTCTGAAGGTCAGGAGGCCCCCCTGGAGGCTGGGGTGGGGGGCAGGCTGCAGGGCCCCTCCCGTCCAGCCCAGCACCGCCTGGGATTTGGGCCATTCCACTCTGGAACCAGAGCAGCGTGAGCCCCCCCAGCACCCCCTCCTGGGCTTCCCCGCTGGGGCCCCGGCACCCCAAGGGCTGGTCTTTGGGGGGTTCTCTCCGGCAGGAGGGAGGGAGCGCCAGGAGCCCATGTGGCCCTGAGTGTTTAATCAACACTGGACACTAGGGCTGCTCCCAGGGGGCACCGGCTGGGTCACCCGAGTCCCCCCCCTGGGCTGGAGGGATCAGAAGCCCTCCCCCTCCCTCCCTCAGGTGACAGGCTGAAAAGTTAAAATCATCGTCATTGTTAACCATTGCTGTGCTGGATTTGTTGTTTTTCTCCAATAAATTATTTTCTACTCACTCCGCTGATTTGCGTGTTGGGGGACGGGGAGTGGTGGGGGGCGCGGGAGCCTGTGTCTCCCCGGGGGTGTCTGCCTCCCGCTTGGGGCCCAACGCGGTTGCTCTGAGGGGGCGCCTTGGGGCAGCCTGGTTGGGGACGACCTAGTCCCAGGAGAGTCTGCAGGGCGGAGCCGCGCTGGTGGGGAAGCTGCTCCCCTCCCCGCTCCCCTCTCCCCTCCCGGCTCCCCTCCCCGCTCCCCTCCCCGCTCCCCTCTCCCTTCCCCGCTCCCCTCCCCTCCCCGCTCCTCTCCCCTCCCCTCCCCGCTCCTCTCCCGGCTCCCCTCCCGGCTCCCCTCTCCGCTCCCCTCCCTTCCGCGCTCCCCTCCCCTCCCCTCCCCGCTCCCCTCCCGCCCTCCTCCGCGGTGCACCCCCAGGCCTCTTCCTGCAAATCGCCCCTCGGGCCAGCAGAGGGCGGTGTTGGGGGCGCCCGCGCGGGACGGAGCGAGCCGGAGGAGCCGGGAAAGGTGCATTATTGGTTTATTAGCAAAGGAAACGCGCGCGGAGCGAGCGCGCCGTCACTGCTCCCCGCGGGCCGGGCGCTCGGGGTCGGGCGGCCCCCGCCGGGCCGGCTGCGGCAGCCTCCGCCAGCTGGAGGGCCAGGTCCCCCGGGGCGGCGGCGGGACCCCCCACCGCGACGCCTTCCCCGGGGCCTCGGGCAGGGGCTGCGGCGAGCTCCCCGCGTCCTGGGCCGCGCCGGGCTGCCGGGCGGGCCGCTGGTCCACGGTGGCGCAGGAGCTCGCCGTGCGCGGCTCGTCCTCCGAGGACACCCTGCCCTGCCGCCGCCTCCCCAGGACCGACAGCGTCCGCGGCAGCCGGGGGGCCTCCGAGACGCCGGGCGGCGGCTCCCGCGGCGGGGGGGCCTCGTGCGCCAGCAGGTCGCTGTCGGGGCCCGGCGCCCTCCGCAGCATCGTGCCCCGCGTGATCAGGTCCGCGTAGCCCTCGCGGTGGGAGAAGGCGTAGCTGGAGCGCCGGCCGCGCGACTCCCGGCGGAGCTGGGGCCCCTCCGCCGCCGCCCCCGCCGCCGCCTCGCTCGCGGCCGCCTCCGCCTCCGCCTCCTGCGCGGCACAGCCCGGTCACCGACCTCCTCCCGGGCCCCGCCCCCGGGCCGCCCCCGCCCTGGGGGACCCGACCCTGGACCGACCCCCGGGTGCCGTGGGTGCCCCCTGGTGGCGATGCCCGGACAGGTGGGCGCGGGAGGCCGAGTGTGCAGCCTGAGGGCAGAAGGGGGCAGGTTCGGGGTCCCCTATTCCGCTCAGCCCTGGGGCCCCTCTAGGCGTCGGTCATGGGAGCCCCTAAGCTCCCACACACACTTCTTTTCTTTTTAGCAGAATACGTGTAACACAGAACCTACCACCGTAACCCCCTGTAGGTGCACAGCTCGGGGCTCGGAGCACGCTCACCCCCCGCACACCCACCCCCACCACCGTCTCCAGAACCTTCCATCTCCCCACACAGAGACCCCGTCCCCAGGAAGCACTGGCCCCGCCCCACCCACCCCTGGCTCCCACCTCCTCCTCTGTCTCTGTGGACCGGCCTCCTCTGGGGACCTCCTGGGAGTGGGGTCCTGCGGGAGGCGTCCTTCTGGGTCTGGGTCCCCTCCCTGAGCCCGGTGTCCTCGGGGTCCCTCCACGTGGGGGCAGGTGTTGGGGTCCCTTCCTTCCCGGGGCCGGGTCGTATCCCAGGTATGGATGGGCCACACAGTGGGTACCCGTTCCCATAGGGTGTCAACAGACCCCAAGTTGCTCTGTCCTGTGGATCCCCAAGCCTGACCATCTGGGGGTGACCCCAGGGCCTGTTACTTGGTGTCCCCCGCTCCAAGGGCACCAGATGTGTGCCCGGCTCTCCACTCCTCCCACCGCCCCCTGTGTCTTGGAGCTTCTGTCTTCCCGCACAGGCTGTGGCTGAGGGGTCCCAAGAGGGTGCAACAGGGACCCCAGGCTCTCACCTTGGGGCAAGGCTTCTTGAGGGCTTGGTAAATGACACGCAGGGCCAATGTGGGCAAGGTGTTTAGTGACACATTCAGCAGGATGACCAGCAGGATGGAGGGGTGGGACAGCACGTTTTGGTCAGCATCTAGTGACAGGGCAGGGTCACAGGGCAACCCCGGCTGGAGCCTCCACAGAGCCTCCTGACACCCCATGCCTTCCCCTCCTCCCATCCCCCTGCATGTATCCCTGGGGCAGCTGAGAAGACAGAGGCTCCGAGAGGGGCAAAGCGGGTCCCCCTCTCCAGGGCCCACCACCCCACCCCCTGCTGGGGGCTCACACAGAAACGGGAAGGTCTTGGGTGAGATTTGGAAGAGCCAGAAACTCTGGGTGACCCAAGTTACAACCACATAGAAGAAGAGGCTGAGGACGATGGCCAGCACGGACAGGACCGTCCAGTACTTGATGATGAGTATGACCTGAGTGGGGAGACAGGACGAAGCCAGGGTGGCACCAAGGGCTCCAGTGGGGGCCAGATCCCCGGGGCCCATGAGTGGCACCTGCTAGGGCCCCTGGCAGGGTCACTGCACCAGGAGACGGCGGTGCCTCATGTCCCAGGGCCCCGGGTGGGACCAGCTGGTGGCCCGCCTACCTCCATGGTGATGGATAGCAGGCCCGACAGGGCCACGACCACCGCGAAAGACTGGTAGTCGCTGAAGCTGATGGGCCCAGCCGAGTCGTGGGTGACCCACAGGGTCATGAAGAAGTTGACCAGGGAGGTGACCATGCCGTGGGCAAGGGCCTGGACAAAGACCCAGTAGTTAAAGAGCTCGTCCTTCTGGCCAGCGACGTACAGCTCGGGCAGCTCCAGGCTCCGCTCGGCACTCACGTCCTGGGGGTGGGGCGGGGGCGAGTGGCAGGCTCTTGGGACCGGTGGGGAGTGGGGTCGGCCCCACGCCCTCGCCCTCGCCAGGGAGGGTGGACACCGGAGCGTCTCCAGGGGAGGGGGAGGCAGCGGCGGGGCCGGGGGCTGCTCACCTGCTCGAACAGGCCGATGTAGAGGATGGGGAGTGTGCTGTAGAGCAGGTTGAAGAGCGCCAGGAACCAGCCTTCATACAGAGGCTGAAAAGTCAAGTTACAGACCTGCTGAGACCAGGGGCGGCCTACAGGAGGCTTGATGAAGGCTGGGAGAGGAAAGGCAGGGAGGAGAGGCGGGCGTCTAATTACTGCCCAACTGCCCCCTTTCTGTCCTGTTTTTTTTTTAAGATTTTATTTATTTATTCATGAGAGACACAGAGAGAGGCAGAGACACAGGCTGAGGGAAAGCAGGCTCCCTGTGGGGAGCCCGATGTGGGACTCGATCCGGGACCTCGGGGTCACACCCTGAGCCGAAGGCAGACGCTCAACCGCGGAGCCCCCCAGGCGTCCCTCCGTCCTTTTAATTTTTAAGGCGGGTGGCTTCAACGCAGAACCACAGGAGAAAAAATGACCTGAGGATATGGGGTATTTTGTCCTTTTAGGTTGCGGGAGATGACCATGCGGAGGAGCCCTTAGGGCGAGTAGCGCTCCTGAGGACGAATGCAACCCCGCTAGCGGAATATGGGCTTCGGCTCTAAAAACCCCGTACGTGGCTCTGGTATCGAGCAAACAAGGGACAATAAAAAATCTTACAAGAATCAGGTTTCTCACTGTTGAGAGAAGAGAATCACAAATGAGAACGTGGCAAAGGCTACGCGGAGCCTCGTCCCGCGGGACTGGAATCACGCGGATCGCTGTGAGCTCATAGTTCTTAATATTCAATAAAGATGGACGGACGGATGGATGGATGGATGGATAGACAGACACCGAGGGGACACAGGTGTAGACGTTCACCTCCACGGGGTTAATAGGACGCGGTTACACGGCAGGGCCGGCGAGCGCACAGCGCTGAGATCCCGGTGTCTCAGCACCGAGGGCCAGGGCTCCCCGTGGGCAGGGCTGACGGCAGCGCTGGGGCAGGAACGTACAAAATGAACATGGGGAGTCCTGCAGCCCGGGGAAGTGGGGAGAACGGCGGGCACGTGTCCGAAGGACAAATCAGGGACAATCTGAGCACAAAATACACAGTGAGTAATACCCCCGAGTGCACCCTGCTAGGAACGCACGCTGAATGGACAAGTAGAGGAGAAGCCGCGGCTCTTGCAGCTGACACGCGCGCACAGGAACCGCCGCTGTCCCGCCCGGCCCGAGCACGCGCGACGCCTGCCTTCAACGCTGCGCTACGTCGCGCTGCGAGTCCTCGCCTGAGCCATCAGATAAGGAAAGGAAATAAGTGCTATTCAGGTAGAAAAGGAAGAAGCAAAGAGATCCCTGTTTGCAGAGGGCATCATCCTATACGCGGAAACTCCCAAAGGATCCACCAGGAAGCTGCTAGAGCCGATTAACAGACTCAGCAAAGTTGTGGGGCACAGACCAAAACTCAAAAAACCACTCATGCTTCTATACACCGGCAGCGAACAGTCCCAAAAGCAAATCAAGCAAACAATTCCATTTATAGAAACATCTGAAAAACGGGGCAGCTGGGTGGCCCAGCGGTCGAGCATCCGCCTTCGGCCCAGGGTGTGACCTCGGGGTCCCCGGATCGAGTCCCACATCGGGCTCCCTGCAGGGAGCCTGCTGCTCCCTCTGCCGACATCTCTGCCTCTGTGCGTGTGTGCGCATGTGTGCACGTGTGTGTGGGTGTGTCTCATGAATAAATAAATATTTTTTCAAAAAAGGAACACCTGAGGAATACCTATAAACAAGGAAGGAAAACAAACCCACACCACACGCTCGTGTCAGGGCCCTCTGGGCCACGGTTTCGGTGACGGGAGCTCATTCCCGCTGGCGCGGGCTCGGTGGCTCCGCCGCTGCCACCCCTTCCCAAGCTCGCGAGGGCGCGTGTCCCCTCTGCCGCGCCGCGGCCCAGAGCCCAGCGGTCAGGGACGCAGGCCCCGGCCCCCGGGGCCAGCGCACCTGCGCGGTGAAGCCGCTGTAGAAGGCGAACCAGATCTGCACCATCATGCTGGCCAGCGACTTGTAGACGAAGTAGCGCAGGAACTTGCAGACGCGCATGTAGGACCAGCGCCCGTGCACCAGCAGCAGGCGCCTCAGGAAGCTGAACTGCGCCAGCGCGTAGTCGCTGCTCTGCACCGCCTGCATGCCCTCCTGCCCCGCCAGCCCCACGCCGATGTCCGCAGCTGCGGGGACACGGCCGTCAGCCCCGCCGCGCCCACCGCGCCCGCCGCGCCCGCCGCCCGCTACCCACTCTTGATCATGTTGACGTCGTTGGCGCCGTCCCCGATGGCCAGGGTCACCACGCGCTGGTATTTCTTGACCAGCCCCACGATCAAAGCCTTCTGCTTGGGCGTCACCCGGCAGCAGATGACCGCTTGGCACTGCGAGGCCAGCTCCACGAAGGCGCGCTCCCGCTGCACGCACAGCATGTCGCTGCTGCTGGAGTCCGCGGCCTGCGGCGCCAGGCCGGTGCCCCGCAGGGGGATCCCCAGGGCGCGCCACATCAGGGACATGCGCCGGGCCCGCAGGAAGTCCGTCTTCTGCTCGTCCAGCTCCTGCCAGGGCTCGTCCACCTCCACATTCCCGCTGTGGACCAGCGCCCGCGGCTCCCTGCGCAGAGACAACAGCACCTGGTCCTGGGGGGGGGGCCGGGGGGCGGGGGCGTCACTGGCTGCAGCCTCGGCTCCGGGGCGCCCCCACCGGCCCCTCCTCCCGGGCCAGGCGATTAGAGGCCGCGCCCCGGTACCCGGGCCCTGCCGCGGCCCTGAGGGGACACTGACCAGGAACTCCCCGGTAATGACCATGGCCACCTTGACGTGTGGCAGGAACTGGTTCTTCCAATGGCCCTTGCCCTTGCCGTGCGGCTCGTTGTTGTTGCTCTCCCAGTAGGCCTCCAGGATCTGCCTGCGGACGGACGGACGGACGGACGGGGGGTCACCAGGCTTGCCGGGGCCCAGGCCCCCCCGCCCGCCCCCCCCACCTCTTACAGTATCTCCCTCTCCTCCAGGATGAGCATGCTCTCCGACAGCAGCTGGCAGGCAAAGCCGATGTTCACCGCCGTCTCTGCAAAGGAGCCGGCTCAGCGCCTGCAGCCCCTGGCTTGGGGCCACGCCCACCCCGGCCCCCCTCCCCGCCAATGACGGGCGGCCCTGAGAGGTCGGCGCGGGTCCCCACCGCGGTCCGCTGGCCCAGGCTAGGCCCCCGAGGAGGGGGGTCTGGGGGCCGTGGCCAAGGAAGGGCTCATTAGACGTAGCACGGCCACCCATGGGCGCTTCTTGGCACCCACGAAAATGACTTAATTTCTTTTAAAATCAGAAGAAAAAAAAGAACATAACCCACTTGGGTATCTGTGTTTATACTATCGCAGCCGCAGGACGTCAGTGCAGGTACCTTGCGGGTCGGCGCCCGCGGCCTAGGTCCTGATGCGGCCCTGCTGGCCCCCGAAGAGCCCGCGGCGGGGAGAGTCGGGGCGCCCGGGGCCTGAGGCTCCTTGCTGCTGTGGCCCCGAGTCCCTGGGCTGGCCCGCGTCACACAGGGGTGACGGGCCCACACTCTGTGCCAGCCCACCCGAAGGAGATGCCCCCCTGCGCTGGGCGTCGCCGCCCTGGGACCCACCTTGCTTATCACCTGTGAGGACCCACACCTTAATGTTCCCCTGCTTGAGACACTTGATGGTGTCGCACACGCCGTCCTGCAGTCTGTCCTCAATGGCTGTGGCTCCCAGCAGCTGGGGGCGGGGGGCGGGGACTCAGCTCCGGGGCAGGCGTGGGGGCTGCGGGCACCCCCTGCACACGCGGCCCACCTGCAGGTTCTGCTCCATCTCCTCATACACCTGGTGGAGGGCCTGCGCCCGGTTCTGCAGCAGGATGCTGGCCTCCTGGTGCCGCTGGCGCCAGCCCTCGAACACGGCCTCGTCCACCTCCTTGTAGGCCAGGCACAGGGTCCGCAGGGTCTGCTCTGCGAAGGACTGCGGGCCGGGCCGGTGGGCCTGGCACCACCCTCTCGCTGCCCCCCGGCCCCCTGCCCCGTGGACCCCCGCTCCCCGGCCCCCCAGGCCCCTGCCTCCCCAGCCAGGAATGAGGCCATTCGTAACAGACCCTAAGACCCTCCCTCCTGCCGGGGCTGTGGGGTTAGGGATGTCTCTGCCCCACTCAGCCTCCCTCTTCAAGGGCCCTCTCGGGGTGGGGGGGCAGGAGAGAGGGATCCTGCCTCGGGGACATCCTTGCACATCAGAAGAAACAGATAGGCCTTTGCTGCTCTCGTGCCTCAGTTTACCTCTTTGTTCCCCAAGGCAGTTGAGCCGAGCCATGTTGCCGAGCTCCTGGGCTCTGTGTCATTACTCTGTGTGCGTGTCCCCAGCTCAGAGTCGGAGACCAGAGGCCGCCCCCAACCCCCCACAGAGCAGGGCACGGGGGGACCCCCGGGGGACGGACACAGGACAAGCTCTCCCCAAACACGCCCACGGCCCCTGCGCTAAGTGATGCTGGACACCCAGCAAAGCCCTGGGGGCCTCACAAGGTCCGGGCTGGGCCAGGGAGGACACCCGGCAGGACCCGACAGCCTGTGTCAGGGCTGAGGCAGGAAAACCTCCCTGGAGGTGGGGGCCTCGCATCTGAGGCTTGAGGACCAGGAGATCCTGAGTGACAGACAGGAAGGGGCACGCCAAGCGGAGGGACCAGTGTGTGCGAAGGCCCTGAGGCACCACCTGAGGTGGAGGCAAACTGCCACCTGGAAACTGGGGTCCCAGGAAACCCTCTGGGGACAAGAAGCCACAAAGCTAGAGAGGTCAGCAGGAGACAGGCAGACGGAGTCTCAACAGCCGGGCAGAGGACTTCGGGCGTCACCCACGGACCAGAAGACTGGAGGCCAGGAGGCCGAGCCTGTGTTCCAGGCTGGGAAGAGGCGGACGGTGTCCAGGGCCAACGTCCAACCACAGGGTGTCCTTGTGAGACTTAGAAGAGGTGCCCTCTGGACACACACAGCTTAGAGTTCAGCTCCTTCCCAGCCTGGGGCGGGGCTTGTGCAGTGCACAACCTGGACACCTGGACATGGCCAGCCGGGTGCCTGCCATTCCTTGGCACGCTCTCCTCCTCGGCCTCCTCTCCCGGTCCCTGTGCCCTCACCCCCTGCCCCCTGCCCCCCACAGCCTCTCCTCCCACAAGGACTCACAGCCAAGGCCTCCTCGGTAGTCCACTCTTGCGTGCCTTTGTTGCGCAAGCGCTGAAAGATGACCGTGTCAGCGCCTTTGGTGTAGAGGTAGATGGAGCCCTCGGGGTTGCGGACTGCAGAGCGGAGGAGGCCTGGCTGCCCACACTGTCCCCTGCCCCCGCCTCCCCCCTCCGGGGCCCGGGCGCTCACCCAGCACCGACATGCGCTTGCGTATGCTGTTGAAGTCCATCATGGCCAGCACCTGGTACACCCGTTCCTCCCCCAGCTCCATCACCGTGATGCTGTCCTGCGTGCGGGCCACGAACACGTAGCCAAAATTCCGGGCCGCGGTGACCAGCGCCTCCTCGTCGGGGGACGCTGCCTGGTACACCAGCTGGTCTGGGGGAGGGAGGCACAGGGTGGGGCGGGCGCCCTCCCAATCCCTAGCGGTCCCGTCACAGCTGGGGGGCGGGCAGACCCGGGGGGGACATGGGGTGCCGGTGTCGGGCTGCTGGGGCCTCCGAGCCCAGCGGAGGGGGCGGGCGCTGGGCCTCCGGCCTGGTCGCCCCCAGGGCCAGGGAACGTCTGAGGGCCCGCGCCCCCGGGCGGGGAGGGGTCGGCGCACGCACTGTCCCTCTCCTGCGCCATCACGGTGTGGCAGATGGCCAGCAGGCGCCAGAACTCCCGCACCAGCCTGTCCTCTCCCGCCCGGACGGTGCGCAGCAGCCTCGAGTTCCGGTAGAGCAACTTCCCGTCGGCAAACTCGTTCCAGAGGTAGGGGTCCTCCTGCGGGCGCGGTGAGGCAGGCGGGGGCTCGGGCCTCTGCCGCCCGGGCCCCCAGCACCCCGGGGCAGGGCGGCCGGGGCTCACCTTAGCTGGGGTGTCCTCGTCCTCATCCGGGCCTGGGGAAAGACCCCGCGTCAGGCCTCGGCAACCCGGGACCCCCGTCGGGTGCGGCCGACCAGCTGGGCCCGGGGCTCTGCGCTGAGGAGGGCCAGGTGCAGCCACAGCTCCCGGGGTCCCCACCGCCTGTGGGGCCCTCCTGGGATCGGCTCACAACTGGACTTGGCTGCCTACTTTGAGAAACTGGGCGACTCCGCATAAAAACCTGGGTCCCCAGCCCTTCTAGACACATCCGAAGACCTGGCCTGGGGTCCACGCCGCTCGCCACAGGCCCCGCCGCCCCGTATCGCCCCCCGACCCTGGCTGAGGGTGGGTGGAGTTCACAGGAGGGCACGAGCCACCGGGTCCCACCCAGCGGGCCCTCTCTCGACCCGCGCCAGTCTACAAGGCCCGGGGCCCGCCCACCACAGCCCTGCGCCGAGAGCCAAGGAGGCCAACCAGGGGGAAAGCCGAAAGGAGAACGCGGTCTCGTGACACAGGGAAAGGTTTCCGTGTAAAAACTCAGAACCCCCCCCACGTGTGGGCAGATGCCTTCACGGTGGACACCCAGTGGCCCGGGGAGGCCGACACCCAGCACCCCGGAGGCCGACACCTAGAGCCCCGGAGGCCGACACCCGGCGCCCCAGAGGTGCACAGCCCGGCTCCGCGGCCCTCGACGGGACCCGAGACCACGCCGGCAGCTCGGGCAGGTCAGGCTGAGGGAGGCTGTGGGGGGGCTGCCGGGGGTCCCCACCATAGATGACGCCCCCGATGCAGCACTTCTTGAAGGTCATGATGTTCTGGGTGAGCGTGCCCGTCTTGTCGGAGAACACGTACTCCACCTGGCCCAGCTGGTCGTTGAGGCTGGTGCTGCGGGCCTTGGCGGGCTTGTCCTGCGGCTCGTAGTACATCTGCACGTCCCAGTTGATGAAGATGCTGTTCCCCAGGTAGATGAATTCCACCCTGAAAGGCAGCCACGGGGTCAGGCCCGGGCCCAGGAGTGGGGGAGGGCGGGGGGCGGGGACTCACATGATGAACATGGCCATGGGCACCATGACGCTGAGCAGGATGAGGAAGCCCCAGAAGATGACGAAAGTCTCGGAGGCCACACTGTGCATGTAACTGGACGACACGTAGTGGTGCTTGGCCTTGAACTCGCTCACCTTGAACCAGAAGCCGAAGCTCAGCCCCATGGAGATTAGCACCAGCGACAGGAAGATCTGCAGGGACAGAGGGGCCGCTGGAGCGTGGGGAGTCCTGGAGTGAGGACACCTGGGGATGCACCCGCGGCGGCGGGGGGGTGGGGGGCAGCACGGGGGGGGGGCTGTGGGGGGAGGGGGCTGCACGGGGGGCTGCGGGGGCTCCTGGGGCCAGGCAGGGGGGCTTCAGGGAGAGGGGCCCTGCAGTGGGGACCTGGGGGGGCTGTGGGGGTGCCGCAGGGGGGCGGGCAGGGGCCAGGCAGTGGGGCAGGCAAGGGGCAGGCAAGGGAGCAGGCAGGGGCCAGGCAGTGGGGCAGGCAGGGGACAGGCAGGGAGACAGGTAGGGGGGCAGGCAGGGGGCAGGCAGTGGGGCAGGTAGGGGGGCAGGCAGGGGGGCAGGCATGGGGACACTCCTTCAGCGACAAGATTTCAAAAGAGATAAAACTAACGGGGCAAAAAATTAACTGCCAGTCAGGGGAGGCCGGCGGCTCACACCCTGCCGCTGCCCCTGCCCCTGCCCCTGCCCCCTGCCCCCTGCCCCTGCCCCCTCTGGGGCCTGGGAACCAGCAGCGTCAGAGTTCACCGTGGAAGGAGGAGACGTGACTGCCAGACGGCTGTCCTCCGGGATCCGTCCCAGGAGGCGGCCGCGCCATCCGCACGCAGGGACACTGAGGCCTGGAGGCGGCCGCGGGGACCTGGGGGACCCCTCCCGCCGCGGGCGCCAGGCCAGGCCCTCACCAGCACCACCAGCCGGTTCATCAGACGATCTATCTTGGTTCTCTTCAGGTGGACCTTGCCGCAGTTCTTCATGATCTTGGTGTCGAAACCTGAGGGGTTTGCACCTGCTCAGGCCCCCGCCCGCCGCGGGACAGGCACCGGCTCCCCGCAGACCCCCGCCCCGGGCACCGGGCGGCCCTACCCGCGTAGATGACCATCCCGTAGCACGTGTCCGTGTTGCGGACCTTGCAGCCGCGCAGCAGCAGGTTGCCGCTGTCCAGGGGGTGCTTCCTGCCCTTCCACTCCAAGCACCCCACGAAGTGGTGCAGCCGGCTGTTGGGCTCTTCACACACCACCTTGCCTGGGGGCAAGTGAGGTCGGGGCGCTGAGGGCCGGCCGCCTCCCCCGGGCACGCCCAGGCCGGCCCCTCCGCGCAGAAGCCCTCCCCCAGCCCCCTTGCTCGTGGATTCGGCCCTGGGGTGTCCCTAGGCATTGTTCGGGTGCTGGCGTCCCTGACGTCCGCCTTGGCCTCGCCAGCACCTGGCATCCAGCAGGTGCTCAACAAATGTTTGAGGAGGAGAGGAAGGGAAGCACACCAGCATCGGGCACCCTGAGACCACGGGGACAAATGCGGGGGGCACTGCGGGCTGTTCCAGCAGGTGGCGGGAGAGGCCCTTCCCCCACCGCGTGGCAGGCATGTCCAGCCCGCCTCTGTCTGAGAAAATAGGGGGTCACGGGCTGGCCCGGGGCAGGGTGAGGATGACGACGAGGTGGGGGCTGGGGCCCGGGGGGACCGAGAGCCAGCGTTCCTCCTGGAAGTGGACACGGGGGCTGCCCATGGCTGGACCGGCCGGAGAGCCAGGGGCCGGCCTGCGTCTCCTGTCGCCTCTGTGACCCGCTCCCCCCTCTGGAACCCGGGGCCTTGCCCTGCGGGACCTGGGGCGGCCGGGGCAGGTCGGGCCCAGAGGGAGGCGGCCGCCCCCCACACCAGGGAGGCTTTCCCCCGGGGTAGCATGACAGACGGGCACCCGTCCGTGGGTGTCGGGAGGGGGGCCGTGGCTCAGGGCAAACTCTGCTCCGGAACCCTCTAGACTGACTGCCCCTCGCAGTGGGCCAGGAGAACGTCGGGCCTCCCCCTGCGGACAGAGGGACACTAGGGTGCCCACGGGTGCCCCACACGGCTCTCCCGCCCGCGGCGCAGGCGCCTTTTCAATCAAACTTCCAGCATCTTATACGTGGAACGTGTGCCTGATAATACGCAGCCCTGGGAGGGTGACCGCGGGCGACGGAGGGCCGTGGAACAGGCCGGGGCCAGCCGCCTCCCCCAGCAGGTGGGAGCTGGCACCTTGGAACGATGCCATCTTCCGGGGGCTGGTCAGCTCGTGGTGCGTGATGGGTGGCGCCTGCCTGAACTTCAGGTTGGTCTCCCTGGTGGCGGAGGGGGAGCGCGGGAGCCTGTGAGCGGCCGGGGGTGGGGGGTGGGGGGGCCTCCGGGCTCTGGCCCAACCTCCCGCCCGCCCGCTGGCAGGGGCAGGGGGACGCTCCAGGACGCGCTCACCCGTCGATGTCCGCGGTCTCCACGTAGCACAGGCTGCTGGGCTCGGTGCTGGCGAGCAGGAGCAGGTCGGCCTGGGGGGGGAAACGGCGTTGGGGGCGGGGAGCGGGGGGCCGCCCCCCAGCCAGCCGCCAGCTCACCGGGACCACGCTGTCTCTGTGCAGGCACACCAGGTCTCCCGCGCGCAGGTTCGCCCATTTCTTCCACAGGAAGCTGGGGGGGACGGGCCGAGAGGGTCCTTTGTGCAGGGGGCCGGCCCTCGCTGACCCCCCCTCCAGCCCCCCGCCCCTCGCCGAGCCCCTGCGCCCCCGCCCCGCCGGCGCCTCACCTCTTCCCCACCAGGATCTGGCAGGGCCTGTTGTTGACGATCCTGTCGCTCCTGTGTCGCCCCTGGGCCGACAGGGGGCGGGTCAGAGGGACGGCCCCGCCCCGCCCTGCCCGGGCCCCCAGGTAGGGGCCAGGCCCCGTCCGCGCCCGCCCCCCACTTACGATGTCATCCACCAGGTCCCGGGCCGCCCGGATGATGAGGAGGCACAGCAGCGGCGCAAACAGAGTGAACCAGGGCAGCGTGGAGATCTCGGGGAAGCCCTGGGGGGCCGCGGGGCTCAGGGGCCGCCGGACGGCCCCGCCCCCGCCCTCACCTGGCCCCGCCCCTCGACCCGCCCCTGACCTCGCCCCGCCCCGGCCCCGGCCCCGCGCCCAGGCTGAAAGGTCCACGTGCTGCCCACCTCGACGCGGGCCCAGCCCCCTCTCCGCCAGACCTGGGGACAACCACCCCTGTCCCTCTGGTCCCTCTGGTCCCCTCTATCCCTGTCCTCTCTAGTCCCTTTGTCCCTCTATCCCTCTGGTCCCTCTGTCCTTCTGTCCCTCTGGTTCCCCTCACTGCCCAAAACTTCTCCCCAGCACACTCTTCCCTTCCCCGCCCAGCTCCATGTCACCTCCTCCAGGAAGCCCTCCCAGCCCAAGTCCATTCCCTCCTCGGGCTGTCCCTTGTCCCTCTCACAGAGCACCCCCCCCAGCCCCACTCCTTCCAGTCATCCCTCAGGTCTGAGCACCACCACCTAGCACGGGACCTGCACACAGTAGGTGCTCAGTAAGCATTCAGTGGATCTTTACTCAGAACAGAGGGCGACGCTGGGTGAGGGTCGGGGTGCTCTGGAAACCGCCCAGGGCTGGACCTCGGCACCGCTGCCCCGCCCACCCCACCCAGGCCACCCAGGCAGTTCGGAGACCACCCTTGACCCCCGCTCCCTCCTCGCCCTGGGGTCAGCACCGCGAGGGCTGGGGCCACGGGTCCTGTGTCCCAAACTGTCTCCCCCGGGGGTGGGGGGACCGTGCCCTGCTGGCGCATAAAGGAGCCACGCTTGCACCTTCGTCATTCAACAAACACTGAGCCCCTCCTGTGTGCCAGGCCCTGGGCCGAGCCGTCGGGCCCCAGCCACGGACCCACTGACCGTGTGCACCGCAGCCCAGGGAAACTGCCCTGGGTCTACACGGCGCTGGGGCAGGGATGGTCAGGGCGGGCTCCCTGGAGGAGGCGCTGCCCCCAGCCCGCCACACCTGGAGAACGATGATGAAGAGGAAGTAGAGATTGGACGTGCGGTGGAACTGCTCGTACAGGTTCAAGGGCAGGAAGGAAAAGACGTTGTACTTGGCCGTGCAGATGACGTTGCTCTGGAACGGAAGCCAGCACGAGATCGCCCGCGGGCCCGGGCCCACCGCCACCCGGCCCCGCCCTCCGGCTGCCACCTGCACTGACTGAGCGCCCACTGAGTGCAAGGTCTGGAGCCAGAGTCCACCGAGTGCCCGCTGAAGGCCGAGCCGTAGCCAGCATTTCTGAGCCCCCTCGGGGCGTGAAGACTCAGGGGGCGGAGCCGTGACTCGGACCCCCCAGGATGACACACGCAAGGGGTTGGAGGTAGAGCCCCGAGGCCGCCCCGCGCTCTCCAGGGCCGGTACTAACTCATCCTAACGGAAACGGGTGCGGGGCGGGGTGGGGGGAGCTGAGCCCGAGGCCGTGGTCCTGGGGTGAAGGCGGGGAGCACGGCAGCGGGCCCGGGGCGCCCACCTGATGCTTCTTCTTCTGCCAGCACAGGAAGCTCTTCTTCTTGAACTGGCTGTTGTAGGACCTGCTGTTGGCCTGCACCTCCCAGGTGAACGCTGCGGCGGACACGGCGGGCATCGCGCACGGCCGCGGGCACACTCGGGCTAACGACGCCCCAGAGGACGGCAGGCGGCCCAGGGGACCCAGCGCTGGAGACGCTCGGCTCGCGGCCAGGCAGCCGGTAAACAAGAGGCACGGCCCCCCCCGGCCTCCCCGCAGGGAGCCCGCCGGAATCTGTGGGGTGGCCCCTCGCCCGCCACCCCGGGCCCATCCCTAGGCTAAGAGAACAGGCTCTAGGAGATCCACTCTCACCTGTGCCCTCCACAGAGGCATAAACTGAGGCCCAGCGATGGGCTCCAAGGGGATGGGCTCCAGGCCCCGAATCCTGACCTAGCGTCCAGCCATCAGCTCCGGGGACACGTGTAACCCGACAGGAGCCCACACTGGGCCCGTTGCATGGGGTCCCCTTCGCCCCCCTGCCCGGACCCAGGACACACACCTGAGTTCTTCTCCTCCTCGAAGTCCTCTTGGTAGCGGAGACTGCCCATGCTGGTGGGGCTGGGGTGGGGGGGCAAGGTCACATGGGGGCCCAGCCCTTGCTGGTCCCCATCGTCCAATTCTCTGCCCTCCGGGAACTCACACCTGAGAGTAGACCCTCTAAAATGTCACCTCCCGTGTCTGTCAGCGGCCCCATCCCAGGGCTCAAGTTCCCACCACTGGCTGGGTCCTCTGGGTGTCCTCAGGCCCAGGGGGGCCCAGGCTGACCCCCGAGCCCACAAGGGGCTCACATCAGCAGCCCCGGAGGTAGCAACTGAAGGTTGCCTTGTCTTCCCCATTAAAGCCCAACCCCTGGATGAAGGCTCTTCTCAGGCCACTACTCCCACCCCGCCCCCTCCCCTGGGATGCCCACGCCCACCTCCTCCGGGTGGTCCTCCGGGGTGGTCCTGCCACCATCTCCCGCCCCAATCCCCAATGCCAGGCCCACTTAGGGGCTTGATGCGTGTTTGCTGACTAAGGGGGGCCCCCAGGTTCTATGTGGGATCTGGAGGGTGTGTGGGAGGGCTGAGCATGGTCTTGGGGCAGCCAACCACGGCTGGGGGGCCAGGGGGCAGACACCACACCTTCTCTGGAGCCTGGAACCTCCCACCATCCAGCTCAGGCCGGACTCTGGCGGTGGGCGCAGGAACCTGAGCCTCCCCTCCCGCAGCAGCTCCCCCGGGGCCGCGGCCCCCACCCCGAGCCCCTGACCCGCGGTGCCCTCCACCCGGAGCAGCCTCGCCGCAGCGGGTGGGCGCCTCCTCACCCTTCTGCTCTCAGCTCATACTTCTCAGACCGGGCACGCGGGTCCCCGTGCCTCCTCCGGGCTCCCCCTCCCCCTGCGGCGTCCCCCATCCCAGCTCGGATCCCCCCTCTCCGCTCCGCTTCTCTCCCTGTCTGAGCTGCGAGCTGGAGTCCGGAGCGCGCGGCGCGGAGATGGCAGGCGTCTCAGGGCACCGAGTCCCCAGGCCCCGAGGGGGCGGGCCTGGCTCAGCGCCCATTCGCCAGACGAGGACAGGCGAGGCTCGGGTGAGCCCCGCGGGGCAGATGGTCGGGGAACGCCCAGTGGCCAGGGTCCACCGCAAGTTCAGGTGGGGCAGGAGGACGTCCCCTTCCTCCCGCTCTCGGCTCACCACAAGTCTCGAGCATCCCGCGGCGGCGGCGGCCCAGACGGTTCCCCCGGGACCCCGGGACCCCGGGGCGGCGGCGCTCCGCGGACTGCGCCCCGCGCAAACCTCCGGCGACGCCCCACCGAGGCCGCCGCGACCTCACGCCCTCAGGCTGGGCGGAGTCCAGAGAGGGTGCGCGGGCGCCGGGGGACGCACAGCAGCGGGAGCGCCGCCGCTCACCTGCGCGGGCCGGGGCGGGGGTCCGCGGGCGGCGGGGCTGTGCGCGAGGCGCAGCTGTTGGCCCCGAGCCAACCGGCCTGAAACGGGCGGCGCGGGGCGGGGCCGGGGGCGGGGCCAGGAGGGTGGGGGCGGGGCTGCCGTGGGCGGGGCCTGTGCCGTGACGCGCCCGAGGGGCGGGGCCGGGGCCAGAAGGCGGGATGTGGGTGGGGCCAGGGCAGCTCCGGGGGTGGGGTCTTGTGAATTGAAACAGGCGGGTCCGGAGTGGTCGGGGGGGCGGGACCCCCAGGGTGGGCAGGCCGGGGCTGCGCTAGGGGCAGGTTCTGTAAATAGTACCCAAGGGGCGGGGCCTTCCGGAGAAGGCCGGGGTGGGGGCGAGGCAGAGGTGGAGCCTGGGGAGGAGGTCTCTGCAGAGGTGTGCCCAGCCGAGGGTGGGCCCGGATCTAGGGTGGGCGCTTCGCACGGAGCGGAGGGGTGTCGAGGTGGGGGCAGGCTGGGGCTGGGGACGGTCAGTGGGCGGGCCGGATGAGAGGGCCTCTGTCCGGGCCAGAGGACTAAGGGGACCATGATTTAGGAGCAGGGCCTCGGTAGGGCGGGTTGGACCTAGCCAGGGTTGCGGAGGGCCAGAGTGGGGCTGGGAACGCGGGAAGGACGCACAGGCATCACAAGTGCAAGCTGCGTGCCGTCCTGTACCTGCTTAGGGAGCACCTTCTATGCGCAGGTGTAGTGTTGGGCGCAGCGTGGAAGCCCAGGGGGTGCCGGCCGGGTGTGTGTCCACCCAGCGGGCGGCCAGGGCTCTGGGAGTCTCCCTGAAGGTGACAGGGGTGGGAGACAGCCGTGCAGCGGGGCCATGGCCGAGGAGGGAGCCGGGGCGGGGGTATGTGGGAGCGGCTGCTGAAGCTAGGGCCCCCGGAGTGGGGTTCAAGGGGAGGGGCAAACTTGGCCGACAGAAGTGGTGATTGAGTGCTGCCTTTCATATTTTCACTTTTAGACACGGTCTGAAGTGTGGAAATCAGGAAGGTGGTTGGTTCTGGGCTTCCCCACCCTCACCACCCTTCCCTCTGGGCCCTGGGACCCCTCCCTCTAGCCTGTTTCTAAGCCAGCAGACCTGGTACCTGCGCCTGATGCCAAGCCCCAGACGCCCGGCTGCCTGGCGACACCTGTGAGCAAATGCTGGGTGAATGAACGAATCAGTGAGTGCTGGTGTGGTGAGGGCGGCACACAGGATGTGACCCCCCCCATCAGGGCAGCCACCTCCCACTCCACACACCCTCCTGGGCCTGGGGAAGAGGGGGGCAGGTAGGCCTCTTATTCAATCACCGAGCACACATCCAGCGCCTATCCAGGGGTGTCCCGGATGACAGAGGAGGGCTTGCACAAATTGTTCTAATTTTGCCGGGACTGGCCCTGAGGAGGGGCCTGCAGACCCCATCCCGTCCCCAGGATGTGCAAAGGCCCTGCAGCCTCCAAGAGTCAGCATCTCTGGCCAGCTAGAAGCTGGCACCCATCCTCGGGGCCTCCCTGGGGGCTCGTTAAGCTCTGGGGAGGAAGGAGACACCACCAGGGTCACGGAAACCGGGGGCGCCTGGGTCAGTGAAGCACCCGACTCTTGATTTCAGCTCGGGACAGGATCTCAGGGGCGTGGGATCAGTCCTGTGTCGCGCTCCACGCGGGTCATGGAGCCTGCTTGAGATTCTCTCCCTCTCGCTCTGGTCCCTCTCTCTAAAAAGAAACAGAAACCCCACAGAAACAGGCCTGCACCATTTATTTAGGAAACTACTACTTGTTTTCAGAAGAGGTGGGAGAAACTCCAATGGTCACAAGAGCACAACAGTGGTTGGTCGACACTTGCCCCCCGGGACCCCCAGGATCCAGAGGGCAACCAGTCCTCTGCAGTGCTGGCCCAGGACACCTCGGGGGTAGAGGCTGCTGTGTCCTCAGCTTAGGACCCTGCTCTCCAGGCCTTCGGCAGAAGCCTACAGGGGCCTCCTCCGGGCAGCCCTCCTGCCAGCACCTTTGCGTTCCTGCCTCCAGACCCAGGGACTCCAGCGCCAGCCCCTCCCTCCGCGAGGTTATTTCTGGCTTCACTTTGCATTTTAAATGAACCCAAGGTGGACAGATGAACAGCCCTGGCCCCTCCACCCCCGAGAGGCACATTCACAAGGCAGCCGATTCCGAGGCGCCCAGGCTGGGCGCGATGCACAGCAGCACCTCCTGGGAGCTGCAGGCCGGGGCACGGTGGGCGGGGGCCACCCTTCCCTTTCTGTGGTAGCTTCTCAGACGTGCATGGCACAGGTGTGGCTCTCCGGGCCTCCTCACCCCCACCCCGCCGGGCGCAAACCCCCTGCCTCACAGGACTTGGCTACTGCCCCCACCATCACTGCACCCCACGGGGGCCAGAGCGTGACACGCCCCACACCCAGACCGCCCAGAGTTCTAGGGCCCAGAGCACCCCCGGGCCAGGGTGGCAGGTCCTGGCACTGCTCAGGCACCGACGGAGGTCAGGGCACGTCCTGACCACAGGGACAGCCTGCATGGGGCCTCGTCTGGCACAAGAACACCACCGGACGCCAGGGAGCTAAAATCCATACAAACATTTATTCCGTCCCTGCCTCGGGTTGGGGCTCGGGGCTCAGGGCCCTAGGGGGGCTGCAGGCCTTTACAGACAGCCCCTGGGGGAGGGCGGGGCTCTGGCAGGAAGACAGGGTCCAGAGGCTGATGGGCCCTGGAGGGGTCCGGAAGGCGAGGCCCTGGGGGTGGGGGGGCAGGGGGACTGGCTTGGTTCCCAGAGGTCACGGAGTCCAGGTGGGTTTGGGGAGGCCAGTTCCCACCCGTCCGGCCCAGGCCGGGCTGGACTCTCGGTCCTGGTGGCTGCCAAGGTGCCAGCTGTCGGCTCCCGGCCCCCCAACTCCTCCCCCTGCCCCGCCCCCCACAGGGAAGGCAGCACCAGGGCTTCTCCAGCTGGGGAAAGACAACTGTGCGAGTAGTCGTCAGATTTAAATTACAAATAATAAAAATAACAATACAAAATAAAAAAAAAGAAACCCCTGTCTCAAACACACCCACGAAAAGCCTGCCCGGCAGAGGGGCCGGAGCGGGAGGCCTGGCTGCCGGGGACTCAGCAGGGCCCACTGGGTGCCGGGTGGGGTCTGGCCCAGCCTCATGGGGCGTCAGCAGCAGTCTCGGAGGACAGAAGTCGGGGGCAGAGAGGCGGGGCGGCGCAGGGGGCCGGGTGGGGTCAGGGCTCCAGGTGGTCTCGGCGTGGGCACTCGGCCGCCAGCTCCTCCCGCTCTCTCTGTTTCCATGTCTCGGCGACGTGGACAGGGTTAGCTCTCGAGATTTATTGCACTGTTTTGGAAGAGGCCTGGGGTAGAGGCCGGGCCGGGGCTGCGGGGAAGGCGGGCAGGCGGCAGCGGTCACCGCTTGGTCTTGGCGTCTTCTCGGATCTTCCAGATCACCAGGTGCATGCAGGCGCTGGCGTCCTCACTGGAGCTGTGCCCGTCCACTGTGGGGCAGAGCGGGTGGGGGATGCGTTGGCGTGGGTGCGCCCCGCCCCCGGGCCCCGCTGCCCCTGCTCACCACCGCCCCCTGCTCACCGTTGTCCTGGATGATCTGTCTGAGGTAGTCAGCCATGAGGTTCCGCAGGGAGCGCTTGTAGGGGAGGCCCAGGCGGTGCGGGAAGAGCACGGACGTGTCCACCACGGTGCTGTGGATGACCTGTGGGCGAGAGGCTGGGCAGAGACCGCGGGAGCCAGGGCCCCAGGGGGCGGGGGTAGGAAGGTGCCCGGGGCTCAGCCCGCCCAGCTCCCAGCATCCTCCCTCCGAGGACCCCGGGCAAGCAGAGCCTGGGGACGGCAGTACCTTCAAGGCCAGCAGGTCACTCTCCAGGCTGTGTCCGATGAGGACGGTGTCGGCGCTGAACATGCTCAGCAGGACAGCCTGGACGTCCCGGAGCGAGATGCTCGTGTCGGCGAGGTCAGCCTCAGTCACCCCTGAAAACCTGGGGCGGGTAGAGCAGGGGCCCTGAGGGTAGCTAAGGAGGCAAATCTCGGGTTCCCACCCTGGGAGCTGGGGCAGGGAGTGGGGGGTCGGGGCCATACCTGGTGTTGTAGTCAACAATTTCATTGTCCGGCTTGACGAAGGTGTCGTAAACCACCTGCATGTCCGTGTCCACCACCGTGACACGCGTCAGCTCCAGGCCATACGTGGTGTAGGACTGCAGGCCAGGAGGGGTCACGTGACCACATGCCCCCCCGCCCCCCACCGGCCCCCAGGACCACGGGCCAGACACTCTGCACCCCGAGCCCCAGGGAGCTCCAGGCCTTCTGTGGGAGCGGGGGTGGGGACGAACCTGCAGTGCCCTCACAAAGCCCCAACAGCCCCCTGGTTTACAAGCCAGTCCCGAGGACCTTGGCTGTGTCGCACGGTGCGCCTGGTGTGCCAAGGGGTGAGACGAGAGCTTCTACTCGGCGGTGGGAGAAAAGCTCGCTTTCAGAAGACGCCGGCATGGCAGCCAGACACAACCTGAGGCACGAGGGAGGCCAGCACCCCGCCGTGGTCCGCGGCTCTTCCCCTCACCTGCTCTATCCTGAGACCCACGCCGGCTCCAAGCTGCAGGTGCAGGTGCCTGGCCGCCATTGAGTGCACACGGTGCTCAACTCACCATTTCACAGTCAAGGGCGTAAATCCCCGGGTGGGCGTCTTCTGAAAGTTCTTTATCGAAAGTCTTCACAAAGCCTTCGAGGTTTTCCTTCCGGCCGTCCTGCACGTGTTGCTGCGAGCAGAGCGGTGAAGGCCCGTGAGGCTGGCGGGCGGGGGGCGGGTGGTTTCTGGGGGACGCCCCACTGTTCCTAAGGCCACCGTCAGAGGCACACGGATCAAAGGACAGGAAAGGGGGATGTGGGCTCTGGCCCAGGCTGCACCTCGTTTCCAGCCAGGCCGGGGGTGCTCCCCAGGTGGGGGAGCAGGGCCCCAGAGACCTACCTTGGCGACCTGACAGCCAGTGGAGCCGATGGCAGCCGAGCAGCACGTGTACTGAGTCTCCCAGCCGCCAGCCACTGAAAGGGAGGAGGAGGTCAGGGCCCGGCCCCCAGCAGCCCAGTCCCACGCCTCCCGCGCACAATCGTGGCACCTGATGTGCTGGGGCAGGGGCTTCTCAGCAGAGGAGGGGTGGCCCCTGTGAGGCGGGCATCTACAGCCTCCTCTCCTCCTCTCCTGGGGGGCACCAGGGCCCCTGAGGGAATGAGGATTCGGGACCCCGGAGGAGGGGCCCTCCCCCGGTGTGGCAGCAAGGACACATGTGTCTTGGGGATGGGGGGGGACCCTGGCACACCCAC
This sequence comes from Canis lupus familiaris, assembly GCF_011100685.1. Classification (NCBI taxonomy): domain Eukaryota; kingdom Metazoa; phylum Chordata; class Mammalia; order Carnivora; family Canidae; genus Canis; species Canis lupus. The sequence goes on along the minus strand of NC_049241.1, from coordinate 57,608,367 downwards.
CAGTGGGCAGCAGGCGGCCTGCAAGAGGGAGCACACCACGTGGGGTGCTGAGGGTGGGAGCCAGGGTGCGTGGGGGCTGGGGGTTGTGGGGGGCCTCGCCACCATCCACACTGGGACACGGCTCAGGAAGGGAGAGGACACGCAGAAAGAAAACTGACCAGTGTTGGTGCAAAGGGACAGCCTCAGCCTGACCAGGAGTCGGCGGGGAGGTTGTGGGGTGTGGTGTCTGCAGAGAGGGCTCACCTCGGTTCCGGCGGAGCCGCCCCCAGTGGTAGTAGCACTCCTCCTCGCGCACACAGCGGCCCGACGCGGACACGAGGTACTCACTGCCACACCGGCAGCAGATTCTGCAGGAGGCTGTGGGGCGGCGCGGGAGCATCAGGCCCTGAACCCCCACCCTGGGGTGCGCCCCGGCTCACGGCACACTCCCCCTGCCCAGACGGCCCTCCGCAAGCAGGGGGGCACAGTCCACTCACAGTCCTTGGGCTTCTTCTCCTCAGCCGTGAAGATGACGGCGCCCCCTGGCCGCTCGGGGTGTGGGAAGGGGTACCCGTTCTCCTTGAGCTGGTCCTCCGTGAGCAGGTACTCCTTGAGGCGGCCGTACAGGGCGGCCCCTGGGGACAACCGGGCACGTAGTAAGCCCGCAGCAAGGCCACGGACGGCTAAGCAGGGGGAGGGCCTGGCTGGACGGCTGCAGGGACCAGGCTCACCTTTCAGATCTTCCACCCGGGGGCTGCTCGGGCGGCTGAGCGAGAAGCTGGTTTTGGTGGCCAACTTGCCCCCCAGCACCATCTCATGGGACACGACCCTCCGGCCGCTGGTTTCTGGAAGTGGGGGGACGGTAAGCCATGCTCAGACTCCTTCGTCCCTCCCGAGTGCACTCCCACCCTCCATGGTGACCTGTCCCCCGGCCAGCTCCTCACCACCCTGTCAGACAGGCGAGACTGCCCCCGCCTAAACTCTTTAGGGACTGGCTGCTGGTTGCCAGAAGCCCCAGGGCACGTAGATCAAGGGGCCTTCCAGGGGCACTGTGGAAGCCTCCCAGGAGGAGCTGTGGGGGCCGAGGCGGGAGCAGGAGAGCAGGGAAGTGTGCGCACTGGCGGCTTAATGTGCCTTCAAGAGGCAGTAATGACGCGTCCTCCCGGAGCTGAATGCACGCAGCAGGCCGGGTGAGCTTCGCCTTTGAAGAGGCCTCCCCATTAGCAGGCGGCCCCCGGCTCGGGAGAGCAAGCTCGCTAAGGAGGGCAGTGAAGAGCGAGAAGATGCAGGAGTGAGGGTGTGGGGCGGACGCCACCTTCCATGGAAGCCCGCCGACCAGGAGCCAGCACCCACCTTTTTGTCTGAGAGCCTCCCCGCGCTCCGAGCGGCAGAAAGCCGGCTGGCCAGGGCCCCACGGCCTGGGGGAGAGTGGTCCCCAGCCACCAGCGCAGCCCTGGGCCCCCTGCTAGAGGCACAAACCCGACTCTTCCAGACATTAACGCCCCGGCCACCCCTCCTAGCCTGACTTACTGTTGAGACCAGGCACGGAGCTGGGGACCAGGCCCCGCAGCTTCTTGAGGGTGTTCACAGCGACGTTCAAGTAGATGTTCTTGCTGGGACTGCGGTCATAGGCCACCTTCTCCTCGTTCAGCGCCTGAGGACGGCACACTGCTCAGCCTGGGGGCCCCGGGCCTGGCCACCCCCGAACTTGGGCCAGCCGTGGCCCCCTCAGCTGACCAGCAGCCACCCGCCAGGGTCACGCACCTTCTCTATGGCTTCCTGGTTTGAAGAGCTGAACTTGAGGCATTCCTCAATGAACAAGTTCAGATACCGCTGGCGGATGACCGTGGGGACTTTGCCCCCAAACTCTTTCGGAATAATGGGCTTCTTTAAACTCTAGGGATGACACAGAGCCATCGGAGGTGGCACAGCCCTGCCCGGTCCTCTGATGCATTTCTCAGAACACACAGGCTACGGCACACACAGGGCGGACCCCGCTGGAAACTCTGGGCTTCGGTGCCCGTGAGGGCTGCTACTGGCGCATCGGGGCCAACAGACCAGCACAGCGGTGTCGACCAGCGGGGAACCGAGGGCAGGCAGGGTGGCGTACGTGGCACCTGTGCCCTCTGCTCTCTCCGAACAGACACTGCCCCAGGGATGTATTCCTTAATGAACAGAAGAGTGGAGGGAGCGGGGAGGGTGCCAGCGAGCCGCAGGGAGGGGGATGCTCACCTGTAAAGATGGGCTGTGGGCAACGCGCTTGGGGGTGACGGTGGTGGTGGTCTTGGACGCCATGCCTGACAACGTGCGGGCCTTCAGGGGCTGGCTGCCTGGCTCGGGGCCATTGGGAGGCTGGCTGCTGCTGGCGGCGAGGGTCCTCTTGGCACCTGTGGGGGCTGGTGGGGCACAGGGCACATGAGTGCAGGAGGAGAGCACGCCCATCACTGAGCTGCAGAGCACCAAGCAGCCGCGGTCATTGAGCGTCAGCAGGACGTGCATCTCGGAGCACAGGGGGAAGGGCTGGGCTGGGGGGCACGGGCTATGGAATGACATTAGGCTCTATCTGCTTTCGGGCAAGTCCATCGAGAAGGGGAAAACACAAATGGGGCTCCGGAGGCCGGCTCAGGCAACGTTGCCGCCGGGGTGGTCCGGCGAGTGGCAGGGCACATGTGGAGCCTTTGCCACATGTTCCGGCCCCCAACTCCGAAGCATTGACGCAGGAGGGAGGAAAAGGCCCTGGCTCCTGGGCTGAGGACCAGAGGGTATAGGATGCCCCCCGGCCCGGTCATTGTGACCAGCCGGCCTGCCTGCTGCTGCCTGTGTTCCCTTTGATGAGGTCACAAACCAAACAGTCTCCCGCCCCCCAGGGAGGAGGGTGCCCGCCTGTGGGGCCGTTTCCGAGGGCTCCGGGGCAGGCGAAGGGGACTAGGGGAGGCGGTGGGGGGGCGCACGCCTGCTTGAGCTTGGGGCTTCTGGCCGGCCCCGCGCCTGGGCCCCACCCTGCCCAAAGAAGGCGAACAGATGGAGAGCAGAGGGCCCCGACCCCGGCCTCCCGGGAGGACGACGGCACGCAGGCTGGCGCGGCTTAGCCCACACCGGGGCAGCCTCTGCTGATGGGGCAGACACGTGAGCTTTTCAGTAAGGAGAGACACCTTTTAGATTCATTCAGACACTTTCCACACAGCACTCGGGGCACACGTGGAAAGGAAAGCCAGTATGAGCTTCGGACGGGACTGCCCAGACCTCAGGTGAGTCCCCCTCGCTTGGGGAGGCCGCCACAGTGCCTATGGATACTGGACCACCTGCGGCTGACGCCACCCGCCTTGGGCACAGCGAGCAGTGTGCCAGGGTTGCCCCAGGCCATCGACGACCCGCGAGACCCGATTGCAGGCAGAAGCTGTGGGTTTGTGAGAGCCGTGTCCAAGGATCCACACGGTTCAGGGCCCTTTTCCCTTGGCCGCTGCTAAAGCCCCTCAGCCAACACCTCTCGCCATTGAGTTCTAAGGCAGGAGCTCCAGGGAGGGGAAGGTCAGATCGCAGACAGCTTATCCTGAAGAAGGTTCTTGGCACCAGGGAAAAGGGGGGTGGGGGAGTGGCTGCGGATGCCTGCATTTGTGGGACAGCCTTGTCGGGCCACACGCAGGCCCCGGTTACTCAAGGGAGTGTTTAAACCAACAGCAAGGGAGGCCCCTGGGATCCGATAAGGAGGCAGGGACCTCTCCAAGTGAGGCTGACTCTACATGTGAACAAGCCCCCCCCCCCCCCCCCCCCCCCCCCCCGGCCAACATCTCCTCGCTTCCAGAGGCGGCTGCCTTAGAGACTCACCTGTCAGACAGCAGAGGCATGACCCGGCTTCCCTAGTGGGGGAAGGTGCCCCTCAGAGCAGTAGGGCATCATGATCTAGCCCAAGCCCCTCCCGATGAGCTGAAAGCCTCCCTGACACCAGCTTTGGGCAGGAGCCTGGTGCCTGTCCCCACACACCACCCGGAGGCCAGCTCCCTGTTCCTGGCATCACTGTCTAGAGCCCGGTGCCCACACTCAGACCGGCCCCCACCAGGCCACCCGCCTCCAATACCCCAGGAGCCCGGGGGAGGCAAGGACACAAAGACCAGGGACAGAGAGAGTCACAGGGAGGCTTCTGGGTCAGGGCCTCTGAGGGAGGCTCTGGGTCTGCCAGACAGACAAGGGATGGGAGGAAGACAGGAAGACATCCCCAGACTCTCAGCCAGCCGCCCACTCCCAGCACCAAAGCCAGGAAAGGCCCAGAGCCGCTGGGCACTGCACCAGGCCCGACTTGGCCTCCTGCTAACTGTCGGAGAGACCTTTATCCCCATGTCACAGACAAGCACACTAAGGGCCCGGCCAGGCCACCATTGCTGGCAGAAGCGGAGCCCGGCCTGGGGTCCCTCCTGTCACTCCCGAGCCCCTGTGCCCTGGGACTCACCTGCAGCCAAGCGGGGGTTGGGGACATGGGCGATCCTCCTCTTCTCACCAGGAGCTGAGATGTGGATGGAGGATGGCTTCTCTGTTGGCTGCTGGGCAGCCTGGAGCCAGGTGGCTGAGTCCCTCTGGGCCTGCTGGGCCCGCCGATAGCACACCTCCTGGGCAGTGGGAGGCCGGGCAGGGGGTGCTGGGCCTTTCCTCACCGGGTCTGCCTGAGTGATGACAAATTCCAGGCTGGGGTCGTATGTGGGGGGCACCCAGAGCAGACCACGTAGGCCCGAAGGCTGACAGAGCAGGCAGGAGGGCAGGGGCGCCGGAGCCGCGGTGGAGTGGGCTGCCCTGGCGCCCTCCTCTGAGTTCCTGGATACCCTGGCAGGAACCGAGCTCGGCAGGTTAGACCTCAAACTCATGTTGCCTCGCTGTCCCAGGGCACCTCCGTGGTCCTGCTCTCTTGGCTGCTGCCTTCAGAATGCTCAGGCCGTGCCCTTGGCCCTGATATAGGCACAGCCACTACGTGGGTGGGAATCCTTGGGCCCCCTGATTGGATTGGCACGTCAATCCAATCACGCTTGATTCAATCACATCCAGCCTCCAGCCTCACCAGGGGAGGGGTCTGGCGATTGGATCAAGCAGAGCTCCCAGGTGCTTGGCCAGGAGCCCGCCCTCTGCCCGTCTTCCCTATGCCTTCCCCTATGCTCGCTCGCCTCAGCCACCAACATCTGCTCCTGTCTTCAGGGTGGAAACCAGGGCTCAGAAAGGTTGGGACTGTGCCTGCAACCACACAGCACACCTCACAGCCAGTGCTGGGCCCGTCCCTTAGGGGGCCCTCCCTGCTCTGTGCCCCGCTTTCCCCCAGCAGGGAGCACAGCCCGAAGACCGGAGGTGGGCTCCACACACTTCAGTGCCAGGACACAGGAGTGCTGGGTGTACGTGTGCTCATGGGCAGAGGGACACAGGGATCTGATTCTGCAGACGGGGGCCTTCCCTGCCCTGCCAGCCTCCCCTGGGGACCCAAAGGCAGACTGACCTCCTTGCCTTGCTTGGAGAGATGAGAAATTCTCCTCTTCTGCCCAGGGAACAGAGTGGTCAGAGCAGAATGCCCCTTGTCTTCGTTCTTGTCTTCCTTAGGGGGCTGAAAAACATCCAACCCTCAACGAGGCTCCCTCCCTCTGGCCTCTCCTCCCACACCCGTCTCGGGCTCCTCTGGGCTGCTCCAACCACCAACCACCGAGAGCCTAGATTCGGTGAGGTGGAAAGGCAGGAATGCACTCAAGGAAGGGGCTCCCAGGTCTTGAAAGAGATGATGTGGGACCCTCAACTCCAGCCAGGGGGCGCACCCCGCACGCTCGCAGGTGAGGAGACAGGACCCCCTGCATCTCCTGCAGACACACCCCAGCCCCGAGGGCAACATGGTCTCATGCCCAGACCACTGCCTCGGGCTCCTCTCCCTCACCCGCTCACATGGGGCAGCTCAGAAACGCAGAATGGGAGAACAGGGTGCAGAGATCTGACCGGCCACACCTCAAAGGTCTGTGAATGGAGCAGGGCAGTAAAGGACAGAGCACCCCAGGCAGGACCTTGCGACCCTCACATGAGATGTGGGTTTCAGAGCAGGGACCAGCACGGCAGGCTCTGTCGAACACAAGCTCCCTCTGGTGGCCGACATGGGGGCACTGGACAGTGGGTGTGGGGGGGTGGAGGAGGGAGGAGAGAGAGAAGGGGGAGAGGTGGGAGACGCGCCGCACGACTTTGCCTGATCTCTGCAGAGCTCAGAACACCACTGCGGGACCCTGCTGGGTGGGCCTCAGGGTCCTGGCAGTGGACAAGGGTGGGAGGGGGGATGGCACACAGCATGCAGCCCCCAAGGGCTCCTGACCGCAGGAGGGGAGCACCCCCACAGAAGCCACAGGCCCTGGGCAGGGGGCTCACCTGCCGGGCTAGCCGGCCCCTGTCCTCTGTCTTGACGCTGGTGGACTCATTGAAGATGCGCAGACACTCCTCCATGGGGTCGGAGTCGAAGTCAACCTCCTTTTCCAGAGCCGAGTAGTCCACACTCTCACTGGCCTCAGAGGAGGAGGAGGAGGAGGAGGGTGAGGCGGGGGCGGGGGTGGGGGCGGGCTGGGCAGGCGGAGGGGCCTTGAGGCGCTTCCGGGGCCCCTGAGCCACTGAGCTGCCCAGGCTGCTGTCGGAGTCGGAGTCAGAGTCAGAGTCCGAGTCGGAGCTGAGGCGGGGCGGGGCGGGGGGTGCTGTGGGCCCGGGGCCCTCGTCTTCGCTCTCGTCCCCGAAGAGGTCTGCGTGGCTCAGGGCCCGCTTCTGCAGCTTAGGGGCATCCCGGGAGGCACCCTCGTCCAGCGAGCGGGCCTTCCGCTCGGCCAGCTTCCCAGATGGGGTCTTCCCACCCGTCCTGACTGGCAGCTGGTGGGCACCCCCGCGGTCGGGCCGGCTTTTCCCTGAGCTGGCCACTGGGGTGGCCGAAGATGGCTTTTTCTTGGTCCCTTCGGGCTGCTCAGCCCTATGCCGGGGGCTGCCGGCCTGCGGGCCCCTCCGGTCTGCCCCGGGCTTCCCGGCCGGCCTCCCGTGCTCTCCGTCTCTGCCCTTGTCCTTCTTCCGGGCGCTGTCCTTATGGGTGGTGACAGGCAGTGCCCCACTTTTCTTCTTCTTGGGTCTTCCCTGCTTGGGGCCACCAGGCTCCCGGGTGGCCTTGGCGGGCGAGCTGGGCTTGGCCACAGGCGCCCCAGCAGGAGCCTTGGGGGGCTGCCCGAGGTCCTCCACGTCGTACTGCACTGCCATCTCCTTGGTCTCCCGCAGGCCACCTTCCTCAGTGTCCTGGCCCTCCCTGGAGCCGGGCTGCCCAGGGGCCTTGGTCTCGGTGCCCAACTGGGCCCTGGGGGGGCTGGTGGTGATGGGCCCGTCCACTGGAGCCGTGGCGGCATCATCATCTGAGTCTGAGAACCTGGCGTCGCAGCCGGCGAAGGGGTCGCAGGGCTTCTTGAGGGCAGGCGTGTAGGGTTCGCTGCCTCGGGAGCCCCTGGGCCTCTTGGGGGCCCTGTCATCCTTAGAACTGGCTCTGCTGAGCAGCCGGGCAGAGAAGTTGGACAGAGGGTCATACTCCAGGTCTGTGGACGGCTTGGAGTCATCCAACACGTACTTGCTGCTGGGGATGGGGCGGCCATATCGCTGGGGCTGGCTCACAGCCTTAGGGACGTACTCCAGGGCACTGCCACCCCCCCCACCATGGCCCTGTGCCCGATCCAGGGAGGCCAGCGAGTACTTGCTGCCTGCCTCGGCAGCAGTGGCCAGAGGGGTGGGCTGGTAGCTGGCATCAGGGCTCGACAGGCCGGGGCGGCCGCCAGGGTTGTAATCGAAGGACAGCGGGAAGGCGTCCTCATCCAGGCCAGCGGCGGAACAAGCGGTGGGGTCTCGGGGTGCCACGGCGGGGGCTTCGGCTGAGCTGTGCTCACGGGTCGTCTCCAGGAGCTCCTGGTACCGCCGCTGCTCAAGCTCCACCTCAGAGCGCACGGCCTCGATGGCCTGATTGACCAGCTCCAGCTCCAGGATGTCCGAGCGGGGCTCGTCCCCTCTGCCCAGGGCTCCATTCTCCCTCTGCACGGGGGGCTTGGGCAGCTCGGGGTTGTACGGATCATAACCGAGCCCTGAAACGGGAAGCAGGAGAGAAGAGTGGTGAGCGGGCCCCTAAACAGCGACAAGTTGGCCACCCCCGACCTGGGCGTCAGCCCCGAGGCCCGAAGCTCAGAACCCACAGAGAACCAGAATCAATGGGGGGCTGGGCCTCCAGCAAAGCCCCAGGGAGGCTATGCCAGAAGGTGAAGTTTTCCACAGTGGGCTCCCCCTCTCTGCCCGCACAGGCCCCAGCCCACGCAGGCTGCCAGGCAGGCTGAGGAAGCACAACTGGGCCCCAGAGCCTTGGCCGTTTGGCCTGCACACCTCCTGGCACAGCACAGCTCGCGGTGCAGGTCGTGGCACTGGCACGATGGAGGAGGGACATTTCACCGGCTGGACAAGTGAAATCCAGGAGCTGGGGCCAGAATGGGATTCCCCGTGGGCCCAGCCCTCAGGGAAGCCGTAGCACGCTACTTCCTGCAGACAGGAGCTGGGCGGGTGTGCAGAGAGGGCCTGCCAGCCTGGCAGGGCACAGACACAGTGGGGCTGGCGGGGGGGGGGGGGGGGGGGTACATCCAAAGCTTTCCCTGGGTCAAGGCTTGGGTGGGAGGGGAGCAGAGGGCCGCCGCAGAGGTGTCACCTGTAGGGCTCTGTCACCACAAACACGCTCCCTGCCTCCCTGCAGTGAAGTCCATGGGGCTGTGCATATGCCAGGAGAAAGTGGAAGCCCACCACCGCTAGGGAGCCCGACAACACTTTTAAGGAAAAAGGTGAGGCAGGATGTTATCTGCTAAGGGTCTCACGGTGTAAAGAAGAAGAAAACATTGTACGTTCAAATTCCACTCTGAAAACACCAAGTGGGGTGGAGAGCAAAGCTGATGTCCTCATAACTTCTTAATTTTTTTTTTTTTTTAAGTAATCTTTACTCCCACCGTGGAGCTCAAGCTCAGGATCTTGTCCTTTTATTTTTTTGTTTTTAAAGATTTATTTATTCACGAGAGACACGGAGACACAGAGACACAGAGAGAGAGACAGAAACACAGGCAGAAGGAGAAGCAGGCTCCTCACAGGGAGCCCGATGCAGGACTCGATCCTGGATCCCAGGATCACGACCTGGGCCAAAGGCAGGTGCCCAACCACTGAGCCACCCAGGCGTCCCAGGACCCCGTCCTTTTAATGTTCATATCAACCTGAAGGGTCCCCACCCCTAGCAGCGACGGTGGGATAGATGACTCCGGTTATGTACCATCTTCCAGGGCTTATGCCATGAGCCCAGCACCCATGTCACCAATGTCTGCACAAAACTCCCAGAAGACTCTCACTTATGGACAGACCTATGGACACTTTAAATAAAACATAAGCAAAAGAAGCCCAACATTCCAAGAAAAGGATAACATGCCATACTCAAAACACCATGTTCAAACATTCCAGAATTGAACGAGTTCATCATTAGAAATCCTATCTAGGGATCCCTGGGTGGCACAGCGGTTTGGCGCCTGCCTTTGGCCCAGGGCGCGATCCTGGAGACCCGGGATCGAATCCCACATCGGGCTCCCGGTGCATGGAGCCTGCTTCTCCCTCTGCCTATGTCTCTGCCTCTCTCTCTCTCTCTGTGACTATCATAAATAAATAAAAAAAATTTAAAAAAAAAAATAAAAAAATACATTAAAAAAAAAATCCTATCTAAAATTTAACAACACAGGAGTCCAAGTCCCTGCTCCGCTGCGTCGGGTATACTTGGACCCAGTTTCGAGCTTGTAAATAAACCCTCGTGTGTTTGCATCCAAAAAAAAAAAAAAAATTTAACAACACATTTTATAAAGTGACATAATGACATTTTTGAAGCACTAAGTTGTACACCTGAAAGTAACATAACTTCGTGTATCAACTATATACTCAAATAACTTTTTAGGTCTCACCAGAGGTCACTCTGAAGCGTCTCAAGAGAAAACCTCCCTAGATCTCACGCCCTGCCCGCACCTGCAGGGAGCCCAGGGGGACCTATCCTGGACCTCCACCCTGCAGAACTGTGCGAGAAGGAGTCTTGATTTAAGGCCCCCCGTCCAACGTGACGAGCTACGGCAGCCCCAGGAAACTCCAGCACCACGGAGCGGGAAAGCCGGGGAAAGAAACCGGCACGGCTGGGCGCCAGCCTTCACCACAGGGAGCTTTGTAGGGCACAGTGGCTGGGCCTGGGGCCCCAGGGAGGGAAGGGGATCATTGTGGGCATGTTGTTTGGCTTTTACCCTGGAACCCAGGTTTAGATTATACTTAGAAGAAAGAAGCACGTAGCTTCACTTCTGACCACCGAGGACGAGCCAGGACCATGGGTCAGAGAGAGGGAGGCCGGTCCATCACCCACCACCACCGAGTGGGGCACTGGGGAGAGGTCATTTCCCCTCACTTGGGGCAGGATGCGTGGCCACCGCTGCTCAGAGGTGGAGGGACCAGCCAGATGGAAGGCCATCGTCCCAGCCCACGCTGACCCATCACCAGTCCAAATGCACGGATGGGAGGCCCACTCTGGGCCAAGTCCGCCGGAGTGAACAGAGAGGAGCCAATGCCTTCCCCTCGGAAGTCTGGGCTGCCAGCAAGGAGGAGGGGCCCACACCCAGCGAGGGGCTGGGTTGGCAGTTCTCAGGGGGCCTCCAATCCAGCCCAGCTCATTCCCCATCCTCCCTCCTGTGGCTAAGATTCCTGCCCCTGCTGTGGGGACGAGAGTGCAGCCTGCCTAGCGGGGATCCCCCTCCCCCAGGGGCTGTTTGGGATGAACGGAGGGTCCATCACTGGGCAGAAGGGCCACAAACAGTATGCACATCACCAGGAGCCCCTCAGCCGTTTCAGAGTGATGAGGTCCAAGTTCAGACCTCAGGCCACTTCACACTTTGAAAAGAAGGGTTCTCCCCCAAGTGCATCTGTGCTTAGGGGGGACCCCAAGGGAGGGAAGGAGGAGGGCCTACAAAAGAGGGGCCCTCAGGGGAGGGGACCTGAGGTAGGCCTGTCTTCCTACCCTGGAGCCTGTACTGACATTATAAAGGCAATCACACCTGCTCCACCTCCTCTAGCCTCCTGGCAGCCTGGCCTCTCAGATGGGAAGGGGCAACTGCACTCGGGGTCCCAGTGGCTCAGACCCTGAAGGGGGTGCAGCTCTTGGCTGAGCCCAGTCCAAGCACCCAGCCCCTGATAAGAGCATTCCCGAGCCTGCCAACATGGGGCATTTTCAGCCCCAGCTGGAGGCTGCCTCCCCCACCATAAGGCAAAAGAAACTGCCCTCGGTGTGCCTAAGAAGGTCAAAACCCTGCCCCACTGGGGCCTCAGGTCCTGTAAGACTTCATCAGCAGCCTAAGGGGCTCCAGACAGGTCAAGAAGCTTCGAGCATAGCTGCCAGGAGCTGCTACAAACCTGTGGCTTAAAGTGAGCACACGGAGCCCAGAGCTAGGTTACCTGAGGCTTCTGGGAGGGGGACCCTCGTGGGCTCTAGCCCCCTGCCCCACCCTGCTTCCAAGGGCCGGGACCGTGGGGAGCCTGTCAGGACTCAGTTGGTTTACGAGCTGCAGGTGCCCACGGGCCGTGCCCACCCACCTGACAGAGCCCACTGGAGGGCTCTGGGCGGGTGGCAGCCACAGAGGTTGGGAAGGGCCATGGGGCACCTTGGAAGGCATCTCCTAATTATCGCAGAATTAATCTGGATGGAAGCCAAGGGGCGGTTCCTTTGGGGGTTTGCACCTGGTAAGCATGCGTTTGGTAAACAAGATTAATTAGGCTGAGAAAGAAATCACGAACCCCTCTTCCCACACCCACTGCCCACCCCCAGCACACCTAGGCCCAGCCTTGCTTCCGTGCCCACAGAGGCCCCACACCCCCCAGGCCCTGCCCAAGGAGAGAGCTGCCCTTCCCTGGTTCCTGTGTCCCGACTCTCTGACCATTCGCTCCCGGGACAGGCTTCCAGCAAAGGGGGACGCCAGCACCCCGACCCCACAAGGAAAGGCCAACCCCCGCTTTCCAAGGCTGCAGATCCCTGAGTGCAAAAACTCACACAAGGCTGGGGCAAGGGTCACAGTGGAGACCACACGGGGCTGAGTGAGCAACAGACGGGGCAGTGGTGTAGCCGCCTCAAATCCCTCCCAACCTTACCTCTGCCGGGAAACCCCCGGGCCTGGGCCTCATCCGTGGCTCTGTGCCCCTGCTCCCACCGCACCCCACCTCCAGACAACACTACACACCCTCCCGTAAAGGCACGTGGAACTAACGACGGCCAAGCACAGAGGCCCCACTGGGGCGGGTCTGTGAGCCCCACCGTGAACCTCAGGAGCCACTCAGGCTTCCCCTCACATCGTCAGCCCCTCAGCCCATTCCACGGATAAGAAGGCCAAGTCTTGGCCAGCCAGGCCGCTCCCTAAGTTTCACCCAGCTGGTGAGAGGGCTGACCCCAGAGCCTAGGTCCTCTCCCACCTGGAAGGGAGACCTGGTGCTGCCAACGACCATCTCTGCCTTCCTAAGGGCTGGCTGTCGCCCCAGCCCTCCCACCACTCTGCCCAAGGTCCAAAGCCGATAAGCACACACTGCACAGTGGTCCCACCCCGGCTTCGTGCTCTGATAAAACATTAGTGGGACGGTCTTCCAACCCCGGTGGCGGCGGCCGTAGCCTGCTGACCCTGCATGGGGGTGTCAGGGACACAGGGAGGAGTCAGTCCCTCCAGCACTCGAGATAAGCAGGACACAAGGGCTCATCAGTGGAGAGACTAAACCCACCCAGGCTCCGGGAGCTGCGTAGGAGGCAGAGGCCTTACAAGGTGGTGGTGGTGGGAGGACGTACCCATAAGACCACACTGGTAGGTAGGGCACTGGCTCACAGCCAGCCCTGGCTTGGCTGGAATGCAGGGTAGGTGGCCAACTGGGGCTCAGAGGGTCCAAGCACCCAAGCACCCACCCCTCACTTTGGGCTCTTCTGGCCACTCCCCAAGTCCTCAGAGGCACTAGGAGCGTCACTACTTCCCTCCAGGCCCAAAGGCTCTATTCCTGAGGACCTTCCTTCTGTCCAGGCCCAAAGTCTCCCCTGGGTAGGACGCCCTTACACCTGGACATCCAAGTGCCCCACTCGACAGGGCAGGAGCCTGAAGCCCAGGATGAAAGTACCTGGCCATTCACCCATTCTGGAGCAGAGGGGAGAGTCCTGGGGCACGCAGGACCCATAGGAAGAGAACGGCGACAGCCAATGGATGTAGGTGCACACGGGGAGACACATGCTACGTGCCTGACAATGGGGCTGGGCTGTGCCTCGGGGAGCAGAGCCTGAGGTCCACCTTCACCTCCAGGACAGTCTGAGGACACCGGACAACCTCCCCTCGCTGCTCTCAGCTCTAAAGCCCACCCCCCAAGCAAGGACAAGGCCAGGGTTCCCAGGGAAAGAAAGAGGGCCCCTGCCAGGCCTGAGACCATCCCCCAGCTCGGCTCCCTCTGGGCATCACTGGCCACCCCGCTATGGGGCTGCCCCTCCCGAGGCTTGATCCCGGGAGGACCAGGACAAGAGTGCCCTGGAAGCAGCTACCGCCCGGCACACAGCCTGCTTGCCATCGTAAACACACCGGGGGCTCAGCTATGCTGCAAACATGCAGGGAAGCATGCGGGGCAGGATAAAAACCAAAGGAAACCCAGGAAGACACAGAAGAGCATGAAACAAAGAAGAAAAAAAAAAAAAAAGAAAACGCAGAAGAATGCCAGAGGGACCGGCTGCGGCGGCCACATGGGCCTCCCGGGGGGGGCCTGCTCTCTGCTGCCCTCATAACTGGGCTGGTTATGCCCCATGGGCTGTGGGGGGCACAAAATTGCTTTCACGGTCCCCAAACAGAACATTTTACGGATTCTCTCACTCCGGTCCTGGGACGCTTCCAACTCCCCAAACACGGGTGGCCAGTGGCTATCCTGGGGGTCACCTTCCTCCACACCACAGGCTCCTGGGAGGTGCCCCGGCCAGCGGGAGGCCCAATAACACTGCAGCATCCTCTTCCTGGAACATGGAGTCAAGACATGGGGGCAGCTAGCTGTGTCCCCCAGGAAAGAGCCCACACACCAAAGTAACACATGAGCATCAGTGCCTTTTATTATTTGACCACACAGGTAGGTGACGGGGAAGAGTGGTGAGGGTAGGCTTTCCAGGTGGGCCAGCCCCCTCCTCTCCTTCATACTTGGAACCAGCTTCCTGCCCAGAGCCTGATGGCCTCTACCTCAGCGACTCCTCCAGGCAGCCCTCCAAGATCCTCCCTGCAGAACTGGGAGGACTAAGCGGCTCAGGCAGGCCTGTGCTCTTCCCTAGGTACCCAGCACAATGCTGTAACAGTGGCGCCTGGGGAGGAGGCCCCAGGGCTTTCGGGTCCTGCCTCCTGGAATAGTACCCACATTCCTGCTCTTTGAGGGCTCTCTGGGCCACTCGGCTATAGAGAATCGGACACACGTCTCTCAGGACAAACAACTGTGATGTGTGACCAACTGGGTAGGGACGGATCTGGCCCCGAGGGACAAGCATGACCAGGATGTGCCTGGAGTGAATGCAGTCCCAGTGCTGCCCAGATGTGCCCTCCGTGTCCCCTGCTGTCCCGGAGCTCGACATGCTGACCACCTGGCTCCTGTCTACACCTCCGCCTCCGGTGAGCTGGCCGGCACAAATGTCTGCAAAGCTTTGTGGACGGAGGGAGGGAGTAAAAGAAATACTGGCCGAGGGTCACGGGCCCTCCATGCCTTGAGTGCATGCACTCCCGCGACACAGGCCCCTGTGGTGACTGGAGGACACGGTCCCACAGGACAGTTGGCCCCCAGCAGCCACACAGGAGATCCAGCGGCTCCGCGCACAGCCCCCTATTTCCGTCTTCCGGGGCTGAGTGGCCAGACAGCAGCAGCAGCAGCAGCAACAAGCTCCAGGACGACTGGGAGTCAGTGTGACAACAGTGACCCCTGCTGGACCCACTGGGGGCGGCAGCAATGCTGGGGAGCAAGTGCCCTTCCACTCCATCCCTCCAAACCACGCAAGAGAACATTCGGGCCTTCCACTGAGCTGCATCCCTGCCCCAATCCTGGATTACCATCCCCCCACTACCACCTCTGCTTCCAGCCATGAGGCAAACTTCTACTCATCCTTCAAAGCCCAGCTCAGTAACCATTTATTTGGGGAAACCTACCTGATGTCCCCGCAACCCCTATGCCAACTGCTCTGCCCTGGACCCCAGCCCACAGGTAGGTACTGAATTCAGACGCATCCAGAAGAGCCCTAGGAGGGTCCCAGGGCTAGCTCCCAATTTTGCAGAAGACCCCGAAGCCCAGGTACCCCTGTGTGTAAGCACGTGTCGGGCCCAAGCCCCACCACAGAGCACCCAGGTTCTGGGCCCCCCAGCAGCCTCCCACCCTGTTTTTGTCCAGTAAACTAAAGCACAAGCGGGCGTGCAGTTTCCCCCGGAAGTGCTCCGGGCTTTCCCTCCTGCCTGCCCCCCACCCAGCCTGCTGTGGCCAGGTGCTCACGCGGCTGTTTCCAGAAAACTTCAGTACCTGGGGAAGCCGCCAGACCAAAGGCCCTCAAATGGCAAGCACACACCTGCTTCCTAAAAAGACACTGGCCAACCACGGCAGAAAGTCTGAGGAAGGCTGCGATCGGGGAGGGGGAGAGCAAGCAGGCAGACACCACCCCCCCCCCACGCCCTGCAGGCCCCAGATGGCTCCCGGGTCACTGGGGCCCCAGGGACCCGAGCACCTCCTTCCCCGTCTTCGCTTCCCTCTTAGCATCCGACTCTCGGGTGTGAATGAGACCACACCAGCCGGCCGCCCCGCTGCACACGCAGGCAGAGAGCTGAGACAATCCCACGCGCCCACCTCAGTGGCACCCAGTGTGACCCTGAAAGGGGGCCCTGAGTGCACAAGGGGTGGGTGGGGACGACGACGCAGGAGAGCATTCCCACGACACTGTCCCTGAGAGCCCAGGTCATCACCCGTTTTACAGAAGGCTAAGTGAGGCACAGGAGCCACCACCCGCAGCTGGAGGCCAGGCCAACCCCTCCCCCAAGACAGGCTCTTTGCACAACGGAGAGGGAGCCGGAGCCGGATGCCTGCATTTGGGGCTGCCCTCCACCTGCGAGGGCTGAAAGGCAGCCATGGTGCTCGCACCTCTCCTCTGGAGAACTTGGGGGGCACAGGTCTCCCAAGCTCCTCTCAGCTGCCCCAGGAGCTGGGTGCTCATCAGGTTCCTCCATCTCAGTTCAGGGCTGGACAAACCTGCGTGTGTTGGGAAAGGGGCACTCTGGGCACTGCAGGGGGCTGAGCAGCATCCCTGCCTCCGCCCAACCCCAGGGGCACCACTGAACTGACAACCACACACTTCCCCAGGCGCCACTCCTGGGGGCAGGTTTGCAGGGAGAGACCCAAGGCTCTGCTAACACTAAGCAGATACACTTTCAAATGACAAAAGCAGGGCAGCCCGGGTGGCTCAGCGGTTTAGCGCCGCCTTCAGCACAGAGTAAGATCCGGGAGACCCAGGATCGAGTCCCACGTCGGGCTCCCCACAGGGAGCCTGCTTCTCCCTCTGCCTGTGGCTCTGCCTCTCTATCTCACACGGATAAATAAATAAAAATCTTAAAATAATAATTAAAATAACAAAAGCAGCTTTCTGGGCAGACACAGCAACACGTGTGTGGCTCAAGCCTAGATCAGGGCAAGAAGGCTTTTTTTTTTTTTTTTTTTTTTTTTTAAGGCTCCCAGGCCATCCAGAGAGGCGGCCAGGTGTGGGAACCCGGGAGGTACAGTCCCAGGATGGCCTCTGGCCTCAGAAAACAGAATCCAACTTAATCAGTGCACAGGATCACGACTACAAAGGGCACAAAGCCTCTTCTATCGAAGGCGGGGAGGGAGCACAGCAAGCTGGCAGGGGCAGGACTCGGGGCGATTTACAAAACACGTTTCTTCTGACTTTTCAGTATCGTCCAACGTTTTAAGGGATCCCTGGGTGGCGCAGCGGTTTGGCGCTTGCCTTTGGCCCAGGGCGCGATCCTGGAGACCCGGGATCGAATCCCACATCGGGCTCCCGGCATGGAGCCTGCTTCTCCCTCTGCCTGTGTCTCTGCCTCTCTCTCTCTCTCTCTCTCTCTGTGACTATCATAAATAAAAAAAAAAAAAAAAAAATGAACGTTACTCTAAGCCCTGAAGAAAAGCGCTATGAACAGAAGCAACGGGTGGGCCTCACCGGCTGGGACTCTGCCCAAAACCACAACTGTGACGCAGCCCGCGGTAAGCGGTGAATTCAGCGCTTTGAACACCCCAGCACCTCGCCTCTAATCCCATCCTTACGAAAGCCAAGAGCTACAAGACAATGGAAGCACCGACGGTGCTGCAGGCTTCTCCTCTGGGAGCCTGCACAGCTGGGTCCCTGGGGACTGTGGCTTCCTGGGGAAGCAGGGCGGGGGGGGGGGGGGTAACGCTTGAAAAGAAAGTAAAGGGGCCTCAGCAAGAAACAGCCTGTGACCAAGAGACGCCAGGCGATGCCTAGGGACATCTGTCATCATCGCAACCAGGGTAGGGGGCGCCACAACTGGGGGTGCTCCTGGCATTGAGCAGGCGAGGGCCAGGGATGCTGCCCACCCAGAGCAGGCCTGGCCCCAATGTCCAGTTCCCACTGCTCCTCCGAGCAGCTTCAGAGTTCCCACCCCAGACTAAGCAGGAGGCCCCAGTGGGCCGAACTCAAGGCCACGCTGCCCACCGGCTAGCAAAGACACTCCAGGTTCCTTGCAACCCCCCGCCGGGCCTCCAGGCACAACAGGCAACGCTGCTGGCTGCTGAGGTCCTCTCAGGATCCGTTCTCTCTTGGTATCAGGGGAGAGAAATCTCCCCAGCATTCACTGGCGCTGAGAAAGTGCCGGATGCAGGAGAGCACACTTCCACTGCATCTCTGAAGAAATCATCACGTGACAGTGAGAAGTCGCCCCCACATGAAACCCGCTGGCACCCTGCCAGAGGAGGGAGCAGCTGAGGGGCAGCGTGGCCTGCGGATCTGCTCAGGCGCAGCCATGCCCCGGGGACTGCCTGTTACTGTGGCTGTACCCCTCCTGCTCCAAGCCAGCTCACAGAGGAAAGAAATTCCACCCTCTGCTCGAAGCCTTAGTTCTCTGGCTCCATCCCCCTCTCTGCCTGACCTTCCGGGCTCGGAGCTTCCCTGAGAAACAAGGCTTGCTCTCCAGACCATAAGCTCCCCCCAACCATTGCCTAATAAGAGGCCCAGGGAGGGGGGGCTGCCCCCACCACGTAGTCATGACCACCCCTGTCCTCAAGTTTCAGCGCTCACGTCCTACTGCTCTCTTTCCCAGGTCTCACTGTTCCCAGCCAGCCCCAGGGCAGAGCATGGGCTGACACACACGGGGTGCTGGGGTGTGTGTGGGACTCATAGGTGCTCAGCAGCTGGCACTGGAAGGAAGAGGTGAGTGGGGCAAGGGCCTGACTGCCCAGACTCAATCCCATCCCCCACTTACCAGCCATGCACACACAGGAGAGTGGCTCCCCATCTCTGGGCCTCAGTGTGCTCATCTGTAAAATGGGGACAATCATCCCTACCATTGAGAGTCCTAGAGCCTACCCAAGGGTGTGCTGCCAACTGGACAATACCACGCACGAGACTGGATAGCCTGAAGCCCACATGGAGTGGGCTGGGGGCAGGGCTGGAAGGGACAGGATCCCGGCCCAGCCCCCTCACTGGCCTCAGACTCCACTGCAAGGCTCAGGTGCCCACTGGCCCAAGACTGGAGGTGCTGGGCCTCACAGGGACCCCCACAGCCCACCTGCAGGCAGCTCCCACCCAGCACTTTAGCAACTTTGTTGCTTAAAAATGAGTTCAAGCAAACCGGGCCCAGCCCACCCTTGCCAGAGCACCTCTGCTTGGGCCTGCACATCTGGACTGCTGCAGCCTCTTCCAGCTGAGAGGAAACGGGGCCTGTCAAAATCTGGAGCAGGGGAATCAGAAAGGGAGGGAAAGGACGAGGCACACCCGCTCCCCTGGCCTCCCAAGAGGGCAGCGACCCTGTGAGCATGCCACAGAGAAGGAAACAGAGAGGCTCCCCAGCAAGAAACAGGCTGAGCTGGGAACTGACCCTGCCCCTCTGCAGGGGGACGCAGGGTTCTACCAGAAAGCAGACCCCCTTCCTTTCCTTTCCTGCAAAAGGAACACGCAGATGGGTAGGCGGCTGCATTTTTCCCCCACGGCAAGCGGGGCAGACAGGACCACATCACTAAACAGGTTCCCCAAAATGATCCTTCGGGAAACAAACTGGCCATCTGTGAGGCGGGAAGAAATGTAAAATGTGACTTACCGTGGGAAGAACGCATGAGGCGAGAAATCAACACCCCAGAGTTTGGGAGGCTGGAAGGCAACATGTGAACTTGGGGCCGAGTCACCGTGTCAGAGGCCTAAGGGTGTGGTCCTGCCCTCTTTGGACTCACCGAGAGGACCCCAGAAATCAGGGGGCTCTCTGCAAAGCGCTACATACACCACCAGGCGGTAAATAAACTGCGCTTCAGCGGGAGAGCTGGGCGCCGACTCCCCGCCCTCCCTGGCCCGCACCGGAGCCGGGAGTACCATGATCCGGCGTCCAGGCACCAGCGGGCACACGTGTCCTTTCTCCCCGACACCAGGTTCCCCAGGGGCCACACCCGTCGCTCACGCAGCTCTCAAGGCCCCGGCCCCCCGCACAGCTGCAGAGGCAGACAGGGAGGGACTGCTCCCATCGGGCTGGCTGCAGACAGCTGCAGGTGCCAGGGGGCCGAGCATATTCCCGTGAGATTAGAAAATCCTACTTTTCTTTTCCTGACCACACGGGGCAACAGGCCTCTGGGTTGAGGCTAGCCGTCGCACTCCCCTAAGGAAGAAGGTCCTGAGACGATGATCGCTTTTTTGGGGAGAAAATTCGAAGCTGAGACAGGATGAGGAGGTCTGGGTCCGAGGGAAAGGGGAAGTGGTCCTGGAGGGCAGAGGTCACCCGAGGGAGCACGAGCCTCCCCCAGAAGGGAGGGGCATGGCAGCACTTAATCCTCCCCGTCACACCTCCTCCAAGGAGCCCACCGCACCCCCGGCCTTCCGCAAAGTGCCATGACGGTGACAGCCGGCGCGAAGGGACGACGCGCAGTCCACCAACGTCCTCTGCGCAAACCCAGGGAGGCCTGGAAGCCCGCGCCCCGCCCGCCCAGCCGCTCGGCTGCGGCCGCCTCCCGGTCCAGCCGCGTCGACTCGCAGCAGGTGCTCCTACGCCCGCCGGACACGGCAGCGGCCGCCGCGGGGGGCGGGGGGCGGGGGGCGCCGGAGTCCGGCCGCGCTCGCCGTTCGTCCTGCGTTAGTGCCTGCGCCCTCGCGACGGCCCAGGACGGCTCCCCGCCCGCCGTTCACGCCGTGCGCCCAGGGGCACCGAGGCTCCCGACACCCCGCGCCGGCCCCGGGCTCCCGGGGGGGGGGGGGCGGTCCCGGCCGCGGAGACGACGCCCGCCAGCGCGTGGGGAGGCGGCTGGGCCGAGGCGGCGGCGCCGGGAAGGCCGCGGCCGTGGAGTCCAGGCCGGGGCCGGGGAGCCGAGCCGGCTCGGGCGTTACCTGCTGCGGGGGGCGCCGCTCCGCCGCCGACCAGCGCGCCGGGGCCCCGGGCCCCGCGGTGCCGGAAGTGGCAGTAGGGCCGCCGGCAGGGCCCCCCGGGCGCCCCAGCCCAGTAGGGGCAGTCGATGGCCCGGAAGAAGCCGGTGGAGCGTAGCATGGTCCGTCCCGAAGCCGGACCCCGGCCCGGAGCCGCCCGGGCCCCCGGGCCGCTCACTGGCGCCGCGGTCGCCGCCGCCCGCGCCTCACGGACCCCGCCGCCGCCATCTTGCTCCGAGGCCCCCGCAGGCCCCCGGGACGCCGCCGCAAGGGACCTCGGGAGCGGCTGCCCGCGGCGCGCCTGCCCGGGAACGCGGGCCCGCGAGGGACCGAGGCGCGTCGCGCACCCCTGGGCCGGGACAGGCGGCCGCGGGAGCGGGGATGGGGGCCGCGCGCGGCCTCCGGGAGCTTCGCCGGCGCCGCCGCCCGGCCCTCCGAGGCGGCCGCACAGCCATCTTCGGCCCGAGGCCCCGACGGCGCCGGGGCTGTCCACCGCGCGCCTGACCAGAAAGAAAAAAAAAAAAACTCCCTCAGGACCCAGCTGTCATTCACTTGCTTCTAATTTGCGTTTTATTAGTGCTGCCCTGAAGTGCCCCCTGCTGGAGGAGGCGAGTCCTGCGGGCGCATCTCCCTGAGTTTCCCCCCAAAACCCACCCCGGCCCTGCTGCACAGTTGGCTGTCAGGGAGGGCGTCGTGCCTCCCACCTGCACGCCCCCTGCACGCCCACCTGGGCTCCCACGTGCACGCCTACATTCACGCCCACCTGGGCTCCCACGTGCACGCCTACATTCATGTCCACCTGGGTTCCCACCTGCACGCCTACATTCACGCCCACCTGCACGCCCACCTGGGCTCCTACGTGCACGCCCACCTGCACGCCCACCTGGGCTCCCACGTGCACGCCTCCATTCACGCCCACCTGGGCTCCCACGTGCACGCCTCCATTCACGCCCACCTGGGCTCCCACGTGCACGCCTACATTCATGTCCACCTGGGTTCCCACCTGCACGCCTACATTCACGCCCACCTGCACGCCCACCTGGGCTCCCACGTGCACGCCCACCTGCACGCCCACCTGGGCTCCCACGTGCACGCCTCCATTCACGCCCACCTGGGCTCCCACGTGCACGCCTACATTCACGCCCACCTGGGCTCCCACGTGCACGCCTACATTTACATCCACCTGAGCTCCCACATGCATGCCTCCATTCACGCCCACCTGGGCTCTCACGTGCACGCCTACATTCACGCCCACCTGGGCTCCCACGTGCACGCCTACATTCATGTCCACCTGGGTTCCCACCTGCACGCCTACATTCACGCCCACCTGCACGCCCACCTGGGCTCCCACGTGTACGCCTCCATTCACGCCCACCTGGGCTCCCACATGCACGCCTACATTCACATCCACCTGAGCTCCCACATGCATGCCTCCATTCACGCCCACCTGGGCTCTCACGTGCACGCCTCCATTCACGCCCACCTGGGCTCCCACGTGCACGCCTCCATTCACGCCCACCTGCACGCCCACCTGGGCTCCCACGTGCACGCCTACATTCACATCCACCTGGGCTCCCACGTGCACGCCTACATTTACATCCACCTGAGCTCCCACGTGTACGCCTCCATTCACGCCCACCTGGGCTCCCACATGCACGCCTACATTCACATCCACCTGAGCTCCCACGTGCACGCCTCCATTCACGCCCACCTGGGCTCCCACGTGCACGCCTACATTCACGCCCACCTGCACGCCCACCTGGGCTCCCACGTGCACACCTCCATTCACGCCCACCTGGGCTCCCACGTGCACGCCTACATTCATGCCCACCTGCATGCCCACCTGGGCTCCCACATGCACGCCTACATTCACGTCCAACTGGGCTCCCACGTGCACACCTCCATTCACACCCACCTGGGCTCCCACGTGCACGCCTACATTCACGCCCCCCTGGGCTCCCACGTGCACACCTACATTCACGCCCACCGGCACGCCCACAGGAATCCTGCTCTCACTCATTTGCTCACAAGAAACCGAGTGCTTGCTGTATGTGAGCCTCTGCCCTAGATGCTCCCTTGAAACAGACAAACCAGGGACAAGGTGGGCCGAGGGCAGGCTCACAGCCTGGTGGGGAAGGCCAACATCCTAACGAAATATTGAGAATGGGGTGTCAGGTGGGCTCAGTCCACGGGCCCTGTGACTCTTGATCTCAGGATGGTGAGTTCGAGCCCCGGGTTGGCCATAGCATTTACTTAAAAATTTTTTGAGACTGACCCATTGCTTGATGGTGGGATTACAAAATGCTGCAGCCAGTCTGCAACACAGGATGGAGGGTCCTCAAAAAGTCCAAAGCTAGAACTACCATATGACACAGCAATCCCACTTCTGGGTGCATATTGGAGAGCATGGAAAGCAGGGTCCCGAAGAGTTATGTGCGCACCCCTGTTCACAGCAGCAGGATTCACAGTAGCCAAGGAGGGGGAACAGCCGTATCTATCAACGGGTGACTGGATGCACAGAATGTAGATCCAGCTAACGGACTGTTACTATTCACCGAAGAAGAAAGGAAGGGGCCCGGACACCTGTCCCCACGTGGACGGACCCCAAGGACATCGGGCTCAGGGAGGGGACCCAGAACCAGAAGGACGCCTCCTGCAGGACCCCACTCCCAGGAGGTCCCCAGAAGAGGCCCGTCCACAGAGACAGAGAGGAGGTGGTGGGAGCTGGGGGCGGGGTGTCAGTGCTTCCTGGGAAGGGGCCTCCGTGTGGGGAGATGGAAGGTTCTGGAGATGGGGGTGGGTGGGGGGTGCACGGCGGGGTGAGTGCTCCATGCCCTGAACTGCCCTCAGAGACGGTTACAATGAACATTTTATGTGACGTATTTTTACCACAATTACAAAATAACTAAGCGGTACAGTGATGGAGGGCAGGTGGGATGGAGAGGGTCAGAGATGACTGCTCCAGAGGACACAATCTAATTTTTTGTCCAAAATCTGTCTTCTGGGGACCCCTGGGAGGCTCAGCGGTTTAGCGCCGCCTTCAGCCCAGGGCGTGATCCTGGAGACCCTGGACCGAGTCCCACGTCGGGCTCCCTGCATGGAGCCTGCTTCTCCCTCTGCCTGTGTCTCTGCCTCTCCATGTGTCTCTCATGAATAAATAAATGAAATCTTTAACAAAAACAAAACAAAACAAAACAAAAACAAAAAACAAAAATGTCTTCTGGCTAGCCAGTGAGCCCTGGGGCAGAGACCTCTTGCCTCGACGGGCCTATCAGCAAGAGTCCCTGGTTTGCAATGCAGTGAGTGTTGACAGTGGAAGGCTGCGTGCAGTATTGCGGGGGGTGTGGGGGGGTTGTGGGGGGGTTCTAGGCATGAGACTTTCTTTTGTTTAAAGATTTTATTTAGTTAGTAGAGAGAAAGCGCAAGACAGAGCCTGAGCTGAGGGGGAGCAGCAGAGGCAGACGGAGAAGCAGGCTCCCCCCTGAGCAGGGTGCCCGACGTGGGGCTCGACCCAGGACCCCGGGATTATGACCTGGGACTAAGGCTCAACCAAATGAGTCCCCCAGGCCCCCCTGCCTAGGACTCTCTTGCACAGGCACCCAGGCAGGAGAGCTTGGGGCTGTGACTGCGTGAAGGTCCTTGTCCGAGGCAGGAGGGCGTGGGGAGCCACACGGGTCGCAGTGAAGGACGCAGGTGGATTTCTTCCCGCGACACTCCCCTGGCTCCCCGGGACGCGCACCGGCACCCCACAGCCCCGCAGGCCCCGCTTTCGACCACGTGGGGATTTCATTCTCACCTGCCAGCGGTGCACTCACCGACCCGGGACCTCAGGGTCGGCACCCAGCCGGACACGGGGGCTACGACGCGTCTCTGTAAAATGGGTCAATGACTGTGATGCAATGAGCATGGCCTCTACTCTAAGGGGGATGCAGAGGACTGCATGTGACACATGCCCCCTGGGCTTAGACTCTGGTGGGGACAACAAGAACCGCAGGCAGAGGCGGATGGAAGGCAGGGTCCCCCCGGGCTTTATTCCACTCAGTGGATTGTTCCTTTGTTTTATTTAGAGGAAGTTCACATTAACAAAATTAATTACTTTATTATTTTTTTAAATATTTTATTTATTTATTCATGATAGACCTAGAGAGGGAGAGAGAGAGAGAGAGAGAGAGAGAGAGAGAGAGAGAGGCAGAGACACAGGCAGAGGGAGAAGCAGGCTCCATGCTGGGAGCCCAATGCGGGATTCGATCCTGGGACTCCAGGATCACGCCCTGGACCAAAGGCAGGCACCAAACCACTGCGCCACCCGGGGATCCCCTAAAAGATTTTATTTTTAAGTAATCTCTACAGCCCCTGTGCGGCATGAACTCACGGCCCTGAGATCAGGCGTCACGTGCTCCGAGCCAGCCTTGCGCCTCCAAAGGTAACCATTCTAGAAGTGAAAATTCAGCGGCATTTGGTACATTCGCTATTCTGCGCAACTGTCACCTCTATGTCATTCCAGAATATTTTGAAACCAAAAAGAAACCCCGTCCCCATCAGTGGTCACTGCTCCATCACCCCCCAGCCCCTTCCCCGTGCGTGGACGAGCCCGTCCTGGACGTGTCACACACGTGGACTCCCACCCCATGGGGCCTCCTGTGTCTGGTGCCCTCCCTGAGCATCGGGAACTTGGGGTCCGTCCCTGGGGCGTGTGGGGGCCTCGCTCCTGCTTGGAGGCCGGGGACGTGCCCATGGGAACATGGCCCACGTCCTGCGTGTCCGTTCATCTGTCGAAGGGCACCTGAGCTGTCACACCTCCAGGCATTGTGCAGCTGCGGACGTGCGTGCGTGTGTTTTCAGTGTGTGTCTGGGCACCAGGAGTTTTTTTTTTTTGAGAACGAGTTTTTCAAACGACGCAGATTTGTTGGTCGCCCAGGTTTAAGACCCGGGGAGATGTCGCATAAACAAGGCAAGTCCCAGCCGTTCTGTGAACAGTTGGCCCCTGGGGCCACCGGCGGTTGATTGCCTTGGGCCCCCACACAGGGGTCCCCCAACACCCATCAACACCGGCGGCAGGGAGGCAGGCCCCGGGGCGTGTGGGGCGAAGCCAGGTGCCCCTGCGAGCCCACCTAGTCTCCATCCATGCTCCCTGGCCGTGGCCATCCACGGGGCAAATACTCACTGAGTACCCACACGTGCCAGACCCGCTGCTGGAAACGTGGGCGAACCAGGGAAAGATCCCCACCCTGGTGGAGGTGGCTCTAGGCCGCGGAGGCAGACAGCTGGAAATGCCTGAGGTAGCGTGACCCCAGTGCTGGGGAGGAGAGTGTCCGGTACAGGGCATAGACTGAGAAGAGGCGGCCCACCTAGCAGTCTGGGCAGGGAGGGTGCGATATGAGCAGTTCTGAAGAAGGTCAAGAGGGGGAGGGCAGCCCAGGCAGCGGCACAGCCTGTGCAAAGGCCCTGGGGCAGCACCGGGGCTGCGTGGTGGAGGAACAGAGAGGAGATCCGCGTGGCTGGAGCAGAGAGAGCACGTGGGAGAGGAGGAGTGCAGGGCGGGGGATGGGGGCAGGCCGCACAGGGCCTCGGGGACGCTGGTGGGCCCCGGGCTTTCCCCCAGGCAGGCGGTAGGGGAGGGGGGCGGGACCTGAAGGGCGCCCCCCGGTGGCCGCCGCGGGAAGAGCGGACTGGGCGGGGACGGCGGGGACGCGCGCCCAGAGGGACCAGGGGGAGGACACTGCCCGGCCCGGGTGGGCAGAGCGGCGGTGCAGGACGGGGTGCAAGTGGGCCGATTGGGGAGACGTACAGGAGGAATGGCTGTGGGGGGCCAGCCGGGGTCAAGGTCGGGTGACCCCAAGGATTTGGGCCTGCGCGCCTGGTAGGGCGGAGGTGCCAGTGGCAGCCTGGAGCCGACGGTGAGGCCTCGCGGGTGTCGTGGGCACCACCGGAGGTGTGCGCCTGCTAGGGGGGCCGGAGCCCGCGGTTGGGGGGACCCGGGAGAGTCAGGGGTCCCGAGGCCGCGTGACCGGGGAGCGCCCAGACGGTAGGAGGGGACCCCCTCGGGCTGTTCGGAGCCCGTGGGACCGTGTCCGAGAGGCGGGAGGGGGGGCTGCGTGCGTGCGCCCCGAATTCCAGGGACTCTCCCCAAGGGGCGGAAAAGGCAGCTGGAGAGGGAGGGGGCCAGTAGGACAGGGGCCCGAGGAGCAATGTCCGCGGGCCTGCGGGGCGCAAAGGGGGAGAAGTGAAGCACGGGTTAGGGGGGTGCGACTGGGCGGCCTCCGGAGCAGGGGCGAGGGCCCTGCCGGCCTGTGGGCCCCCTGCGGTCACCGCCCCCCCCTCCCCGTGCAGCCCCCTCCAGGGACAGGCGGAGGGCGGGGTCCCAGGCCCTGGGGAGGCGCGGCTCCCCAGCTCGGGCGGGGGCGGGGTGCGGGAGGGGGCCGGCGCAGTGTCACCGCGGTTGCCGGGTAACGAGCGGGAGGGGGCGCAGCTGCGAGGGCGTGGGTGGCGCGGGGCGGCAGCCCCCTCCCGGGGGGCCTTAGGGCCGCGGGGGCTACGCGCGTCCCCAGGAGGGGGCCGGTGACCCGGGCCACAGGGACTCCAGGCAGAGGAGGCAAAAACGACGCAGACACCAGAGTCGGGTTTAAAAAAGGGTTTAATTAAATACAAGGAAGAGGCCAGGCAGGGGGGGGGGGTCACCTGAAAGCACGAGTCCCTGGGAGCCCCTCCCCCTCCCCCCTCTCGATGCCACAGCTCAGAGGCTGCAACCAGGTCCCAGTGGCCCCGAGCTCCTTGGGGGAGGAGGGGCACGGGTCTCTCCAGGCCCCTGGACGCGTCCTCAGCCTCCTGGGCCCCCGGACCCACGGTCCCCCTTCTGTGAGAGGCACCAGCCAGGGATGGGACGATCCAGAGGACGTCCATAAGACACAGGGGGAAAGGGGACCCCAGCCTGCCCCCGCAGACTAAGGCATCTCGCCGGGCGCTGGGAAGGAAGGTGTGGGCACAGACGGGCCCGCCGGGCAAGGATCCCCCCCCCAAGACTGGCCGAGACCCTTCCCAGCGCTGCTGCAAAACGGGGGCCTTCCCTGGCCCCCTCCCCAGGACCCCAGGCACCCATCCCTGGATCCTGCCAGGCCGGGTCCAGTCTACACCAACGCCACCAGCCCTCAAAGGGGAGACAGAAAGGTCCTGGAACCCGCGTCGGGACCACAAAGCTCCGGCAGCCAAGAGCAGGACACAGCCCAGGGACGGGGAGGGGTCCTCCCCCTTCTAGGGCGGGGGGTCCTCAGTCCCTGTCCAGAGTGAAATACAACCAGAGCCACAGCGGGAAGACCCCAGGAGAGGCCACGGGGCTCACCCCTGCACACCCCGTTCAGGTCCCGCAGACCTTCCCCCAACACCCACACCCCCTGAGGACAACGGACCACCCACGGGGCCCAGATCAAGAAAGGGATTGGGGCCTGAAAAAATATTTTACCCGGTCCAAAAAAACGAGCTATCCCACGGGGTTCAGGGGTCAGCCCTCGCGCTTCCTGCCCTGCAGGCAGGCCCTCGACCTCCGTCCAGGGGCACCCGCCAGGAAGAAGGGCTGGTGGCAGGATGGAGCCGGCCCCGGGCCTCCACCTGCCGGGAAGGGGCGCCTGATGCTCGATGGCTGTCCTGGTCCCAACGGAGGGACTGATTGTCACGCGATGCTGTGGAAGGCCAAAGTTGGGGACTGTGCCCTGCCAGGAGCGGGCCTCACTCACACTCACATCCACCCACCCACGGGGGCCGCTCGCTGACGCCCCCTCCTACCAGCAGAGACAGAGGAAAATAAATAAGTAGGCATTTGCTGCAGCGCAGCCCGGTATCCACCTCCCCTCCGTGTGAGTCACATGCTCTTTGGAAGAACCCGTCTCTCCCCCTCCCTACCCCTGTCTTAGGAGCAAAACCTGGACCCTCCTGCCTCCCCCCCTCCCTGCCTCCCAGCTGCCCTCCCGCCCCCTGCCGGGGAGCTGGGTGGCAGGGGAGAACCTGTGGACACCTGAGATTGAGTACCCGGATGGGGGCGGCCGGAGCCACACCCCGGATCCCTGAACATCTCCAATGGCTTTCAGTGGGGTGGGGGTGGGGGGCCGCGGTGACCCCTGGTTCACCTATGGCTCTTTGAACACGTCGTCCCTACCTGGAGAGAGGGGCTAGGGGGCCAAGTCTGAGCACTGCTTAGGTGCACCCCTCCTGGGCCGCGCCCCCCCACACCCACCCTCTCCGAGGCTGGGCGGTGGCGGCGGGGGGAGGGGAGCGCCTGCTGGCCGCCCCGGGGTTCCTGGTTAACACAGAGGAAGAGTTATCCAACACGGCTATTTACAGACCGGCGCCCCCCTCCCGGGCCACCTGCGGTCCAGTGCGCCGTGGCCGGCCCCTGGCTGTGGCCAGCGGGCGTTTTGCTGGTGCTCGGGGCCCAGGCCCAGCAGGGGTGCGGCAGGGAGGGCTGGGCCAGGGCCCTACAGGCCGGAGGGCGCGGGGCTGGGCGCGGGGCTGGGCGCGGGGCTGCCGGCCAGGCTGCAGGGCAGCGAGTCGCTGGGCGAGGTGCTGCGGGCGCCGGGGCGGCGGAGCAGGTCGGGCCGGAAGCCGGGGTGGCGGCGCGCGTGCTTGGTCAGGTGGTCGCTGCGGGTGAAGCGCTTGGAGCAGAGCGGGCAGGGGAAGCGCTTCTCGCCGGTGTGGGTCCGGTGGTGGCGCGCCAGCTCGTCGGAGCGCGCGAACTTCTTGTCGCAGCCCGGCCAGTCGCAGGCAAAGGGCCGTTCGCCTGGGCAGAGAGAGGGGAGACAGACAGACAGACAGGAGCCGTCAGCGCACGGCGGTCTCGGCAGATCCCTGGGGTCCTGGGCATTGTCCCCCCCCACCCCCCACCCCCCACCCCAGTGCTGGGGGCTGCGCTCCGAGAACTGAAAACGTGTCACTGTGCAAAGAAAAGCCCCTACGAGCGGCCCTGCCCCCTGCCGCCTCGGAACCTGCAGGAAGCCCACGGCGAGCGGGCGCCCCCCTCCCAGGGCACAGGTGCCGCTCAGCGGGGCTTCTCCCCATGCAAATGGGTCCTGCTGTCCCCACCCCCGCTGTCCCGCGGGGCATGCAGGAGGCTCTGGGGGTTCGCCACCCCAGCAACCCTCTCCTTGTGAAAATGACCACCTCGGTGCAAGGGCGGGTGGAGGGGGGTGTCTGGGCAGATTCCCACGCCGGATCCGCCCACGGACCCTTGGGCCCCTCTATAGCTGCAGGGACACGTGAAGGGCCCCGGGGCCACCTGCAGCCCCACAGACCGGCGCGGGGGTGGGGGAAAAGGACACAAGACCCCGGCAGAGGCTGTCCCTGGCATGTCACAGCGGGGCCAGGAAGGGGAGGGCCTGCACGGCGCCACCGGCCTCACCCCGCCCCCACGGAACAGACAGCGGGGAGGGGCGGGCGGGCGGGCGGGGCGGGCCTTCACCCAGCGACTTCCTCCGCAGACCCCTCCCACCTCCCAGGCCGGCCTCGCCCATCCTGCCCCGAGCTGCCTCCGCCAGCCCCGAGTGTCTGTCCCCCCACTGCTTCCCCCCCTCCGCCCCCCCCCCGTCTGGGCCCCAAAGGGTTCAGCCCGACCCAGCGAGCGCTGTCAGCACCTTCCCGGCGGACCCGGGGGCGCCCAGGGCCCACCTTCAGGCTGGGTGCACCGAGGGCCCCCCCCAGGGCCCAGGACCAGAGGCCGCGAGGATCCCGCAGCTTGCACCCCTGGGACCCTGGACTCCCCAGCCGCCCTTCACCCAGGAGTTGGGAGGGGGTGTGGTGGGGGGGTGGGCAGAACGTGGCCCCGAGAGTCGCG
This sequence comes from Canis lupus familiaris, assembly GCF_011100685.1. NCBI lineage: Eukaryota > Metazoa > Chordata > Mammalia > Carnivora > Canidae > Canis > Canis lupus. Next base: position 57,577,870 of record NC_049241.1, on the reverse strand, counting down.
GCGCCCACCGCCCCGTGCAACACCCTTGGTGGCACTGGACGGGACCGGACAAAGGCAGCGGGCGGGCTCCGGGGCAGCCACGCGCTCAGGCTGGGCACCCGCGGGTTACACACTGGGCCGCGCTGGGCGCTGTGGGGACTCAGGGCGACCCTGGGAGCGTTCCCAGAGGGGTGCTCCGCCTGGGACCTGAGCAAGGCCCCCCCCACACACACAGGCCCCAGGGGGGCCTAGAGGTAACCAGGCCTGGCAGGCAGGACAGCGCCGCGGGGGCGGGGCCTGGACCCCCAGGGTGACGCAGTGACACCCCTGCTCGAAAGCTAAGGGGCTGCCCCGCGGTGACGGGCGGGAGAGGCAGGGCGCTCCTGCCCCCCAGGGCCCAGGGAAGAGCTGCACCGAGCGCTCCCTGCCCCTCCCTGCTGCCGCCACCCCCAGCACCCCCAGCACCACGGCAGGAGCGGGGCTCCCGGCCGCCAGTGCCCCCCTGCGGGCGCCCTGCCAGGAGGCTGTGACCCGTGTGCCAGTGTCACCTGCGGGGGGAGGGGGCAGGGGCGCTCACACGACTGTGCGCCAGACCTCGGGAGCGCGCGCCTTCCCTGGAACAATCCTGGGGGCGGGGGACAGGTCCAGGGAAGGGCCCGGCTGGCGGCCCGGGTCGCGGCGGTGGCGGGCGCTGTCGCCATCTTGCAGGGCGCAGGGGACCGGCAGGGCCGCGGGCTCCCTCCCCCGCCGCCCCTCCTCCCCTCCGCCGCCAGCAGGTTGCAGGAGCTGCAGGAGCGGGCGCACGCGGCGCCGGAACACAGCTGCCGCACGTAGCCCGGGGACAGCGGCCGGCTGGCTCACGTGGCCCCTCCGCTGGGGGGGCGACTCCCGGCCCCGCCCCACGCCCTCCCGGGAGCTCACGTGCGCACGTGGGTGGCCCCGGTGCAGGCCCAGCCCGCGGACACCCGCCTCCCCTCCCACGGTGGGGGGCGCCCAGGAGGCTCAGAGGCCACAGCCGAGGACGTGACCTTTTGACTCGGGCTGGGCTGGGGTGACCCGGGGGGCAGCTGGCGTCACCGCGGTGCCAAGCAGGCTCCGAGACATACAGGCCAAGAGGTCCTGGGGACCTGATGCGGGTAACACGAGGGAGCCACCTGGGCCAGGACCGCTTGGCCGCCCCGGGGGTGCGGGCCCTCCAGCCTGGCTGGACAGCCAGCCTTCCCCGCGACCTCCTGAGGTCATCCTGACGGGGACAGAGAAACATGTGACCGCAGCTGACCTCCACGAATGCCCCCTACCAGGTGGCCCGAGGAGCACGGGGAGGCTGCTGCGGAGGGCAGGGAGCGCCAGGGGCTCCAGGAAGAGGCCCGAGGAGTCCCGAGAGCGCCCAAGGAGCAGTTGAGGGGTGCAGCAGACAGGCTGGAAAGCTGCGGAGGTCCGAAGAGCAGGGCACGGTCCACCCGCAGGTGCTCGGGTGCCCGAAGTCCTCCCCACGCCCACCGCGGGCCGGAACTCGTCACCCTGAGACCAGGAGTCTGATGCTGCAGCCCCGAGCCAGCCCCTGGCCCCGGCCTGCCCCCTCCCCCGCACACCCAGGGCTTTCCACCTCCCCCACCTTCTCCTTTCAATCGCTGTGCTGTTGCCATGGCAACCTGAGGCGGGCACCTCCTGGCCCACCTGAAGCCCTGGTCTTGGCCTGCATGGTCCCTGGCAGCGAACCCCACCAGTAGCCCCTTCCCGCCACCGCCAGCCCCCACGGCAGCTTGGGACTCCGGCCCTCTCGCCCGGACTCACGCAGTGACCGTCAGCTGTGGCTGAGCCACCCAGCGTGTGCTGTGCCCCAAAACCTCCCAGGGCGACTCCCTGAGCCGAGATCAAAGCCAAAAGGATTACCTGGGTCCCCTCACCGTCCCTGGGCTTCTCGGCAGCCCCACCACCATCCCTCTCCCCAGCACCTCCTCTCCCACCCCAGGTGCTGCACCCCACTGTCTCCTTTCTCAGCTTCTCTGACCTTGTGCGTGGCCTCTCCTAGGTACCCGCCCCCTCACCTGGCGGCACAGGCCGCACATGCCATGGGCACCCCCGGGGTCTCCGGGCAGAGTCCGGCCGCAGCAGCGGTCGTCCATCATCTTGCTCCCCCCACCCCATGAGCTGCTGTCCCCTCCGATTCTTCAGAAGCCCGGCCCCTGCAGCCCGTCCCCTCCAAGGCCCACACTGCCTCGGCCCGCCGCCCACCCAGACTGGCGTCTGGCACAGGGGCTCGCCGAGCCTGCGGTGAGGGGTGACGACTGCCACAGCCCCCTCCCCGCCCCCCAGCACGTGTGACAGGAGACCTGCTGCCCTGGAACAGCCCGGGGCCGCGGTTAAAGGCCGCCCCCCACCCCCCACCCCCCTCACGCCCAGGGAAGCCAGCTCCTCGCACTGGTATCATCCGCCAGCTTCCAGGCCATCTGGGCCAGCTTTATCAGGGAGCCTGGGTGGGGGGTGGTTATCGCCCCCCACAATGTTGGGGGCCCTCCCCCACTCCCCAGTTCCAGCTGCACTCTGCCTGCTGGAGGTTAGGTGGAGCTCACAGGCCACTCCCACCCCCCAGGCCTGGCACTGCCCTTCCCTGCCCCCCCTCCAGGCCACCAGTGCCCTGGGCCCACCTGTCCCTAAAGGAGCTCCCTGCGCTGCCGGGGGCAGGAGGGGAGGGTCTGCTGCCCACTCAGCCCTCGGAGGGCTGTGGCTATCGCCCCATTGGGCCTCAGTTTCCCCATCTGCCTCTCCCCTGGGGCTCTCTTCAGCCAAGAACACTGCCGCTGCCGCCTTGCCCCTCTCAGGCTGCTCAGAAACACTAGGGTTTGCCCAGGCCGCCTCCCACCCTCCGTGCCCTGGGGCTTCTTCCTTGCACCCAAGTCTGTGGGCTGGCCCACCCTCTCCCTCCCAGGCCGACAGCCTGCCCTCCTCAACTCCTCTCCAGGGACCCTAATCCCTGCTCCATAAACGGATTTTCCTCTGCAAAGCCGGGCCTGCCTTCCTGCCCACCCTCCACCCTGCCCTGGGATTAAATGGAACCCTTCACCTGCTCTGACCCTCCCCACCTCACACCTCATCCTCAAAACTCAGGCCCCAGGGCCCTTACCACCAGCCCCTGCAGCCAGGGTACATACAGTCCCCTGTCCCGGGACACACCCCTTCCCGCCCCACAGGACCCCTCGGCATCACCAGGAGAGGCCTCTTCTCCATCCCTGCTGTTGTCACCTCCTTCCGTAGGCCCAGCCCTGGGGCCCAAGGGCTGCCTTGTCCCCACAGTACCCTGCACACACTACGTGCTCACCTAATGGTCCTCAAACTTCAGAAGACAAGGTTTTAGAGGAAAACCGGGGGTCTCGCCTGGCAGTGAGCCTGCAACTCCCTCAGGGGGCACTTGTCACTGTCACAACTGGGGAGGTTTCTGCACCGAGTGGGTGTGGCCAGCGATGCTGCTGAAGCCCCCACGTGCCTGGACGCCCGCAGAGAAGGCTGGGCCCTGGGGATCAGACCTTGGCCTAGAAGCTCCACGTCCACATCCGAGCTCCCTCGGGCCTGGAAGGAGCCTGAGACCCCGGGAGGCACACGGCTTGCCGCCTGCTCGGCACCGGCACTGGCACCGGCGGGGGCTCCAGGGCAGGACAGGGATGTGGAGGTTGGGAGAGCAGGGAGTAGACAGGCAGCCTCTCCTCCGCCCCCGCCCCATCTCTCCTCTCTCCGTCTCCATAGCTACAGCGTCAACTTTTCCTGAAGCTTCTAAAGTCCCGCCCCACCCCGCACAGGAGAGCTCCACACTGGGGCTGCAGGCCAGACCTGGGGGACCACACGGCAGCCCTGCCCCTGCAGCTGGTGGCCCCGCCGAAGGGCCCATGGCCCACCCGGCCTCACCACCCCCCCGGTGCCACACGGAGCGGGGACACGGGGTGCCACACTCGGCTCTGGCCAGGCCCTGCTCCACGCCTCGGTCTGCTCCTCTGTAGAACGGGGCGAGGCTGGACAGGTTCCCTTCACAAAGAGGGGTCCTCAGGCAAGAAGGGAAGGCAGGGCGCTCTCCCCAGGGCCCTCTGCGGGTGACCCAGCTGACCTCAGGTCACCGTTCCTCATCAATCTGTCGCCAGGCCCGTCCCTGGCAGTGGGCTGCACCACGCTGGCCTTGGGACGTGGCGCCCAGCCGGGCAGAAGGGCACCGTCCCCTCTACCAGGACCAAAAACGCCGAAAAGGGCCTTTAGGCCTCATAGCCCTGGGGGTGGCGGAGACGCTGAGCGCACGGTCTCAAGAACACGGGTGCCTGGAACCCTCGGGAAAGAGCGCCCAGGGCGCCCACGTCAGGACTTCCAACCTCCCTGGCAGCAGCCGGCCGGGAGCTGCGCCCTCTGGGTTCCCCCGCCACAGCACAAAGGGGGCTCACACACAGGACCCCAGAGCCACGGCTCCCCGGGGACTAGGGACCCAGCAGGGATGGCGCCCCCCCGGACACCCCCGGCCCGGCTGAAGAACCTCAATTCCTCATTTAAAACATGAGCGGCAACGTGGAGAGAGGCGCCCCCACTGCTGGACCCACAAGGGTCCGCAGGATTCAGGGACACCCCGCAGAAACGCCTCCCGGGATTCGAGCTGGGAGGTGGCCTGGCCGCCCCCTTCTGCCCACCAGAAACTTGGACAGGACCCAGAAGAGGGAAAAACAAATCATGACACCGGGGGTGGGGTGGGGGGTGGTGGTGGTGGGGGTCGGGGGGGTGGCTCACCATCCGACAACTAGCGAGGACTGGTGACAGGACAGATGCGGGACGACAGGAGGGTTGCGGTCCCTCTCCGGCCAGCCTCCCACCGCGGCACCCCTGCACTCAGACGGGCCAGCGGGGCCCTGCTCAGACCCCAGTGCCCCCCCTCCCAGGAAGGAATATCTCCCCCGAGCCCCAGAGAGAGCCCCCCCCCATCTCAGGGACTCCAGACATCCTTCCCACAGACACACACACCTCACTGCGGCTCAGGGAAGACGGGGGCTCCAGGAGGACACGGTGATGCCACCCCACGTCGGCCCTGGCTGTGCTGCCCTCTCGTGTGTCCACAAGTGGGGCAGAGCATCTAGGCCCCGTGGACAGGGATGAGGGTAGCCCAGGAGACAGGCGCGCAGCCCGAGGTTGCCTGCCTGGCATGGGAGGCCGTGCAAGGGGCCTGGGGCTGCCCAGGCTGCGTCCCCACCACACCCTAGGGCCAGCCTGCTTTCTTGAACCCTCTATACAGCTGGAGCATCCACAGCACCAGGGCTGCTCACGACCCCCGCAGCCACCCTCGGAAGGCAGAGCCCACACACCCTTTACACAGATGAAAACACTGAGGCCCGCAGTTGGTCACGGGCCTGGAAGCGGCAGAGCTGGAACCCGAGTGCATCCTCCCAGCCCGTGCCCAGACGCCCACCCCTGCTCCCCTGCCCTTCCCGGAGGGCAGGACCCCCCTCAATCCTCGCGCCCTGGCCAGGCACCGAGGCCCACCTTCCCCGAGCCCCCACCCAAACCCTCAGGGTGCACGATGGGGCACCCGCAGGAGAACAAGGAGGATGACAAGGGTCGCTGAATCCTCCCTGCCACCTACCGCGAGGACCTGACTCCCTGGAGGCCGCCCCCCCCCCCGCCCCGGCGCGCACTCCCAGCCCCGCCCCCCGCCTTATTAAAAACAAGAATCGCGGGGAGCGCCCCCAGCCCGGCCCCCGCTCCAGGCGCTCTGCTGCCTGCCGGGGCGGATCCTCGCTGCCACCCCGGAGGCGGCCTCGCGGCTCCTCCCCCGCTCCACGGACGGGGAAACCGAGGCAGGGGCCGGGAGACGGCGCAACCCGCGAGCTGCGCGCCCCCGCCGCGGTGTCCCCTCCGCAGACACGAACGCGCCAGGACAGAAGAGAGAAACGGGGACGCGGGGGAGGGGACGGCCCGGCGCCCCGGGGCCGCCCACGGACCCCGCCGCGCCGCGCGCCCCGCGGCCCCACCGTCCCGCCCGCCAACCGCGCGCCGCCCGACCGCGTGGCCGCCACGCCCCCTGCGCGCGCCCCACCCACCGAGGCCCCGCCCTCCCGGCGGCGCGGCGGCGGCCCGGGCGCGCCCCCCTCCCCGCCCCCCACGCGCCACGCAGTTTGGGGGTCCCGGAGGGGGCGGGGCGCGGGGGGCCGCGCGCGCGGGCCGGGGCGCCGGGGCTCACCTGTGTGCGTCCGCAGGTGCGACTTGAGGTGCGAGGACTTGTAGTACGCCTTGGCGCAGCCCGGGAAGGGGCAGCGGTGGCTCTTGGCGGCGGCGGGCGCGGCGCCGGGGGCGCGGCCAGAGGACGGGGACGAGGCGGCCGAGGACGAGGAGGCGGGCGAGGCGCCCCCCGGGGCGGCGCCGGGCCCGCTGCGCAGGTCGGCCAGGATGCTGGCGGCCAGCAGGTGGGGCGCGGCGGCGGCGGCGGCGGCGGCGGCGGCGGGGCCCGGGCCGGAGGCGGCGGGGGGCGGCGGCGGCGGGCCCGGGGGCCCGGGCGGGGCGGCCTCGCGGCGCGGCGCGCGCACCTCCAAGCCGGCGGCGGGGCCCGCGCCCTCGGGGCCCGGCCGCCCGCGGTGCACCACGGCGCCCGAGGAGATGGCCATGAGCACGTCGGCAGCGAAGTAATCCACGCACGCCACGGCCGCCGACATGCCGGGCAAGGGCGCGCGGCGCGGGCGAGCGGGCAGAGAGGAGGCGGCGGGAGCGGTGCCCGTCCGGCCGGCGGCGGCTGCTCGAGTGCGGGAGGCGGAGGAGGAGGAGGAGGAGGAGGAGGCCGGCGCGCGCCGCCGCCGCCGCCGCCCGCGCTCGGCCCGCCCCGCCCCGCCTGACGCGCCCTGACGCACCGGAGCCCGCGGGGGCGGCCGCGGCCCGCCCCGCCCGGAGGACGCCCCCTCGGGGCGCACGGCCACGCCCCCCGCCCGGCGCGCCCTCCGCCGCCCTGCCCGCCGCGCGCGGCCGCCGGGGGCGGGATCTGGGCCGCAGGAGCCGCCCCCGTCGCGCCCACTCCGCCCGGAGCGCGTCCCCGCCTGCTTCCCGGAGCGCGCCCTCCCCACGCGGGGCCCCCAGCCCGAGACCCCGCCTTTGGGGCCTGCGGCGCGCGCCCCCGTGGGCTCCTCGGAGCACCCCCTCCCCACGCCGGCAAGCTCCGCCCGTGCCCGGTGCGCCCCTCCCTCCCGGGCGCGCCCCGCCCCTCCCGGCACGCCCCTCCCGCCCTCCCGGCGCGGCCCTCCCTTCTCGGCGCCGCCCCGCCCCCTCGCGGGCGCGCCCACCCCACGCCAGGGCGCGCGGCCGGCGGGAGCCCGCCCCTTCCCCGGACGCTTCCACCCTGGCCCGGGGCGCGCCCCCGCTCTGGATGGGGGAGGGCTCCGCGCCCCACGTGGCCGGGTGGGGGTGCGGAAGCGGCCAGCCCCGCCCCCCGGCCACGTGCGCGACCCTTCCCCCTCTCCTCTCCCCGGCCCCGGGCCCTGCCTGGCCGCGCGCCCCTTGCCCCCTCGCCCCCTCGCCCCCGTCTGCGGGAGCCCCGTGCGCCTCCCCGGAGCCCGCGGCTGGGCCCGAGAGGACTGGGGCGCCCCGCCCAGCCGGCGCCGGAGAACCTGCGCTCGTTCCTCTTCCTGCGCCCCCTTGGGGGTCATTTGTGCGCACCCCCCGAGGAGTAGGGGGGGCCGGTGTCGGCCGGAGGCGGAGCGGGGCCCGGGGGTCGGGGCGAGGAGCGGGTGGGGTCGGGGCGCCTCGGCGAGGCGGAGCCTTCCGGCCCTGCCCAGGACCCGGCGCTGGGGACATCGCGCCCCGCCGCCTGGACTCGGGAGGCCCTGGGGACGTCCGGGCCGGGTGGTTCAGTGGCGAGGGCGCCGACGGCCGGGGCGGCCAAGCCCGCCGTGGGGGGCGGGGGTCACGCGGAAGTGGGACGACAGAGTGGCCCTCTCCGCGGCGACCGCGGCCCCGCCCCTTCCTAGGCCGCCGGTGGGGGCCGGGCGGTGGCGGGCGGCCTCCCGGGAGGGGAGCGGGAGCGGAGCTGCCTCTGCGTGCCTGCGGACGGCGCCGGGACCCTGGCCCCATCCCGGACTCCCGGCCGGCTCTGCCCAGCGCGCCCCCCCCCCGCCCCCATCCCCGGCTTTCCCCCGCGTGCCCCCCCCCCCCGCCCCGCACGTGGCTGCGCGGAGGAGACCCGCAGTGTCTAGAGGCTGCCCAGAGCAGGAACAGCCTCTTTGGCAGGCCGGTCCCTTTTTCCAGGCGGTGGGCTTCCTAGGTGGGCGCTGGTAGTCGTCCTTCCTGCCGGCCTGGGGTGGGGGGCACCCCCTGTGCCTTTGAAGGCCTAGGTGAGCCGCCGGGGCCAGTCCCCAGCACCCCAGCACCCCTGCCCAGTCCACGCAGCAGAGGCTCCCCCTGCCCACAGCCCGCACCAGGCACCAGGCGCGGGGCAAGCAGCGAGACAGGAAGGAGGCCAGGACCCATTCGTTCCCTTCCAGGGATGTTTACTGTGCACGCAGGGGCCAAGGCGTAGGGCAGGGCAGCGGGGAGTCAGGACAGGGCCCCGGTGGGCGCAGGAAGGGGCTGGGGGCAGCCCCACTGGGAGCTGAAGCGCAAGGAACCTCCAGCAAGCGGGCAGAGGGCTGCGGGAAGTGGGGTGATGGCTGAGGCGGTGCCTTCCCACCCGTGGGTGTGGAGACAGGTCAGGGCTGCGGGCCTGGGCGTCCCCGGCAGGCTGTGTGGCCTGGGACAAGGCTTCACTCCGGCGATAACCAGGATCTCAGACGTGTGGGCCATGCCGGCCCCTCTGCAGGCAGCAGTCCCTGTCGGGGGCCCATGCTCCAGCCAGGGCCCGTGCGCTCGCACCCTGGGCAGCACCCCGGGCAGCCAGCGTGTGTAACAGCCCTGGTGCCCCAAGATCCCCACCCACTCGGACTCCACGCTCTGCCCTGCTGTGTTACTCTGTTCCCGCCAAGACGCTTCAAGGGACCAGGGCTGGTAGAAGCCAGAGCTGAGGCAGCGGAGGGTCTGAGGAAAGTACGCAGGGGGCCCCCCCACCGAAGCCAATCCCTTCTTCCCGCCCCTAACCTGCCCTGGTGGCACCGGCGGGGTCAGGGGGCACTCACCCAGCTGCAAGGCCAGGGCAGAGCAGGGGCAGTGGCTGGCTACGGAGGGAACGCACAGGTGAGTGGAGGTACCGGTGGCCCAGGGATGCCCCAGCCTCTGTGCCCCCAGGGAAGGTGCCCCACACGGGGCAGGGTCAGAAGCCAGGCTGCAGCGTGTGTATATGTATGTGAACGTATGTGAACATGCGTGTGCCTGTAAACTCGCCGGGCTAGCCCTGTCTTAAGACAGTAAAGACTTTTACTTTTTGTTTTAGTACTTTTAATAATATTTTCTTTGCCGTTCAACTCTTTTTTGAATCCATGCGTATTTTATTCCTTTTTTTAAATTATTTTTAAAAGATTTTATTTATTGGGGGATCCCTGGGTGGCTCAGCGGTTTAGCACCTGCCTTTGGCCCAGGGCGTGATCCTGGGGTCCCGGGATCAAGTCCTACTTCTGGCCAGGACACTCTGTGTGTGTGTCTCTAATGAGTAAATAAATAAAATCTTTTAAAAAAATAAAAAAAATAAAAGATTTTATTTATTTATGAGAAACACAGAGAGAGAGAGAGAGGCAGAGACACAGGCAGAGGGAGAAGCAGGCTCCATGCAGGGAGCCCGATGTGGGACTCAATCCCAGGACCCCAGGATCACGCCCTGAGCCAACAGCAGGCGCTAAACCACTGAGCCACCCGGGCTGCCCTTTTTTTTTTTAATTTTTAAAAGTAGGCTCCATACCCAGCACGAAGCCCAACGCAGGGTTTGAACTCAGGACCCTGAGATCGAGAGCTGAGTGGAGATGCAGTAGGAGGCTTAATGGACTAAGCCACCCACCCAGGCAACGCTCTCCACACCTTTTGTTCTCTTTAAATACCAGCAGATTCAAAGCAGTGTAATTACAGGCCATGTGTCCATTTCTAGGCTTTTCTATATGAAAAATTATTTTCTAAATAAATCTCCCCCCCCCTTAAATGTAAGTTGGACTCAGGGACTCGCTTCCAAAGAACAGAGCAGTAGGGGCACCTGGGGAGCTCAGGGGTTGGGCATCTGCCTTTGGCTCAGGGCGTGATCCCGGGTCAAGGAGATTGGGTCCCGCATCGGGCTCCCTGCAGGGAGCCTGCTTCTCCCTCTGCCTGTGTCTCTGCCTTTCTGTGTCTTTTGGGAATAAACAAATAAAATATTAAACAAAAACAAACAACAGAGCAGCCAGGGGGAGGCCCAGCTGACCCCACCTTAGCCCAGTGGTCAAGACCAAGGTCAACCTTAGGGTGACACGGGGGAGCATCAGGGACCCTTGATGGCAGGTGACAACGAGACTCAGCTCAACTCCACGTTCTTCCCCAACACCCATAACCCCTGTCTAGCTCCGCCGGGGTAGGGGACATCTTACAGGATATCTGACCACTCCCCAAAACTGTCAAGGTCATGAAAAACACGGAATAACTGAACAAGTGTCCTAGATTTTGAGAGACTAAGGAGATAAAATGGTGACATGTGCGCGGGCTGTTGGGACAGAGAAGGACATTCGTGGAAGAGCCCAGGTGATTGGATGAGGGGCTGGGGTGCACTTAACCTGGATGCACACGAGGAACCTGGCGTTTCTTGCTTCTGACACGAAGTTGACCAGAAGGGCAGTGAGTGAACGTGGCTGGACTCTGGACTCTTTCCTGTAAACCCCAAAGTACTGCAAGATGAAAATGTTAATTTTAAATAATCCCTGTGCCCAATGCGGGACTCGCACTCACAACCCTGAGATCAAGAGTCACACGCTCCCTGGACTGAGCCGACTGGGCACCCGCAAGATAAAAATTTTAAAGCAAACATGAAGGCGGCTGCCTGGGTGGCTCAGTGGGAGGAGTGTCTGATCCTTGATCTCAGCTCAGGACTTGATCTGATCCCAGGGTCATGAGATCGAGCCCCACGTCGGGCTCCGTGCTGGGTGTGGAGCCTACTTAAAAAATAAATAAATAAATGTTTAAAACAAACCTGAAGAGTGGTTTGTCTCTCTGAGGACCACAGGGGTTGGTCCTATTTAGTGGTAAGAGCTGCGCTGAGGTGTTAGCTCACTTTGGAGGCACCTCAGAGGTTTTTTTTTTTAACCCCCCTGTCCTGTCGAACTGTCAGTGTTGTGCCTTGTGACCCACCGATTCCACTCCTAAGAAGGAACCCCAGGGATCCCTGGGTGGCGCAGCGGTTTGGCGCCTGCCTTTGGCCCAGGGCGTGATCCTGGAGACCCGGGATCGAATCCCACATCAGGCTCCCGGTGCATGGAGCCTGCTTCTCCCTCTGCCTGTGTCTCTGCCTCTCTCTCTCTCTCTGTGACTATCATAAATAAAAAAAAAAAAAAAAAAAAAAAAAAAAAAAAAAAAAGAAGGAACCCCAAAAATACTCCAAGAGGATCAAGCGTGTCTGTATATTGTTGCAGGGTTTTGTTTTTTTATTTTATTTATTTGACAAGGAAAGCCCGGGGGGGTGGGGTGTGCACACAAGCAGGGGGAAAGCCAGGCAGAGGCAGCAGCTGATTGCCTGCCGAGCAGGGAGCCCGACACTTGGGGTTCCATCTGAGGACCCTGTGGGGTCACGACCTGGCCTAAGGCCAGCGCCTCATGGACCCACCCACTTGGGCGCCCCTTGTGGCAACTGTTTCTAATGGGAAGAAGGAAGACACCCGAGGACAGTTACTAGGGTGGGAGGTCGGGGCTGTGGGAGAACCGGGGTGCAGAGCGTCTGGCAGGCCTGCTCCCCTGGTGGCCACCTGACCTGCGGAGGGAGAGCAAGACCTTCCTTCCACCCATCTCCTCTCACGGGGTGGGGAGGTGCGGGCCGGGGGTGGCCCCAGGCACAGCCCCTCTGAGCCGAGTGACGGCAGCCAGGCCCCGAGCCCCCAGGCCTCAACAGCACTGCTGCGCGCACTCACGTGGCTCGGTCTGCGTTCGGCCTGGTGCCAGGCACGGGGGTCTGGCAGCACAGAGCTCGCGGTCCCGCAGGGCACAGCCGTGTCCAGAGGTGGTGTGAGCACCATGGGAGCCCAGGACCCCTCTTGTTAAGTGGGGACCATGGGGACAGCAAGCCCTGGGGCCCCGTGTCATCATGGAGATTGTGCTTGAGACGGGAGCTCGGAGATGTAAGGGGAGGGGATCCTGATGCTGGGCTGGCACCCCCACCTGCCAAGCCCCACAGCCCCCAGGTCGGTTCCGCACCCCGTTACCCGGCCCTGGGGGAGCACCCGGGCCTTGGATCAGGGTGCCCAGGGCCTCTCAGGGGAGGCTCCCACCAGAGGCCCCATCTCACGTCTGGCCCCTCCGGAACATCGGGGCCCTGTAGTTCAGGTGGACACGGGCACAGACCGTGGAGTGGGTCCCACCAGCCCAGGGGGCCGGGGCGATGGGAGAAGCGGGGTCGTCAGGGGCAGGGAGAGGCGCGTGGACGGCCTGGCTCTGGGGGGCTGGGGAGCCTGGGGACGTCCAGTGTGGGCTCCCGGGCCCCGGGGGGGCAGCGTCCACATGGTCCAGACCTGACCCTCGGAGGGGCCAGGCGGGGCTGAGGCAGGTGCACATGTCTCCCCCACGCAGGCTGTGTCCCCCCAGGTCTCCGGGTGCTTCGGGGCCTTGGGGGCCTGGTCTCCGCTGAGCCGGATCAGGCGTCTGGGAGCCGGGGGCGCCCTGCCCGGTGCGTGTGCTCAGGCGCCTGCTGGGCAGCAGGACAATGCTGCTGCCGGGTGTGAACACATGTGTTGTGGAAAATCCACAAAATGGAGAACCGAAAGTTGGCCCTTCTCCCAGGCAGCCTGGCCCATGGGCCATACCAAGCAGAGAGGAAGGGGGGCGCATCCTGGAACGTACCACTGGCTTCCCCCGTCACGGCTCCCGTGTGGCCCGACCCCCACCCCAGAGGCTGAGGGTGAGCCCCAGACCCGGGCCCCACGGGCCGCAGCTGCTGGCCTTAGTTTATCCCTTACGTGCAATGGGTGGGCACTATGGACACGGCAGCCCCAGCCCGGGTGACCCCCCAGGGGCAGGGGAGGGACAAGTACTGGAGCTTTCAGAATCCTCTGTCACGCAGTGTCGTGAAACTAGGATGACATGCGACCCGTCAGCTGTGGGTTCTGAGGGGACAACATTCCCGACTTTAACGAGGGGAGATGGGGTCTGAGCAGGGTCAGGAAAGAAGGCAGTGGACTTCCGGCGGGCCGGGACAACACGGAGTCACACGCACTCGCACTCGGGAGCCCAGCAGGTGCTAAAGACAGCGCGTCAGCAAAGGGAAAGGGAAATGGGGTCGTCGGGGGGCAACCGATTTGGGAAGAAAAGCAGCTTGGGTTCCCTCCGCACTGCTTCCCAGAAGCACTTTCCAGATTTAGACCAAACCTTTAAATATATATTTTAAAAAGAAACCATTACGTTCCCAGAAAAATACATCAAATGTTTTTATAGTCTTGAAATAGAGAAAATATTTCTGAGCGTGACACAAAATGCAGAAAGCCGTAAGTGAAAAAAAAAAAAAAAAAGAAAAAACTAATAGTGACTAATAATGATCTTAAACGCTTAGCAGAAATAATATGACTTTCTTAGAGACCAAAGAGAAAAAAACACAGTCCAAGTCAAAAACCAAATTATAGATCCAGGGGTAGGAGGGAAAACGCCTTTAACGGGAATTGGGCTAATTTCCTTAATATGTCAAGCGCTCCTAGAAAACAATAACTCCCAACAACTCAATGGAAAAACGGCTGAAGAATACGAATGGCAAATGGCTTTTAAACCTGTACGTGTTTACAGCAAATACAGACTTGCCCCGTCTCGAAAGGGTTATATGAGTGGCAAAAATAACCGATGTAGAGATAAATCCGACAAAACTACTGATGTGTTCGATTTCACTTGTAGGAAACTCGAGCAAAGCTACAATGAAATATTATTTCACGCCTGCCGGGTCTGCAAAATCAAGCGTCGGGGCTGGGGGCCATGGGCCCCTCCTCGTCCGCGCGGGCTCGAGGCTAGGACCTGTGCTAGGGACCTGGGGAAAGGGCCCTTTGACCTAGCAGCCCTGCACTGAAGAATTCGGTGTCCGGGAATATTCCTCCTTGTGTGTCCTTGGGCGTCGAGGGGACAAGGCTGTCCCTGTGCGAGGATCGTCCGCGGGGCATCGCGTGCTACAAAAACGCTGGAAAGAACCTGACTTCCCACCGACAGGAGACGGCCCGGCAATCAGGACCCGGGCCCGCACCTGCGCGGCGAGAAGGCGCCACTGCCACGCCGCGTGCACACTCCGGAGGTCCCCGCGCACACGGGACAGGTGAGGACTGCCCGGGCGGGGCGCCCTGGGGTCGGGCTGGCGGGGATGCCAGGTGTTCACCCGACGCGCCAGGTCTTGCTCTGTGCGTCTGAAAACATGTTTGTTCCGATTCTAAACCAGGTGTTTTCAACGTCGTGCGCCTGCGGAGCGCTTGATCTCGGGGGCTTGGGGTCTGGTGGGGCCAAGACCACAGGCTCTGCGGCAAGGGGCGGGGCTGGAGGCAGAGCAGCCGAGAAACACCAGCACAGGGCCCCGTCGGCGCGTCGGCCGCCAAGCCAAGCTGTGCAAAGGCCCTGTGGCGGAGGGCAGAGGAGCGCGGGGCCCACGGCCCCCTCTCCGGCGAGTTCACTTCCCGGCCCCACTCGGGCCCGCGGCGCCGCCCATTGCCGGGACCGGCCCGTGGGGCTCGGAGGGGGCGGGCGAGGCCCCGTCGAGCAGGCGGCGCCCCGGGCCCGAGAGCGGCCGCACGCCCCGGCCACGCCGCCCCACGGGAGGCCGAGGCGCGCAGGGGCACGCGGGCCGGGCTGCGGGGTCCGAGCCGCCGCCACTTACCGCCGCGGCCGCCACCTCCTCCCGGGTCGGGTCGGTCGCCTCAGCCGCCGCGGCGCGCGGAGCCCGCCACTTCCGCTTCCGCCCTGGCCGCGCCCCCTCGGCGGCGACCCCGCCCCCAGGGCGAAGCCCCGCCCCCTCTTAAGGGGGCCGCGGCCCCCAGGAAGCCTGGGGCGGGGCGGGTGGAAGCGGCCCCTCTGGGTGTCCGCCTGGCCACCGCCTGCTGCCGCAACACACGCAGAGTCGCCTCGGAGGACAGGCCACTTCTCACCCTGGAGCGGCGCAGAGGGCTCCCCAGGGGCTGGGGGAAGTCCAGGGAGACCCCGGCTCAGCCCTGTCTTCAACGGCATCCCCGGAGGACACGCTGTCGGGTGACTCCCTCGGCGCTCCCCGAATCCCAGCCCCAGCCCCCTTTCCTGGGGAGGCCCCGCTGGGCCCCTGAACCTGTCTGGTCCAGGGTGGGCTCTCTTGGCTCCTGTGCCGGGAGGCGGGGGGTCAGGAGGGGCAGCTAGGGCAGCCTGGCAACCACACGGCACGCACTGCGCCACCCAGACCTCAGCATCCTTGCCTACCACGCGGGAGGGGAAGGGGCCCTGGCCACCCCAGAGCAGAGGGAGCCCACCCCCCACCCCACCCCCATCCCCCCGCCAGGACGCACATGGCACCAGGCAGGCGAGGGTCCTGGGTCTGAATGCTGCCTACCGCTCCATCACCACCCACACTACCAGTAGTCTCCAGGTGTACTCCGAATGGGGCCCTGACCCCATCTCCTCTGCCACAGGGACAGTGACTTGACCTCTTCATTTCTGCCAAAGGGTCCTGGGAGTTTGAGAGTGAAGCCCAGCCTCTTCATCCAACTCGCTGTGCCCTGGGAGAGTGTGCATGAGCCACAAAAGGGAGAGGAACCCTAAAATTTTAAATCTTTAATTCGTTTTCACGTTTTTCCTTCTTTTTGCTTCCAAAAGGAAAGGAGAGCATAGCTCCGCGCCTGTACATCGTCCACGGCCCCTGGGCTGGGGCAGGTCCCGACCCCCTACCCTCCAGCTGCCTCGGAGGACTGGGGTGCCCGGGGGGTTCACATGCAGCCCCGGGGCGGGGCGGGGGCGAGGTCCAGGCGCCGCCTTATTGCTGAAGTCCCGGCACGGCTCAGGGCTAGGCTAGGCGCGCTGGCTGGGCAGCTCCTGGGAGATGAAGCGGCGCAGGCGCTCCAAGTACTGGCTGTAGAGCTCGATGTCGTTGTGCCCGGCGCCCTCCACCCACAGCGGCTCCACGGCCTTGGGGCAGCGCTCATAGAGCGCCAGCCCGTGGGAGAAGTCGATGACTTCGTCCTCCGTGCCGTGGATGATGAGCACCGGTGACGTGATCTTGGACACCTTCTCGATGCTGTAGGGCAGGGCACGGCAAGGCTCAGAGCAGCGCCCCGCCCTGCTGAAGCCCCGCCCCTGACCTCCCGCCCCCGCCCCCATGCACCCCTCTCTCACTTGGGGAACGCATCGAAGCAGTAGGTCTTCTTGGTGTCAGGGAAGGCAACGCGCATGCCTGAGGTGAGCGGAGAGTGCAGCACCACGGCAGCGCACTCATAGCGAGAGGCCAGGTCCACGGTGGGCACCGTGCCGATGCTCTGCCCATACAGGACGATGCTGTCCGGGCTGATGCCGTACCTGGCAGTGAAGCAGGATCAGCCACAGCCAGCAGCAGCCATGGCAAGCTGCGCACACACCCCTCCTACCCCCTGCCCTCCTAGGGCAGTCCCCCACCATCCCTGCACTGCCTCCAGGCAGCAGGGTGGAGTCCAGAGACAATCCTCCCTACTCCCCACCCCTGTCCCCCAACAACTCACAAGTCGGCTCAGTAGGGAGGCAGGGCCTGGGCAGATGTGCAGACAGCTGCACCAGCTGCAGCCCCACCTGGCCCTAACCCTGTTTCACCAACAGTACCAACGTGGATCACACATGCAATGGCCCTGCTGAGGGCCCCAAGACCATGGTCAGGCTTCTGGGGGGCAGGGCAGGCCCTGAGGCCCCCCCCCCCCCCGGTCCCCTACACACACTTGACCAGGGACACACCCAGCTCCTGGTACCACACACAGGGGGCTTGTCTTCCTCCAGTTGTCCCTCACCCATCCCCTTGGCCATGGGAAACCACGGTAGCTGTGTCCCCGATCTGATCAGCCAGTTTGCAGCCCCTCGGTGTCTGGCATGCCCAGGTAAGCGCTTAGTACAACACAGGTGAGCAGGAATGCGGGCTCCTGCAGGGTGGACGCCACCTCCTCCTTGGGCACCTTCTCTACATGGTGGCCATGTCCTGAACTGCCTCCTCGACACCAACTCCCACATCCAGGCCCTAGCCCTTTCCCTCACCATCTACGTCCCCCCACACCTCCCCTAGCACCCCACCCTACCCCCAGCACAGTTGATCCAGCCCCAAGCCAGCTTCACAGCCTCCAACCGCCCAATCCCATCTGCATGGGGACCCTCTAGCCACCTTCCCCACGGAAGAGGCCTCCATGATTCTCCTCCCACAAACCTGGACCCTGATACACCAAGAGGACACCCTCCTGCATCTCACCTGTACAGCCTACCCAGGCGGCAAGATTCCACCTCCCTGTCTACCGAGGGGCCACCCACACCTGTCTCTGTCCTGGCAGCACTCCAGGTTAACAACTGCCTGGCCTGGGGCTTCAGGGACACCACCTGGCCTTGGTCTACCACCCTGGCCACTCCTCAGCCTGCTCCCTGGACCAGGGCAGCCACCATGGCACCGAGCACCAGTCCAGCCCTAACACCTGGACATCTCCGACTGGAAAAACACAATAGGTACCACATGGCAATCCTTCCCCAGACCTCCCCAGCCCCTGGTCACCACTTGGGCCCAAGCCTCCTGCCTCCTGCCCTCCCACTGATCTTCCCTAAGGGATCAGGTCTCTGGAACACAGCGTGGGCAGCAGGACAGATGGTTGGATGGACAGAGCTCAGACCCCTTACCCTAGAGTGGGGTGCCAGTCTGCCAGCCACCCCCAGCCAGCAGGAACAGCAGGAAGGGCTAGGGATGCCCCGGGGGGGGGTGGGGGGCTCAGGCTCAGCAGTTTAGCGCTGCCTTCAGCCCAGGGCGGGATCCTGGAGTCCCGGGATAGGGATCGAGTCCCCCATTGGGCTCCCTGCATGGAGCCTGCTTCTCCCTCTGCTTGTGTCTCTGCCTTTCTGTCTCTCTGCTTCTCATGAATAAATAAATAAAATCTTTAAAAAAAAAAAAAGGAAGGGCTGAGGAAGCCAAGAGCAGCACGTACCTGCACCGTGCCGCCCAGGATGGGTCCCCAGTGCCAGGGTGGTGCCAGGGGACCCCACTCCTGGGGCCTGCAGCAGGGACTGCCTGGTGCATCACTTGGGCAACCAGGGTCCCCACATCCCCAGGGGAAGCTGACTTTGGTCCCTATAGGCACGGGTGGGGCAGGTCAGCCAGGCAGGGCTGAGATGGGGCAGCCCCAAGGAGGCAGTGGGCAGGGCCCCACTACTTCCAGGAGGGTCAGAGTCAGGGTGGCCTCCTTCCAAAGGATTCTCTGGGCTCAGACGCCAAGTTAGTACGCTTCAGTGAATAAGCAATAAGGTGGGGAGGGGGCTGCCCAGGAACTGGATGAGGAGCATGATGGGGGCTCCAGGGAGGGAGGTGGGCCCAGACCCTGGTGGCCCTAAGGCAAGCACACAGGTATGTCCTGGGGACCCTA
The DNA here is from genome assembly GCF_011100685.1 of Canis lupus familiaris. Classification (NCBI taxonomy): domain Eukaryota; kingdom Metazoa; phylum Chordata; class Mammalia; order Carnivora; family Canidae; genus Canis; species Canis lupus. Next base: position 57,559,241 of record NC_049241.1, on the reverse strand, counting down.
ACCCAAAGAGGACCTAGCCTCTGCTCCTAGCCTCCCACTGGCCCCAAGGCTGTGCTAGACACCAAGCTTCCTGACAGAGCCCTCTAGAACCTTCCAGAATCCTCCAGGGCCCAAAGGAGCCCTACCTCAAGAGGAGACCACAGTGAGTGGCTACTCATGCCTCGCAGGCCAGCTCTGAGACTATGACAAAGCAGCCCCACTCTACCGTGCACACCAAATGCTCCCTCGCTGCCGAGACTCTCAGAGTCTTTTTACACAGTCCGCATCCTCCAACCACCCACCTCCAGACAGAACCTCTACTCCCCTAGGGACAGCCCCGGCCCATCCACAGCCCTGCCAGGCAAGGGGTTCCCAGGAGGGGAGAGGTGCCTGCCCCACCCAGACGTAGCCTAGGCTTCCCCCTTGCCCCCTTGCCTTCACCCCCACCCCAACATAAAGCCCACCTGGTACGCAGCGCCTGCCAGGCAGCATCGATGTCAGCATAGAGGTTCTTCTCAGAGGGCTTGCCAGAGCTGACGCCGTAGCCAGAGTAGTCGTAGGAGAAGATGTTGCAGTTGATGCGCGTGCCCAGGCCAATGTAGAAGCTGCTCATCTGGCCCAGGTCCACCGCGTTGCCGTGGGAGAAGAGAACCGTGTACCTGGGGCAGGGACGGAGGGAGGACAGGTCAGAAAGCATGGGGATAGGACACCCCCTGGGCCCCCAACCACCACAGACAAGAATATTAATGAGGGAGACTCCCTCCTGGCTGTGAGGTCTTGGGCAGGGGACAGCAGCAGAACCTTAGATGTCCCCTCTGTGAGAGGAAGGGAACCCTGGGACCACTGGGCAGGGTCTCAGCGCAGGGTGGACCCACAGTGTGAGCTCAGCAAGCTCAGTGACCGCCACGTTCGTTCCCTCTGGGCCATGGCTGTCCTCTGGAATCACTCCTTTTAGAGGGACTCTGAGAGCTCAAGGATGGCACACACGTATGCCTGCTGCTTGGAACCTTCCAGAGAATGAGACAGCGGCTTCTCCTCTTGATAGCCAGCACCCACCCTTACCCCACAATAAGACCAATCCCTGTTCGCAGCGTCTCTTCCCACTCCTACAGACCCCAACCCTGGCACTCGTTTCTGCCCTGCAAGGCTGCTGGCAGATCAGGACCCGCCCCAGGTCACACCGACAGGCTGGATCCTGGCCAATGGACTCCAAGTGGCTTCTTCCTCCAGCACCCCTGGGCCCCAGCCTCGCTAAAAGGCAAAAACTTGCCCTTTGTACTCAGATGTGGAGTCAGAACCCTGTCTGGTCTAAAGGCAGAAACACCTAGAAGGCCCCACCTCTTTCCTGCTCTGGTGCTTAAGGGAGAGCCCCAAGGACACCCTGTTAATGAGGAGTCAGACTTGGCCCGAGCCACCTGCCAGGCCTCGGGTGCCCTGGTCCCAAAGCGAATGGCGAGGCCTCACTGAGCACCCAGCACCCAGAAGCCCTTCCCAGGGCAGGTGAGTGCGGAGACCCTGAAGCGGGCCGCACCTCAGCAGGCAGGGGTGACGGCCACTGCGATCGGCCTCCCTGAGCCTTGGCACTCATCCGTGTGACGGGGCTGCGTCTGGAAGGGCACCGGCATGAGGGGCCTGGGGCGGTCCCACGGGGCCATGGGTGGAGTGGGGCCTGCTCTTGGAGAATCTCATCAGCCACCCTCTTTGGCAAGAACCCCCAGGGTGCCTGCGCCGCCAGATGGGCCTTCACCCGGGCCCTGGCCATCTGGGAGCTGCCTCTGGCAGGAAACGAAAGGCCCGAGCATGGAGCATGTCCCGTACCGGGCACCCCCCACCCTGACTAGGTCCATCTACCCCTCCACGCGCGTCTGGGTCCTGCCCCGGTTCCGTGGGCTCACCTGGCGCCGGGCACACAGCGCACGTACATGCAGGAGATGCGGTTGCCCCGGCTGCTCTTGGTCAGGAAGACCTCGATGGTGTCCAGCTCACGCTGGCTGTACTGGAAATCAGCACGCTCCATCAGGTGCAGCTTCCAGCGCCCGGGGGTGCCAGCAGAGGCCCGCAGGGTCCCCGAAGGGGCAGCCCCAGCTCCACCAGGCCCCGGCTCGGGCTCCGGCACCAGCGAGTAGGTAGGCTCCGGCGGCAGGAAGGCGAGCTTGGCAGCAATGCGGCCGGGGCAGGGTGGGCAGCAGAAAAGGCAGCAGAGCTCGCTCACTGACAGGCCGTTCATGGCGGGCGCCAGGCCCCAGGGTGGGCCTCGCTTGGCAGGGGAGGGGTGGGGGTGCTCTGAGACGCGGGCAGGGGGGAGGGCAACCCCCAGCCACCGCCCCAGACAGGAGCCCCCTTAGGAGGCCGCAGCCCAGCCCCATCGTGGTCCAAGCCGAGCCCTCGGGAGCCTCGCAGCCTTGCATCTCCACGTCGTGCAGAGGGAAACCCTGCAGGGGAAGAGCGAGAGGTGGGGTTCCCTCGGGTTCCACGGGGAGGTCTCTTGGCCCTCCTCACGGCCCAGTCCACTCTTGCCCGAACTGCTCCCCCTCCACCCCATGGACCTGTGGGCCCAGTTCGTCATCCACAGGATGGGTCCCTCTGTGGGTGGACCCAAAGCTACCAGACCAGCACCTGCTGCACCCTCCCTCGGCGTGCGGTCACCAACTCTTGCCACGTCTGCCACCTGTCAGCCCAGCCTCGGCCTGCAGGCTGTGCTGGGCGATGAGACCCCTGGCTCACCCCAGCAATCCCCCACACAGCCCCCTGCTCTGTGCCCACACATACCCTGTCACCCTCCCCAGGCCCCTGTCCACACGGCTGGCCCAGACTCTCCCCCCAGCCCATCTCCATGCCATCTGTCTAGGATTCATCTGCCACCCCCAGGGGCCACAGAGCAGCCAAGGCCAGGACAGACTGCTGCCTGGAGGGACCTGAGCGCGCGCTCCCGGGGGCCAGCGCTGCAGCGTCCAGAGGCAGGGGACATACAACAAACAAAGGCTCTGGTAACAAAAGCAGGATACATCTAGAGGCTTGGAAGGCAGGCTGTGCTGCGCGGGACAATGGCTCTCCCCTGTGCTTGGGGCCAGGCTGGGGGAGGGGGCCTGGCGCCTGAGGAGCTCCTGCGCCCGCTCCCCCGACTCGGGCTCTGTGCCCTCCGGCTCCTCACCTACCCGGCTCCTCACCGACCTGGGAGTAAGCCGGGCCAGGTAGTGGACGGGGGCGTGGCTCCGAGACGCGCCCAGGAAGTCAGGCTACAGCTAAAGCGCTAGGGCAGCTACCATCCCCCACGGAGCTGCCAACGCAGGCTCTGAACGAAACCCCAGGTTTGGGAAAGACCTAAGCACTTAACTTAGGAGGCTCTTCCTTACAGGCTGGGACGGGGGAGACACACTCACAGCTCCGTTTCAGCCGCGGAGCACCTTGGCGCAGGCAGCTCTGGGCCACGGCCACACAGTCCGCGCACACAGCAGGCTGAGGCCCGGGGACACACCTGCTCCGGTGGACCCGCCGTGTGCCACTGAGGGCTGGAGAGGGGCCACAGCCAGCATCTGCCCAGATTCAGGGCATCCGGGGGGAGTAGGAGGGAGTGTGAAAGCCAAGGCATCCCTGAACCCCAGGCGGGCTGCGCACCGTACCCGCAGGTAGTTTCCAGAGGACGGGGTCTATCGGCCCCGTTCTCAGAGGCAGGAGAGTTTGTCCCCCAGGACACTTGCCGACATGCGGGGACATTTTCAGTTGTGACAAATGGGGAGGGATGCTCCTGGCACTGAATGGGCGGTGCTGATGGGACACTCTACAGGGCACAGGATGCCCTCCCTTTGCCCAAAACATAATTATCGGACCCCAAGCGTCAGTCAACCAAGCCCAGGCTGCTTCAACATACTCTCCGAGACCCAGACCCAAACAGGAACCCTGCGCTGGTGCCAGGGAGGCTTAGAGGGGCTGGAGTTTGCACAGCTCGGTGAAGACTGGTTTCCGGACGAAGGCCAGGCTGAGAGCCAAGGAGGCAGGTAGGAGCCCCCCAGCCCCAGGGAAGTGAAGGGGCACACCCAGGTGGACAAGCCCTACTGCCCAAGCCGGAAACACAGATGTCATCCAGGACTCCTCCCTCCATGGGGGTCTGATGCGTCTTCCCCCACCAGCACCTGATCCATACCACTTCTCGCCTAGCTCTGTGCTGCCCACCCCCACCCCCACTCTCCCCTGCAGCCACACTCGTCTCAGCACAAACCCTAGCAGACTACCTTTCTTCTGGATGCCCCTGGCCTCCCACTACTGTCAGGCTAGAAACTGGACCCTTGCCACAGCCTGCCAAAGGTCAACCCCTGCAGCCTCACTCACCACGTACCCCACCCCCTTGCTCTCCCCGGACAAGCCAGAGCCCTGCCAGGGACCCCCTCCCCCAATCTCACCAGATGGCCCTTGCCCCGTCCTGTCCACCCTTTGGATCTCCCTTCCAGCGCCCCGGAAAGGCCTCCCAAACCAGGTCGAAACACCCCATGCTGACACTTCCACGTCCGTCTCCACAGCACTCACCACAGCTTGCCTTTACCTGTTTAACCACCTCCTACCCCCACGGCAACCAAAGAGAAACTCCATGAGGGCAGGACAGCTCTGTCTGCTCTTGCTCAATAAACGCGGGCGGAACAACGGAGCAAATGACAGGAAGTAAAGAGAAAAGAGGGAAGCTAGAGTTCGCCACGTTGACAGGGAAGGAGGACAGCCTTTCCTCGGGCCACACACACCTGGGACCTCCTGCGTGTCATCTGGGAGCGTCACTGAGGGAGCCTTGAGAGCGGGGCCTCGGACGGGGCCGTGCACACCCCACTGCTTCACTCGCTGGACACAAACCCCTGGCACCCGGAGCCCCCGTGGTGGCGTCCACACCCGCACCCTGGACACTCCCGCCGCCACCACCACCCCCACCCCGGTCAGGCCCCATGAAGGCTGCTGGTGTTCTCAGGACCAAGGAGAAAGCAAGCAACTGCAATACTCTAGGATGACCTAAATACGAAGGACTGTGACAGCACCTCACCCAGCCAGTCCAGGTGGGAAAGCCGCCTGAAGAAGTTGCAGTCTGAAACGTGCAAAGTGTCCGGGGGACAGAGGTCAGGGGTCAGGGCAGAGCAAAACCGCAGGGGTGACGGCGGGTTCCAGGAACTACAGGTCTCCCGTTTGGGCGGACACAGGGGTCCCAGAGGGCGCCAGGGGTGGGTCAGGCGGCGCCCCAGCGCCCTGCTGCGGAGTCTGGACTCCATGCTGGAGGAGTCCTGGGCCGAGCATGCACACCACGGGTCAGGGGCTGCGGCACGTCCCCCGCTGTAACCTGGAGATGCAGCGGGCGCGGACATGGGGGACCCCCCCGCCCGGGCGTCCCTGGGTCCCAGGCGGCCGCAGGGCGCCCGCGAAGGGGCAGAGGCGTCCGGGAGACGTTCAGGAAGCAGGGCTCGGCCAGGGGACGCTGCGGCGGGTCCGGGTGTCGCGCTGGGGCGGGGAGGCGGGTGCTCCGGGGGTGGGCAGAGTCCGGGGGCCGCGTCCCCAGCAGGGTGGGCGCCCGCCCCACGCCGGGGAGCCCAGAGGAGCGGGGACGGGGCTCTGCGGGGTCGGCACGCTGCCCCGCGGGGCCCTACAGCCCGGACGCGGCCTCCCGGGGGTGCGGGGTCTCGGGGGCGTCCCGGCCTCGCGGGCGGGCCCAGCTCCCCAAACGGCCGCGGGCGGCAGCGAGGGCGCCCCGCGCCGCCGCGCTCGCCCCTGCTCGGCACTCACCGCCGCGGCCCGCGCCCCCCGGCCCCGGGGCCGCGCTCCATGGCTCCCGGCCGCCCGCCCGTGCGTCCGTCGGTCCCTCGGCGCCCCGGCCCGGCCTCCTGCGCCGCCGCCGCCGCCGCCGCACCCCCACGGGCGGAAACGAGCCTCGATCCCGCCGCCGCCCCGGAAGTGACGCGAGACGCGCGCGGGGGCCGAGGGCTGCGGACAGGCGCTGGCGCGGCGTGCGTCCGGGGCCCCGGGGCGGGGTTGTGGGCGGGGCCTGGGGCACGGTGGGCGGGGCCTGGCTGTGGTTGGCGGAGCCGGGCTTGGGGGAGGAGCCGAATCTCTGGCGGGGCGGGGCGTAGCGGGGGTGGGCGGGGCCTGTTGCCGTGGTGGGCGTGGCGAGGTGAGCGGGCCCGAGCTCCGGGTCTCAGCCCTGGTTTTCCGCAGAGACACGGCCATTCATTCGTTCTTCCGCTCATTCCGGGGCCAGAGCTTGGGGGAGGCGAGTGGGGCACTCGCTTCGGAAGCGGAATTTACAGAGGCGCCGCAAAACTCAGTCATCCGGATAAAAATGTTAATGCACCATCAAAAAAACAAAATTTTACTGGAACGGGGAGGGGGGGTGCTGACAGGGTGATGAGAGTGAGGCAAGGTCATAGCAGAGCAGGGTCGGATCCTACCTTTTTCAAAATCTTGTTATGCTGTTCATCGTGGATGATTTTGCATTCATCTCAGCTTTTTAAATGTTGCATTAAAATTCTATGAATCTTTGCAGCTGAGCTTTTCGGTGTCCCTTACTTACGTTTTCTGCCTTTGGGGAGTGCCCCACACTGCTCACCCTTCTCCTCTGTCTCTCTCTCTCTCTCTCAGCTCCCACTGCAGGGAGGGAGCCGATCACACAAGGAAGGAACAGGAGACAGATAAGGATGAGGGTTGGCAGCCCAATGGGACTTGAGCAGAAATTTGCCGATGATCCTCTGTTGGGACGGTGGTCAGGACAGGCCTTCAGAAGAGGTGACGGGCAGAGAGTCTGCAGAGGACACAGGGCCCAGCCTGGAAATAGTTGGACAGCCTTGTCCTTCCAGGCCTCCACCCAGCAAGGCTTTTCCAGTTCAGAACTGCTCCCACCCCTTGCCAGCGGCCCCTGCCCCCTCTCCTGCCCTGGGGACTCTGATCTTCAGTTTTATTTACAGAGATAAGCCTGAAGCTCTGGGTTTCCCAGACAGCCCTGCCCCAGGGCCCAAGTCCCTCCAAGGGCAGGGGCCAGGAGAGGTCCTGGGCTCAGGAGTGGAGGCTGCCCAGGGGTGGTTTCCCGGTGGTTTCCTCCTACTCCCTCCCCCAGCTTCCTTCCCCAGGGGCTGCCCAGGGGGGTGCTCCAGAGCCCCTCTGCCCAGCTGAGTCCCTCAAAGCTCCCAGTGTTAGCTGAAGTGCTTCTGAGCTCCAAAGGTCACAACCATGGCAGGCTCCTGCCAGTGTCCTTGATTTCCTGGTGACTTTTTTGATTTTGAGCAGGAAGAGGCCTGTCCACAAGCTCCTTTCCCAGCCCTCCTTCCCCTCCAGCTGTCACCCTTGGGGCGGTACCCGCTCTGCCCCCAGGGGAACACTGGCAGATACCAGTGAAACGGGGGGGGGGGGGGGGGGGGGGGGGTAGGCCCAGGAGGTTGGGGATGAGGCTCGCTCCCCACCCAGGTGCCGTCCGCCCTGCCCACACTGAGCTCCCCGCACTGACCAGAGCGAACTCTACCAAGATAAAAGCACTACTGTGAAACTCCCAATGTTTCAGGACAATCACTTGCATTTTCCTCCCTTTCCAAAGGTCCTGGGGGGGTCCAGCCACTGGCCCATGTTTCCTACTCCTTCTCCCCTTGCTTTCTCCGCCCCATCCATGGTGGCCTCCCAACTAGGGCCTTTGCACCCGCCACACCTCCAGTTTGCAGTGCCCTGTCTCCAGATAGCCCCAACGGCCAGCGCCTTCTCTCGTCAGGCCCCTGCTCAAACATCACCTCCTCAGAGAGCCCCACCTCACGACCATCCCCAGCCAGAGTCCCTGCCACATGCACCCCCATCCCATCACCCTATTTATTGCCATCATAGGACTCTCCATCTCTAATCATTGTATGGGGTTGTTTCCTTGTTTATCATCTGTCTTCCCCATGTCCCATGAGCTCCTTAGGGCTGGGACCCAGGCTTTCATCCACCATGTTCACAAACAGCCCCCATGACGTCTGACAAATGGCTGTATGCATGACACATGGGATGAGGATGATTCCCCAAACCACAGGACAGCTTTTGTGATGGTGGATGGTGGCTCCATGATCCCAGGTGGTCCTGACCCTATTCTTCTCCCTCCCCTGACTTGAGACACTCAGCCTCAGTGCAAGATAACATGCCTGGGGAGTCAACAGTCTTAAAGATGCTCCCACCTTGGAGCAGTGAATTTTAGCCATGTGTTGTCCATTATGGAAACCATAAGGCCCGCATGGCTACTTAAATTTAAATGAATTGATTAAGAGCAAATAAAATTTAAAATTCAGTTTTTTAGGGGCACCTGGGTGGCTCAGTTGGTTAAGTGTCTGCCTTCAACTTAGGTCATGATCCTGGGATCCTGGGATGGAGCCTTAGGATCCTCAGGCTCCCTGCTCAGCGGGGAGCTTTCTCCCTCTGCCCCTCCCCCCTTTGTGTTCTCCCTCACTCTGCCCTCTCTCTCAGATAAATATATATATATATATATATTTTTTTTTTTTAATTCACTTCTTTAGGGACGCCTGGGTGGCTCAGCGGTTGAATGTCTGCCTTCGATTCGGTGCATGATCCTCAACAGGAGACCAAATAAAGAGACTCTTGACAAAAAACAAAACACAGCCCGGTGGTAGGAGACCAGTACAAGGCCCTTTGGGTTTTGGTTCCTGTTTGTTTGCTTATCTTTTTTTTTTTTTTTTAAAGACCTTGGGTTTTGTTTTCTTTTGTTTTAAGTTATCTCTATACTCAATGTGGGGCTCGAACTCATGACCCCAAGATCAAGAGTCACACATTCTACAGACTGAGCTGGCCAGGCGCCCCTGTTTGTTTGTTACTTTTATTTCTGTTTTTATAGGAAATATACTTGCGTGGCTCAAAATTCAAAGGGTCTGAAAGAGTGCATAACCTGCTTCCAGTCCTGTTCCCCAGGAAATGGAAGAGCCCATCCCAAGGCAGCCATGATTCCCAGTTGCTCCTGTTTCTATGCTGAGAAATCCATGCATCTGTGTGCACCTGTGAACAGGTGCAAAGAAGTCCCCCCACCTTTTAAAGATGTTTAAACACACAGCAGCTTTTAACAAACACTGCACAGGTGCTCACTTCTGCATGGGCCCAGTGGTAATCCTCTCACGGAACCCCCAGGCTGGCCCATCACTTACAGACTCCATTCCCTCTTGATGGACACTTCGGTTGGTTCTGGCTACAGCCAGCATCTGGGGCATTTCATGCTCATGGGCAGGGACCTGCAGGGAAGGTTCCTGGAAGCAGAGGATTCTTTTTTTCTTTTTTTAAGATTTTATTTATTTATTCATTAGAGACACACACAGAGAGAGAGGCAGAGACCCAGGCAGAGGGAGAAGCAGGCTCCGTGCAGGGAGCCCGATGTGGGACTCCATCCCGGGACTCCAGGATCACACCCTGGGTGGAAGGCGGCGCTAAACCGCTGAGCCACCCAGGGATCCCGAAGCAGAGGATTCTAATGAAAGGGTCTACACTGCTGCGTCCAGGAAATGAAGGACCCGGGGGTCCCCCTGTGAGCAAAACACGCCACGGTGAGAATGGGCAGCAGCGCAGGGCGGGTGAGATTGTCGGCGACTGTTTTCTTCCTTTACCCTTTGATGTGTCTTCTGAGTTCGTCTGGGGCTTGTTTGGCAGAGGATGTGCTTCTGTCAGGATCATGCAGAGGCTGAAATAAAACCAAGTGGCTTCAGGAAGACCTAAAAATTAATGTTTAATTAACAGGTGCACCTGCTACAAAAGGGGCCCGACACCTGCCCCCACGTGGACAGACCCTGAGAACGCCGGGCTCAGGGAGGGGACCCAGACCCAGAAGGACACCTCCTGCAGGACCCCACTCCCAGGACGTCCCCAGAGGAGGCCCGTCCACAGAGACAGAGAGGAGGTGGTGGGAGCCGGGGAGGGGGGAGGGGGGTGGTCCCTGTGGAGAGATGGAAGGTTCTGGAGACGGTGGGGGGGATGCACGGCGGGGTGAGTGTGCTTCGTGCTCTGAGCTGTGCGCTTAGAAACAACTAAGTGGTAAATTTTATGTGATGTGTACTTTACCGCAATAAAATAGATAAATGCAAGTTTATGAAGCCATAAGGGTTGGGGACAGCACGGGCTTCGGGGATGAGACCTGTGCAGTCACCCAGAGCCTCAGGCTCCAAAGAGCCCCTCCCATGGTTTATTGCTGGGGGGGGGGGCAATCGTCCTGAATTCCTAATAATTTTTGAACAAGGGGCGCCGTATTTGCGTATTTTCCATTTAAACTGGGATCTGTAAATTGCATGGCCACTCGTGGTTCACGGAATGGACAGGGAAACGCCAAGTTCAGGGTCCAGGGCACTGGGGTTGCTGAGAACTTGCCAGTCTGTCTGGACCCCACCCTGAGCGGAGAGAGTGAGACGCAGTCAGGAAGTGGGCTCCTGAGAGCCTGAGGAAGGAAGTGGGGGGCACTTGACATGAAAATAGCACCACTGGCCCAGCTGATGGGGTAGGGGGGGCAGGGAGGACCTGGGGAGGGAGCCTGGAGCCCCAGCCCTCTGCTTGCCCCTAGCCCACCCGCCCCTCCTGCCCCTCCTGCCCCTCCGCCACCCCCCCCCCCCCCGCCCTCCTCCCTCCTGCCCCACCGCAGCAGTGGGGCTTAGAAGCAGAAAGACAAGTGCTGGGAGGTGCACCTGGGGCTGGTGTGCCTCGGGCTCTTGGAGCAACAGGACCACAGGACACCTAAGACAGGAGGACGGGTAAACGGACGGAGGGACGGACGGATTTCTTATGAGGAATTGGCCCCTGCAGCTGCGGAGGCTGAGCGTTCCTATCTGCCACCTGCAGCTGACAGGGTCCGGGCGGGCCCAGCCCCAGGGCTCAGGCGGAGGGGGCACCTGCTCTTCCCAGGCTAACCAAGTCGTATCCTAATGGCATCCAGACGTACCCAAAAATAATAGTTAAAAATGCAAATCCCACTCATTCACTGCAGGGTGTGAACATCTGACACCCCCACCCCCCACCCCCGCTCAGGGGGAGTGAAGCTGCGGAGGCCAATGAAGATCCGTGCTTGTGGGGTGTGGGGGGCAGGGGGAACGGGGAGCAGAATTTTCTGGCAGGGAACAGGTCTGTGTGATACCGTGATGGTGGGTCCACGTCCTCACACGCATGGCCAAAACCACAGAAGCTACAACACAAAGAGTGACCCTAGTGTCAACTGTGGGCTTCGGGTGATGATGATGGGCAGTGTAGGTTTGTCCTTGTCACATGTCCCACTCTGGTGAGGGACGTTGATAATGGGGAAGGCCATGCATGGGTGGGGCCAGGGGTAGGTATAAGGGTTTTCAAAAAGAAAACCTTGTTAAAAAGTTGCTTATAGGGCAGCCCAGGTGGCTCAGCGGTTTAGCGCCGCCTTCGGTCCAGGGTGTGATCCTGGAGATCAGGGATCGAGTCCCACATTGGGTTCCCCGCATGGAACCTGTGTCTCTGCCTCTCTCTGTGTTTCTCATGAATAAATAAAATCTTAAAAAAAAAAAGTTGCTTATAGGGGGACCTGGGGGGCTCAGCGGTGGAGCGGCTGCCTTCGGCTCAGGGCGTGATCCCGGGGTCCTGGGATGGAGTCAGAGCATCCCTCCCTCCCTGGGCCTGGCTCTCCCCTCCCAGCAGTACCACAGCTTGACTTCCCTCACCATTAATTTGTTTCACTTGGTTTTGCTCTTCTCGTGGACGGAACCCCAGGGCGTGCTCCTCCACTGCTCGCCGGGCCCGAGTCCGTAGCAGGTGTGCACCTTTCCACTGCTGCATAGTATTCCGTTGTGCAGACGCAGCACAATTTCTCGACCCATTCCCCGGCAGGTGGACCCTTGGGTTGTTTCCAGTTTGGGGTTATTATGAATAAAGCTGCTATGCATGTTCATACAAGTCTTTTCCTGGCCATACGTGCTCATTTTATTGGGTGCTGTATGAGTTTGCTGGGGCTGCCATAGCACGGTGACACGGAACAGGGGTTCGGCCTAAATGACAAGCCCCCCCCTACTCCCCGCTAAAGGCAGGAGGTCTGAGATCAGGGTGTTAGCCGGTTCCTCCAGGGTTTGTCAACACTGTCATCTCCCTGTGTCCTCGCAGGAGTACGTGTCTCTGTCCTGATCTCCTCTTCTTTTTTTTTTTTTAATTTATTTTTTATTGGTGTTCAATTTACTAACATACAGAATAACCCCCAGTGCCAGTCACCCATTCACTCCCACCCCCCGCCCTCCTCCCCTTCTACCACCCCTAGTTCGTTTCCCAGAGTCAGCAGTCTTTACGTTCTGTCTCCCTTTCTGATATTCCCACACATTTCTTCTCCCTTCCCTTATATTCCCTTTCACTATTATTTATATTCCCCAAATGAATGAGAACATATAATGTTTGTCCTTCTCTGATTGACTTACTTCACTCAGCATAATACCCTCCAGATGATCTCCTCTTCTTGTGAGGACAGCAGTCACACTGGATCAAGGACATCTTCGTGATCTCATTTTAACTTAATCACCTTTTTTTTTTAACATTTTATTTATTCACTCATGAGAGACACACACACACACACACACAGAGGTAAAGACCTATAGGCAGAGGGAGAAGCAGGCTCCACGCAGGGAGCCTGATGCGGGACTCGATCCTGGGACTCCAGGATCATGCCTTGGGCTGAAGGCTAAACCACTGAGCCACCCAGGTGTCCCGCAAATAAACAAATCTTTTTAAAAAAGAAAATAAACTGCCCAATGGCTATACAAAGTGGCAGCCCTCTCTGGCTCCCTTGGCTTCTCCTCCGTGAGCCCCCGTGTTCACCACACTTCAACCCGCGGGATCTCGTGCCTGTCTTGAACACACTGGCCAGAGGCTGCCCCAGGACCCCCGGCGCTGGCCGCTCCCTCTGCTTGGAATGCTGTCCCCACAGAGATCATGTCACTGCTCGGGGCTGGGGGCAAGTGTCACCCCCTGGAGAACCCCTCCCTGGCTACTTCATTCACCTTAGCCGTTCAGTCCCTGTGAAGGCCACACTTGGCTCCAAGCCTCTGAAGAGCACTCACTCCATGAGCGGAATCTCCCCCTTGGTCTGCTTTATTTGGCTGTCATCTGCCTCCTTCCGGTGCCCCGATCTGCGGGGTAAAGATCGAGTCTGTGTTCCCAGGAAAGGCTCTGACATAGTAGAACATAATCCAACAATTATGGTCACCTCAACATCTTGAGCCATCAGGGAAACCACACCACCGTGAGATGGTACTTCACACCTGCTCAGGCAGCTACCTTAAAAAGACAGGCGATAACCAATGTGGGGAGCGCAGGGAAAAGTCAGAGCCCGCACCCCTGGGGGGGGTGCAGCCGCCCTGGGAAACAGGCTGCAGCTCCACCTAAGGTGACACGTTGATTTACCATGGGATCTGGCGAATGAAAGCATTTGTCCCCATGCACACCTGTGCACACGTGTTCAAAGCAGCATCACTTATAATCGCCAAATGTGGAAATAACCCAAACATCCAGTATGTGACGAAGGGAAAGCAAATGCGGCCCATCGCTTGGAATATTATTCGGCTGTAAACAGGAGTGAAGTGCTGGCACCCACGCTGTGTGGGTGAAGCTTGAAATCATCACCCTCAGTGAAAGAGGAAGGAGACGCCAAGGGACAAACACTGTGTGACCCACTCACACGAAATAGAGTAAGCAAATCCATAGTGGGTGCCAGGGGCTTGTGGGAGAGTGACTGCTAAGGCCTATGAGGTTTCCTTCGGGGATGATTAAGATGTTCTAAAATAGTTTGTGGTCATGGATGCACGGCTCTATGAATATACAAAAAAACATTGAACCGTATGCTCTAAGTGAGTGAATTGCCTCATATGTGAATTCTAGCCCTATATAGATGTTACAAAAATTGACAATTTTGGCTGATTGAGTCCTCAATTTCTTTCTTTTTTTTTTTTAAGATTTTTTATTTATTTATTCATGATAGTCACAGAAAGAGGAGAGAGAGGCAGAGACACAGGCAGAGGGAGAAGCAGGCTCCATGCTGGGAGCCCGACGCGGGACTCCATCCCAGGACTTCGGGATCATGCCCTGGACCAAAGGCAGGCACTAAACCTCTGAGCCACCCACGGATCCCCAAGTCCTCAATTTCTATTTTTTTTTAGAGGACTTGATTTTCGAGACAGAGAGAGCACAAGTAGGGGCAAAGGAACAGGGAGAAGCAGAACCCCCACCCCAAGGGGAGAGCCCTAGGTAGAGCTTGATCTCAGGACCCTGGGATCATGACCTGAGCCAAAGGCAGATGCTTCATTGTCAGAGCCACCCAGGTGGCTTGATTTTTTAATGTAAGGCATGAATGAATGAATGAATGAATGAATGAATGAATGAATGTAAGGTCAAGGGAGGCAGATCATGGCCCTCTCCATTCCTTGATGGTTAGATCGGAGGCCCAACACCATGGACCGCCCCAGCTCACTTGCCCAGGTTCTTTCTTTTTTTTTTTTTTATGATAGTCACACACAGAGAGAGAGAGAGAGAGGCAGAGACATAGGCAGAGGGAGAAGCAGGCTCCATGCCAGGAGCCTGACGTGGGATTCGATCCCGGGTCTCCAGGATCGCGCCCTGGTCCAAAGGCAGGCGCTAAACCGCTGCGCCACCCAGGGATCCCGCCCAGGTTCTTTCGTGTAGAGCTGGGACTTGCATCAAGAGAGCGAGGTGCTCTCGTTGGACCCAAAATTCACGACAGGCAAAAAACAAAAACAAAAAACAAAAAACAAAAAAAACAAAAAAAACCCCACCTAAATACCCCAAGAAACAACAAACACTTCAGTGTAGGGATAAATACTATTTCATTGAAATATATTTAAAAATCAAAAGTAGTGCAAGAAAACCACCCCCACCCCCACGGTATTGGAAATAACAATTTGAATAAAGGCAATTAGCAGAGACTCAGTGTCTCCATCTGAAAAAGGGAAAGGGGGCGGAGGAGGACGAGCCGACGCGCCAACCTGCGGGCCCCCCGGTGGGGGCGGGGCACTGCCCCCGGCCCCGCCCCGCCCCGCCCCGGAGGCTCCGCCCCCGCCCGCCCATCTCTCGCCGCTGCGCTCCTCTCGGCCAATCGGAGCTCGCCGTCGCTGCGCCGTAGCCAATAGAAATTGCTCTTCCCGACCTGGGGCGGGACGTGCCGCAGGTGCCTCCCCGCGGCTCCGGGGGCCCCCGGCGGCGGCGGCGGCACCTAGAGGACGGAGCGGGGGGCCCGGAGGACGCCGGGGTTCCTCCGGCCCCTGACGCAGGGCCTCTTGTCCTGCAGAAGGGCCCTTATTTCCCCAGGTAGACATCGCCGCGTCGGAGAAGGGCCTCCGTTTTCGGGGCGGGGTCTGCCGCCAGATCGATCTCCCCACCCCAGGCCCAGGGGTTGGGTGTCTCCTGGGCCGCGCTCGTCCCTGTCTTTGCAACAACTGAAGGCGAATAGGTCCTGTCATCTCAACTTACAGGTGGGGAAACTGAGGCTCAGGCCCCAAGGCGTTTGTCCAGGGCTCCTGACCACGGCTAGTGTACCCGCTTGGCTCCTGGGCAGGATGTCTCAGGCACCACTGACACTTGGGGTGGATGATTCTCGGTTGTGGGGTGTCCTGAGCGCTCTGGGGTATTGGGCAGCATCCCTGGCCCCCACCCACTCCACGCCAGGAGCACCCGCTGGGCTTGAAACAACCAAAAATGTCCCCAGACATCACCAATGCCCCCCGGGGAGCAGAATGTCCCCCAGGTGGGACCACCTGTGTCAGGAGGTTCCCCTGACCCCCAGGAGACTGCCCTCTGTGACAATCTGACCCCTGAGGTCCTGGGATGCTGCACACACTTAATGACACACCCTGAATGGGGGTGACTCACAGATGCTGGGGTTGCCCGGGTTTGAATCCTCTGACCCCTGGAGGTTTACTCTGAGGTCCAGTATGAGCAGGGGTCAGACTCAATATTTTTTTCAAATAATGAATGCAGGGTGTGTCGTCCTTGGCCCTGCTGACACTAAGGGCAGGTGACTCTCTGGGGGCATCCCAGGCTCTGTGGGGGGTCAGCAGCATCCCTGGCCCCCACTCACTCTGTGCCAGGAGCGCCCCGGGTCATGACATCAGACCAGAGACATCTCGAGACATTGCAAATGTGAGAGAGCAAGGGGCCTGGCTCTCCGAGTTGAGAGGGGTACTGGAGGCCCCAGGGGAGGCCTGTTGAAACACAGATGGCTGGGGACCAGCCCAGAGTTTCTGATTCAGCAGGTCTGGGGTGGGGCCCAAGAATCTGCATTTTGAAAGGAGTGTATATTGTAGTGGTGCTGCTGAATAGGGGGGGTCCCGCTCTGAGGCCCACTACCCACAAGCCACCCCTGCTTCACTGAGTGTCCTGGAGCAGGTGCTGGGTCCCTCAGATGGTGGGGGAGGGCACGGCAAGGCTGTGGATGTAGATGTTTTGGGAAGCACCCAAATCACTGCACCTGCTGATCAGGCCTGAAGCCAGGGATTGGGACCTGCTGCCTTTGGTAAGTAAGTGACGACAGTGCCTGCTTGATCCTTAGCGGTTGGGTAGGGTGCACAGGGCGCCTCAAGGGATGTGTGGGCGATCCCATCTGTCTTGTTAAAATAATAACAATAATAATATTGTTATTATTTTAACATTAGCTATATTATTATTGTTATTATTATTTAACATTAGCTGGTCGCCTATACTGAGCACTCGCACTGGGCTGGCTAATGTGGACACCACAGGGAACGGAACTGCCATCTCTGGTGGAGCAGACATTCTGGATACATAAATAATAAGTGCTGGGAAGACTAAAATAAAAGGGTAGGGCAGGGCAGGATAAGGACTATTCGAAATGGGGCTCCTGGGCAGCCCGGGTGGCGCAGCAGTTTAGCGCCGCCTTCAGCTCAGGGCGTGATCCTGGAGACCTGGGATCGAGTCCCACGTCCGGTTCCCTGCATGGAGCCTGCTTCTCCCTCTGCCTGTGTCTCTGCCTCTCTCTCTCTGTGTGTCTCTCATGAATAAATAAATAAAATCTTAAAAAAAAAAAAAAAGAAAGAAACGGGGCTCCTCCCCACACCCCAGTCCCACATGGCCAGGTCCGTTGGGACTGTGTGCCCCCTGGGACGTGGAGAGGTCATTTCGAGGCTGTGGCCCTCAGGCCCTGTTTGGACAGGGCACCTGGACACAAGCAAACCCTGACTTGGGGGGTGAGTGGGGGAAAGCACAGCATAAACCTACCCCTAAGGGTAAAATGATGGAAAGGATGGTGGATACAATGTTTCCTTATCTTTAAAATGAGGATACTTGGGGGATCCCTGGGTGGCTCAAGGGTTTAGCACCTGGCTTCCGGCCAGGGCGTGATCCTGGGGACCCGGGATCGAGTCCCACGTCGGGCTCCCTGCGTGGAGCCTGCTTCTCCCTCTGCCTCCCTGCGTGTGTGTCTGTCATGAATAAATAAATAAATCATTAAAAAAAAAGATAAAATAAAATGAGGATACTTGCTGCTCTGCTACTTACGATTGTCCTGAGGACAAATAAGATCATGTCAATGCTTTGAACCCTGCCGGGGTGCAAACGAGCACGCAGGCAACATTACTAATGGTTGGGAGTCTCGGCGCGGAGGCCTGGGAAGGCAGAGAGCCGGCTCGGTTATGAATTCTGTGCAAAGTGAGGGTTGAAGAGATGTGAGCGAAGAGGCTGGGTTCTAGAACCCGAGGACAGCTCAGTTTGTTTTTCAGAAACTACCGTTTTCTGGCCCGGGGAAGTGACAGATGGTTGGCACGTGACCAGTGGTGTGTGCGCCCTGGTCCCAGGGTCCCAGGGCCGAGGCGCGCTCGCCGCCTGCCTAAGCCGGCCAGGCTGGCTCCCGAGACACCTGAGACACCTGCCGGGGCAGTAAGGCGGCGACAACCTCCAGGGAGCCGGCGTCGCCGCTCTGCTGGCTTTGGGCGGCCTTCCCGGGGCCTTGGAGGAAGTGCCCCCGCCCCACCCCGCCCCCACCCCCACATTTCCAGGAAGAGGGGCCTGAGGATCCCCACAGCGTGGGAAACACCTGGCGGAGCAACCTCAGACGTCAACAGGATGGCGAGCAGATAAACAAAGCGGTTGGGAGGAGCGCAGCTTGTCCCCCCAGCCCCGTGGAGGTGGGGGCAGGCTTGCAGGGACGTCCTCCTCCTCCCCAGGGGGAGTCACTTGGTGACGGCCCCGTGGAAATGGAAGAGCTTGTGGCCTGGAGCAGCTGACCCCGGGGCGCGGGACACTCCGGGGCGCTTTCTGCTGCTACTCAACTTACAGTTGGGGAATGAATGCCAAGCTTTTTCCTACCTGTTGGTTCTGGACACTACTA
Source organism: Canis lupus familiaris (assembly GCF_011100685.1). Taxonomy (NCBI): domain Eukaryota; kingdom Metazoa; phylum Chordata; class Mammalia; order Carnivora; family Canidae; genus Canis; species Canis lupus. Next base: position 57,540,943 of record NC_049241.1, on the reverse strand, counting down.
ACCTACTAACCCAACACTGTCGTGAGGATCATGTGACTTGTGAAAGGTGTGAAATGATGAGCAATGTCAAAACAGAAGCGACCCTATTGATTGAAGCTCTTGGTTCATAAAGGGCGAAATCATAACTCCCGTTAGCTTAAGTCATAAAAAAACACAGCAAACAGAATGAATCACAGGACAGCCCAAGGACTTCCTGATTCAGGCAGGGCTAGATCCAGGTGCTTTAAACAATGTTATTAAGGCCCGGGACCCCTCTCTCTCTTTGGGATCTGCTCTCTTCTGTTTGGACTTAATTTTCAGACAAGCTCCACTATTGGGTAGTAAAAATCACTCTTGGAAGCTCCAGGGGTTAACCCTAGAGCACGATGAGAAGGACTCCACTTACATTCCAAACAAAATCCCAAGGCTGACTCTCATGGGTCCCACTGAGTCACAAGTCCATTTCTGAACCAATCAGTGAGGCTGGGGGCAGGGGTAGGGGAGGTAAATGCTCTGATTCATGGGCTAAGGTGGGCTAAGGTGGCAGTGCAGTCCTGGGAACTATATGGACACAAGAACTGGGTTGCCATGTCCAGAAGAGGAGCTCGGTGCCCAGCAGGCAAAGCACCACTCTCACAGGGCCCCAGCACGTGTGGGGCTCCCACAGAGGAGATGCCCATCCACTTCCGTTCCTACCCCACTCCACGTCCTGGAAACAAAGGCACAGGTGGTTTCCTCCCCTCTAACTGATCCAGCACCAGTGTTGAATGTGCTTACCCGTTCACTTGGGGTGGTTCCAGCTCTGGGCTACTGTCACTGCCTGGCCCTGCTCACTCGACCACACTGCCTTCCCCTCCTGGACTCCGTGCTGACTTTTGTTAGAAAGATTTGGGGTGGGGGAGGTCTCCTTTGGTTTTCTTCGCTAGAGTGGAGTTCTTTGCACTAATGCAGGGGTGCATTTTATTTATTTTTATTATTTTTTAAATTTTATTTATGTATTCATGAGAGACACAGAGAGAGGCAGAGGGAGAAGCAGGCTCCCTGCAGGGAACCCAATGCGGGACTCGATCCCAGGACCCCAGGACGATGCCCGGGGCCGAAGGCAGATGCTCAACCGCTGAGCCACCCTGGCTGCCCAGGGATGCATTTTATAGGTCATGTGTCTGCTTGGACAGCCTGACAGCAGCGTCCCTGGAGGAGGGGGCCTCACAGGGCAGACAGGTGGGTTGGGGGCCAGCCAACCTCTGTCTGGTTGCAGAGAGAGTATTTTCAGAGAACTGGTCCATTCCTGTCCTACAAGGAGATGAAGGTGGCACGCAGACAGTACACCGGAAGGCAAAGATCTTTTCTTCCTGTGTGTTTTTACTATTTTTTAATTTTAAAATTTATTTATTTATTATTTTACTTATTTATTCATGAGAGACACACACAGAGAGAGGCAGAGACAAGGGCAGAGGGAGAAGCAGGCTCCATGCAGGGAGCCCGATGTGGGACTCCACCGGAACTCCAGGGTCATGCGCTGGGCCGAAGGCAGGTGCTAAACCGCTGAGCCCCCCCAGGGATCCCCTTTTTACATTTTTTTCCTTTTTACATTTTTTTGAGGCAAATTTCATATAACATAAAATTAACTGTTTTAGAGAACACCCTTCATTGGTGTGAATGAATGCACAATGTTGCATAACCATCAACCCCATCTAATTGTGGGACATGTTTGTCACCAGAAGGAAATCCCGTACCTGTTCCCAGTTACTCCTCCTCTTCCTCGCCCCCCCTGGCTCCCACCACCTCCTCTCTGTCTCTGTGGACGGGCCTCCTCTAGGGACCTCCTGGGAGTGGGGTCCTGCAGGACGTGTCCTTCTGGGTCTGGGTTCCCTCCCTGAGCCCGGTGTCCTCGGGGTCTGTCCACGTGGGGGCAGGTGTTGGGGTCTGGTCCCTTCCTTCTTGAGGCTGGGTCGCATTCCAGTATATGGAGGGCCCATTCACCCGTTGATACTTTAACTCCCACCCTTTGTCTATTGTGGGTAATGCTGCTGTGAACATGGCTGGGCCAGAATCTGTTTGGGTCCCTGCTTTCAACTCTCTTGTGTACATACCTAGGAGGGCAGTCTTTGGGTCCTAGAGTAATTATTTTCGAAGAACTGCCATACTGTTTCCCATGGTGGCTGCACCACTTTATATTCCTACTTCTATGTCTTTTTGTATATCGAGAGTTTAAAAACAGGCAGAAGGGCAGCCCCGGTGGCGCAGCGGTTTGGTGCTGCCTGCAGCCTGGGGTGTGATCCTGGAGACCTGGGATCGAGTCCCACATCGGGCTCCCTGCGTGGAGTGGAGCCTGCTTCTCCCTCTGCCTATGTCTCTGCCTCTGTTTCTGTGTCTATGAATAAATAAATAAAATCTTTAAAAAAATAAATAAAAATAAAAACACGCAGAAAAAGGGGCACCTGGCTGGTTCGGTTGGTGGAGCATGTGACTCCTTGATCTTGGGGTCGTGAGTCTGAGCCCATGTTGGGCATAAAGCTAACTTAAAAAAAAAAAAAACAGGCATAAAAATACATTGAGGAGATTCATTTTTCATTTGCAGAAAATCTAGTCTTTGCTTTTGACAACATGCCAAACATCATGAAAATTTAAAAAAAAAAAAAAAGGCAACCAAATAGGGGCTCTAGGCTAACTTGAGTGGCACATCCAGGATTGGAGAGATGTGTGAAATAGAAAATGAAAGCACACATTGATCTGACTTTTTGTTTGGAAGAGAAAAAGGAAAGTGACCAGCTGCGAACAAATTTGTTTCCTGGAGTGTTGTTTTAGGGCATAAATGGTGGCATGAGGCGATGCTTTGCAAACTACGAGAAACACACAGGGATGGATTCTTAGGGCCCTGCAGGGGTGAGGAGCCTGGTGGCAGCAGGATCACCAGGAGGATCCCTTCACCCCGCCAGCGGCTCCCTCCCGCCGCCCCCTCCCGGGATAGACATTTAACCCATCTTCTCGGGGGGAAATTCCTTGGTTCTTGCAGGAAGGAAACAGGGAGGAAATGGAAAAATTAAAATTACCCTATCAGGGCTCCTGTGGATCTGAATTCTCCTCCACACTCAGCAATGGGGTTAGATCGGGGTCTTCCAACCTGTGCACGTGCGGACACTGGGGGCTGGTTGGGCTGGGGGCGTCCTGTGCACCGCAGGGTGTTGAGTGACATCCCCGGCCTGCAGGTTTTGATGCCATTTGATGCCAAGTGCACCGCCCCCCATCACAACCACCACAAATGTGCCTGACCTCCCGCACCGTCCCCCTGACCCTGGCTGAGAACCGCTGGGTCAAACCTGTTGGACTCCAATGAATAACTGGAGCTGCTCATCAAATTACCATGCATTGCCCGGCAGTGTCAGGAGGTCCTCTCCGGCTACTGTACAGTCAGGAAAACTGAAGCCAAGAATCGCCCAGTCCGAGACCCTTAGGAGAACCTGAGCCCCCGGCTCTCTGCGGACGGCCTCGGTGGAGCCACGTGGCAGCAGCTAGCTGGGCTCGGGGCGCGCTGCAGTGGGTGCCGTGTGCGCCTCTGCTTCAGTCTCCCTAGTCTGATTTCCCGAACGGCGCCCAGGGTCCTCTTTTCCCCGCCGCCGCCGAGCGGGGTCTCGAACCCTCAACTCCGCGCTCCCCCGCGCTCCAGCGGGTCTCGGGAGCGGCGCTCGGGGGAGGGGCGGCGCTTCGCGGCCCGGCGCGCAGCCTTGTGGGGATTGTAGTCCCGGCCCCGCCCCTGGTCCCGCGCCGACCCCGCCCCTGGAACTACGCTCCCGTCGTGCCCCGCGGCGCGGGCGGAGGCGGGGCAGGCGGTCGGTTGCTAGGACTTGGCAGGCGCAGCGCTCGCGTGTGGCGCTTCAGGTAAGCGCGGGGCTCCGGGGGGCTCGGTTCTCGCGGCCCGGGCTCCACGGACGGCAAGTCGGGGTGGCGGCTTGGGCGGGGGTGGGGGTGGATTCTCGGCCGGCGGGGACGCCGGCCGCGCCGGGGGCGAGGAGGCAGCCGGGGGCATCGGCGCGTGTGCGCGTGCGCGCGGGGCGGCCGGACCGAGGGCCGCCGCTCCCCGCGCCCGTGTGCGCGTGCGCGCGCCCCTGCGGCCGGCGGTGGAGACCCCGTGCGCCCGCGGCGCCCTCGGCCCCTCCCCCCGCGCGCGCGCCTGGGGTCATCCCGGCCCGCCCCCCGCCGCCCCCGCCGCCCCCGCCGCCGCGCCGCCGGTTTACTGGTGTCCCCGCCCTGCAGGCATCGTAGAGATTGCTGAAGGCGTGAGTGGTCGGGGCCTCTCCCCCGCCCTCCGGCAGAGGGGTCCCCCGCACCCCGCGTGCCCCCACGTTCTGGAACTTCCAAGCGCAGGAGGCCGCGTGGTCCGTGTAAGCGACGGGGCACACCGCCTCCGAGGAGCCCTCCGGGACTGCCCGCCCCCGAGACTGTGGGGTCCCTCGCGCCGCCGTCCCTGGGGTGGGTGACCCCGGGGCCCAGCTTCTGGCCTGCCTGCCTCCTGCAGGGCTGGAGCAGCCGCAGGCCGGAGCCCCACGGGGGCTGCCTGCAGAGCCCGAGTCCGCCCGCCAGGCCTGCCGGGGGTCGTGGGCAGTTCCAGGGCACCCCCGATGGCGGTGGGGTGCCGTGGGGGGCTGTAGCGACCGGTGTCCGTGGGGCTGCCCGTGCACCGGACCCCCGCCTGGGGCCTGCCGCTGGAGGCCGGGCACCGACCGTGAACTAAGTGCTTGTGAGCAGCCGCGGAGATGCCCGGGCCGGGCCGCACTGGGCAGGAGCAGCAGAGGCTTGGAGGGCGGCCGAGGGGGCAGCCGGGTGCCTGGAGCCCGCTCCTGGGCGTGAGCACGTGTGCGCCGACGTGTGCAGCGGGGCCGGGGCTCAGCAGGTCACCGACTCTGGACGCTGCTGCTTTCTTCGCCCGCCTCCCCCCCTCCCCGGGGCGCAGGGCCTGTGCCTGGTCAGTCCCGACTCTGCCTTCCTGCCTCGCGGCCCCCGAAGCCCTTCCAGCCCTCAGAGCCTCGCCGGGGCGTGTAGGAAGGGTTCGTTCCCCGAGCTCCCTCCTGGGTCGCTGGGAGGACGCGTGGCCGCTGCAGCCCGGGCAGCTGTCGGCCAGGCCTCGTGTGCGCGTCTGCTGACCGGGCAGCTGCCCATGTCCCACCCCGCCCGCTTTCTTCAGCAGCCTCGCCAAGGGGAAGTTCGACCATTTAAAACAGACGTATCTGTGGTTTTTAGGATATTTGTGGGGTCATCGCAAGTTGTCATCGTGGTATTATTCCAGAACATTCCACCCGCTCCAAAGTAGTCACTCCCCATCACCCCCGAGCCCCCTGCCCATGCATGGGCGAGCCCGTCCTGGACGTGTCACACCTGTGGGCTCCCATCCTGTGGGGCCTCCGGTGTCTGGTTCCTGAGCGTCATGAGCTGGGGTCCATCCATGGGGCGGCATGGAGGGGGGCTTACCCCCGTTTGTGGCTGAGTACTGTGCCGGTGTGTGGATGGACACGTTGCGTGTATCCGCCTCTCCACTGAAGGACACGGGCCACGCCCACCTTCCGGCGCTGCGAATCCTGTGCTATGAACACGTGTGTGCAGGTTGCCTTGGACGCGTGTTCCCGGTGCTCCCGGGCACATACCTGGGCATGGACTGGAGCAGCCACTGGTCAGACGGTGACTGCTGTGGTTTCCACCCATCCTGCCCGGGAGCTGGCACCAGAGCCCACAGCGTCCCAGTGGCAGGCTCCTTTGCTTGCCACCTGTTCTAACGAGACAGCCGTACTTTGAGAGGAACAAGCAAGACTCTGTGTCTTGCCGTACAGATGAGGAGCTGTCGTGGCCTGTGTGGGCTGCGGGGTGCTGGGCGTGGTGTGTGCTGGGGGTCGGTGCGGAGTCGGCGCCGCGGACCTTCCCTCCATGGGAAGTGCTGCAAGTGCTGGGGGGCCCTGTACACGTTCCACTCCTCGGAGCTGCCACCAGCACCCCTGGTTCTGCACATTTGCCAGACTTGCGTCGTGAGCTCGGGACATAGCGTGGTGGGCCAGGATGTCACGGGCAGGTCATCCTCCAGCAAGTCTGGCTGACAAATACGGGGGGTTCTGTGCAGCTGATGCGTGTGCTGGGAGACGTGTCGCAAGAGGTAGAAGCCCACGGTTGTCAGATGGGGGCCCGTCCACTCCAGGATGCCGGCGGGCCGCGTGCTCTGGGTGCACGGTGGCACCTTGGGTCCTCCAGCATCAGGTCGAGATGGCGGGTCATTGAGGCCTGACGTTATCTGAGCCGGTCCCGACCCACAGGGTCAAGATGCGAGGGTCGTGCGTAACATTAAGTGTCCTGGCAGCCCCGGTTCCAAAAACTGCTCAAAGGAACAGGTGAAGTTACTAACGCGTCTGTTTAAGCTAAAACACGGAGCGTGATCACCTGAGCCCGAGGCCAACGTGAAGACGATTACGGAGACGATTCCCGTTCTTTTTCTCGCTAAGTCTCCGCCACCCAGGGCGCGTGTTCACTGGTGGTTCGTGTCAAAGGGACACGGGACTGTCGATGACGGTTTAAGCTGTGCCGACCCGGAGTTGGGAGGATGTGAGCCCGAGCGTGGCCAGGGCTGCATTGTGTGTGGGCGGAGCTCTCGGAGGAGCCTTCAGCCGCCGCGCTCCGGGACCTGGGCCGGACCTGGGACGGACTCCTGCGGCTTCCCCGCCTCCTGCGCTGACGGATGATGCTCTGCTCCGATCTCTATCTCCCACAGTCGGAGCCGTGCCAAGGATGGACCCCGCCCCGGGCCCCGTGGAGCAGCGTGGGGACGAGAAGACCGGGAGCCCCGAGCAGGAGCCCGAGCGCTGGCAAGCCCTCCCGGTCCTGTCCGAGCAGCAGTCCCAGGACGTGGAGCTGGTGCTGGCCTACGCCGCACCCGTCCTCGACAAGCGCCAGACCTCGCGCCTCCTCAAGGAGGTGTCGGCCGTCCACCCGCTGCCCGCCCAGCCTCACCTCAAGAGGGTGCGGCCGAGCCGCGATGCCAGCCGCCCGCATGCGCTAGAGATGCTGCTGTGCCTGGCGGGGCCGGCCGCGGGCACCAGGTCGCTCGCCGAGCTGCTCCCGCAGCCGGCCGTGGACCCTCGGGGCCTGGGCCAGCCCTTCCTGGTGCCTGTGCCTGCCCGGCCGCCCCTGACCAGAGGCCAGTTTGAGGAGGCGCGGGCCCACTGGCCCACATCCTTCCACGAGGATCGGCAGGTGACACGTGCCTTGGCCGGGCGGCTCTTCTCGGCGCAGGAGCGGACAGCGATGCAGGGCCACATGGAGCAGGCCGTGTGGGCCGCTCGGCAGGCGGCTGCCAGGGGCCTGAGGGCGGTGGGGGCCGTGGTGGTGGACCCGTCCTCAGGCCGAGTGCTGGCCACGGGTCACGACTGCAGCAACGCGGCCAGCCCCCTGCTGCACGCCACCATGGTGTGCATTGACCTGGTGGCCCAGGGCCAGGGCCGCGGCGCCTATGACCTCGGCCCCTACCCCGCCTGCTCCTTCGTCCCAGCCGTTACTCCCCAGAGCGTCCGGGTGGGCTCCGTGCGCAAGCTGGACGAGGATGGGGACATGCATGACGACAGCGTCCCTTATGTGTGCACGGGCTACGACCTCTACATCACCCGCGAGCCCTGTGCCATGTGCGCCATGGCCCTGGTACACTCCCGGGTGCAGCGCGTTTTCTACGGGGCACCCTCGCCCGACGGTGCCCTGGGGACCCGCTTCCGCATCCACGCGCGGCCTGACCTCAACCACCGCTTCCAGGTGTTCCGTGGTGTCCTGGAGGCCCAGTGCCGCCGCCTGGACCCTGGCGCGTAGACAGCGGGGCCCGCGGGCTTCCGGACCTTGCTCTGCTCCGACGGCTCGGCCTCCTGTCAGACTGCACCCGCAGGCCTTTGCCTGTCTCGTTGCCGCCCAGCGGCTGTGGTCCTGTTGGGCAGTTTTAGGGACAACTTGCGTCTCCCTCCCTGAAGCCAGACCCCATGCCGTTCCCACTGGTGTGTGGGGATGCATTTGTGCCCAGACTGAGCTCGTCCCTGGGCCTGAGCTTAGCGCGGGTCCAGCCTGGCCCGGAACCTGGGCACGTGCTCTTCCTTGCTCCAACCACCTTCAGGCCCGAGCCCAAGGGTCCCCTGGGACGGTGTCCCCTTTGTCCCAGGTGTCGGAAAACGGCCCTGCTTGTGAAAATAAACAACCCCAAACCAGGTTGGTGTCTGTTGGCAGAGGCAGGGGGCCATGGTGGCCGAGGGTACGTGGGTCGGGGTGACTGCTACTTCAAGATTTGGGTCTCATATAGGGAAGTGGAGCTCTGAGCACGGGGGGAGGAGCGCAGCCCCCCGCGGCACCTCCCTGCCGTGTCCTAGGCCTCAAGGGTGTGGCCGGCCAAGGCTGTTTACACTAGTGTGTAGCCTGCCAGCCTGGCTTCCACTCACTGAAAGCCTCCTTCCGGTCGTCCTACCTCCCGCCCTTCACGGCTGGCAGGGGGACCCCACGGGGCGGGCCAGGGTCTGCTAGGCCTCAGCGCCAGAACCCAGGTATGTCTGTCTGTCCGTGGCCCAGCTCATCTCTGCTCTGAGCCTCCCCTAGAAGCCCTGGGGTCTGCTCCAGCCATGGGTGCGGGGCGGGGCCGTGAGCCCACCGGGCGTGCAGCCGCCGAGGGTCTCCTGAGGGTGGTGTGGACCCTGGGAACTCTGCCATTGGAACCTCGTCACGTAGACAAGTGCGGGAAAGAGGCCTGCAGTTCTTGTCGGGTGCCCACCTCCAGGGACCCGGCCCCGGCCCCCACCAGTGCCCGTGCTGGGGTGCCGTGGGGCCCGGTGGGTGCTGGGCGTTGCCTCGTGACTCTGGCTTCCGTCCTGGAGATGGCAACGTCCACCCACAGGGAACCAGCAAATTCCCCGCAGCCGCGCGCGTTGGTGGCAGCCGGCTGTCCGGGGCCGCTCGGTGACAGCCGCTCACCTGGTTCCGTGTGGGAAGGGCCACTGGGAGCCAGGCGCGTCCACAGGGGCTTCGCTTGGGCTGTGGCGAGGTCCTGAGCTCCGTGAGGCTGGCAGGGCAGCGCCGCAGACCGCGGACTCGGGTAACGTCTCGCAGCAGCGGCGCGCGGGGTCCAGCTCTCTGTGGCCCTGAGGACGTGCTCAGAGCCGCTCAGGGATAGACAGGAAGCCTGGGGCCGTGGGGGAGGCCAAGGAGTGGGACGAGGAGGTGGGGGGGTCCCCGGAGGATTTTGGTTGTGGCCCAGCGTGTGAGGGGGCAACAGCCTGAGGCTCTCCTGCTGGCACAGGAGCTGCCCGGGGCTGGGGGCAGGTGGCGATGGCTTGGGAGCAGAGCACACACACCTCCGGGGGTGGCCTGGAGGTGAGGACTGTGGCTGTGGTATCGGGGCCCCGCAGCGGCCTTGGGGACCTCCTGACTGTGGCTGTCTCCCCTCCAGGTGGCTGCAGCCTTCTGCCCCGCCCAGCTGTCAAGCGGAAATGTCTGGTGAGTCTCGCCCAGAGGCCTTGCAGCAGGGGACCCGGCTTCTCGGTTCCCCTGGGAGTGTCCCCTGGTGGTCGGGCCCTAATGCCCTGCTCCTCCCCGGGGGCGCACACCACTCTCCCCACGAGGGGTGTCGGGTCGCTTCCTAGTTCCGAGCCAGATGACGGGGCAGTGCCAGGTTCCACGGCCAGGCCTTCTGCCTCAGGCCCATCTGGTCGTGGACTTCCGTAGGGTGTGAGGTTTGGGCATCTGGGTTCACACCTACACGCGTCAGGCACCACTCACTCTCAGGTTTGCCCGCCTCGTACTCAGAATGGGGTGGAGGCTGCAGGTAAAATGACGTGGGCCCTGGAGGGGGTGCTGGTGGCCAGGTGGGATCCCTGTCGGGACCTTGGACGGGAGCCAGTGACCGGGGCGTGGACTGTGATTCCGTGTGGGGAGGCCCTGCTCCCACGTCTGACTGTAGAGGCTCAGGTGGGATCGAAGCCCCTCTTTGCTCACGCTCGGGACAGGCCGTGGCTTCCTGTGTCACTTGGTAAATGCCTGAGGTCTCTCCGGGGTCAGTAAGGGGAGGTCTGTGTCCATCTGGCCACCCCTCCGGCCCACTCTCGGTCAGCTGGCGTTCTCACCGCCGCCCTCCCCCAGAATCCACTGGGCTCTCCTTCACTTTCTGGAGTCTTTATTCAAAGACCATCTTTTTCAGCGAGGCCTAACTTGGCTACTGTCTTGTATGTATGTGCTTTTTTAAGTATTTCATTTACTTATTTATGAGAGGCAGAGTCACAGGCAGAGGAGGAGGAGCAGGCTCCCTGCAGGGAGCCCAGTGCGGACTCCATCCCAGGACCCCAGGATCACCCACTGGGCTGAAGGCAGACGCTCAACTGCTGAGCCACCCGAGCGTCCCTGCCTTAATCTTTTAAGTAGGCGGCACACCCGGCACGGAGCCCCAGTGCAGGGCTCAGTCTCACAACCTCACGACTGTGAGATCGAGACCTGAGCTGAGATGGAAAGTCCGGTGCTTACCCACCCGAGCCACCCGGGCACCCTGCCCCTCCTCTTAGAGGGCAGCCAGCCAGCACCCCAGCACACACATCCCTGTCAGCCCCCGCCCGCCGCAGCGTCTGCACACACACTCATTCACTGGGATTGTCGCTCTCCCCCGGCCAGAAGGGCAGCCCCTCAAGGCCATGGCTGGCTGCTTTTTTATTTATTTATTTTTTTTAAAGATTTATTTATTTATGATAGACATGGAGAGAGAGAGGCAGAGAGAGAAGCAGGCTCCATGCACCGGGAGCCCGACGTGGGATTCGATCCCGGGTCTCCAGGATCGCGCCCTGGGCCAAAGGCGGGCGCCAAACCGCTGCGCCACCCAGGGATCCCAATGGCTGGCTGCTTTTGTTCATGAATGAGCCCCCGAGGTGCTCCTGAGACGTGCCCAGCCACAGGGTGATGTTGAAAGGCTGAGGGGCGGCGCTGACCAGTGACTGTGTTACAGGCCGAAGCAGGTCTCCAGTCCCGACCCCTGGGCCTGTGAAATGGGGTCTTAGTTGGAAGCAGAGTCGCGTGTGTGACTAGTAGACTGGAGGCCACAGTGGAGCCTAGGACCCAGTGATAGGTATTCTTAGACGCACAGGGGAGGTGGCCTCGTGTCACCGAGGCAGGCACCAGAGCGAGGCGGCCACAGGCCGAGGGTCCCCCAGGCCCCAGGAGCTGGGAGAGGCAGGAAGGACCCTCCGCTGGAGCCCCAGAGGACGCGCGGCCCCGCCACACCTCGACCTCAGACTTCTGGGCTCCGGGACGGGGAGAGAATAAATCTCTGTGGTTGGTGGCCGTGCCTTAGAGCTGCCCCAGGAAGGTCGTGCGCCCAGAGTGCGGAACCTTCCCTGGAGGCGGACTTAACGGTGTCTGGGCGCTGCCGCGAGTCTACGTGGCCTCCCTGCCTGTTCTTAGGAGTCAGCACAGTGTCATGATTTAAACCACGTTTATGGGATCCCTGGGTGGCGCAGCGGTTTGGCGCCTGCCTTTGGCCCAGGGCACGATCCTGGAGACCTGGGATCGAATTCCACGTCGGCTCCCGGTGCATGGAGCCTGCTTCTCCCTCGGCCTGTGTCTCTGCCCCTCTCTCTCTCTCTCTCTGTGACTATCATAAATAAATTACAAAAAAAAATTTAAACCACGTTTATCATTCCATGTTGTGAAGTCAGGGGTCCTCAAACCCAGGTGCGGGCACGGCTGGTTCCGCCCCCCCAGGGCCCCAGGGAGACCCCTCCAGCCTTGTCCCGTCCAGAGGCGCCCCCTCCCGGCCCGCGGCCCCTCCTCCGTCCTCACTGCCAGCAGCACAGGGCCTGTCCGTCTCTGGGGCTCCCCCCCTCTCGGGAGGAGCTGGTGAGGACACCTGGAACCCAGGGTCACCCCCACCGCGGGGCCTTGGACGAGGTCCCATGTGCTGCGGGAGGTGACGCGTCCACAGGTTCTGAGGAGGGACGCGTTTGGGGCTGTCGCTGAGGCCCCCCGCCTGGTCTCGTTCCTGGTGTTTTCTGTCCCTGCAGAAAAGGAGAACAACTTCCCGCCGCTGCCCAAGTTCATCCCCCTGAAGCCCTGCTTCTACCAGAACTTCTCCGACGAGATACCCATTGAGCACCAGCTCCTGGTGAAGAGGATCTACCGGCTGTGGCTGTGTGAGCCCGCGGGCGGGGCGGGCGGGGCCTCCCGTCTCTGACCCCAGCCCGGGACAGCCCAGACCGCGGAGCGGCCCCGGCCCCCGTGAACCCAAATTTTGGGCCCAACCTTGCCTTTCTAACCAAGTGATGTCCCCTGAGCCCCCCGGCCCCGAGACGTTCGTGCTGACCAGAGCCGCGGCCCAGCTCTCCGTGGGTGGGGGGTCCTGGCCCGCTGCCCGGCGCCCCCTCACCCTCCTCGCCCCCCTCCCCAGTCTACTGTGCCACCCTGGGGGTCAACCTCATTGCCTGCCTGGCCTGGTGGATCGGCGGCGGCTCGGGAGCCAACTTTGGCCTGGCCTTGGTCTGGCTGCTGCTCTTCTCTCCCTGTGGCTACGTGTGCTGGTTCCGGCCCGCGTACAAGGCCTTCCGGTGAGTCGGCGCGGGGCTGTGCGTCTGCAGGGCCTCGGGGAGCGGCTGGTGCTCCGGGGCGAGCCAGGACGCCTGACCTTGTGCTCAGGACACGAGCCTGTCGCCTGGCGCGGGTACAGGAACCTTTCTCCCGTCCTGCTTGCGGGACGGCTTCTACCCCGGGTCCGCAGACTGCAGCCAGCTGTGGCCTGTGTTGCCTTTTGGTGACTAAACTGAGGGACGCTTCACGTGTTAGCTGACTTCCCGTTTCAGTGTTCGGTGCTTTCACGGCGTCGTGGAGCTATCACTTCCGTGTAGTTCCAGAACATTCTCTCCCCGCTGAGGCAACCCCGTCCCCATCAGCTGTCACTCCCCCTCTCCCGGCCCCCCCCGATCCCCCTCCCCATGCGTGGATGAGCCTGTCCTGGACATGTCACACACGTGGACTTGCACCCCGTGGGGCTTCCTGTGTCTGGTTCCCTCCCTGAGCGTCCTGGGCTCCTCACTCCTATTCCCGGTCAAGCGATGCTCCCGTGTGTGGTGGACACGCTGCGTGTACCCACCCTGGGTTGTTGGCAGCCCGTGGCTTCTGTGGACACTGGCCGCCCTGAGCCCATTGCTCCGGAGCTGCCGTGCTTGCCCCTACGTGGTCCGAGTCCCAGGCTCTGAGTCCGTGGGAAGCGTCCCTGAGGGGCCCTCCTTGACGAGAGCTGGAAACGCGCGTGTGTGCGGAGGCCGGGAGGGGCTGTTCTCCGGGCCCCGGGCCGGCTCAGGCCGCCTCAGCAGGAACGCAGGGGTGTGCGGACTGCCTGGGAGCTGCCCTGCCCCTTCCCGCCTCCACCTCCAGGGCCCTGTTGTCCTCGGTCTGCCGACGCACCTTCTCCCCGGTTAACCCCCCGCAACCACGGGAGCGTCAGCCGCTCGTACTGAGATCGCTCTGGTCCCTCTGCAACCGGGAGCGTGTCAGGGTGCAGCGGGTTTCCAGCATCTCGGCCCCGCAGAGCCCAGGCCCCGTCCGAGCGCACATGGGGTGCTGCTGGGGAGGGCGCAGACCCCCGCGGGCCCTGCCGTGTGCGAGGGCGGCGGTGACGGCCGTCCCCTCTCCTCTCCAGAGCCGACAGCTCCTTCAACTTCATGGCGTTCTTCTTCATCTTCGGAGCGCAGTTTGTCCTGACCGTCATCCAGGCGATCGGCTTCTCGGGATGGGGCGCATGGTGAGCCAGGCCGCGGAGCCCGGGCGTGCCGCGTGTTTGCTGTGGGGCGGGAAGAGCCCGAGCCGCCTGGGGCGTGAGACGCGGGGCGTGAGACGCGGTGCGTGTGCTGCCCTGGCCTCTGAGCACTCAGGGCGGCGCGGGCAGGGCTGGGGCTGGGTCCTGCCTGGGACGTGCTCACGGGCCCCCAGGAGGCTGGGAGGTGTGCCCCTGCGGTGTGTCCGGGAGGAGCGGTCAGCGGACGGCGGGAGGCCTCCCCAGGACAGTGACCCCGCTGTGGACAGCGAGCCAGTCTTATCTGTGTTGAAGGTGTTGTACCCAGTGGCGTGGCTGTCGTCACAAGTTACAACAAGCAGACTTATTTCCTGCTTCCGGGCTCAGGAATCTGATGTGACCTTCATGAAGCTATAACTTGGGTGTGGGCAGGGCTGGTCCCCCTGGGGACCCAGGGAGAGCTCCTCCTGTCCCTCACCTTCCAGAGATGCCCCCTCCCCGGCCTGCGGCCCCTCCTCCACCCTCGCCACCAGCATGGGGTCTGCCCGTCTGAGGCTGCCCTCCCCTGCCTCCCTCTCGAGGGGACCCCCTGGGAACCCAGAGTCATCCCCACCCTGGGGTCTTGAACGAGGTTCCCTCTGCTGCGGGAGGAGATACCTCCCAGGTCCCAGGATGAGGATGTGGGTGCTTGCAGGGCTCCTGGCTGGCTGCAGGTCGTCGTTGGCGTCGTGTCCCATGGGTGACACCTGAGGCTGTCTGAGGGTGCCCTGCTTTGGTGCGGAGTCCTCTGTGTGTGCTCAGGTGGGCCCTGTGTGGCCTCTCAGTTGGCATCTTGTGGGGTTTTGATGGCCTCCCGAGCCTGCTCCTCAGCTCCTTCCTGTCGTCCACCTGCTCCTGTGTCTTTTGATCCCTTAAAGATCTAGGGGTCACCTTCTGCTCTAATCTGGGATTGTTTCCAGAAGAGCCTCCCCCAAGTCTTCCTGGTGAGCAGATGAGCTCTGTGTGGACCCTCGGTGTTGGGGTTCTTCTCAGTTGATGCCCTCCCACATCTGGGTCTGGAGAGCCAGGGAGGGGCTGTTTTGGGATCCCAGGTGCGGGACGTGCCGGGGGCCCGGGGCTCAGCACACACTCAGCCCCATGGCTCGGCCTTACGCGGAGAGGACGTGAAGCACACGAGCTCAGGGCGGAGGCCTGGGGGGCGGGGTGGGGCCGCCAGGTTCGAGCTCCCAGGGTCCTCCCCCGGGTGACCCACAGGACACGCTCAGTTCCCCCAACACGAGCCATGAGTATGTGTGTGAGGTGTGGTCTCGGGGCTGGCAGAGACCCGCGCCCAGCTTCTCTGCGGGGGTCGGTCTCGTGGGGCCCTCTGCCCGGCTCGGCCGGGACCCCAGGCTCAGGAGGGCAGCAGGTGCTCAGCACGAACCCCGTGTCTGCACAGACGGCTCAGCCTGCGAGGTGGCGGGAGCTGGGCGTCCAGTTCCAGACGTGGCAGAGGGCGTCTGGGGAGGGGTCTCGGGCCCGCCGTGCCAGCGCTCGTGCTCAGTGCCCCCCCACCCTGGTTTCCACCCTGGGCAGGCACGAAGGCCCGTAGAAAGGGGACTTCCAGAGTTTCCCTTCCCTGCCTGAGTGCGGGCCACATGGGGCAGGGGACAGATGACCACCCGGCTGGTGAGCTTGGGCAGAGAGCTGCTCCGAAGTGTCTTCCGGTTCTGAGAAAGGAGGAGGACCCAAGGACAGAGACCCTGCGGTGGCGGCTCCAGGCCCATCTGGTCGCGCACAGGCTCCCCGTGCTCCCAGTCTGTCGCTGGGGGCGGGGTGGGGCAGCGTGGGGGCGGCCCCTTCCGGCTCTGGCTTGTTCCCGTGGTTGGATGAGATTCCTCCCCGCCCCAGGGCCGCCCAGGCCGGTGCAGGGGGTCCGGCGCAGGGGGTCCAGCGCAGGGAGCCGGTGCAGGGGGTGGCCCCCAGGGTGCTGCTCTGCCAGACCACATCTTTTTGGAAGCCCAGGCCCGAGTCTCCCGCCCTCCCGGATCCTGGGGGCTGCTGGGCTCCAGGCCCCCTTCCCGGGGCTGCATAGACGGCAGCTGCTGTGCCTGGTCCCTGTCCTCGGCCTTCTTCCTGGGGCACAGGCTCATCCTCTGAGGGGATGCTCTCGGGGGCCCGTGTGCCATCCCTGGCACCCAGCCAGCCCCGAGTCCTGAGGCCCTGTCACTCCCCACACACTCCAGATGTGCGTCCACTCCGTAAATGCTTCCCTGTGAGCCCGTAAAGGGAGAGAACCTTCCAGACACAGGAAAGAATCCTACGTTTGTATGTGTATCTACGAGTCTGTGATGCTGCATCACACCCGAGAACCTGAGCTCCATCCCTTGGTACTCCGCTTGCTTAAATTCTGGCTTTTTAAGTGGGTTCTTCAGGGGCACCTGGCTGGTCAGCGGGGGGAGCATGCAACTCTTCATCTCACTGAGGCCATGAGTTCCAGCCCCACGTTGGGCATGGGACCTACCTCAAGTTTTAAAGAGCTTTTTAAAAAGTTATAAAATTATAATTTGCTTTGAAGTGATCTTTTTTGAGTGGTTTACGATGATACTCAGTTGTGCAGCCTGCGGACAATCCCTCCGGGAGCAGCAGGTGCATTTTCTTCTTCATTACCTGCCAGAGGTTGAGAGAGCTGGAACCATCTCCCCGAAGGAGCAGGGGAAGCTGAAAGAGGGTTTCTTGGTAGAGGCTAAGGTACGCTCTGGCACCCCCTTTCTTTGGGGCTCTTGGGTCTGCGCGCCAGGCATCTGTGCCCACCAAGACCTGCTTACTTGGAGCGTGTCCAGTTCTTCCAGCAGGATGGACCACTGAGCTGCCTCCACCCCTCCTCCTGACCCTCCAGCAAATGCTCTGATTGCTCCTTGAGCCTCGAGGGCAGGACCCTGGAGGGAGGGGCAGAGAACAGGAGGCTCTGGGGCCTGGGGTGAGCCTGGGGTGGGGTGCCCCGGTTTTCAGGAAGGTGCACACAGGACAGGTGCTTGCTTTAGCAGTTTGTCCAGATGCGACCCCAGGTTGGCGTGCGTGCCTCTGTGCGTTGGATTCTCTCTGAAGCTCTCGCCAGTCTTTGCGCTCCGCCCTCCTTTCCAGTGGGTTTACTGAAGGAGGAGGTTTCATGGTCCTGTGCTTTCCCGCAGGTCAGTTTTTAGGATAATGGTTTTAGTGAGATGTGTACCACAGACCAGAAGTTCACTCCTTGGTTTTATTTCTCTTAAAGATTCATTGGTTTACTTATTTGAGAGAGGGAGCGCGTGCAAGCACGAGCGAAAGGGACAGTCTGAGGGAGAAGCAGGCCCTCCCCTGAGCAGGGAGCCCAGTGCAGGACTCGATCCCAGGACCCCGGGATCACGATGGCCTGAGCAGAAGGCAGATGCCTCACTAACAGAGTCCCCCAGGTGCCCCAGATAGTCCCTCTTCTGAAGTGAACAGTTCAGTGGTCTTAGTACATCCCGAAGGTCGTGCAGACATTACTTTTGTTTAATTCAGGAATGTTCTGTCCCCACCAGAACGATCTACCCCCATCAGCCGTCACACACACCCCTGCCCAGTCCCCCCCGCCCCTGAGCCCCCTCCCCGTGCATGGACGAGCCCATCCTGGACGTGTCACACACATGGACTCACACCCTGTGGGCCCTCCTCGAATGTTGGGGGCTGGGTGTCTGTCCCAGGGGTGGCATGTGGGTGCCTCGCTCCTGCTCATGTGGCCCAGGGACGTGCCCGTGTGCAGGGGACACACTGTGTGCTTCTGTCCACTTGCCAGTAGGCTTTGGGGTATCTATAGGTGTTGCTCCCATCAGCAGGGCAGCTGTGACACGTATGTCCGCATCTTGAGTGTGCGCCCGGCTGTGGGATTGCTTGGTGATGCAACAGCTGTGCTGACCTGGGGGTTGCTGGACTCCCCACATCCCGTGTCTGCGCTGCCCTTTCACATACCCCGTTGTCCTCTGTGTGGTTCCAGCCCGCAGGCTCCTGCCTGAGCAGCTCAGGGGAGCACCTGGCAAACCCACCCCCTCCTCACCCCTGCCCTCCATCTCCAGGTCTCTCTCCATCCTCCTTGCTCCCCACTGCTGATGCCTTGGCCTCTTGGTGACACGGCTGGTACGCAGCAAGCCCGGTCACTCAGGCAGCTGTAGCTGACGGAGGCCGGTTGGTCATCCCTAGAGCCTGAGTGTGGTCATGCTGGGTGGTGGAGGACACTCTTTTTTTTTTTTTTTTTTTTTTTTTTTGGTGGAGGACACTCTTCTCGGTCCTGGTCCTGCTGGGAGGCTGGTGCTATGGAGCAGGCTCCCCAGCCCCCACCCCTGCCTGTGGGTGCATGCACTCTCCCCAGAGACCTCAAACCTCAGGCCAGGGCCCCTGCCCGCTCGGCCCCTCTTCTCAGTGCCCCAGACCTTTTGGGAGGATAGTAGTCCCGAGAGTGACGCTCCCCAGCAGAGCCAGCGCTTCCTCCCCTCCCAGGAGCCTCTGACCACCCAGCCTGAGCCCTCCAGCCGCCCACCTCTGCCCGCACCTGTTCCCCCAGCCCGGCCCTGCCTGCAGGTGCTCCCGTTGCTTGCACCTGCTTCCCCACCGGGCTCGCACACACTCTCCTGGCCCGGCTAAGGCTCCCTCCCAGCAGCTCTTCCAGCTGCCCCGGGCTGAGTGGGGACGGGCAGCAGGTGTGTCCCCAGCGGCCAGCACAGTGTGAGCCTGGGGCCCAGGGGCTCCTCTGGTTGCCCCTATGTTGTGCACGTGGATGACGGGGCCACGCAGCCTGCCTCGTTCAGAGCGTGGTGCGTGGTCTCCTGAACGTGCCTGCGGGGAACCCACGTGTGCTGACTGCACGCCAGTCGTGCTGGTCCCGGAGGCTCGAGCAGCTCGCAGACCAGCACGGGCAGCCTCCAGAGGGGCGGGGCCCTGCCTCGTGGGTGCTGGGGGTGGCTGGATGCAGCCTTCGGCTCCTCGGGGGTGACGCTCCTGGGAGCGGGGGCTGCAGGGGCAAGTGCGCGTGTAGCCAGTGGACGTGGCCAGTGGGACACGGGGACTCCAGGGGACTGCGGTGAAGCCCGAACACGGCGCATGGTTAAGTTAAAGGTAGCGAGCCAGCGTCCGTTTCCTGGTCGCTTTACGTGCTTCTCCGTCCTCGAGGCTCCAGCCGTGTGTGTGTGGGGGGGGGGGGGGGGGGGGGTTATCCGTCCAGAAAAATAAAATCTCCAGGGCAGCCCGGGTGGCTCAGCAGTTTAGCGCCGCCCTCAGCCCAGGGCGTGATCCTGGAGACCCGGGATCGAGTCCCACGTCGGCTCCCTGCACGGAGCCTGCTTCTCCATCTCCCTGTGTCTCTAATAAATAAATAAAATCTTAAAAATAAATGAATAAATAGGGATCCCTGGGTGGTGCAGCGGTTTAGCGCCTGCCTTTGGCCCAGGGCGCGATCCTGGAGACCCGGGATCGAATCCCACATCGGGCTCCTGGTGCATGGAGCCTGCTTCTCCCTCGGCCTGTGTCTCTGCCTCTCTCTCTCTGTGTGTAACTATCATAAATAAATAAAAATTAAAAAAAAAATAAAATCTCCAGCAGGGTTGCTCCCCATCTCTCGCTGTAAGAGGCAAGTGTGGGTGTTGGCCCGAGTGTGGTGTCGCAGGGCCTTGCCGTGCCGACCCCCCCCCCCCCCCCCCCCCCCGGTCGCTTCCCCGACACCACGTCAGCGGTCCCCTGAGGGGCCGCGGCACGCTGCATGTCCGTGTGGTCTCCAGCCGGTGAACGTGCTCGTGGTTACGTGTGATCCTGCGGCGTTCGTTCTCAGGAGGAGGCGGCCTGGGAGCAAGAAATGAGCACCTGGCGGTTTTGTAGGTAACGGCCACTGCTCCTGACCGGGAGGGGCACACGCCCGCCAGCGCAGGGCTGCTCTCGGCCCCTCACACGTGCTGTGCTCGCCTGTGTGACAGTGGAACGTGGAGACCCTGTTCTTTCATCTTTTTTTTTTTTTAATTTTTTTTTATTTATTTATGATAGTCACAGAGAGAGAGAGAGAGAGAGGCAGAGACACAGACAGAGGGAGAAGCAGGCTCCATGCACCGGGAGCCCGATGTGGGATTCGATCCCGGGTCTCCAGGATCGCGCCCTGGGCCAAAGGCAGGCGCCAAACCGCTGCGCCACCCAGGGATCCCTGTTCTTTCATCTTTTAAAGGTTTTATGTATTCATGAGAGACACACAGGCAGAGGGAGAAGCAGGCTCAATGCAGGGAGCCCGAGGCGGGACTCGATCCCGGGACCCCGGGGTCACGCCCTGGGTGGAAGGCAGATGCTCCTGGGGAGCCCCGAGCCCCCTAGGCCCCCGTTCTTCCTCATTGCTGGGTTTGAGCTTTGTGTATTCACTGGCCCCTGCAAGTCTTCGTACGAAATGCTGGTTTTCCGCTGCTGGTTTATTTTTTTCTTGTCCGTTTGTCGGAGCACTTTGCATATGAACGTGCTGGCCCTCGGCTGGCACCCGGGCTGGCACCCACGCTCTTTCTCGGCCCTTGCAGTGGTTGGCTGTCAGCAATCGGGTTCTTCCAGACCAGCGTCGGGGCCGCCGTGGTCATGCTCTTTCCAGCCATCCTGTTCTCCGTGTCCGCTGCCATGATGGCCATTGTGATCGTGAAGGTGAGTCCTCTGCATCCTGCGACTTCTAGCCTGTTCGCAGGCAGCCTGTCACCTGATCCTCCCAAGTTCTGGGGGCTGGTCTCATCCGCGTTTCAGGAGCAAGAGACCGAATGGGAACGAGCTCATCTGTACAAGGCGGGCTCGGGGAAGCGTGTAGCGTGGGCCGCTGCTGAGCACACCTGCCTTAGAGGGCACCCCGGCCCCGACCCCGAGGACGTGCGTGTCCCAGGGTGTGCTCTGTGCTGCCCGGCTGGGCCCGCCGCTGGACACCTGCTACCATGGGCAGTTACACTGGGCACCCGCCTCCACTCACATCCTTGCCGGCTGCGTGGGGCTGGTAGGCCGGCTCCCCTGTCATAGAAAGTTCCCGTGGGTGGCACCGCTCTGGGTGCTTGGAGACAGCAGCAGCAGGAATGCTCGTCCAGCCGTCGTGAGAAGCTGGTGCGTGGCCATGAGCCCCCCTGGAGGTGGACACCGTGGACGTGCCTGGGGTCCCCACGGGCAAGGGAGGGGACGCGGGCATCGATCCAGCGCTGTGCCCCCACACGGGCTGTGTGGTCGGCCGTGACTCGAGTGTCTCTAGCCTTTTTGCCACAACAGTCTGGCTGTTAGAGCACGTTTCCTGGCTCACATGGGCTTTCTCCCCACTGCACCTGGCGGTCTGGGAAGATGGAAGCGTCCACTCCCCCTGCATGTGCGTCCGTGATGCTTTCAGCTGTGTAGACAGCCGGAGGGCGGGGCGGGGGCCGGCATTAACCACGCGTGTGCGCGGAGACATGGGGGAGTGAGTCTAAACACAGCTCCGGGGTGAAGTCCGCACAGGGGCCGGCTCTTTGCAACAGGGACTTCCGTTGAGCGGCAAGCATTCTAAGTTAGAGAACAGACGCGCCCTGAAACCCTAGGGTGGTAGGAAGGTTTGCGGATTCAAGTAGGGTGTGTGCTTTGAAAACAGAGAGTGGACCCCGGGACCGGCCCCAGGTGCGGGACGTCAGCCCCGCGGGCTCAGCACACGGTCAGCCCCGCGGCCCTGCCTTACACGGAGAGGACGTGAAGCCCACGAGCTCAGGGCGGAGGCCTGGGGGTGGGGCGGGGACACCAGGCTCGAGCTCCCAGGGTCCTCCCCCGGGTGACCCACAGGACACGCTCAGTTCCCCCAACACGAGCTGTGCCAGCGCTCGTGCCCACCACCGCCCCCCCCCCCCCCCCCCCGAGGAAGGGCAGACACGGAGACTTCCTAAGTAGTCGCGCGGGAGAAGAAAGACTCTGTGGAGCCACGGGGACCGTGTGCAGCCTCGCTGGTCATCAGGAGTGTTGAGTTAAAGGCCGTTTTTCACTTGCTGAGTTTTCTAGAATCTCCGGCACTGGCCTGTGGCCCCCAGGTGCAGGGGGCAGTCGGTTCCCCCGGCGCTCTCTGCCCAGGAGACGACCACGCGCGGGGTGCAGGGCGGGAGCGTCAGGCGGGCGGTGGCCACACAGGTCAGCAGTGGGGACCGTGGCCGTAGATGAGGGTGGGGCCTCCCGCGTCCGCCCTGTTGGCAGCGTCTGGGCGTTTTCCAACGTGTCCCCTGAGGTGTTTCTCTTGCTTCTGTAAATCATCTGAGGCCCTGCCTCAAACCTGAGGAGGCCTCCCCAACACGCACTCTGGCTCAATTTGTCTTCCTCCTTCTCTGCCTCCCCATCCTCTGCCCCTCCAGGTACACAGGATCTACCGGGGGGCGGGCGGAAGCTTCCAGAAGGCACAGACCGAGTGGAACACGGGCGTTTGGCGGAACCCACCGTCCAGAGAGGCTCAGTACAACAACTTCTCAGGGAATAGCCTGCCCGAGTACCCCACCGTGCCCAGCTACCCGGCTTCTGGCAGCCAGTGGCCGTAGGGGGGGCTGCGTGGCCCCACGGCCTGCCCACCTGCCCCCGTCGCCATCCTCTCCTCCCCCGGCCAGGGCAGCAGAGCCCAGGAGCACTTGGGGACCCGTGTTTGTGTTCATCTCACCTTCGGGAGGGAGGTCCTCGCAAGCGCCGCCCAGAAACCGTCCAGCCTCTGCTGCCTGGCAGGAGGATGCCCCTGCCACACGTCACGTTCGGTCGTCATGCTATCCACACCCTCTCCTGCCCGGGCCATCTGAGGGCCGACACAGGCCTCCCCAGGGAGAAGGTGGCAGCAGGCCAGCTGCCTGCCTTCCAGAGCTGATGGCTCTGAGGACGACTGGCCTCGTGTCCACCCGCGTGTTCTGTCCCGGGGTGTGGCCCTCGGGCCTTCTCCCCCTGTTCCTGTCCCTGTGGGCGATGGGGTCTTGGCTGGGTCCCTCACGACCTCCTCCTCCTGTGTCTCTGCCCACCTGGGGCTAGAGGGCCCTTGTGAACAGCCTACGGGGTCAGCCAGAGGCATTTAGCTGCCGGGGCACCATGATCTGAGCCCCTGTCCATCTGTCTGTCCGCCCCACGTGCTCTGGGTTCCGTGGCCACTGTGCAGGGCCGTTGGCCAGCCTGCCTCCAGCCTGCCCACCTGCAGCGGCTCTCCTCCTGGGAACTTCGAGTGGACCTCTGTGGAGATCCCAGCACTGGGGCGGGTCCCATGGGGAGGACGGGGCCGCTGGGCTCTCCCTGCTGTGCAGACCGCGGGGTGCAGACCGGGGGACACCAGTGGCACCTGCAGAGTGGGTGTGACTGCGCCTCCACGGCCCAGCCGCGCCTCGGAGCCTCTGACCCCACTGTTGCTCGAGCTGCACGAAGCAGGAGCCTGAGTTTCTCCAGAGAATGGCTTTGTAGAAGGAACGAAGATGTGACAAATCTGTGCCTTAACGAGGAACCTAAGCAAGACGCCAGAAGGACCGGAGTGTCCCCGGCCACCTCGGCAGCGCCCTGTGAGTGGACGGGCGGGGGACACCTGGTGGCCCGAGCCCTTGCTGGCCGGGCTTCCCAGGGCCCCGAACGCTGCCCCCCGGCTCCTGGCTGGCCGTCCCCGTCACACTGCCACGCCTAACGCCGGCCTCGCCAGAAGCCCGGGCACGACTGCGGCCACGCTTACTTTGGCTACTTGCACTGAACACCGTGTGGCGTCCAAGGGTGGCCACGGCCCCCGCAGGTCGCAGCCTCCTGGATGGGAGCCCCGAGCCCTGGGTCTCCCGGGTGTCCCTTCACATCCCGAGGCCCCTGGTGTGCGGCCCCAGCACTGACGCCACCCGGCTGCAGGGCCATGGAGCAGGTGTGGGAGGCCCCCCGCCCGCACATTCGCCCGCACGTTCACCCACACTCACCCTGAGCCCCCGCGGCCCCGGGCACCTTGGTTACTCCGTGGTGGGGCGGACCCGATCCTGGAAATAAACACTCCAGTCCTTTTGCATCTCGGAGCCTCTGCGGGGCTGTGAGTGGCGCCTGCATGCATGTCGCCCCCGTGGCCCGACCCCTGCCCACGCGCCCTGCAATGGGCCTGGCCCCCCAGCCGCCCCTGCCCTCACACTGCCTTGCTCTCAGCCGTGTCCACAATCCACCACGGTGCGTTTCTTTTGTGCTTTTCTTTTAAAACAACTAGTTTTTGTCTTTTTTTTTTTTTACGTTTCACTGTTTTAATTTGAAAAAGGAAGTGCAGAAAACGAGAAACCAGCATCCCTTGCCATGAAAGAAAAGTAACAGAGGTGGCCAGAGTAGAAACAGGAAGGTCTCAGCAGCCCAGCTGGAGGGGCCCTGTTGGTGGCGGAGCAGACACTCCACATGGACACGGGAGGGAGGGCGTGAGTCTTAGTCCACAGTTCGGAAACGAAGAGGACCAGGCCCAGCCCGAGCGGGTGGCGTGGCTGGTGGTGTGTTCCCCTCCCCACAGGTGCACGTGTGGACGTCCTGACACCAGACCTCAGGCCAGGACTGTGTTTGGGTCGGGGTCGCTGCAGGGGTACTTAGTTGGGGTGAGGTCCCACTGGAGCAGAGGGGCCCCAGAGTGATGACGGGCATCCTTATAAAGGGACACGTGGATGCAGACAGGCCGGAGGAAGCCCCGCAGAGACAGGGGTGATGCCCCCCCCGGGGGTCAGGGTCGAGGCCGCCCCAGGAAGGCACCCAGCAGAGGCGAGGGGAGTGGAACGAGGGGCAGGGGCCTGCTGTGCCCGGGGGCTGCACCACACCTGGCAGGCCTGTCCCTGGGATGGGCGGGGAGGCGGCGTTGGTGACAGCAGGAAGAGGAGCAGCACCCAGGCCTGGAGGGAGGAAGGGCTGTGGGCTGCCTCGGCCTCCGGGTGACCTGTCAGGACGCAGGATGTGGCTGGAGTTGAGAGACTGAGGCCCAAGTGAGAAGTGTGCGTGGGCGGCCGCGTCCAGGAACCACGGGGTCGTAAGCCGCAGGGGTCTCCCCTCCCACCTTCTGGAGGGCAGAGCCTGGGATCCGGGTGGGAACGGCCACCGCGGGATGGTGGGGCTGGGGCGGGCGTCCGCGGGGCCTGACTGCCCTGCAAGGCCCGGGCGGGGCCTCCCTGCGCGCCTAACAATGCTAACAGTGGCGTAGAACGTAAGACGACATCTACAAATGTGTTAACGTCATCTAAGGATGTGTTCGCTACACTTCAACATTAAAAAAATAACTTTTTTAAGAAAAGAGATGAGTGGCATTGTTTTCATTTTTGCAGAGAGGGCGGCCGGGTTCTCCCGTGGCGGCTGCGTGAACTTCGCTGTCGTGACCCATCTTGGCCCCACGGGAAGATTGGGGGCAAGAGGGCAGGAGTCTAGGGAGGCGAGAGCGAGCGGGTCCCCCTTGCGGGTGGCCGCAGCCCCCTGGGGCCCTGTGGAACGCGCGGGGACTGGGTATCAGGCTGCCGGCCCCATGGGGGGCTGGAGGGCCGTGACTGTGCCCCGGGTGGGCGCACACCTGCGTGCGTGCTGTGTGACCAGTGAACTGCGTTCACCTCCGTTGATCCTTTCGGGTCCTAGCCCCCAGGGCCCCACGAGGGCACCTTCTCTGGAAATAGGGTCACCAAAGAGACATTTTTCAAGGTCAAGTGAGGCCTCATCCAACGTGACAGACTGGAACACGTGGACCGGGTCAGGCCGGGGGAAGCCCCGTGAAGATGGGGCCGAGACGGGGGCGATGCTCTTGCAGGCCCCGGAATGCCGGGGGCGCCGGTGACCCCCACATCCCCCTGTGAGGCTGGGAGGCCTGGGACGGGTTCTCCCCCTGCAGGAATAGGGCCGGCAACACCTCGTTCTCCGACACGCACCAGGGGCTGCAATTTCCACAGGTCTCTTCGGGGATCACAGTTCAACCCGTGACGGGTGCGCATCTCCGGGAGTCCTCGGCCGCCGTGTGCAAGAACCGCGAGCGGGGTGCCCCGAGGCCACTCATCCTCCTACATTCTGGAGCCCGCAGCCTGACATCCGGCTGTGGCGGGGCCGTGCTCCCTCGGCAGGCCCCAGGGGAGGGTCCGTCCTGCTGCTCCCGGCTCCCGGGGCCTCCGGGCATCCCGGGGCCTGTGGCCGAGCTCTGCCCTCCGCGTGGGTGCCTGTGCGGGCGTGTTAAGTTGTTTGTTTACTTAGGGGAGAGCTCACAGGAGCGAGGGGCACGAGCAGAGGGACGCAGAGGGTGACAATCTCCAGCTGACCCCATGCTGAGGGCAGAGCCCCACGCGGGGCTCGGACGCAGGACTCCGAGATCACAACCTGAGCTGAAACCGGGTCGGACGCTTCACTGACTGAGCCGCCCAGGCGCCCCTGTGTGCCGTCGTCTTCCAACGACACCAGCCGTGGAGTCATGGCCCACCCTGACCCCGCGCGACCTCGTCTGAGGTCTAACACGGCTGCAGGGACGCCCGGGGGCTCAGCGGTTGAGCGTCTGCCTTGGGCCCAGGGCGTGACCCCGGGGTCCTGGGTTCGAGTCCACGTTGGGCTCCCCGCACGGAGCCTGCTTCTCCCTCTGCCTGTGTCTCTGCCTCTCTCTGTGTGTCTCTCCTGAATAAATAAAATATTAGAAAAAAAAAGAATAAAAAACACGTCTGCAAAGACCCTATTTCCAAATAAGCTCCGGTGTTAAGGTTCCGGGTGTATGTGAGTTTTGGGGGCGACACTACTCAGCTCTCTACCTCACCCCAGCCTTGGGCCCCTGGGTGTGGGGTGAAGGAGCTCCTCACCTGGCATCTCTGGTGACAGGTGGCTCACTGCATGTCCCCTGCTCAGGCTTGCTGAGACTTCCAGGGTTTTAGCCATAGAGGGGCCCAGGAGGCCTGCGTGCACCGGGCCCTTGTTCGCCTCCTGTGTGTCTCGGGGCCCGAGGAGCCATGCGAGAGCGAAAGACCCCTATCTGGGTCACACTGACACAAGCAGACACCTGCTCAGCAACCGCGAGGAGGACCTTGCTCTGGGCCAATCAGAGGTGGCTGGGGGGGGGGTGTCACATGGTCACAAGGTACAGCCCTGTTCCCAGAGGATGAAACTGCTGGTTTCCGCTCCGGGCTACAACCCCCCACCCCCCACCCCGCGTCTTCTGTTTCCCCTCCAGAGCTCACACCACCCAGAGAGGGACACAACTCTGACTTGTCTGTGGCACCAGGCGACATCTCCCATTGCGGCCCCTGACGCGGGGATGCCCCCCCTCAGCAGTGGGAGATGCAGCATTGCAGATTTAGAAGCCAGGGGACCCCGGGCAAGTCGCTGCGTCCTAAACCTCAGCCTCCACTTCAAAGATGGGAGTGTCTGCGTCCCCGCTCCCCCGAGGGGAGGCCTGGCTGCGCGGACCAGGACCCCAGTTGCACAAAGTGAACCGGGGTGCCTGCGTGTGCCGGTGGGCTGGCGTGGGGCACCAGGGGGCAGCCCTGCTCTGACCTGGGGTCTCTCCCGGGAGATGGGCCTGCCTCCCCTAGGGGTAAGGGGACTCGGGGGCGCTTCCCGCCCATCTCCTCCCTGAAACCCACAGCTGTTTGGGGTTTATGGGTTGGCTGGGATTTTGTTGGCCTTTCCTAGGTCGGGGTGGGGAGAGCAGTGGAGTCCCCGCTCGGCCCCCTTTTTAAAAAATATTTTATTTATTTATTCATGAGAGACAGAGAGAGAGAGAGACAGAGAGAGGCAGAGACCCAGGCAGAGGGAGAAGCAGGCCCCAGGCAGGGAGCCCGACATGGGACTCGATCCCGAGTCCCCAGAATCACGCCCTGGCTGAAGGTGGTGCCAAACCGCCGAGCCACCTGGGCTGCCCCCCCAGCCCCTTAATGATGATCTTGCCGCACCCAGAGCCCCCGCGGGGCCCTTTACCACAGCCGCTTTCCAGACGGGGTCCCCACGACCAACGCTGACAGGAGGCAGGCGCATGCGGGCTACGTTCAAAGTGGGCCCGAAAGGAGGAAGCACAGAAGCCCGTCTGCTGTTTCAGACTCGCGGGTGATGTCAGAGAGAGCGCGTTCACCTGCGCCACGCGGGCCCAGCCACTAACCGTGAGTTCATGAGACAGAGACCAGAGAGGGTCAGCCACCCGCCCGCGGTCCCACGGCCTTCCACGGCCTTCCACGGCCTTCCACGGCCCCCCAGCCCTGGCCTCACGTTCCATGTTCTTTCCGCGGCCTGGCCATGCTGCTTTCTGTGGGGGCGAGGCTGCAGCTCGCGTGTACACCTCGAGGCCCCCCAGAGGAGAGGCTGGCAGGCCCCTGGCCCCTGGCCCCTGGGCGTCGGGCGCCTCAGCGGATTTCCCTAAGGAGCGAGACAAGAGGACACTTGGCCCAGGAGGTAGGACGAAATAAAACCCCGACTTCTCCAGGATCTGGGAGGACTGTGAAATTTGTTCGTTTGTTCATTCGTTCATTCATTCATTCATTCATTCATTCATTCACCACACAGTGATCACACAGAGACTGAGTGCCTCGGGGGCAGACACACGGGGGAGCTGAGCAGATGCAGTCCCTGGCCTGGCATAGCTGGTGAACAAGTGGATTGCCCCTCCCCTCCCCCCTCCCCTCCCTCCCAGCCCTCTCCCCCCTCCCCTCCCCTCCTCTTCCCTCCCTCCCAGCCCTCTCCCCCCTCCCCTCCCCTCTCCTCCCCTCCCTCCCAGCCCTCTCCCCCCTCCTCTTTCCCAGTCATCCCCAGTCAGCTCCCAGAGCAGCTGTCAAGAGCTTGTACTTTGGAGGAGGCTGACTCCATGGGAGGCTCAGGTTGGAGAGGGCCAGGGTGCCGTGAGAGAGGACACCTGGGGATGTGCCTTGGGCTTTGGAGGTGGTGCCTTTGCAGGGACCGGGGCAGGATGGGGCAGGACGAGCCCTAAGGTCGCAGGGGCACAGGGCCGCAGAGCACCTGGCGCCCCCGAGTCCCACAGGCCAGGCTCGGGCACTGGCTGCGGGCGGCACCCGCAGGCAAAGGGCGGTGGTGAAACGACTGTATTTCAGGGAGGTCGGCGCGGGACGAGGGGACTAGTGTCAAGAGTGGCCCCCGAGTGGGGAGAAGGCAGCCGGGTGGGAGGAGGGCCAGTGGGTCGCGCAGTGGGCAGTGAGGTCAAGGCCGCTGGCCCGGGGTCAGCGGTGCGGGCGGCCGGCTCGGGCAGTCCTCACTGGGGCGCGGCCTCGGCCCCCACGGGGGATGCTTGGCCCGCGGGGCCTTCTCAGCTCGGAGAGGCCGGGCTGGACCAGCAGCAGGGCGGCCGTCAGAGCCGGGGCCCCAGCATCCGGATCCGGCCTCCTGCCCCCGCAGGGCTCGGCTCCCGGGAGGCCCGACCGGGGGACCCGCGTCCGCCCTCGGAGGCAGCAGCGCCCCCGCGGGCTCCCCGCCCCGCCCCGCCCCTCCCCGCGGCCCCGCCCCGCCCCGCGCCGCGCCACCGCCCGGCCGTGACGTCAGGTGGCGAGACCGTGACGTCACAGAAGCGCGGCGGGGCGGCCGGCCACGCGTCGCCATGGCAACGGCGGGCGGGCCCGGGCGGGCGGCGGGAGCCCCGCCCCCGGGAGGGCGGACGCGGCCCGGCTCGGTCCCCGCACTCGCGGGTCCCACCCCCCTCCGCCCCCCCGCCCCCCGCCCTCCCCCGCGCGGGTCGCGCGCCTCCGGACACCCCCCGCGGGCCGCGGCCCGGCCGTCCCGGAGCGGCCGCAAAGCGCGGCGACCGTCGTGCGGCGGCGTCCGCGGCCGCCAAGCCCCGCCCCGCGCCGAGGCGCCGTGCGCCCCGGGCCGACCGCGGCTGCGCAGTGGGCGCGCGCCCTCCCCCGACGCCGGGGCGTGAGCGCGGGCCGCGAGCGACGCTGCGAGACCGGGGCGAGCCGGGCGCCCGCGCGGCGGGGACGGCCCGCGCCAACATGCGGAGGCCGGCGGCGGCGGCGGCGCGGGAGCGGCAGCGGGAGCGGGGGCCCGAGCGGGCGCTGGAGCCGGAGCCGCGGCGCGAGCGGGGCCCGGAGCGGGGGCCCGCGCCGCGCTGCTGAGGGAGCCCGGGCCGCGCTGCCCGGCCGGCCGCGGAGCCACGGCCACGGCCACGGCGGAGGCCCCGAGGTAAGGACGCGCGCCGCCCCCGCCGCCGCCCCCGCCCCGGCCACGCGCCCGCCCCGGCCACGCGCCCGCCGCGCCGCGCCCCCGGCCCCGGACCCCGACGCCCACGTCCCGGGCGCCGCCGCCTCAGCCTCGTCCTCCGCCCCGGGTCCCCTCCCGCAGCCTCGGGCCCGCGGCTCCCAGCCCCGCCGACGCCCCCGCCCCCGCCCCCGGCCCGAGGCCCCCGCGAGCTGCCCGCGCCGCTCGTCCCGCGCCTGCCGCCCGCGCTCAGCCCAGGGCCCCCCCGCGTGCCCGGACCCTGCCCCAGCCTGCCGTGCCGGGCTCCGGGCGCTCGGGGCCGGCGGGAGGCCCGGCGGGGTGACCTGTTGCAGGCCCTGCGCGGAGCGGCGGCCTCGGTGCGCCTGTGCCCGCCCCCTTCCGCCCGCGCCACCGGTTTTGTTTTCCGGAAACACTTTGGATCGGGGAGGGGGTGCGATGTCTGGGCGCCCCGGGCGGCGGCCACGCTGACCTCCGTGCCCCCCGGCGCCCCAGCTCCCTCTGGGAAGCTCCTCCAGGCCCGTGGGCCGTCGTCCCAGGTAGGCTTGGGGCCCTTGGCCTTGGGAGGCCGCAGCACCTTGTCCTCGCCCCTGCACGGAGGACCCTGCCTGGCCGGTGCTTCGGACCTGGTGGGTGTCCGCCCGCCGCCCACCCGCTGGGGCTCCATCCCATGCGTCTGCAGCCCCGTGGGTCCTCGCCCCGCAGGACATGGCCACGCTCAGTGGGCGTCCCCGGCCCCGCAGGCCCCTTTGGCTGGTGGGTGCGAGGGATGAGTGGGAGCACAAAGGCTCCAGTACGGTGGGGCAGTGTCCGCGGGGCCTTGATCTGGTCCCCCAGCAAGACGGGCTGTGTGAGAAGAACAGATTGGAAGCCAGGCCCACGGGTTTCAAAGGGGGAAGTTTGCGGTCTCGCTGGTAGTTTGTTTTTCGCTTGAGCCTCCATCAAATTGTGCCCCAAGAAAGGGACCACCGGGCTCTGCAGGCAGAGGGCAGGCCCATGGGTGGGGACTGGCGGGAGTGCACACGGGCTCCCCCCACCCTGTGGTGTTTGGGGCCCTGCCTCAGAGAAGCTGAAAGTGGGGGAGTGCTTGTGCTGGGGGGCGGGGGGGCAGGCCCCCTGGGCCCGCTGAGTGTGCTGCTGAGTGTGCTGCGTGCTCGGGTGGGGAGGGAGGTCTGGGAGGAGCCCACGGCAAACGCCTGCCCCCCCAGGGTGGGCAAAACCCCAGGGGCTCTGCAGGGCTCAAGGCACAGGTCTTGCTTTTCTGCCTCAAGTTGGTGCTCGGACCTTCGTGTCTGATCTTGGTTACTTCTCGTTTCTATCAAGTGGGTTGGGGATGAGTGTCTCGTTACCTGGCTTTGGGCGTGTCTGCTCTGGTGACAGCCCCTGTGAAGGCAGACCTCTTTGAACTGCTGGTTCTGGTTCCAGTTGATTTTCCTTCTTCTCCTTCTAATTACATGGTAATTACTTCTGGGTTGCAAGAGGAAGTAGGTGAGGGTTTTTTTGTTTTGTTTTGTTTTTGAAGTTGAACGCCTTGGTATCTGCTCATCTCAGGTCTGGGGAAGCCAGCATGCCAGCCTGTAAGCATTGCAGACACCCACGGGGTCACTTGTGTCCATGGCGATTTACTGGGACAGGCCTGGGGCCCCTCTGGCTTGGTTCCTGAGAAGGTGTACTATAGGACAATGGCATTTTAACCCCGAGATGCCAGTAACCCCTTGCCCTATAGTTGACTCTGTGGTGTTTCCTCCTTCCCAGGCCGCCTCACAGGCAGCAGGGTCCCTCGTCCTCGTTGTGGTGGGGTTAGGTCTCTGTCTTGGTAGGTTCTTCCCAGGTGGGCCCTGAAAACCCAGGGGTGAGCTGCTGGGGCCCTGTGTCCTCCTAGGAGGAGCTCGAGGTCCATCAGGGCCAAAGGTCAGGTGGGCAGAGGGCTGGGGAAGGAGCAGGAGAGGTGGGACCGTGGGGCACTGGGTGCTGGGGGCCACCAGTGTTAGGCCTCTGGTGGCCTTGGGCAGGTCAGTGTGGGTGTACCGGCCACCTTTGATGGTGAGACAGGCCGTGCGGAGGATCGTGGGCACACTAGTTGGGGTTGTGGTCCACGTCCGTGTCCAGTGGTCCCTCTTACTCCTGATGGATGCCCTGCTGTGTCAAGCTAGGCAGCAGGGCATGCTGGGAAGAGCTCTGGCACTCGCTGGTCGTGTTCCCACAGGTGGTGTCTCCGCGTGCACTCAGTGGGCTTTTGGAGAGGCAGACCACCGAGCCAAGGCCTGCTTGGTTTGGACGGCCCCCACCTTGGGTGGCTTTAAGTCTGCCCCTTTCCCCTATGGGGGGCCCTGCTGGGTGGCCTCCCGAGTCCCCATTATGTGGGTAAGGAGGCAGGGTCCCAAGTGACCTGCTGAATGACCTGCTGATCACAGAGGCCTGGCCCTGACAGGGCAGCCGGGACTGGCTCAAGCAGAAGTAGGTGTGGCGGGAGTTTCTGGGTCTCCTGCTGGTTGCGAGCTTTCATCTGTCCTCCCCATCTCCCTCTTGCCTGGTCTTCCCCAGAAGCTTCTGGTCCAGGCCATGCTCACGCAGGGCCCCTGTGGCGTGGGGGTCCACCACCGGGTGGGAGGCGCTGTCGCAGGGTGGTAAGTGATAGCACATCTTTGCCTTGCTCGGAAGCCACGAGTCTTCTGCACACAAGAACCAGCCATGGTTGTGGGCGCTGCTGTCCCACCGCCCCTGTCCAGACCCTGTCTGGGGTCCCCTGCCCTAGCGGGCCTCCGGCAGGCTCTGCTCACCCTCACAGGGCAGCTGGAGGCCTCACTTCTGGGAGCTCAGCAACGTTAAACGTCAGGCTACAAAACAGCTTTATTCCTGTAAGTTCCCTTTGGCGTGTGTCGGAAGTCAGACTAACACTCCAGACCTGGGATGCAAAGCCGGCTCTTGGGTTGTCTCTACTGAGGTTCCAGAGAGCCGTGTTGCCGTGGAGGGTGGCTGTGAGCACCAGCATGGGCACAGCATGGGCAGGGCGTGTGCGGGTGGGGGCAGGGACTCCTTGCTACAGCTGGTGGGCACAGAGGAGCCAACCCAGGGGACATCAGTCCCTTGCAGGACAGGGCTTCTCACGCATCAGCAGCTTCCCTGAGAAGCGCGAGTCCTGCAGAGCGTTCTTGGCGGATGGACAAGGTGCCGGCGTTTTTCACACTGGTCAAAGTGTCCTTCCAGAACCGGGTAGCTCCTGGTGGGTCCTGGGCCATCCTAGGCCACGGCAGGATCCAAGGTGGCCCTGGGGTAGGCATTCTCTGTTTCAGAGGTAGAACTGGACTTAATAGGTTGTTACTTGCTTTCATCTTAGAGTTTTGAGAAAATTGTATTTAAAGGTAAACTTCAAAAAAAAAAAAAAAAAAAGGTAAACTTCAGGGGGATCCCTGGGTGGCTCAGAGGTTTAGCGCCTGCCTTTGGCCCAGGGCGCGATCCTGGAGACCCGGGATCAAGTCCCGCATTGGGCTCCCGGCATGGAGCCTGCTTCTCTCTCTGCCTGTGTCTCTGTCTCTCTCTGTCTCTCTGTGTCCATGATAAATAAATAAATAAATCTTTTTTTTTTTTAAAGATTATTTATTTATTTATATATATATATAGAGAGAGACGCAGAAACACAGGCAGAGGGAGAAGCAGGCACCACGCAGAGAGCCTGACGTGGGACTCGATCCAGGGTCTCCAGGATCACGCCCTGGGCTGAAGGCGGCGCTAAACCGCTGCGCCACTGGGGCTGCCCAATAAATAAATCTTTAAAAAAAAATAAACTTCAGTTACCGGGAAATCTCCACCTTCCAAAGTGAGGCGGTACCTCATCTGGTTTGGGGTCTGGACTGAGTCCCCCATCTTAGAGACCAGGTGACTCCCCTCTGTGGACATGGGGTTGAGGGCAGTGTTTCTGTCCAGCACACAGCCTCCCCAAGCAAGGGTTGCAGTTCCCCTCTACACGTGGCTGTGCCTGTCATTGTGGTCTCTGCATGCTGTGGTCCCGGGACAGGGCCAGTGGGCTCTGAGTAAGCAGGGTGGCCACCCCGAGGAGCAAGCCTTGGCCGCACAGGCAGGGATTGGGCCCGGCGGAGCCCTTCGGCCGGCCTGTGGCTGTGGGAGCTCCAGGCAGCACCCCTCGGTGGGGCGGTGCCTCCACAGGCTTCCCAGCACTGGGCCTGGGGGCATTTTAGCTCCCCAGGTTCACCTGTTTGCTCAGGGATTAGAAAAATCAGAGACTTCCAGAAAGGCTACGGGCTTCTGGGAGAGATAGGTGTGGCTCATCAGGACCCAGACACCCGAGGGCTCTCTCAGTGGTTTTATTTTTTTATTTTTATTATTTTTTAAGATTTTATTTATTCATGAGAGACATAAAAAGAGAGAGAGGCAGAGACCCAGGCAGAGGGAGAAGCAGGCTCCATGCAGGGAGCCCGACGTGGGACTCGATCCCAGGATCACGCCCTGGGCCGAAGGGAGACACTAAACCGCTGAGCCACCCAGGGATCCCTATGAGGGACTGAGAGAGAAGCAGACTCTCCACTGAGTAGGGAACCTGATGCAGGGCTCGATCCCAGGACCTTGAGCTCATGAGCTGAGCCAAGGCAGATGCTTCACTGACTGAGCGCCCCAGGCGCCCCTCTTTAAAAAAAAAAAAAAGATTTTATTTATTTATTCATGAGACAGAGAGAGCAAGAAGCAGAGACACAGGCAGAGGGAGAAGCAGGCTCCATGCAGGGAGCTCGATGCAGAACTTGAACGCGGGACTCCAGGATCACGCCCTGGGCCCAAGGCAGGCGCCAACCGCTGAGCCCCCCAGGGATCCCGTCACTGCTTTTAGAAATGGTCTTGGGTGTAATTCCGGGGCTGTGCCTGGATACGGACGTCTTTACAGAACCTTTACCACCCATGCCTGAGGCTGTGCTGGGTCTCACAACACACACTGTCAACCTCCCTAGTAGTCCAGCATGTGAAAGTGGGGCCAGGAGCTGATCCTAACGGGCGGGGGGGGGGGGGGGGGGGGGGGCGGGGAGGGCAGGGTGGTGCTGACAGCTCCCGGGACCCTCTGGCACACCTGTGTGCACCTGTCTGTCCTGCTAGCGCCTTCCCTTCTGCCTCTACTTTCACACCAGTAGGGGGTGGTGGGAGCTGTGAGCACGACCTGCGCACTGCTCCCCCTCTGAGTCTGCTGGCCCCCATGCGTGGGCTGCCTTTTTCTGTAAGCTGTCCTGATGGGCCTGTTGGAAATTTATGCTGAGGACACTTTCTGTCCCCGCTCTCTTTCTTCTGGCACTGCTGACATCGGGGTTGAATCACTCTGGGGGGGCTCCTGGGCGCTGAGCAGCTTTCCTGGCCCCACCCACTCAGTGCCAGGAGCACTCCAGTCGTGACAGCCGCAGATGTCCCCAGGTGTCGCCCACTGTTCCTGGGGGCAGGATGGCCCTGGGTGGGAGCCCCGCCCTGGAGATTTGCTGCCAACCTGCAGCTGCCGCAGGGAGCTGGAGCTGAGAGGGGCCTCCCTGAGCATGTGGCTGCGCGTCCATGGCTCATGGGGCCTGGGGCCTGTGCAGTGCAGCCCTCGCTTGCATCCTGGAGCTGGAAGTTGGAGGAAGCCAGCGGGAGAGGGCTCTGGGGCCAGTCCTCCCAGCAGCCGTCAGTGAGGTGGCCTGTGCTGCACTGTGGCTCCACGGCCACGGCCCCCACACGCACGGAGTGGAGGATGGCCGGGCCTCCCTGCTGCTCCGCTGTGTCTTGCTCTTTTTTAGTTTTGTCCCGGCCGGCAGGCGGCGGGGCGGGGGGCGGGGGGGGGTGGGTGGTTAACACCTGCTGCCCAGGGCTTTCTGGCTTTTGCTCCAGGTGGAGCTCCTCTGCTGCCAGGTGGGAGGGGGAGCCGCTTTAGGAGATCATCTTCCCTGGTTTGGGGAGAGCAGAGAGCCACAGCGGGCACTCCACGGTTTTCCTGCAGATGTGGGGGCTCAGCTCAGCCGGCCCCAGTGCAGCTCGCGGCCCTCGGCCAGGCTCTGCTGGGTGCCTCCCACCCTCGGGCCTTGGCTTCCCCGTCGGAGGTGTTCTCTGTGGTCCTCGGCTTGTGGGTGATGAGGGTTTCTGAGGCACAGGCACCCGTGGCCTGGGCCAGAGAGCAACAGGCGAAATTAATTTTCAGTCCGTGTATCTCGGATCATTTAAACGTGTAATGGGTTTTTTTATTTTATCTTATTTATTCATGAGATACAGAACGAGAGGCAGACACACAGGCAGAAGGAGAAGCAGGCTCCATGCAGGGAGCCCGATGTGGGACTCGATCCCGGGTCTCCAGGATCACGCCCTGTGCTGAAGGCAGGCGCTAAACCGCTGAGCCACCCGGGCTGCCCTAAACACGTAATGGGTTTAAGAGATTGCTGGTGAGAAGCTTCGTTATTTCATTCTTGGGCGTATATTTGACACTCGTGGTTCACTTCCATTTGAAAGCTAAGTTTTCATTGGAAATGCTTGATTTTTTTTTTTTTTTAAGATTTTATTTACTTACTCTTGAGAGAGACAGAAGCAGAGACACAGGTAGAGGGAGCAGCAGGCTCCCTGCAGGGAGCCCGATGCAGGACTCTATCCCGGGACCCCGGGGTCACGCCCTGAGCCGAAGGCAGATGCCTAACCGCCAAGCCCCCCAGATGCCCTGAAATGCTTGTTTTAAGAAGTACACAGACTTGAGTAGAACACAGCACCCTTGTGGCCAGTGGGTCTTCTGGGAGGCTTGTCATTTCTGCTTCGCCCAAGGACCTTAGTCTCCGGCAGCCAGCCAGCAGTGGCTTCGAACGAGTAAGTCCCGTGTGGCGCGGGGCCGTCCTCATGCTCAGAGGTCCCCGTGGCTTGTCGGAAGCTCGTTGTCGGTCGTGTGGCATCTTTATCTGCTGTGTCTGGGTGCTGGTGCCAGGGCTGTTTTGGGCTGGGGGGGTGGCTGGCAGGCCTGTGGAGTGGAACCTCCAGGATTAAGGGACGGCTCCCGGGCCCCACTCCAGCCCCCTGCATCAGCGACTCGGGGTGCTCTGGGAATCTGGATTTTCAGCAGTGCTGCCTATGAACTCTGAGGTAGCCTTCGGGGCACCAGGGGCTCCTCCATCCTGGGCTGAGCTCGGGGACCAAAGTTGGGGGCTGCTCTGCCACATGGGTGGCTGGAGGCAAGGGCTGGGCAGCTCTGGGGTTTCTCCAGGTCCCTAACTGACCCCACTGGGCCCTGGCGTGGGGAGGGCGGCTCCCGTGAGCCTCCCGAAGCCCGAGCCCCGTGTGGGACGTGGACAGCGAGTGCCCGGGCGTGCTGTGCGAGCTCGGGGCCAGGGCATCCTCCCCGGGGCCGCTGAGAGGGGCTGGGGCTCGCGGGTTGGGGTCGCCGGGCTCCCTGGCAGCGGCGGGGCAGCTCCCCCCTCTCGCGGCTGGCCTGACGGCTCCCGCACCTCTTACTTCCTGAGGTCCCACATCGCCGTTAGCATTTCGGGGCGCCTGGGGGGCTTCCTCTGAAGCCCTCACAGGCCGCGTCTCCCGGAAGCTAGGCCAGCGCAGGCCCAGGGGCAGGACGTGTGGCCTGGGCAGTGGGCTGGCTTGCGGGTCTGACTTCGATCTGTAGCCGTCGCTCCCAGCGCCACTCGCTGTGCCTTCTTTTTTTTTTTTTTTTTTTAAATTTTATTTATTTATGATAGGCACACAGTGAGAGAGAGAGAGGCAGAGACACAGGCAGAGGGAGAAACAGGCTCCATGCACCGGGAGCCCGACGTGGGATTCGATCCCGGGTCTCCAGGATCGCGCCCTGGGCCAAAGGCAGGCGCTAAACCGCTGCGCCACCCAGGGATCCCCTCGCTGTGCCTTCTTATTTCTGTTTATTTACTTATTTAGTGAGAGCGTCTGTGCGCACACCAGCGGGAGGGGCGGAGAGGGGGAGAAGCAGACTCCCCGCTGAGCAGGGAGCCCAGTGCGGTCCCGGGCCCTGAGATCGTGACCTGAGCTGAAGGTAGATGCTTAACCCACTGGGCCACTCAGCGGCCCTGTTAGTGGTGTTTTTAGTTGGCCAAAAAGCCACACATGGAATAAAACGAACAAACATTACGGCAAAGCACTAAAGAACGTTTTTGAGAAGTCACTAGAAGCCAACAGGTAGGCACGGTTCACACCTCGGTGAGACCCTCTCCGATCCCTGAAACACGAGCATGCTGGTCAGTGGGACCTGGCCACGTGCTTGGGACCCACTTTCCCCTCAGGAGTGGCCGTGGTCTCCGCGGCAGGGAGAGTACACTCCGCCAGGCTGTGCCCCTAAAAATCGAAGCTCCTTCCTCTGCCCTGGACCGCGGTGGCCAGAGCGCTCCGTGTGGGGAAATCTGGAAGGGACCCCATGGGAAGGCCCAGGAGAGGCTCAGATGGGGAGCTGGGTGGGAGGTTGGCCGTCGGGGGATGGTGTCCCTGAGAGTCACGAGGGGGACAGAACGTGCCCGCTGGACTGTGCTGCTGGGAGAGTCCCGCTTAAGTGGGCCCGTGCCTTCCGGAGGCAGCTGCATGCGGCCTGCCCTGGGGGACGAGGGGGGAGGTTGAGCAGTGACCACCTGTTAGGCCATTTGTATTTCCTCCGTGGCTTTACCCATTTCTCTTTGATCCGTTGCTTTATTTCATTTGTTCACCAATCAGCAAGCAGGTGCCCTGTACAAAAAGGCCGTGGTATCTTTGAGGACCTCCTGTTTGTGTGCAGGTGCTGTGGCCAGCGTGGTGGCCAAGGTGCACGGGGGGCCAGGAGGGCAGCCGAGCTGTGTGGTGTTGAGTAAGGACCTGGAGCCACATTGAGTAAGCCGCGCGTGTCTGTACTCGAGGGAGGGGCATCCCGGCAGGCGGAGAGCATGTGCAAAGGTCCAGAGGTGGGAGAATGCCTGGCATTCCACTGTGTGGAGCAGAGTGGCGGGAGGGCATGGGCTCGATTGAGGGGAGCAGGGAGGAGGCTACTAGAGGAGAGCTGGACGTTTGGGTTTTTTTAAGTACCCTTTATTTTGGAGCAGTGTTACCTGCGCCAGGCAGGTAATATGTCATTATTGACCAGAGGTCCCCGCAGTGCCCACATCCCCCTCTGCCCAGGACCCCTTACGGCACCTCTGTCCTCTGGGTCCTGCGGGACATTCCCAGGCTGGGCTCATCCCATGACAGCTCTGAGGGAAGAGTCCTGCTCGTGCTGCCCCGTCGGGGTCCCTGCTGCCTCGCGGCTCCTCCCTGTGGATGCTGGCCCCGGTCTCCTGGCTGGGGGTGCTGGTCGGGCACCTAGAAGTCCAGGATTAGGATGTGGCCGGGCCGCACTCCCTCTGCAGGCTGCGAGAAGGGTCCATCCTGCCCCTTGGCTGCGGCTGCCTCCGTGGCCTGCACTTCCGTGCACCTGGGCCCTCTCCTCATGAGGACCCTTGTCTGGGTCATGTAGGGTCACATTTCCAGGACATAGGACGTGCCTTTTAGGGGACACAGCTGTCCATACAGGCCTGCTGCGGTGCATCATCGTGGTGGTTACATTGGGCCAGCCTGCCTGTAGGATGGGCCTGGACAGGCCAGGAGAGGGGTCCCCGGGGCCTGTCACATGGGGCTGGGACACCCCTGCCCCCTTGACAGGCAGTTAGTTCTGTGGTAAGGTGTGGAGGGCTTTTCTGGGTGGCCGTGGGGGGTCGGGGCAGAGGCCAGCACCCTGGGAGGATGGCCTGGCCCAATCTGTCCCGGGCAGGGCAGCTGCCGAGCCCCCGGCACACACCCAGTTCCCCCCTTCCGTGGACGTGAGTGGTGACTCTCGGGCCAGACACCCCGCATGGGCTGTGTGCCCGGTGTGCTGGGGCTCTGTGAGCCTGAGCCACGCTCCTGCCTCCAGTGGTCCAGGGTCTCGTGTAAGCCGTCGGCCCACGGCCCACGCTTGGACCCCCCGTCCCAGCAGGGAAGGCCCTCGGGTCCCTCCCAGCCCCCCGGCAGGACCTGCGGGCCCCCTGCTTGTCTGCCCCGATCCCGCTCAGCGCTCCCACGGAGA
The DNA here is from genome assembly GCF_011100685.1 of Canis lupus familiaris. NCBI lineage: Eukaryota > Metazoa > Chordata > Mammalia > Carnivora > Canidae > Canis > Canis lupus. The sequence continues at coordinate 57,501,062 of NC_049241.1, read as the reverse complement.
TCCCCAAGCCCACCTGGCCGAGAGCAGCTTCCCGGGGCCTCAGGGTGCGGCCCTGCTCTAGGAGGCAACATCTCAAAGCCAGTCCCAGGTGTCCTCTCCCGCTGCGTGCCGGGTGCGTGGCCTTGGCGCGGGCTTGTTATTGGGACCTTGCCTTTCTTTTATGACGTGATTTGTTCTGAGAAAATCCAGGTCTGTCCAAGGGTTGCAAGGCGAGCATTCCCAGGCTCTCAGGGCCCTGGGCCGCGTGGGCACGGCTCCGTCAGCATCTGGTGGGCTGTCAGCCGTGCCTGTGCCCCTCACAGAGCCGCGATGCCCCCAGTCCACCATCCTGCACCCGCCGTGGCAGGAGGGCCCCGTCTTCCCACGCTGTGGCCTTGGCCGGGATGTCCCCACCCTCAGTGTGGCCTCAGGGCCACTGGGCGTACACTCACCCTGGACAGCGGCCTTTCCCTCCAGGTCACTGAGAAGTGGCCTGTGCTTGGCACCCACCAGTGACTCTCCTCCCCGGTGTCATCCCCGCTGGTTACCTGGCAGCCCCTGCCGGTGGGGGTGTGCTCTCCCCCCAGTGTCTTTGGGGCTGGGGTCCTTCATCTGTAACTCCGTGACTTATGACCCACTTCTGCTTGTTGCACGTCAACGCTGGCCTCATCACGGGGGGCCTGCCATTCGGGGGCCGCTTCCGCCTCCGTCCCAACATGACCTTGCAGGTGACTTCCGACTTCTTGGCTGTGACAAGGCCGGCCGTGCCTCCGGGGTCCAGTCGCCTTTGGGGAGTGCTGTGTAGACACCAGGACAGGGCGCCAGGGGTACTTGTGGCCGTGGGCCAGGTGAATCCTGGGGAGGAGGCCTTGCCTACACATCAAGTCCCCGTGGGACGGAGGAGGGCTCGGGCGCAGACCAGGGATGTGCATGGCCGGGAGGTGCCCGACGGGGCACAGCCTGGATCTGCTGTGAGGTGGGTCCTCTGAGTCGGCGCCCGGGGCCGGGCAGCTTCGGAGGCCCACCCTCCTGGAGGGAGGCTGCCTGCCTGCCTCTGCTCCCAGACTCGCCCCGGCTCTGGGCTGGGGCTGTGCTGGTGATGTCAGCCAGGGACTGTGACATCACTGAATGGACAGGTCAGAGAAGGGGGTTCTTGGGGCCTCCACCAGGGGAGCTGGCCCCTGGCCCTGACAAGATGGAGGACCCCCGAAAAACCACGGCAGGTAACTCACCTGAGGTGGGTGCTCGCAGAGGAGCACGGCCCCGACCTAGAGCAGTCTCTGCAAGACCTGTTCCGTGTGGACACGGGGGCTGCCCGGGCGCTGGCCAGTGGTCCTCACGGGGGGCAGGCGGCGGGCTGGGGACCATCCCTGTGGAATTTCGGTTGGCCACGGGGGCCTGAGTGGAGCCCTCACCCGAGGGGCCTGCCCCGTGCCAGGAATGGGGGCCGTGTTGGGTTGAGACGGGGTTTATTTTAGACTTGAATGAGGGACAAGAGGCCCCTTTCCCCAGGATAATTATTTTTAGCTCTGGCACCTGGGCCTAGGCCAGGGCTAACGGCAGACACTTCCGCTGCCCTGAGGTCTCAGGTTACCCGGCCTCAACCCAGGTATGCCCGGCTGGGCACCTGCCCGCTCCTGGGTCCCACATGAGCATTATTATTATTAGGCTCTGGTCCGGGTTCTGTCTCACCCTCTGCTGCCCTGTCCTCGGTTCCCTGTGGGTCCCCCCCGGCTTTCAGAATGTCCCAGGACAGGACCCACAATGCCCCTGTGTGGCCCATGCTGGGTGGGGTGCCCCCCAGGGCATGTCGGGTTTGCCCACCTTCCACATTTGCAAGTCTGTGCTGCCTCCTGGTTGGGGGGTGGCAGCTGATTTTTGTGGGGCTGAATAGGGTGGTGTCCTCGGGGATTTCCCGGGAAGGGCTTCTCACCTGCCACCATGGTGCCTGCTGTCCCTGCAGGCGGTGACCGTACACCTGCCCTGTTGTAAGGGCACCGATGGGGGCAGATGTCAGCCAGCCCCGGGCCAGCATGAGGCTTGGGTGAGCTGCAGTGGGGGGGTCACTGTGGGTCCAGGGGCCTGAGGTGGGGCAGTGTGTGCACGAGCATCCCTTCGGCGTCGTGCCTGGTTGCTTGCCTGGGCTGCTGGGGGCCCCCTCTGGACGGCGAGGCTCACGCAGGGGCAGCCTGCGAGCAGCGGGACATGGAGTCGTCCTCTGTAAGCGCCGGTGGAGGGTTGGTGCAGGGTGCGTGGAGAGTGGCCCTAGGCCCCCAGCGTGGCGTCACCATGGTTGGGGTTCTCGAAGGCGGGAGCAAGAAGGTGTCTGGGGAGGAGAGTACTGTCAGACCCTGGGAGCCGGCTGGGGGGAGAAGACGCACCTCTCGGGGGGACCCTGAGAACCGCCCACAGACGCACGGGTCTCCTGGCTTCCTGGGCCTCGGACGTCAGCTCCGCAGGCCCGGGAGGGGTTTGTGTCCTGAGGCCTGTGGACGTGGAGACGGTGCCCCCGCGCATCTGTGGGGCCCGAGGACGAGGAGGGGCCTCCCCGGAGGGGTGGGGTGGGGGTGCAGGGGTGTGCAGGCCCCCAGAGGGCCTCCTCCGTGAGCCTCGGGGCCGAGCGGGACCGGTTCCGCAGCCCGGCCTCCCCGGCTCCGCTCCAGGTGGGTCTTCCCAGGGCCTGGCCCCAGCAGGAGCCCCGCGCTGGGTGTGCGTGGACACCGTGCCCGGCCGGCCCGCTGTGTGCGCGTCCCCTGGGTGATGGCTCCGAGGGCGTCCTGCTGCTGGCTTCGCCACGCGCCTCTGCGGGGAGCACCCCTCGTCAGGACGGTGGAGGTGACGAGATGCCAGAATGTTCCGTGCCCCGCAGCGTGTCTTTACATCTTTGAAATTCCTGTGGGGGGATCCCTGGGTGGCGCAGCGGTTAAGCGCCTGCTTTTGGCCTAGGGCGCGATCCTGGAGACCCGGGATCGAATCCCACGTCGGGCTCCGGGTTCATGGAGCCTGCTTCTCCCTCTGCCTGTGTCTCTGCCCCCCCCCCCCCCCCCCCGTGTGACTATCATAAATAAATTAAAAAAAAAAAAAAGAAATTCCTGTGGGTTTTCTGCCTGGAGGACAGTGACGGGCCTCGGTGTTCTGGGCATGTGGGGGCGCCCGGTCGCGGGTGTCCATGTGCCGTGTGCGTGTGCTCGCGCGTGCTCGTGCTCCTGACCCGAAAGAGAGGCTGATTGAAACCACGTCTCGGCATCGTCAGCGGGATAGTAGGTGGGTTCTGGCGACCCTTCCTGGAACCTGGAGGACTTCCCGGGGAACAGGGGTCCGTGCCGCGTGTGCGAGGGCGTGCGGCTTGGGCGTGGGGACTGGCTTCCCGGCAGCTGAGGCCCGGTGTCAGGGTTCCGCCTTTGCGGCGCGAACACCGGTGGATTTTGCAGAGATCCTGTCCCAGCCAATGACCGTCCCGGGTGTGTGCGTGCCAGCCTGTGGCCCTGGGCCCCGGCCCCGTGGCGGGGGAGCCTTCCACGGGCAGCTTCCCGCCGTGCCCTCCGCGGTTCCTTGTTCCTGCCATTGCACTTCAGCCACAGCCCCTCTCAAGTCAGCAGGCGTGGACCCCTTTGTCTCCACTGGGGAAGGAGACGCGGGCCTAGAAAGAAAAGGTGACCGGGGAAATGCAGACCGGGAGCACAACCCCCGGGCCGGAGCACGAGGAGCACTCGCGCCCTCCTACGTGGCGTGGGGGCCTCCAGAAAATCGTGCAACCGCTCGTGAGAGCGGCTTGCAGCTCCTCGGATGGTCACGGAAGAATTTTCCCGGGAGCCAGTAGCTGGTCTCCCGGTGTGCGAAGAGAAACCGCACGCGTCCACACGGGAGCGTGGGCACCGGTGTGCACAGACGCTCCCCTCTCCACACCACAGATGGACACACGGTCCACCAAGCACGCGAGCGTCCCCCAGCCTCGCAGGAATGAGGCGCCCCACCCTGCCCTGGGACAGACCCCGAGCCTACACGCTCAGGGGGAGCCAGACACGGGAGGCCCCACGGGGTGTGAGTTCCCGGGTGTGACGCGGACGGGAGGGGGCCTGTGGGGCCGGGATTCCCTCTGCGGTGGTGGGACGCCGGGGAGTGTCGGCGCTGGCTGGGTAACTCGGGCTGAAGAGCGCGGAGCCCTGTGATGCGGGAGTCGTGGCTCGTGACACGAGTAGCGGTGAGGCCCGGGAAGCGGCTCGCGGTGCCCACCCTCCCAGGAGAGCGCGCCCCCGGCCTTTCTTGGAGCGTGGCTCCGCCGCCCGCACGGTGCGCCCGGGTGCAGGGCTCGACGGTGAGCTCGAGGCTGTGAGCGCCCCGGGTGGGCACCCTCAGGTGGAGCCGCAGGGGCTCTCCGGGGGGCTCTGCAGGGTTTCCAGGCCTGCGCAGCGCGAAGAGGGCAGGCTCGTGGGTCCCAGACGCACCTGTTCCCTCCTGGGGGGCCCAGCCAGTCCCCAAGACCCCATCCCTTCGCATGTTCTAGGTGTGCCCGGGGTGGGGGCTGGGCACCACTGGGACCGGGGAGGTTGGAGTCCCTGCAAACCCCCTTCTTTGTGTTTGCCCCGTCCTGACCACAGGCCCACCGCCGTCCTCACCCCCCAGGGCCTTGCTCCTTCCTGACTACAAGCCTGGGGTCCTTCTGTGGTGGGGGGTGGGGTTGGGCGAGGGCCCCACCGGGCCTCCCGGGCAGGCACAGCTTGCTGGGGGCTGGGGCTGCGCACCCGTGTGTGAGTGCGTGTGTGCGCGTGTGTGTGCGTGTGTGCCTCTGGCCACGGCCTCTCCGTGGGCACCGGCCTGGGCAGGAGGTTCAGAGCCAGCTACTCCCAGGACTCGTGGTCCTGACCTGGTCAGTGGGGGCCTCAGGGGGGGTAGTGACCCTGTCCCTGCCTCCCTGGGACATCTGGCAGCGGGGCTGGGGGCCGGGGAGCCGCTGCCCTCGGGGGCTTCCCTGGGCTGCCAGCCCTGCTCACCACCTCAGTGAGTGTCGTGATGCCGAGAGAAGGAATTCGCCCGCCCCCGGGTGAGCCTCTGGGTGCCCACGGTGCTGTTTTCTGTCACCCGTGTCCTGTTGATCATTTGCAGACACTGAGGGCGTGCGTGGCCTTTGCAGGGTGTCGGCAGGCATTGAGCACTGGGCAGGGATGGGGACAGGCGGGAGCTGGGCAGCTTCTAGACAGAACCCCTCCTCCAGGCCTCTGGCTCCGCGCTCAGATTTAGTCACTCAGTCAGTTAATTTTAACGAAGTGGTGGACCCCAGGGAGGCTCAGTGGTTGAACGTCTGCCTTTGGCCAGGACGTGACCCTGGGTCCCGGGATCGAGTCCCACGTCGGGCTCCGCGCATGGAGGCTGTTTCTTCCTCTGCCTGTGTCTCCGCCTCACTCTGTGTCTCTCAGGAATAAATAAATAAATAAAATCTTTAAAAGTTTTTCGAAAAGAGGGAAAAGATGGAGGGAGAGAGGGAGAGAGAATCTCAAGCAGGCTCCGTCTCCCGACCCTAGGATCATGACCTGAGCTGAGCCCAGGAGTCCGTGCTCAGCCCACTGAGCCACCCGGGGGCCCTCACACATAAAGGACGGGTTTGGTGAGGCGCGCGTACAGGGGCATGTCGGTGGTTTCTCTTTGAGGAGATCCTTTGGCTTTGATGGAGCAGTTGGTGGGGGTTGGAGGAGGAAGCGTGGCGGAGAGGCCTGGTCTGGCTGGCTGGCAACCAGAAGCCACAGGGATGGAGTGGGGACACGGGGGGCTGGAGGCCGGGGCCAAGGGCAGACCCGGGATGGTTTCTGTGGCACCTGACCCTCTCCCCGCCCAGCTTGGGTGGCTGGCCCCTTCCTCCCTGCACCCTGGGGGCTGCTCAGTGCCTGCCCGTCCTTCTACAAGCCCTCCACGGCCCTAGCTTGATACCCAGGGGGGCCCAGGCTGGTCCCACCCCAGTGGCAGGCACAGCCTGTGCCCAGCTTGGCGGCTCTGTCAACCTTGGAGCTCACCTGACTTCCCTTGGCAGCTGCTGACCAAGTGAAGCCTTGTCGGGGTCAAGGGCCTCTCCAGCCTCGCCTGACCGCACGTCACAGATTCCAGGAATTAGACCCAGGGACCTGGCATCCCCTGGGCAGCATGGGGGTGGTGGACCATGGGGGCAGCCGGGGCAGCCCAGAGGCCTGGAAGTCGGTGGTGAGGGCCCGTCTCCCAGCTCAGGCGCTTTCTGTTCTGCTGAGAAGCTGCCTTGGCTCCTGTGTCTCTGCAGCCAGACTCGGGGCTACACAGCTGGCCTCAGGGTTCTGGGGCCTCCATCACTGGACTAGCCGTCCCCTCTGCCAGTGGAGCGGTCCTTGGGTCATGGGGTGGGGGCCCTCAACCAAGCACCTCCCACACCACCTTAACATGGGGATTCACAAGGGCCTGGGTCCCCCTCCCCCCAGTTCCCCAGAATGTCATGGGTCGCACTTGTGCCTTCAAAGATCTTTTCAGAATGCCACCTGGCTGCCCAACGTGTCGCCCGTGGGTCCCCCTGCTGATCTGGGGCTGCGTTGTGGGCAGGTGTGGCCTTCTAACCTGTGCCTTTGTTTCTCCGCCAGCTGGGAGCCACGAGATTTGAGGCGGCGGGACCTGTCAACAGAATGTGTCCTCCCCCTGCATGCGACCCCAAGGCCACCGAGATGAGCGCTACGGCCGGGCCCTGGCAAGCGCCCACGTCTCACTAGCAGGAAGCCCGCTGGGCCGCCATGGTGTACTAGCCCTGAAGAGCCGCCCGCAACCTCAGGTCTGCACAGACCCGGGATTTGCACGGCAGCAGAGTCACCGTGGAGAGGCCAGGGTACCACAAACTTATGGATTTTGACAAGAAAGGAGGGAAAGGGGAGTCGGAGGAGGGTCGGAGGATGTCCAAGGCCGGCGGCCGGACCAGCCATGGCGTCCGGAGCTCGGGGACCAGCTCAGGGGTCCTGATGGTGGGACCCAACTTCCGGGTCGGGAAGAAGATAGGCTGTGGCAACTTCGGGGAGCTCCGGCTAGGTGAGCCCCCTTGCTTATATTCCGGGACATGGGGAGGGGGAGGCCGCCCAGTGGGGCTGTGGCCACCACTCCCAGATGGCTTCCAGATTGTGGGACTGGGAATTCAGGTAAGTGTGCGTCTCTGTTCCCCACGGGGGAGATTGTACCAGAGGTGCACCCCCTGCCTCACCCTGTGTTTCTGAGGAACAGTTTTGTGGAGGATCTGCATGCCCTTTGCCCCCTGCCCATGCAGGGGAGACCCACATGGAAGTTTCTGTCTGATGGCTCCAGGGTGCATTTGGAGGGTGAAATGCAAGCTTAGCTCCTGCCAAGCACTTAGCTGTCAGGAAATGCAGCAAAGCCTGCGCCCTGTCCAGTGGCCGGCCCCACTGGTGTGTGCCTCAGCTAGTGGTCCTGTGGCTGGGTTGAGGTCCCCGTCCTGAGCCTGAGCCACACCTCAGCCACTGCAGAGGCTGCCAGGATTGGGCTTGGCCCGTGGGATCTCACGGTCTGTCTCGGCTTCCTTCAGGAAGTCCTGGGATTGGGGTTTCTGAGCTAACAAACCGTTAAGAGCTGGGATTCCAAGCTCTGTGCTGCCTGGAGGGGGCCATGAGGGCAGGTGCTGGGCTCGAGCAGCAGATGCGTCTGGTCAGTCACCGAGACTGCCGAATTCACAGGAGGGATCGGCGCCCTCCCCAGAGCACGGGGCAGACGGGTCCAGCGCTGCCGGCCACCTAGTGGCAGTTCTGCAGCTGACCCACCCTGTTGCCCCGTTAGGATGTGCGCGGCCGCACACACACAGGCCCGGTCCTGACTGGCAGCCTGGGGGTGTCAGGATCAGCAGCCTGCACGCAGCAGGTCTGCATGGACAAATGAGAGGGTGTGTTGGGGCCGTGGGGTGCAGCAGCTTTTGGCTTAAAACATTTTTAAAAGTTGAGCTACGTGTTCCCTCCTGCCTGGCTTTTGCGCAGCACATTTGTGAGTGTCCCTGTTGTTGCGTGTGTAGGTGGTGGCTTGCTGTTTGTTGGTCTGTCCATCCCTAGGGCTGCCCCCCGTTTGCTTCATCTGTTCTGCCCAGGGACATTTGACTGTAGGTTTTCACCGTATTGTGAATGCGCTGCCCTGCACGTCCCTCTCCACATCTTGCGTACAAATGTCTCTGTTAAGGCAGCGGGTCACAGAGGAGGTGTGTGTTGCTGAGAAACTGCCAGACTGATTTCTAAGCCCCTGCAGGCGGCAGACAAGAGTCCTGGACAGCCCATGTCCCGTCAACATCTGGGGCTGCTGGGCTTTTCCGGGTGGAGCGTGCTCACAGGTGTCAAGGGATTTTCATTTGCGTTTCCCTGGTGGTGGCTCATGTCGAGCATCCTGTGTATCGTGTGTCTGTGTCTGGCCTTTTTTTTTTTTTTTTTTTAATTTTATTTATTTATTTATTTATGATAGAGAGAGAGAGAGAGAGAGAGAGGCAGAGACACAGGCAGAGGGAGAAGCAGGCTCCATGCACCGGGAGCCCAATGTGGGATTCGATCCCGGGTCTCCAGGATCGCGCCCTCGGCCAAAGGCAGGCGCCAAACCCCTGCGCCACCCAGGGATCCCCGTGTCTGGCCTTTCAAAGTTTCTCTTTTTATCTTTGGTTTCAGATTTTGATTCTGTGGTGTTTAAGGTGGATTTGTCTCTGTTTGTCCTGCTTGGGACCAGTTGAGCTTCACAGATCTGTATGATACTTTTTCACTAAATTGGAAAAACTTTAATCATTATTTCTTCACATTTTTTCCTGCCTTAATCTCTGTCTCCACTGCATACTCCTGCTCGATTACACACGTGACGTGTTTGATGCTCTTCTGCAGGTTCCTCAAGCTTCTTCTGAGTTTCCTTTTAGCCTTTTTTGTTGTTCCTTTGCCTCAGTCTGGTTAGTTTATGATCTTTTGTAAGTTTGCTCTTCTTGTTTTCTGGTGTGTCAGTCTATTGTTGGAGCCGTCCGGGTGAATTTTTCATTTTTTATACATGGTGTTTCTCATTTCACTTGACTCCCCTGTTTCCTGAAGTTTCCCGTCTGCTCGTCCATTGTGCCCATCTTGTCCTTGACATCCTCACACGTCCTTGTGACTATTTTACAGGCTCAGTCTTTGACACCTTTTTTGACTTTGTTTTTCCTTGTTACTGTCTCATTTGCCTCCTTTTGCACACATCTGGTACCATTCTGTAAAATGTTGGAAACTCTGGGGGCCTCATGTGGAACGTTTGCATTATGCTCTGTTCTGGAGACTCATCTTGACATCGTCAGGGGCTGGTTGTCAGCTCCATCAGGGCAGCAGAGAACAGACCTGACTTGAGGGCTGGAGTCACCCCTGTCCCGCGTTCTCAGCCAGGTGTCGGGAGTTCAGGGAGATCTCCAACCTGGATGGCTGTGGCCCTAGAATCTTCTGTTCGTAGTCCCTTGGGAGCTCTTCTTGTACAGGCAGAGGTAAAACTGCTAACATTGGGAGGCCCTCCGAGCCCCGAGCCCCTGAACTCCACCAGACTTGAGGCATGTGTGGGCACTTAGACACGCTCACCTTAGACTCTCTCTGGGCTTCAAGGACTCTGGCTCTCCCAGAACTCCCATGAGCAGTCAAACACAAAAGTTTCTTCAAGACACAGTACAATTATCAGTTACCATTAGGGAGCCATTAGGCATCATCAGAGTTTAAGACCTCTTTTTATGAGGGGCTCCTGGGTGGCTCAGTTGATTGAGCATCTGACCCTCGGTTTCAACTCAGGTTGTGATCTCATAGGTCGTGGGATCGAGCCCCACATTGGGTTCTGCTCTTGGCGGGGAGTCTGCAGAGAGGCTTCTCTCCTCCTTCCTCTCCTTGTTTCCTCTCTTTTTTTGAAATAAATAAAACAAATCTTAAAAAAAAAAATTCTTTTATGAGAACACATTGTTAAGAGCACGGATAGGCGAGCCGGTGCTTACAGAGCAGCACTTGACACAGCTCTGGTATCTGGGACAAGTGGACACACACTCAATAATAAGATAGACACTCCGATTAAAAATAGGCACGAGACGGGCACCCGGCGGGCTCCATCAGAGGAGCGTGAGACTCTTGGTCCTGGGGTCGTGAGTTCGAGCCCCATGTTGGCTGTAGAAAGTACTTAAAAAAAAACAAAGTAAAAATAGGCAAGAGATACGAAGAGAGACTTTACAAAAGCAGACAGATGAACAGCCAGGGAGCACAGAAGGCCCTCCACCTCCTCAGCCACGAGTGGAGGCAGCCACATGAGTTACACGCCACATTTGCAGCACAGCCAGCAACCTTGCTGGCAGAGTGACCCCGAGTGCCCATAGGAAGTCCCGTATGCTCACGTTCCCTTCAGCTGTGCTTGTAAAAAAACACTGGGAACAACCCAGTGTCCCCCAGGGTGACCGGGTCAGCCAGCCGGACCGCGTCCCCGTGGTGGGCAAACTGCAACATGGAGAAATCTCAGATGCACCGCGTCATGTGAAAGGAGCCGGGAAGGAGCAGACATGCTGGATGATTCCATCTTGGTGGCTGCCTCTCAGGAGGTGAAGGTGGAGGCAGGCCGGGAAGGGGCGTGTGGTGGCCACGTTTTCTGTCTGGGTACAGAGCTGCAATGTACAGCATCGCCCATTTGCCAGAGCTCATCAGATGTGACAGCTGAGGTGTGTGTGTGTGTGTTTCACAGGTAAATGTCCCCCCTCCCCCCAGAGAAAACAAGAGCTGTGAGTCCATACTGACCTTAATCCTTGGTCTTAATTGGGTGGAATATTGAGGGGATGGGGTGCTGGTGTTTGCATCTTTGAAATGCACTTATTTTATTGAAAATAAGGGAGATGAGTGGGTGACGGGTGCACAGATACGTTGCGGGACAAAGAGCAGATCGTTAATGATGTCATCGAGGTGGTGAGGATGTGGGTCTTCCCTGCATGGGTTTTCTACTTTTTTTTGCATTTGAAACTTTCATAATAAGATGGGGAAGGAAAAACATAAGAGGCAAAACCTTTTTTTTTTTAAATAAAAATCAAGAAAAAAAAATAAAATAAAATAAAATAAAATCAAAATCAAGGAAGCAGGGCTTCAAGTTTTCTTTCCCTGCTAATGAGTGTTCATGAAAAGCCTCTCAGTTGTCTAACCGAGTGAGTCTGTGGGAAGGGGGGGGGGGCCTCTGCCCGCCCCTTCCAGACTGTGCAGGGAAGTGGGGGAAAGACAAAGCACACCTGGAGAGAATTGAGCAGGGCTCATCCCGGAGGGCATGACCGGTGCACACAGCAGCTGCAGCCACCTCGCAAGACACAGTCAGAAATGAATTTTTCAATTTGAGCAACAAACGGTTGGAAAAGAAAAATGTAAAAACAATATCAGTTGTAAGCATGCCCAAACCTGCCAGGGCCTGTACAGTAAATCTAACAAAGGATGTGCAAGTTCTCTCCATCGAAAACTAAAAACATCCGTGAGGGTAATTAGCTTGTGCCTCACAGCTAGGGGTGCTTAGTGCTCAGTGCCCCCGCCCCAGGCTCTCCTGCAGGCTTGCGGGGACCTCTCTGCGGGTGGGGGCCCCAGCGGCACAGATGCCTCGGAGCACTCCCGGGACGGGGCAGTGGCCGGGATGGGCTGTCAGGTGTGCGGAGCCGTGGCCTTGGCCTGTGAGGTGGTACGCGGGGGGTCTCCACCGCCACATGGGGGCAGGAACAACCCAAGTGTGAAGGTCCCTCAGACTGTGGAGGTGCACCGTGTCGGGGAGGGTAAGCCGAGGCCTCTTCCTGCAAAGATCCTACTCAAGGACAAGGGGACAGACGGCGCAGCAGGTCCATGACAGTGTGGCGTCCTTGAGGACCAGGTATATCGCGTGGGGCCGTGTCCGTGGCCCTTAGGGTCCCAGGAGGGCAGTCCAAGGGCTAGGACAGGAGGGCGCTGGACGGAGCCGCACTACTAGACGGTGGTGTGGGGAACCAGGGTGCTGTGCACAGTAATTCCCAAGGGGGCTGGGGCCGGGGGCGGGCCTTTAGGCCTGAGGGGCTAGGGCAGCCCCTCCGTTATGCAGCAGGTCACTCCACTCAAAGCCAGGTGGGTGCCTCACGGAAGCCCTAAGCCGCGGGGCTGGGCCGTCTGGCCGGAAGTCCCGTCTGTGACACTGCCAGCCTTAGGGGCTCTAGCACGTGAAATCTGGACTTCGGCAGGTTCTGGAACTCCTGCTGTTGCAGTTCTGTGAGGTTGGGCCTGTTGGCTCCGTGTAGGCTCCTGGAGGTCCTGGTGGTCAGTGAGGGGCTTGGCTGGACCTGGCCCAGGCTGTTTCTAACCTGGGAGGCAAACACTCCTGGCCCAGGCGAGCTCTGTTGCCCGGGAAGCCTACCAGCTGCCACTGGGCAGGGTCTCACTGACCGCGGTTTCCAGCAGGGGGCAGGGACCTGGGGCCTGTTCCCTCTTCTGAGCTGATGGCCAGGAGCAGAGCACCCTGGGGGAGTCCTCTGCAAGGCGTGACCTGGACCACCTCTCCTTGCGGCTTCTTGGCAGGGGCCTTGCTCCACAGGGCCCGGGTCCGCTGGTGGGCTGGCGGAGGAGATGAGCCCGTGGGAGTGGGGGCGTGGACGGCTCTGGGGCCGCTGCCGCGTCACCTACAGGTCCTGCCTAGATGGCAGAGCAGCTGCTGGAGTGCAGAGTTCCTGGCAGGCCCAGTGAAGAGTAGTGAGGAAAGGAGAGAAGTGGGGGATATCGGGGAGCCAGGAGGGTCTGCTGCAGGTCAGGTGGCCTAGGGGCGGGAACACGGCCCACCTGGGTTCTCTGCCCTGGGAGCCCAAGAGGGGCCTCAGGGTCACCATGGATCTCTGTTCTCTTTGTTTTTTTAGAAATTGGAGCAAGTTGGTGTGCTGGCGGGAAGGATCCCCTAGAGAGCAGTTGGGAGCAGCCCCCTTGAGTGGGCGGGCCTGGGTTGGTGGGGGGAGGAGAGGGCTGGCGGGCGGGCACATCGGGTCACCCGCAGCGGGGCAGGGGCCCTCGGAGCATTCTCTGTCCTCCCAGGCCGTGGGCCCGGAGGGGTGGGCCGTGCGGGGTCCGCCCTGCGGGGGCCCTGCCCTGTGACGCCTCTCTCCCCCCCCTTCCCCCTCTCTCCCCCTCTCTCCCCCTCTCCCCCTCTCCTCCTCTCTCCCACAGGGAAGAATCTCTATACAAATGAATACGTAGCTATTAAACTGGTGAGTGCGGGCGGGGCGGGGGTGGCTCGCGGGAGGAGGGGTGTGTGCACCCGGGCACCTGACCGCGTGTCCCCCCGCCCTACCAGGAGCCCATCAAGTCCCGGGCGCCCCAGCTGCACCTGGAGTACCGCTTCTACAAGCAGCTCAGCGCCGCAGGTACCGGGCCCCGCGCGGCGGGGGAGCGGCGGGGGCGGGCAGGGGGCACCACGCAGGCCCCACACGAGTCTGTGTGTTGCCCCCACAGAGGGCGTCCCTCAGGTCTACTACTTCGGCCCGTGCGGGAAGTACAACGCCATGGTGCTGGAGCTGCTCGGGCCGAGCCTGGAGGACCTGTTTGACCTGTGTGATCGCACGTTCACGCTCAAGACGGTGCTCATGATCGCCATCCAGCTGGTGCGGGCTGGGGCGCCGGGCGGGGGAGGGGGCTGCGCTGAGGAGGGGTACGGCCGGGGGCGGGCGGGCAGCCCTGAGCACCCCACCCCCGCAGATCACGCGCATGGAGTACGTGCACACCAAGAGCCTCATCTACCGCGACGTGAAGCCCGAGAACTTCCTGGTGGGGCGCCCGGGCACCAAGCGGCAGCACGCCATCCACATCATCGACTTCGGCCTGGCCAAGGAGTACATCGACCCCGAGACCAAGAAGCACATCCCGTACCGGGAGCACAAGAGCCTGACGGGCACGGCGCGCTACATGAGCATCAACACGCACCTGGGCAAGGGTGAGCCGCGCGCGGGCCGGGCGGGGGGGCGCGGGGGCCGCGCTGACCTGCTCTCCCCCCGCAGAGCAGAGCCGCCGCGACGACCTGGAGGCGCTGGGCCACATGTTCATGTACTTCCTGCGTGGCAGCCTGCCCTGGCAGGGGCTCAAGGTGGGCGCAGGGCCGGGGGGGCGGGGGGAGAGCCCTCGGGTCGCGGTCTGCTGACCACCCTCCCCACAGGCCGACACGCTCAAGGAGCGCTACCAGAAGATCGGGGACACCAAGCGGGCCACGCCCATTGAGGTGCTCTGCGAGAGCTTCCCAGGTGAGGCGTGAGGGGCGCCCCCTGCCCCCGCGGCCCCCCCGCCCCGCCCGGCCCCCACCACCCCCGGGCCCCACTGACCCCTGCACGCCCGCCTGCTCCCCACAGAGGAGATGGCTACGTACCTACGCTACGTGCGGCGCCTGGACTTCTTCGAGAAGCCGGACTACGACTACCTGCGCAAGCTCTTTACCGACCTCTTTGACCGCAGCGGCTTCGTGTTCGACTATGAGTACGACTGGGCGGGAAAGCCCCTGGTACGTGGGGGTCCCCGTGCCCCCAGAGCCCTGCTTCCTGAAGGGGTGGGGCCCCAGGATGCGGGGGGTGGGAGTAGGCTGCCCGGCCTCAGCGCTGCGTCCTGCCCCCCCTCCCGCAGCCGACACCCATCGGCACGGTCCACACCGACCTGCCCTCGCAGCCTCAGCCTCGGGACAAAGCCCAGCTACACAGCAAAAACCAGGTGAGGGGCCGGTCCAAGGACCCCGACAGTGTGGGGGGTGGGGCAGGGCCCCTCTGACTCCCCTGCTGCCCTCCCCACAAACCCAGGCGCTGAACTCCACCAACGGGGAGCTGAATGCGGACGACCCCACTGCCGGCCACTCCAACGCCCCCATCACAGCGCCCGCAGAGGTGGAGGTGGCCGATGACACCAAGTAAGGGCCCGGGCGGCTGCTGGGCGCGGGGACCCTTCGGGCCCCCTCTGCACCCAGCGCTCTCATGTCTGTCCCCTCACTCCCCCCGTGCAGATGCTGCTGTTTCTTCAAGAGGAGGAAGAGAAAAGCAGTGCAGCGCCACAAGTGACCCTGGGGCGGTGGCGCCCTGAACCCTTCTGCCGCAGCCCCCGGGGCGAGCCTGGCCCCTGCCGCGTGGCCTACAGCCAGGACGCAGACTGCAGGGCCGGCCTCAGCCGCCCGCCCCCCACTTGGGGTCACGTCCTTCACATGAGACTTTGGCCGAAATTTCTACACCTGTGTCTAGTCCTCCCCTCCAAGAGCATTAACTATTTGAAACAAGGAGAAGAGAAACACAGTGGCCACCCTGCCCTGCGCCCCTCCCGCCCGCCTGCTGAAGTGAGTAGTGGGCTGCCCGTGCCGGCCAGCCCGTCCCGTTAGTCTCATAAAGTCCAGCTTGTCTCCCTCGATCCAAAGGCCGTTTTCTCGAGGGGACGCTATGGGCGTTGCTGCCGGGGGCGAGCCTGCCCTGGGCCTCCCCGCACCACAGGGGAAGGCGGGGGTGGGGGCGGCCCCCCAACCAAAATGCTGCACCAAAGCCTGGGCCAGCGGGCATAGCCCGCAGGGTTTCCTGCCACACCTGCTCGTGGAGCCGTGTCCAGGGCCCGGGGCCCCGGGGGCGGCCACCTCTTGGCCACTCGAGCCATGGTCTGTGCCCGGGTGTTCGTGGGCTTGTCGTGTCCGTGCTCCACGCTGCCGGCTGAGCAGCAGGAGACAAGCGCCTTAAAGCCCTGTCCCAGCCCCGCAGGTGTGTCCGGGGCTGGGCAGCCCTGGTGGGAGTGCGGTCCTCTCGGGCCCTCCGGAGGGCCTGTGCTGCCACTCGGGGTGGAGCAGCTGGGGACGGCCTGGCAGCGGTGTGTGTGTCTAGGTCTTGCTTTACACGGTGTACAGAAATGGCACTTCGGTTTCTCTGACGCTTCCTGGAAGCCATAGAGTTTAGGGGCTTTTTTAAAAAAAATAAAGGAAAATGAAAGCACTCCTGAGTGTGGTGTCCGGTATTTCCGAGAGGCTTGGCTGAAGCAGCAGCAGCGCAGATGCTTATGTCCCTGGGAGGGGCAGGCTCGGGGGGTGACGCTCAGGAGAAGTGGTCAGAACAAGAGAAGCGAGGACTCTGGTGTCGGAGCTGGGTTTGGTTGTGTTTGGGGGCTGGGGCACGGCTGTTGACCTAGTCCAGGTGAGAGAGGACAGACAGGTAAGAGACAGGTCCCCTTGGGCCTGGCTGTACACAAGCACATTTGAAACTGTAACGAAATGGTTTGTTCTTCCAGGAGAAACGGGGGGCAGCTGCAGCTGGATGCTTGGGTCTCCAGTGCACCTGACAGTGGGGAGCCCCGGCACAGCCTCACGAGTTGCCTTGAATGCAGCACAGAGGAAAAGTGATCTCCTTGGTAGCTGCCTCGGACTGCATGTGTTCCCCCAACGCTCCCACGTTGACCCTAACCCCAGTGGGATTAGTGTGAGGGACAGTGTGAGGGACAGGATCTTTGTGAGACTGAGGCTTCTGTGAGGTCATGTTGGTGGGGCGGGGGTCCCGTGGTGGATCAGTGCCCTTGTAAGGGGTCTTGGCGTGATGTGGCCAGAAGCAAAGGGATGTGAATGCCTAGCAAAACCAGAACGTGGCCCTGCACGCGACAGAGAAAGGAGCTTGACCAGTGGAAACCTAGCCTCCCCGGGTAGGTAGCTTGGTAGCTGAAGAAGACGGTAAGACTTGCTCCCAGCAGCAATCCGAGAAATTTGTGAAACGCATCTTGATCAGAAATTCAAAAACTAAACACAGAAATGGGCAAAAACCGGAAGTGGTAACAGCTTGAATTCAGGAAGGCAGTGTAGGGGGAAAACGATTTCCACCCCCTACATGGGGGGAGAACCTGCAGGGTGCCCAGGACTCCAAGGAAGGTTATGAAAGGACACGGGAGCAGGACAAGAAGAGAGAGTGGGTGGGAGGAAGGCAGAGGCGCAGACGGCAGGCCATGGAGGAGGAGCACGCTAGCAGAGCCTTTGAAGGAGCCAATGTTTAAAGCCACTGTTGGAGAGAACTTTCCAGATAGAGGAAAAATCCTAACCTCCACACTGAATGGCCACCTTGGAAATGTTGAGGACCGCCACCTACAAGGCATCTCCTAGTAACACGATTCAGTTCTGAAGACGACAGCAGCCCTTGGGGACTGCGGCAGAAAGAAGGTAATTTGCCAGGGCGACGGGATTCAGCCCCGAGACTTCCCAAACCCACACACGGCGCCAGGTGCCGACCGAGCAGCCTTTGGAAAAGCTCCGTATAGAGTGGGCGTGAGCCGCGGGTCCACGTGCCGCCGGGCCTTCCTGTCCGGGCCTCAGAGAGCCGGCGTCCAGCGGCAGCCCCGCGCAGGCTCGCCTGGGGAATGGACGGGCCGTGATTGCAGGTGAGCACCTGCGCCCAAGGTGGAAAGGAAGCAGCACAGATAACCCACCGGAAGCCCAAGCCTGAGAGGAGACCAGCGTGAGCCCTGGGGGTGGGCTTAGAGCCAGAGGGGTCAGCTCGGACGGTGGCTCCCAATATAGAAGCAGATGGACAAATGCAAAAATAGAGACGTGCGGATGCGTGTTGGCGTGCACACAGATATTTCCTGTTCTCCACTGACCCCACTTTTGTGCTATTTTTGCCATTTGTTTTATTTCTGACAAATGTTATAAGCCCACAGTTCCCTGTTATATTTGTTTCATATAATGGTTGGATACACTTGGATGCGTGCGTGTTCTATATACACACGTGACCGTGTCCTACTCCACAGCGCCCTCGAGGCTTCTTGCTACCGGGGATTCCGTCTCGGCCCCTCTCCTTTCAGCCTGAAGGGACCCCCTGGGATGTCTTTTTTGTAGCCTGGGGTTTCGCGCCACGAAGTCTCACAACTTGGGGCTGCCTGAGAATAATTTGCCTGCATTAACGGGTGTTTTGTTGGGAATGGAATTCTAGTTTCGCAGGTGGATTCATTTTCTGTGGGGTGGGCTTTTTGTTTTTTTCCCCTCCAGCGTTTTAAAGACGTCATTCAGTTGATTCTGATGTGAGGTGAGTTGTCACCCTTGTTCCCTTCGAAGTCCCGTACCTTTTTGTCTGGCGGCTTGTAAGGCTCTGTAAGTTCTTGGGCTATGACATGTGGTTTTCTTTGTACTTAGCCTCTAGGGCATTCGCGGAGCTCCGTAGATCTGTGGGTTGGTGTCTTCCATCAGCTTTGGACGATTTCCTCTGTTAGCTCGGCAAGAGGGTTTCCCGAGCTGCTCTCCCGCCCGCCCCCCAGGGCTCCAGTTACCGATCTGTAGGACCATGTTACCTGACCCGAAGGTCTCTGATACTCTGGGGGTTTTGTTTAATATTTTTTCTTTGTCTTTTCCCCCCTCTCCTTTTAATTCGGGTATTTTTGCTGCCTTTGGATTTACTCGTCTTTTTTGTTGTGCTTTCTGTGCTCTTAAACTATCCAGTCTATTCTTTTCGGATATTTTTCTGTTCTAGAGTTCACACTTGTGTTTGCAGATTTGATTTCTCTGTTGAAACCCTCCATCTCTTCGCCCCTCTGCCCCATGACTTCTGTGCTGGTTGACACATGTATAGCAGTGACTTGCCCTTGACTTCTGATTTCGACATCTGCGGCCCCCGTAGGTCTGCTCCTGTTGGCTCTTTTCTTCTTGATTGTAGGTTACATTTTCCGACTTCCCTTTTCAGAATTGTTTTTGCATCACAGACGTTGTGTCTGAACATCGAAAACCAGGCACACTTGCCCCAGCGAGAGGACACTCCTTCCTGTTCTGCCGGCCTGGATGAGGGACGTGGGCCCACTGGCCAGGCTGGGTCTCCACGTGAGCTTTAGTTCGCCTCTCCTTCACGTCTTCAACTTTATTCATGTCTTAAGCTGCCTTGTTTTCATTGCCAGCCCCGAGTTCTAGCAGGAGTCGGACTTCCACGCACGGAGAGACCACAGATTTCACTCTGCCTTTCCACCCCCACCCACCCTGCATCACCAGCCAAGCGTGAAGCACAATCCTATAGGAGAAAACCTGTCATTTTTTTTGAGCTGCTCCAGATTGTGGTTCATTCCGCCAACCCACACGGGCATCAGCCCCAGCCGGCTTTCTTTTGGCCCAGCCCCATCCGCTCCTGCGGAGCACTTGCTGGCCTCTGCTCACCTGTCAGGGGCTCCTCACCTAAAGCCCAGCCTCTCTCGATTTCTCAACATTCACATCCCTTTGATATGTTTACAATTATATATTTAATTTTTTTTTTTTGTTTCCATTTGGGATGTTCAGTTGTGGTCATGCACACGAAGGACATAGACCCCCCACTGCTAGGGTGATGAACACACCCATCAACTCAGAGTTGACCGTGTGTGCATACGGTGAAAACACAGGTCACCCCTTAGCAGCTCTCAGGTTCGTGGGCTGTGCTAATTATAGGTGCCAGGCTGTGCAGTGCACCCCCAGAACCTGTACACCCTGCCCATTTCCTCCCCCACCCCTGGCCACCAGTGTGCTCCCTGGTTCTGTGAATTCACTTTTAGTTTTAGATTCTACATCTAAGAGATGACACAGCATTTGTCTCTGTGTGTAATGTCACGCATGTTGTTGCAAATGGCAGGGCTTTTCTTTTCTCTTTTTTTTTTTTCAGGGCTTTTCTTTTTTTTTTTTTTTTTTTTTTTTTTTAATTTTTTTTTATTTATGAGATAGTCACAGAGAGAGAGAGAGAGAGAGAGAGAGGCGGAGACATAGGCAGAGGGAGAAGCAGGCTCCATGCACCGGGAGCCCGATGTGGGATTCGATCCCGGGTCTCCAGGATCGCGCCCTGGGCCAAAGGCAGGCGCCAAACCGCTGCGCCACCCAGGGATCCCTCAGGGCTTTTCTTTAAAAAAAAAAAACAAAAAAACGGTGACTGGGATGCCTGGGTGGCTCAGTGGTTGAGCGTCTGCCTTCGGCCCAGGGCATGATCCCAGGATTCTGGGATCGAGTGCTACGTCGGGCTCCCTGCAGGGAGCCTGCTTCTCCCTCTGCCTGTGTCTGTGCTTCTCTCTGTGTGTCTCTCATGAATGAATAAATAAAATATTTTTTAAAAAATTAAAAATAAAAGGTGACTAATCACACTACATACCACATTTTCTTCATCCATCCATCCATGACACTTCATTTCCGCGTCTTGTTAGTAATGACACACTGAACATCGGAGTGCAGATGTTTGGGATCCCAACTCCATTTCCTTTGGTTGTACATCGAGAGCTGGATTTGCTTCATTACGTATTTCTACTTTAAATTCTTTGGGGAACCTCCAGGACTGACTGCTCGCAGTAGTGGCTCTACCTACGCGTGATTTCTGCAGTGGATCTGTCTTTTTTTAACCAGCTAAAGTTAGGGTCCGCCGTGATTGTCTATACTCCAACCAGAACCCCTCTGTGTCCTCGGTATCTGCAGGGTCTGTAGTGCTGTCCACTTTTCAGTCTTGACGTCACCGGTTTTTGCTCTTTGTTCATTTGCTGGGATTCCATCAGGGAAGCAGTTAATGGTTTGTTTTGAATTTCGTTTGTTTTCTCCTTCATTTTCGGTTTCATTTTTTTTCCCCATTTTGGGAATTGAATTTGCTGTTTCTGTTCTAGTTTCTTAAGATGTAAACTTAGGGCCTTTGATTTTAAAGCTTTCTTCTTTTCTAATCTATGCATAAAATATAAATTTCCCCAGTTCTGCTTTTTAAAAATTTTTTTTTAATTTATTCATTCATGAGAGAGAGAGAGGCAGAGACACAGGCAGAGGGAGAAGCAGGCTCCATGCAGGGAGCCCGATGTGGGACTCGATCGCAGAACCCCAGGATCATGCCCTGGGCTGAAGGCAGTGCTAAACCGCTGAGCCCCCTGGGCTGCGCTCCCCAGTTCTGCTTTAACAGTTTCCTACAATTTGGGTACAATATAATCAGAGGTTTTTTTAGCCTACGTTCATGTAAACTTGCTTCTTTTTATCTTCCTGGTTTATTTCCAGCTTGACTCCACTGCCACCGGCGCGTAGCATTCTATAGATGCTGATCAGGCAAAATCTTTTTCGTTGAGAGAGCTGTGATGCTGTTCATTCCCAACTAGGAGTAGAGCTTTCTCTGTTCTGTTCTGCTCACTCTGGATTTAGATATTTTTTAGTTTTTTAAGATTTTATTTGTTCATGAGACACAGAGAGAGACAGAAACACAGGCAGAGGGAGAAGCAGGCTTGATGCAGGGAGCCCGATGCGGGACTCGATCCCAGGACCCCAAGGGTCACGCCCTGAGCCCTAGGCAGATGCTCAACCACTGAGCCACCCCAGCATCCCTGGATTTAGGTATTTCAAACCCATGCTACGGTGCACACGCTTAGGGCTGTTCTTCTTCCTGTCAAATAGAACCGCTCATGGCTGTGAGATGTCGTCCTTAACCTCCAGTGGCACTCACTGCTTTAAAGTCGCCTTTGGGGGATCCCCGGGTGGCTCAGCGGTTTAGCGCCTGCCTTTGGCCTGGGGCGTGATCCTGGAGCCCCGGGATCAAGTCCCACCTCGGGCTACCAGCATGGAGCCTGCTTCTCCTTCCGCCTCTGTCTCCCCGCCCCCCCATGTCCATCATAAATGAATAAATAAAATATTAAAAAAATAAAGTCGCCTTTGCCGGATACAGACGCCGGCCCACCGACTTTCTCATAAGGGTAGTGTTTGTGTAGTGAAACTTACCATCTTTTATCTTCAGTTTTTCTGTTTCTTTGTAATTAAAATGAGACTCTTATAATTAGGAAGTAGTTTTGTTTTGGTTTTGTATCCAGTATGACAGTCTTTTAATTGGGGTGTTTAGATCTGTGTGTAACAGCTGACGTGGTGTTTTGGTCCTGTCTTGGTGTTTTTTAACTTCCATTGCATTTATTTTCATTTTTGAAGGGCACAGAATTGTAGTGTGGTGTAGTTTTTTTTTTTTTAAGAAATTTATTTATTTCGAGCGAGAAAGAGCGTGTACACTAACCAGTTAGGGGAGGGGCAGAGGGGGAGAGTCTCCAGCAGGCTCCACACTGAGTGGAGACCCCAACGCAGGACTCGATCTCATGACCCCAAGATCATGGCCAGAGCTGAAACCAGGATGCTTAACCAACTGAGCCATCCAGGTGCTCCTCTCCTGTTTTTCAGATTTTTTCCCATTTCTTAGCAGTTTGAGCATATGTGAATTTTTATTTTTTAATTTCTAAAAATACTGTTTTAAAGGTTTTATTTATTCATAAGAGACAGAGAGAGAGAGGAGCAGAGACACAGGCAGAGGGGGAAGCAGGCTCCATGCAGGGAGCCCGATGCGGGACTCGATCCTGGGTCTCCAGGATCATGGCCTGGGCTGAAGGCAGGCGCTAAACCCTGAGCCACCCGGGCTGCCCTAATTTCTAAAAATATTTTTAAATTTATCTCACTTTGGGTCATTGAGATTTTTAAATGTGCTGATTGATGTCTTTATTCATTTGGGTAGATTTTTAGCTGTCAGGCCCTGTTCTATGCCTGTTGTCAGGAACTCCCTGACGCGCAGGGCGGAGCCAGGTGGGGGGCCTGGGTCAGGTTACCCTCGTTGCACAGGCACAGCCTAGGGAGCTCCTGTGTGCCAGGCGCGGTCCCAGGGCCAGAGGGCAGAGCCAGCAAGGTGTGGGTGCGGCGCGCTGCAGCAGAGCCTTCCCTGGGGGCCCCCCTTGCTGGACAGCAGGGGTGTGATGGGCAGACCAGAAGTTTGTGCAGAGGACAGGGCATGGGGAGAGCCCCCAAGGGCTCTGGGTGCCCCGAGGCTGGGACGTCTGTCAGGAGCCGGATTCTAGACCCAGGCGGAAGTCACAGGCCCTTCCTGGGCCCCCTAATCTTAAGGTGGGAGAAACGGCTGCAGAGCGAAGAGCCAGGTCTCAGCTGCCACGGTCCTGCCCCATTGCCTCCGACAGGAAAAAGCACTCAGCGTGGTTATGTTTCTTTCCTTTATTTAAAAAAATCCTTTGAGGGTATGGTGTGAGGAGGGCACACCTTCCATGGCTTTGGGGAGGAATTTCCAGGAGGATCACTGGGGTGGAAACACGGGTGGGGGGACGGGGGAGGGGCTGCGCCCTCCAGCACCTCTGGCCACAGTGCTCACTCAGAGGCCGGGTGGGGCAGGGCTGCAGTATGTACAGGGGGCAGGCGGGGACCTGGCCACCGTGGCTGACCCCCGGCACTGCCCGGCCGGGCAGACAGGGCCTGAGGTCCACGCCCGCGGCTCACGGGGCCCACCGGGTGGGCCTGGGCCTGGCACAAAGCCAGCCTGCGGGACCTCGGGGTTGGGGGGCTTCGGCCAGTGTGCCGGGGGCCAGGGTCAGCGTGGCCTCAGCGTCCCCACTGAATGGACCAGAACACGAGACCCCAAGCAAACGCACTAGGGGCGCCCCCACAGCCCGCCTACCAGGGAATGGGAATCCAGGGTGCATTGCCGTGTGCGGTGAGAGAACGTGACGCGGAATCGATCAATCCTGTGGCCAGGCGGGCGGCGGGCAGCACTGCCTCCCCAGGGGCCCCGCGGACCCTCAGCTCGGGCCGGGTCCAGGCCAGCCCTGCCCCCCGAGTCCTGAGGGACCGCCTCGCAGCCCCTGCCGGCTCCTCAGCAGGCGGCCAGGCTCGCCGCACGGAGCAGAGACCCTCTCCTGACGCCCGGGACCGCGGCGGGGAGCGCACACAGCATGGGGACCGCGGGGGCGCGGCGTGGGTGGGGGCGGCCTACTTGCATCAGGTGGCTTCGGGCCGGGTGGCCTAGGTGTAGAAGATGACCTCGGGGATCTGGCCGTCCTCCACGGACGTGCCGTTGTTGTTTCCGGCCGCGTAGCAGAACGTGAAGCACGTCTTGGCCCCCGTCGTGGGGGACTCGTGCGTCACCTTGCGCAGGCCCTTGGTGCCGTAGTGGGAGTCTGGGCCCTGGTGGGGGGTCCTGCGGTCAGGCACCAGGGCCCCAGCGGCGGCGAGCCGCACAGCCCCTCCCAGGGCCCCCCGCCCCCCGTGGCCCCAGGAGGCAGCAGAGCTGGCGTCGGCGGCCCGCTAGGCTCTGGGGTCGGGGTGGGCACCTTGAGCGTGGCGCAGGCCGTGTAGTTGACGTTGGGCAGCACCTCCACCGGCTCCTTGAACATGACGCGGAAGGTGCTGGCGGAGCCGTCACAGCTGAAGCCCGTGTCGTTCTGGCCCAGGACGGTGTTGCTGTCCGTGTGGATGATCTGTGGGGGGAGCAGGCGCTGCTCACCAGCCCCCGACCCCACGGAGGCCCGCGGGGGGGGCGGGGGGGGCGCGCACCTGGATGTTCACTTGGTAGTCCGTGGGCCCGTGGATGGAGCCGTAGAGCCCAAAGCCAACCACGAAGATGCGCTTGTTGACCGAGAACCTGGGCGGCGGACAGAGGGGGCGCTGAGCCGCGGCCGGCCCCGCGGCCCCACGGCCCCCACCGGCGCGCCGGCCCACCTGATGCGGTCGCTGGTGCCGCTGTAGCCCCAGCGGCTCTCCACCTGCTGGAAGCGGTTGATGCTGCACTCCTTCCCGCGGAGGCAGCAGCGCGGCCGGTCGATGAAGTCGACGCGCGGCTTGGGGTTGACGGTGAAGTGCAGGAAGAGGCTGACCACCTCGCGGTCCACGAGGATGCCCGACTGCGCGGGCCCTGCGGGCACAGGGGGCGGAGGTCGGCGCCGGCGGGGCGGCCGCGCACGCGGAGACGCGGGGCCCCCAGCAAGCGCCAGCCCGGCTCAGCACCGGCCGCCCCGCCCGGGCTCCCCGAGACGGGGCGGGGCCGAGGGGGTCGGGGAGCGGGTCTGCAGGCTGGTGACAGCACCGCGCGCGGACACGGCGGCCGGGCCAGGGGCCAGCCCCACGGAGAGCAAGGAAGATACAACGTGGAACGCAGCGCGGTAACCATGGTTCTTTTTAATCTCTGCATTGGAAATGCAGGAGGAAAGTACACGGGAGCGCGGCCTCGGCGGAGTCTGCGAGCTTCTCTAGTGTCGTGTTTCCAGCGGGACACAGCAGCAGGGGCGCCTCTAAGACGGGCCGAGTGACGAGGGCCAAGGCCCCGTGGGCGCCCTCCGCGGAGCACAGGCCCAGAAGGCCCAGCCCGGCCCCGAGGACACACGCAGTGCCATTCCCGGGGACCTGGGCAGAGCAGGGGGACGCTGCGGCCTGGGGGCCTTACAGGACAGGCCCCACGCCAAGGGCGAGCGGACGGCACCTGTAGCGCTTGGGGCCCCGGGGGCTCGGCAGCCAGGTGGGCAGGCGGACCCCCGAGAGCGGTTTTGGGGTGCAAGCCAGGCTGGAGACGGGGGCCCCGCAGGGCTCCCAGGGGTGTTGGGATGGGACAGGGCAGCTCTGTCTCCGGCACCCTGGTGCCCTCGGGCCCTCTGAGCCGTATCTGGGGCCACCTCTTCACAACGCTGCTCCCAGCCCAGGACAGCGCCCCGCCCCCAACAACCAGGCCACCGAGGCCACCGAGGTCACCGCGTACAGCCGGGGCCTGGCCCACACACGGCCTCGCTAAGTGTTAGGTGCACGGGAGATCCCGGAACGGACGCAGCTCTGCCCCCACGCTGACGTGACGTGCGGAGGCCAGCTACGACGCGGGACCTGGAAGCCTGAGCTTCAGGTCAGAGGACTCATCTGCAGGGTCAGTGCGTCCCACACGGCAGATCCTCGCGCTAAACAGCTAGTTACCGTCGTTGCTAAATCTGGCAACGCCGAGCAGGGAAGCGGGGCGCACGGAGACACGAGACCCTAGGTCTGCACCGGCCACCAGGCTGACACGGGGCCTCGTCCCGGACCCTCCAGCCCCGGGTGGGGGACGGCTCCAAGTCAGGCACCGCTGCCAGCACTGCGTCCACACGGGGCAGGAAGCCCGGCCGGGCACCCCCTCGCCAGCCCCCTCCCACCCCTTGCAGGCCCGTCCCCAGGACGCAAACCCGAGATGGGGCCCTCAGTGGGCGCACACACAGGGACACTCGAGACGTGGAGGGGAGGAAACCCAGACGCCCATCGGGGGCGGCGGTGGGCTGTTCTGTGTTCACACCGACGGGCTGCCAGCCGTCCACGTGAGCGCGGCGGGCGCGTCCTCGGCAAACGGGCACACCTGTGTCCCGCAGCTGGCTCGGGCGGCCGCCGGAGCGCCGTGACCGAGTCACACCTGGGGCCCCCGGGGGCCGTGCTCCTGCCGAGCGGCCCCCGCCCCCTGACCGTTACCTGCGGCAAACTCCTCGATGGTCATGAGCGGGAAGCGGATGAGGGCGAGCGCCTTGCCCAGCACCTTGCGCTTGTTCTCGGGCGTCACGGGCAGCTGCTGCCGCTGGCACTCGGCCTCGGACCAGCGCACGACGGCGCTGAACAGGCGCACCTCGCGAATGCCCAGGGTGTCCCGCTCCAGCACGGCCACCAGCGTGTCTGCGGGAGGGGACACCTCAGCGCCCCGCGCGCCCTCGGCGGGCGCCACCCCCCGCCCAAACCTGCCCCGGGGCCTCACCCAGGTCGATGTCCGTGAAGCCCTCGGCAGTGATGGCGTCGGCGGTGTTCTTGTCGATGTTTTCCAGGCACAGGCTGGCCAGCTGCGGTTCGTCGAAGAGTCGTGCCTGGCGAGGGGGAGCACGTCAACACGCTGCCCGGGCGGGGGCCCCAGACGCCCTCTGGCTCAAACCTGCCATGGAGTTCAAGTCCCGCGGGGGCCACGGTGCCCAGACTGAGCAGCCCCGGGACCGGCCGAGGCCGACAGGACAGGCCCCAGGGGGCAGGAAGCCCGGGGACAGGACGCAGTGCAGCCCTGACCGCCGGAGACGGCTCCATCGGGAACCTGCGCACAGGATGGGGGGCGGGCGGGGCGGCGGGGAAGATTCCAGCTCCTGCCCAGCACAACCCTACGGCCGCTCACGTCCACCCCCGGCCTGGCTGCCGGGGCAGCTCCGGGCCTCCCGACAGGCCTGGCTCAGCGCCGCAGAGCAACCTGGACGACCGGACGACCCACGCGTCTGGAGACAGTGCGGGGGCCGCCCCGGGACAGCCCCCCTGCCCCGGCGGGCCTGTCCCCTGCCCGCCTGTGCCCCCGAGGCCTCGCCAACCCCACGCCAACCCCACCCCAACCCCCGGCGCCACGGGGCCTGAAAGCGACCTCAAAGGAACCGAATGATGAAATGAGAAAACCCTTTCTCCCACCCGGGACCCTGAAGAGGGGCCTCCAAATGCCTGCGGGAAACCAGGCGCCTGCTGGAAGGCCCGGGTCAGCGCGCCGCGGGGGCAGGCGCTCGGCTGCAGAATCTAAGGGATGTTAAACGGAGACCCACTCCCCGAACCCCCCACCCCCCTCGGGGGCCTCTGGCTCCCGTCCCCGCCCCCCACATTTGCACGGTCCCAGCATCCTCACCTGCCCCGCTTGCCTCTGGTCTCTGGGTCCCTCCTCGCCCCCCCCCCCCCCCGCACCTGCGTTCTCAGAGCATCGCGCCCTGAAGCGCCCGCACACCCGCTTCCTCTGCTTCCTCACGTAGCCCTGCGCACCGCGTCCCTACCTGCCCCCTCCGCCCCCGCCCTGCGCCCCCTCATCCCCCCCCTCGCCGGAGCCCACGCACCTGTGTCCTTGCCCTGCACACGCGCATCCTCAGCCGGCCTCGTGTCCCCCACCCCCGTGCACCCGCGCCCCACAACCTCCCGAACTCCTGCCTCCCCCCGCCCCACGCACCCCTAATCCCCCCCGGACCCCCCCCCCCCCCGCTGCCCGCACCTGCGTGAGCAGCATGAACGCGTTGTCAGCCCGGAGGTTCTTCTTCAGGAACTCCACGCAGTGGGCCTCGAGCGCGGGCACCGCGTACTTCTTGGCGGTGTACAGCGTGGTCATGACGGTCTCGGGTCCGATCTGAACCTCATCCGAGTAGAGAAACCTAAGGGGACAGGACACTAGGACCAGCGGACGCAGCTGGCAGGCGCCGCTCCAGCCCCCGCCCCCCGGCCCAGCCGGAGCCTTCCAGAACCGGCACCTGTCGCTGTGCCCCGCAGATAGGACCTGGCAAAGACCCTTATCTGCCAGACCAGCCGGCGGCGACCCCACCCACCGGCCACCAGGACAC
This sequence comes from Canis lupus familiaris, assembly GCF_011100685.1. NCBI lineage: Eukaryota > Metazoa > Chordata > Mammalia > Carnivora > Canidae > Canis > Canis lupus. The sequence continues at coordinate 57,473,055 of NC_049241.1, read as the reverse complement.
GGGTCTATCCAGCAGGCCCGCTTCCTTCCCGGCGGGACGCCCCCAGGCCAGGACCCCAGTGCCCAAGGCCACCGGCCCCTCTGGAGGCCTCTGCCCTGGGATCCCCGGAGCTCTCCGCACCCCTGGGCCTGGACGTCACAGGACCAGAAACGCCAGCCTGAGTCAGGTCCTGGACACATGACCAGCGCCACCTCCGGACTTGAAGCAGGACAGTGGGGTAAATTTTTTAAAAACAAGGTGGTGGAGGAATCAGATCCCTCGTACGAAGCCAGCGGGAATGCAGAATGAAGGAGCCGCAGGAGCAAAGCCTGGAAGGGTGTGCCCATGTCCGGGGTCCCCCGTCCCCTGGAGAATGTGCCAGAAGCCAAACACAGCCCCACACGTCAGCAGCTATAATCCTGTAGGGTCAGGGAGACCCCAGACCCAAGGTGACCGGGGAGGCTGCTCAAAACCCCACAGCGCCCAGGCCCCAACCCCGAGGTCAGCAGTGCAGCAGGGACACCTGTGACCAGGACGGCCAGCACGGGCGCCAGGACGGAGCCCCTCACACACCAGCTGGGACAGCATCGACCCTGGGGGGGCAGCTCAGCAGTAGGGACCCGAACCCCGGGGAGCCAGAGGGAGGCTGTGGCCGGAGACCGGCAGCCCGCCGCAGTTCAGTGGAAGCCAGGGTTTCGGCAAATTGTAACCTGTCACCTGTCTGTGTTTTTTAATGAACATCTCTTTTATTTATTTTTAAAATGGCAATAAAATACACACAATATGGGGGCGTCTGGCTGGCTCAGTCAGAAGAGCATGCAGCGTGTCATCTCGGGGTCACGAGTGCAAGCCCCACATCGGGGACACAAATCACTTAAATAAAACCTTAAAAAAATGTACACAGCGTGAATTATACTACCGTAGCCCCCTGTAGGGGCACAGCTCAGGGCACGAAGCACACTCACCCCACCCTGCACCCACCCCCACCACCGTCTCCAGAACCTTCCATCTCCCCACACGGAGACCCCGTCCCCAGGAAGCACTGACTCCCCGGCTCCCACCACCACCTCCTGTCTCTGTGGACGGGCCTCCTCCTGGGGACCTCCTGGGAGTGGGGTCCTGCGGGAGGCGTCCTTCTGGGTCTGGGTCCCCTCCCTGAGCCCAGGTGTCCTTGAGGTCCGTCCGTGTTAACATTCTAACGTGTGGACGGACACGTGGTGCTTAGCCTTCATCTGTGCATGGACATTTGAATTGTGTCCCCCTGTGTGGATCATGCTACTGTGCACACAGGTGTGCAAGCCCCTGCTTTTAGGACTCTCCTAGAGCTGCAGGAGTGGGGACACCTGGGTGGCTCAGTGGTTAAGCATCTGCCTTGGCCTCAGGATGTGACCCCGGGGTCCTGGGATTGAGTCCCACCTCGGAGATTTCATGTATTTATTCCTGAGAGACACAGAGGCAGAGACACAGGCAGAGGGAGAAGCAGGTCCCTGCGAGGAGCCAGATGTGGGACTCGATCCCGGGACCCCGGGGTCACACCCTGGGCCGAAGGCAGATGCTCAACTGCTGAGCCCCCCAGGTGTCCCAATAAAATCTTAAAAAAAAAAAAAAAAAGATATCCAGGAGTGGAATTGCTGGGTCCCACGTGACCTACGTGCAAGCCTCCTGAGGGCCCTCGACTCTTCCGCAGAGGCGGCCCGTCTCACGTCCCCCCGGCCGCGTGCACAAGGGCCCCAACCCCCACCCCTCACTGATCCTTGTTCTCTTCCTTTAGTTTTTCATCACAGATGCCCTGGTGGGTACGAAGTGATAGCTCATCATGGTTTTGTCACCTGTTTTGTAAATAAAGTTTTATTGGCACATGGCCTCCCCCACCGTTTACAAATCCTCGTGGCTGCTTTCACGATGGCAGTGGCAGGGTGAGTGGTGGAGACGGAGTCACGTGCCCCAGGTGTAGGCAACCTGAGGAGCTACGGGACGACAAACTCATGAGACTGTTCCCCAAACTGCTGTCATCAGGGAGATGGGAGTGGCACACAGGACTGACCACACCAGACAGCGTCAAGGATTAAGGGGCATCCACAGATGGAACCAACCAGAATACAATGCTGCCCATCAGTAAGCCGTGACGGCGGGAGGGAGGAGGGCACAGGGCAGAGGGCGGCCGCCCCAGACGCACAGGCAGGCCTCCCGCGTGGGCACGGCGGATGGGGCCAGCTCCCCTCTCTCCTTTATTTTTTCCTTCCTTCCTTCCTTCCTCTCCCTCTGCGAGCCTACGTCATCTTTATAATCATGAGAGAAAAAAACTCTGCGTTTCAAAAGATGTTTTACCTGCGTGGGGCAGACTGTCAGTCCCCACGCCCTTTACACTCGGCATTTCTGGAAGCTGGAGCCCGCGCCCCGCGGAGTGGGGACAGCCCCTGGGGACAGCCAGGCCCCCGCCCGCTGCTCTTCCACTAACCCCGGGAGGGAATGCTGCTGAGGCTCAAGAAGGAAAACCTGGAGGTGGAGGTGACCTCACTTCTTCCAAAGCCCCTGCTGACGACAGGGTGAGAACGGGGACTCGCCTGCGCTCCCAACGCTCTTGGAGGGACCAGACACAGGAGGCCCCACGGGGTGTGAGTCCACGGGTGTGACCCGTCCAGGATGGGGAGGGGCGCCGGGGGGCCGGGGGCTGGGGGGTGACGGGAGGTGGCGGTAGCAGGCGCAGAGAGACGCCAACCCTGGGGACGCAGTGCAGACCAGCGCGGAGCACACCGCCAAAGGGCGAACCGTACGCGTGTGCAGCACACGTCGAGATACACACACGTGACGGTGGGGCGGGGCCTCCAGGGCACCCCCCCACCGCTGCACAGGCGGCTCTGGAGATCCCGCGGGGCCGGGGCTCGGGCCTGTCCCTGGGGGTCTCCTTACCTCCGGCTACTTTCTGACAGCGACAGGCTGCCCCGCCCCACCCCACGGTGAAAGATCTAGAAAGTCTTACTTGAGCAGCGCCAGGAAGGCGGCCGGCTCCACGTCGGGCAGCTCGATCTCCGTGGACGTGGTGGCCATTCCCCCGTTGAACATGGCGTCGAACACGGCACTGCCCACGGCCAGCACGAACCTGGCGTCAGAGAGGAGCCTGGTGACCCTCCGCGCGCCCGCCGGTTCCCGGCCCCGAGTCTGGGGCACCGGGCCCAGCACAGAGCACACACCGGCCGCGAGCACTGCTGGCAGATGCTTCCAGAAGGAAGGTGGCAAGGGGCGGGCGGACACGTGCAATCCCCACCCCACGCCCCCCCCCCCCCCCGTGCCCCCGCAGCGCCCATCCCGCCTTCGCCCAGGGGGCAGACCCGGTCAAGGGCACGGCCTGGGGGGGGTCAGGGAAGGCTTGGCAGGGCCCCGGGCGGGCGGGGGCCCAGGGAAGGGCAGGAGCCCAGGGCAGCGTTACGAGGTGGTGGCCGCGAGGTGACCACGTGGGCCCCACCGGCCATGTCCTCTCCACTCGAGGACGGGTGCCCCGTGGGTGAGGACAAGCCGTGAGGCACCCCGCTGGACCCCTGCCTGGGGCTGGGGGGTCGGGGGCCTCCTGACCCAGCCCAGGCTGGCGCTGCCCCCCCACCTCGGACGCCCACGAGGGCCGGACCCAGGTCCACGGGCCCCGCATCACACCCGCCCGGGGTCCCCACCCCGACACACGCAGGGCTCGGAGCAGCCTGCCCGAGGTTCCCGCGACCCCGGCTGGAGGCCTCCGCCCTGCCCCAGCCCCCACCATCTCCTCCCCCCGGGCGCATCTCCCAGCCCCGAGGGGGCCGCAGGGCGCGCAGGGCTTGACCGGGCCAAGGACCAGACCCGAGACCAGACCCGAGACGGCCCGATGGGAACCGAGGACACCGGGGCGAACGGCCTCCCCCAAAGTCACGTCCACCGGAAAGCCGCAGGAGGGCCTCACCTGGAAACAGTCTCTGTCCGTGTGACTGGTTCCCGTCCTACGGGGGCCGACCCCATGCCCGCGTCCTCGTAAGAGGGGCCTCGGGACACAGGCGCAGACACCAGGGGATGAGCCCACCGCCCGGGGACACGCAGATCCCAGGAGTGAGGCCAGCAAGGGCCCCCCCGGAGCCCGGGAGGCAGTGTCACCTGCGACCCGGGGCCTCCTTGCTCTCCACCCTGGCCTCCTCCTCCCTCCTACCCCCCCCACCCGGCACTCACTGGGGCGGCCCAGCCCCTCTGCCCTCCCACAGGCCATCCATCCCACCATCCATCCTAAATAGGTGCCTTCCTGTTCCTTTCTTTCCAGATTTATTTTTTTTTTTATTTTATTTTTTTTTCTTTCCAGATTTAAGCAAGCACCTTGATCGCCTGCAGGAGAGGCCGCTGCCCGCACCTGGGGGGGTGCACCCCCCGCCTGACGCTGTCCCAGGGCCCTGGACAGGCCACCGCACGGGCCGCAGGTCGGCCCCATACCACTACCCCCCCCGCCCCCCGGCCCTCTGCTCACCCCTGCCTCAGCCCCCAGGGTCACGGTCCCTCCTCCCAGATGCAGGTGCCCCGGGGAGACGCCAGCTCAGCCTGCCAACGGCGGCCCAGAAGACACCCAGAGACCATGACAAGGTGACACAGATGCAGAGACAGCAGGACCCTGGTGTGGCCGCGGCTCCTCTGATGGCCACACACCAGCCCCGCGTGACTCAGAGGTTTCACACCCAGGGCACGTCTGTGTTCGGAGCTGGTGTCCCCGTGGCCAAAAGAGGCAGCACCGGGTGTCCATCCATGGGAGCAGAGCGGTCCGTCCACACCCGGGATGTGACCCAGCCCCGGGGAGGAAGGGACCCCGAAACCTGCCCCACGTGGACGGACCCCGAGGACACCGGGCTCAGGGAGGGGACCCAGACCAGAAGGACGCCTCCCGCAGGACCCCACTCCCAGAAGGCCCCCAGAGGAGGCCCGTCCACAGAGACAGGAGGTGGCGGGAGCCAGGGGCGGGGGCTCCATGTGGGGAGATGGAAGGTTCTGCGCGGTGGGGTGAGTGCGCTCCGTGCCCCGGGCTGTGCGCTCAGAGACGGTTACGGCGGTGAATCTCATGTCACGAATATTTCACCCGGATTTAAAAACTTGAAATAAGAGCAGAGCAATGACGAGCCACCTGAACGAGGCGGGGAGAGGGAGCCCCGAGGGGCGGCGGCCGGGCCGGTCTGTGTGCCTGGGGGCCAGGGAAGCCCCGCGCCCTCGACCACAGCAACGCGCCGGGGAGGCCGAGGCCCGGTGCAGGACCGCAGGGCAGGACCGCGCTGTAGGACGCGGCGCCAAGGCCGAGCGCTCCCCGCGGCCACATCTGGGGCGCCCACATCCGGGGCGCCGCGCGGTAAGACAGATGGTGAGGCAGAGCCCGGAGGCCGTGAGGATGGACCAGCACGTCATTAGTGAGTGGGGACAAGGGAGAAGGGACGGCGCCTCCCTCTAGAATTCGGCGACCAGACGCAGAGGCAGTGACGACACGAAAGCCACCGTGACCGGGACTGTCCTCCCCCAGCTGAGCCCTGGGGAGGGTCACAGGCGAGCCCAACAGGCCCGAGGGCGGGACGAGGCGGTCGGAGGGCGCCAGCACCAGGGACGGTCACAGCCCGGCAGCCGCGTCCCCAGACGCCCGAGGCAGACGGAGGGGGGGCTCCCGGCCCAGGGGCCAGACAACGCGGGGCAGGCCCAACCCACGGGCAGAAGGAAGCCGCGAGCCAGGGCCCGGGGGCACGGGGAGCCCACGGACGTGAAGGGTTTGCAAGGCGGTCTTCCGTGGCGAAGACACACGGCTCGGACGCCCGGATGGCATCCTCGGGGCCGCGGGCGCCAACGCGCCACACGGAGAGGCGGGGACACACAGCAGCACAGGACGGCGGGCCCCGGGAACCTCTCCCCAAAGGGAAGCCCCCAGTTCAGAAGTCACAGCGACCTGGGCAGACTCGCCCCGGAGACGGGAGGGCGGAGCAGCCCGGCGGGGAGCCTGCCTGGGATCGTCCCCCCCACGGAGACGGAGCTAAATTAAAACATGAAGGAAAAGGAGCCGGGCTTGGCCGGCCCTTGAGCATGCGGGCTTCAGGGCGCGGGTGCTCCTCCGCGAGGGCAGCGCCGGCCCGCTCGTCCTGACGATGCCCTCCGTTCCACGGACGCAGCACACGATCCGGGACGCAGATGGACCCGTGTTAATCCACGGTCCGCGTTGCCCCAGGCTCCCCGTCCACCCCAGGCGGCCGGCGGGTGAGCTCCGAGGCCTGGAACGTGACACCCGGACTTCTGGCTGCGGGAGAGGCGCCTCCACCCACCCGCGTCGCTCAAGGGCCGAACGTACGGATACGCACACCGCGTGGATGCATCTCCAAAGCCATAAAGAAGCCAGACCGAAGATGACCGCACTCTGATTACGTGAAATTCCTAAAGTCAGCAGAACTGGAGAACGGACGGCGGGTCGGGCCGGCGGCGAGCACGCAGGAGGCGAGCTCTGGGGGCGCGGCCACACTCACACTGCCCTGGCCGCCTTCTGCGTGGACACGGTCAGGCCAACAGGCCACTCTGCAGAAAGGGCCTGGTGGCTCCCTGCACCCCGCCCCACGGACACTGAGCCAGCAGGGAGCACACCAGCACCCGGGCCACACCTGTCTGGGAAAGCACAGGGGCTCCTGCCCCCCGGGGAGGAGGGGGAGCCCAGGAGGCAGAAACGGGAGGGAGGAAGGGGAACCAGCTGCACGGGACCTGGTTTCCCAATGCTGAAATTCTAGGGCTGCGCCGTCCAACGTGGTTGCTCCTGGACACACAGGCCATTTAAATCCAAATTAAGGGATCCCTGAGTGGCGCAGCGGTTTGGCGCCTGCCTTTGGCCCAGGGCGCGATCCTGGAGTCCTGGGATCGAGTCCCGCATCGGGCTCCCAGCATGGAGCCTGCTTCTCCCTCTGCCTGGGTCTCTGCCTCTCTCTCTCTCTCTGTGACTATCATAAATAAATAAAATTTTAAAAAAATTAAAAAATAAATCCAACTTAAGATTAAATTAGGTTAGGGGAGTGGACGCCCAGGGGGCTCTGCGGTGGAGAGCCTGCCTTCAGCCCAGGGCGTGACCCCAGGTCCTGGGATCGGGTCCCGGGATCGAGTCCCGCGTCAGGCTCCCTGCATGGAGCCTGCTTCTCCCTGTGCCTGTGTCTCCGCCTCTCTCTGGGTCTCTCATGAATAAATAAATAATATCTTTCAAAATTAATTAATTTAAAAGTACAACTCCTCAGTTGTGACAGCTATATCTTAAGTCGCCACGTGCAGCTAGCACAGGATGGCGTAAACCTAGAACCTTCCTAGGATCATAGAAAAGTCTACCGGACGGCGCCAGACCACAGAACCCACTGAACGGCCGTGAACACGAACAAGGGTTCACACAGAAATCGTTCACATGAGACAGACGTAAACAGGTCGGAACCACTCAGCTTCCCCGCAAGAACCTGGAAATACGATGAACGTCATTCACAAAAAGGAAAAAAAAGAAGTGAGCAAAACTCAGCTATAAACGTGCAAAACCATCCTAGGAACACGAGAAAATGCCCTGAACAAACGGAGAGCGCTCCCACTCCCACCCCGCACCCCGCTCTCCCCAGCCTGGTACCCCGGGCCCATCGCCCCAGGAAATTCCTTCAGCACTTGACACGCTGACTCCCCAGGCCACGGGCCCCGCCTGCCTGGGGGCCGGACGACCGCCGGACACTGTTTCTGCAAATAAAGGTTTATTTGCACACGCGGCCGTGCTGGGTCCCTGCCGTGCGCACGGCCCCTGCGGCCCGCTGGGCACCACGAAGTAAGCGGCCGGAGGCTGTGTGCGCCGTCCGGGCGCAGGTGGGGCGGGGGCGACGATGCCCGTGGGCGACCGGGACCAGCCCGAAGTCGGGACAAAGCACAACTGGGGACGGGCCTCAGCGGTCCTGACAACACCAGAGCAGGCTCCGATCCTGCGGGAGCAATCAGTGAAACGAGACCCGGGTGGAGCGGCCCGCAAGTGAACCGGCCGTGGGCGGCTCCGGCCCAGGGACCCCTCACCCAGGAGTGCTGCCCCCGGGGGCGCTCAGGCCGTCCTCGGAGCCGCCCACACGTGCACGCCGCAGCCGGGTCAGGCCGAGAGCTCCTCCCGGGGCACCGGCCGCACGCGGGGCCTCCTCCCGGCCCTGCGCACCATGACGGGGGCTCAGAGCCAAAGGGGGGACCAAGTACAGGGGGGAGGCCAAGCACAGCCTCTGGGAGGGCCCAGCGCCCTGTCCCCCCACCAGCCTGCACCCAGCGCCCGAGCCACTGTGAGCCCGGCCACGCCCACCCAACCCTGGCCCTGGGCCCCCACGGGAGGGCCTGCCCTGCAGTTCGCTCTGCCTTCTGGGGTCAGCCTCAGCGGGGGTGCCCATGTCACCTCCCTCCACCCCGGGACGCCACCTGGGGTCCCACGTGACATCCGATCACCTCCTCAGGTGCCTCTAGCGTGAGTCACCTTTCCGGGCTTCTTGTGACCTTGACAGCCACCTGGCCAGGTGTCCTGCTGCAAGTCCCCGATGTGGGTTTGTCGGGTGCTCTTCGGTCTGGGTATTTCGGTTTCCTGGGACGGCTGAGCGGCCCGAGACAACAGCATTTCACCCCCTCCCAGTCCCGGAGCACAAGTCCCAGATGGACGTGGGCAGGGCCCCCCCGAGGGTCCTCCCTGCCCCTTCTAGCTCCGGGCCCGGGGCTCCTGGCGAGCGGCCACGGCACCCCAGTGTCTGCCCCATGCTCACCACGGGGCTTCTCCCCTGTGCCTCTTAGGAGGACACGTGTCACTGGGTTTAGAACCCACCGGATAACCCAGATGAGCTCGTCTCCAGACCCTTCCCTTAATCACCTCTGCAAGATCCTTTCTCCAAATCAGGTCATGCTCATGGTTTCAGGGATGCGGACAGGGACACACGTCTGTGGGGCCACCAGTGAATCCTGAACCCACTACCCTGGGGTTATGGGTTGGGGCAAGAACACACGGAGGCCAGGTGCCCTGAGGTCCCGTCCCACCAGGGGCCCCTGAAGCCACCTGACATGACACTCAGGTTGACCTCGAGCCCCGGCTAAGGGGTACGTCCGCCTTCCCCACCATCGCGTTACCGTCCGCCGCTTCCCGCTCACTTCTCTACCAGCAAGTCCCCAGATCCAGCCCTGAGGAGCGGGGGGGAGGGGGGGTCCGGGCGGAGAGCACCCCTGCACCAGCGGGGCTCCGAGCCCCTGTCCCCCCGCCGGATGCAGCCACTGCTGCTCCCACCACGGCCTCCGGGCCGCTAACGTCAGCCCTGGAGCGGGTGCCCCCCTGTATTCAAGCTCACCCCGGCCCAGCTGATAACCACTGGCTGGGTCACCAAGTCCGAGGTCCTGGGGTGGAGGCATCTGAGTGGTCAGCCCTGGCTCACAGGCAGGGAAACTGAGGCACGGGAAGCCCAGGGTCACTGCCTCATCCCCGCAGGTAACATTTCACCACTGGGTACAAAATAACAACCCAAAGGCTGAAAACAAAAAGAACTAGAACCTTCTGTCAGTCGAGGCTGGAGTGCGGCATCATGCCGGGGCAACGGGACAGGAGCGGGCCGTCCACCGGACCTGGACCCGCTGACGTCACGCACACGTGGGCAGCGAGGGCCCGGGGGACAATCGGCGCTGCAGGGACCCGCAAGGCACTCCCGGGGAGCCAGGCTTGGGCACGGAGCCGCAGGGGCCTGAGAAGCACGGGTCCGCGGGTGGGCCAGTCTGCAGGCGAATGTCAGGTGGAGCCCCCACCCCGCGCCCAAGGGGGCCTCATCCCAGACCCCACCTGCGGGGAGGCTCGTCTGGATCATTCCTAAGCCCCACCCCTGTCCCACCGCTGGGTCCCGCCTGCCACAGACCTGGACACAGGGCCGAGGCCTGCTCGTGGCCAGGGGTCTCCGCCCTCCAGGTGTCCTTGCCACTGCCGGCCACCCCAGGATGCTGGAGCCTGGGTCGGGGGCCACTGCCGCCGCCCCCCTCAGGGGAGCCTGAACCCCCCCTGCTGCTGCTCCTACCGCCCCCCAGGCGCCTGCGGGCTCCACCTGCGGCCGCTCTCCCCTTCAGGGCGGATGCTGTCCCTCTGGCGCTCGTGCCCCTGGCTCCTGCGGGCCCAGCTCCTCCGGTCTCCAGCCCCTGCCCCCCACCCTGCTCTGGGTATGGATCCCCATCATCCCCTGCTGGGGCCTGTATCCCCCTCCTGCTCCCAGAAAATCTCACCAAATATGCCTGCTGACCTCATGGGCAGAGTGCTCGCTCCCAGCCACTCCACACCCGCCCCCCCTTTCCCTGGGGTCCCCACATCCACCTCCCTCATCCTACTTCACCAATAGGCACACAGTCGAGTACATGTCCTGAGGTTACAGGCGCGGGGGGTGGGGGGGGGTGGGGAGGCTCGCTCCCCTGAAGAAGGAACCCTGAGGTCCCCTCTCCAGCTCCCTGTGGGGTTTCCGGCTGCGCCCACCGCCCACCGTTTCCGGCTCCATCCCCCAGGGGCTCGGGTCACAGGCACCGGAGCTCATGCAGCCTCCCCGGACGCATCTCATGTTTCCATGTGTCCCCTCAAGACTGGTGGAGAAGGGGAACAGCCTTTAAGGCCAGACTGGGGCTGAGCAGTATTTAGGAGCCGGGCGGGCATGAGGGAGGAAGTGGGGGGTGAGGCGGCACACGGACCAGCCCCCCTACTGCAGGCCTGGGTGCGCGTGAGGCCCGTGTGGGCATCGCGGGAGGGCGAGGAGGGCGAGCGTGCACGGACACACACACAGGGGAGGAGGGGCCGCGGGAGGTCCTGGGGACCCAGCCACAGGCCTGGAACCTTCTGCGGACAGGAATCTAGATCCAGTTACACATAAATAACCAAGAAAAAGCCAGAAAGAAAAACCTCAAACGGCGCAGGTGAAATAAAGGCCACATGTCGGGAGGGCAGGGAGGCTGTGGACCTCCAGGCCAGGGGCAGCCCCAGGCCCTCCCCGTGCAGCCCCGGCAGCCGGCCCCACCCCCAGCTCCCTGGAGGGCAGCGGGGAGGACAGTGGGGGACACCGAGTGACCAGGTCTGACAGCAGCCCCCCCCCCCCCGCGGCCTGGGGACGGGGCCTGGGCCAGCCGGAGAGGCCCCGGGGCTGGGGGTCAGGGCTCGGGCACTGAGCGTCACCCCGCGGAGGAGAGGATGGGCCCCCGGTGCGGGTCACGGGGCAGCGGGTGGGTGGCGGTGCCGGAGAGCATGGGCTGGGCGGCGGGCGGGGCGTCGCCAGTCGGGGGCCTGCGGGGGGCCCGGGGGTCAGCGGGCGGGGGCGGGGGCCTGCGGGGCGGGGCGGGGCGGGGCCGGGCGGCGGGGGCCCACCTGTGCGCCGGGATGCGCTGCGCGCCGAGCCCCTTGCCCACCAGGAAGTGCACGTCGCAGAGCACCTCGTTGTTGAAGAGGAAGGCGAAGCGCTCCTTCAGCGTGGGCTTGGTGGCCTGCCAGTTGTAGACGGGCTCGCGCAGCAGCGCCGCCGCCCCCGGCTCCTCGGCCGCCCGCTCCCCGCCCGCCGCGGCCTGCGCGCCCGGCCCCGACCCCGGCCCCGGCCCCGGCCCCGGCCCCGGCCCCGGCACAGGCGCGGGGGGCGGCCCGGGGGCGGCGGGGGCCGGGGCGGCGGCGGCGGCCGCGTTGCCGGGGGCCGCGGCGGCGTTGGCGCTGGGCCCCGGGCCGCCCCCCGCGCCCGGGCCGACCCCCGGCGGGCACGACGCGCGCCCGCCGCTCCCACCCGCCGCCATCTTGTCGGTGCGGCGGCCGCGGGGCGGGGCGATGGGCGGGGCCGGGGCGGGGCCAGGGGAGCGGACGGGGCGGGGCCAACTACGCGGGGGCGGGGCTAGGTGCGCGGGGGCGGGGCCAGGGGCGCGGGGGCCGGGGAGGAGCGGAGCAAGCGAGCCCTGGGGCCGGTGCCGCTGGGCGGAGCGGCCGGTGGCAGCCCGCGGGCCCGCGCAGGGCCGGAGTGCCGGGTGCCCCAGCAGGGGCCTCGGGAGGCGGGGGAGCAGAAACCCGGGGCGGGGGGAGGGCGGCAGCCAGGCGGAGGGGTTCCTGGAGGAGGGGCTGCGACCCGACCCGGAGTCAGGAAGAGCGTCTTGGGGTCTGGAGCCACAGGCCGGCGACCCCTGTGTAGACAGGTCATCCCCGCAGGTGGGCTGAGGCTCTCCGGGTCCCTTACCTGCACACAGGACTCCAGGACATGCTCCCACAACATCTGCGACGACTTAGCACCTGATAAGTGTCTGGGAGACACACACACACACACACACACACACCCGCGGGCTCAGGCCTGCTCACTCCCACGGAGAAGGGATTTTTGTTGGGGGCAGGGGTGCACGGCCCAATGACACCCAGGGCAGCCCCAGGCGAGGCATCCCACCTCGGTGTCCAGTCTCGATCCAAACCCCCTGATCAGCTCTTCACCCCCAAAGCAGACCTGGAATGGGCCCCCCTGTTGTGGATCCCACCTGCAGCCAGCGTCACTGGGCGCCGTCCAAGGGCTCATCCAGGGCCCGGCACTTGACTTCAGGCTCTGCTGTCACAATCTTGACATGGGTAATAATTTTGGAACAAAGGGCTCCACGGTTTAATTTTGCACTGTCCCTCACTTCTCATGACAACCCCAAGTCTCTCTCTCTCTCTGTGTCTCTCATTTTTTTTTAAGGATTCTTTAAAATTTACTTATTTATGAGAGATACAGAGAGAGAGAGGGGGGCAGAGACAGGCAGAGGGAGAAGCAGGCTCAATGCAGGCAGCCATACTCAGGACCCGATCCCAGGTCTCCAGGATCACACCCTGGGCTGCAGGAGGCGCTAAACCACTGCACCCCCGAGGCTGCCCTCTCTATGTCTCTCATTAATAAATAAATAAATAAATCTTTTAAAAGTAATGTACGAAAAATAAAGGAGGAAATCTTGGAAATACCAGAAAAATGCAAAAAAGAATATGACAATCACCTGTGGTCTAACTCTCCGAAAATAACTAGTGTTAATGCTTTAGTGTATTTCTTTATTGGCCTTTTGTTCCTCATTTGTTTTTTACAAACAGTAGATTTTTTTTTAATATTTTATTTATTTATTCATGAGAGACACAGAGAGAGGCAGAGACACAGGCAGAAGGAGAAGAAGGCTCTTTGCAGGGAGCCCAATGCAGGGCTCGATCCCGGGACCCCAGGGTTACTCCCTGGGCTGAAGGCAGGTGCTAAACCAGTGAGGCACCCGGGGACTCCCATAGAATCTTTTTATATAGTTGGGATCACCCTGAATCTATCTCATGGGATAAGAAAATCCCAGACTTTTTATGTGGGGATGCTAAAAACTGGTTCATCGGAATGAATCAGGCCTGGATACAGTATAAACTTTGTTCTTGCCTTTTATTTTATTTTATTTTGTTCTTGCCTTTTAAAGATAATTTTGGATTCATGGCATTCAGACTCAGGTAGTTTTAATTAGTTATAATCATTATTGATGAAGGATACCTCTGTGCGGGCTCCCGTGTGGCCTTCACCATCCCCCAGGACGTGGAGAAGCACCCCTGCCTCCTCACAATGACGGTCCACGCCCGCAGTGCACCCTCCTGGCCTCAAGATGCAAAACCAACTATTCTCCAGAGAGCCCACGTTCCCTGGGGCAGAGAGGAGCATCCGTGACTGTGGATACTGGGTACTGGGGACACCTCTTCAGTTCCTGTGCACTGATATTTGGTGCAAAACCGCTTAACGGCTACTTAAGTGATCAGTTGGACATGACCGATTCTGAAGAGTGTGAGTTCATATTGCTATTTCCGATTTGTCTCTAACAATACTCTACAACAGGTGTCCCAGGACTCCCGGGGGGCTCAGCGGTTGAGCGTCTGGCTTCGGCTCAGGGCGTGACCCCAGGGTCATGGGATCGAGTCACACGTCGGGCTCCCCACAGGAAACCGGCTTCTGCCCCTGCCTGTGTTTCTCATGGATAAATAAATAAAATCTTTAAAATAAAAAAGGATGTCCTCAGCAAATATGGCCTGCCTGTGTGCTACACCCAGCCCCCCACTTGTTGTTGTAAATAAGGTTTTATTGGCACACAGCTAGGCCCATTCGTTTGCATGTCGTCCATGCCCGCTTCCCAGCTTCCGGGGCAGATTTGAGTAATTGCTGTGGAGGCCAAAGGGCCGGAAACACGTGCAGACCCTCCTCCAAAGACACCTGGCTGGGGATCCCGGGGTGGCTCAGTGGTTTAGCGCCTGCCTTCGGCCCAGGGCATGGTCTTAGAGTCCCGGGATCCAGGCCTGCATCAGACTCCCTGCATGGAGCCCGCTTCTCCCTCTGCCTGGGTCTCTGCCTCTCTCTGGGTGTATCTCTCTGCATCTGCGTCTCTCATGAATAAATGAATAAAATCTTTTTTTAAATTATTTTTTTAAAAGATTATTTATTTATTCATGACAGACACACAGAGAGAGAGAGACGCCCCCCCCCCCCCCCCGACTGGCTCGGCGCGCACACCGCGGTGCTCCCAGTACCGCCTGCCCCTCGCGGGCTCCCGGGCGATCCCGTTCCTGCCCTTTGCGGTCGCCTCATCCTGGCCTCTGCTTCTCTTGCGGCGTCTCCTCCAACTCTGACCCTCCTGCCGCTTTTATAAGGACCCTTGTCAGGTGACTGGGCCCTCTGGGGAATCCAGGGTCACCCTCATTCAGGGTCCTTGACCTAATCCATCTGCAAGGTCCCTTCTGCCGTGTGAAGTGACAGACGCACAGGTTCTAGGGATGGTGTTCGCTGCAAAATTACTTAAACTTGGCTGTATGTTTGGAAATCTCCTAAATCAAATGCTGACGAGGGAAAAAAATCAAATCGTTTTCCATGTTTTGGGGCTTGGGCTCGCGCTCCAGCAGCGGCTGCCGCAGGGCCCAGGGCGTTTGGAGCCGCGCAGGGCGCAGGGTGCACGGCTGGGGCCCACCCCAGGCCCCAAAGGCAAGGACAAGGAGGCTGTCCCCGAGCCTCCGCCGGAGTCGGGTTGACCTGAGTCTGCGGGAACCACAGGCCCCACGATGGTGCGTGGGGGCCTCGTGGGCTCCAAGGACTGCCTGCGCGCTGCACCTGCTGCACGTGTTGCTCCGGCTGCTGCTGACTGGATTGGCGGCCGGGCCTTTGTTTTCCGGGCTGATTTCCAGCCTCTGGGTGCTTGGCCTGGTCACTGCAGTGCAGTGCATTTTTTTTTTTTAAACACGATTATTCTCTTACTCTTGTTTATTGTTCTGTGTTCTGTGTGTCCTTGCTCAGCCCTGAACCAGGAACTACAGGGTCAGCTTCTGGAAGTTGTCTGGAACAATACAGTAAGTGCTCAAAATGACATGCAGAGAAATATAAACTGCTGTGGGTTTTGATGTTTTTAACCCAAAGGACACCTGTCTGGCCAGTTTTGTCAAAAGCGGCCACCGGCGCTCACCACGGCCTCCAGTAATAGGAATGACGGCGCCAGAGAGGGTCGCAGATTTGCCGGCGGCGCTGGCCTCCTCCCCAGCGTTAGCGATCCTGGGGCTTTGGCTGTTCTGCGGACACAGGAACCAGAAAGCTCCTCCTGCTAATCCTTGGGCATCCCTTTGATGAGAAAACAAGAGACATTTTTCATGTTCTGATCTTGTTCATCTTCTCAACACTCAGCTAACCTAACCTGTGTAAGGAAGCAGTAGCTGAAAAGTCACACAAGGGACTTATATGTGTGTGGAATCACATATTTGCACTCTCATGGTTCTCCAGATATTTTCTTTTTTTTCTTTAAAGATTTATTTATTTATTTATGATAGACAGAGAGACAGAGAAAGAGAGGCAGAGACACAGGCCGAGGGAGAAGCAGCCTCCATGCAGGGAGCCCGTAGTGGGACTTGACTCCGGGACCCTAGGATCACGGCCTGGGCTGAAGGCAGATGCTCAACTGCTGAGCCACCCAGGCATCCTGAGGAGAAAACTTGTTAAATGATCTATTTGCATTCTTTCATGTTTTTCTGAAAATGCATTTCATTTCCCAATAAAAATCTTTTCACAAATGATGTTTCAAAAGACATGGGCAGCCTGGGTGGCTCGGTGATTTGGTGCTGCCTTTGGCCCGGGGAGTAGTCCTGGGGTCCCGGGATTGAGTCCCATGTCGGGCTCCCTGCATGGAGCCTGCTTCTCCCTCTGCCTGTGTCTCTGCCTCTCTCTTTCTCTCTCTGTGTCTCTCATGAATAAATAAAATCTTTAAATACAAAAAAAAAAAAAAAAAAAAAAAAACAAAAGACATCAGTCAGGCGTTCGACTCTTGGTCCCGGGGTCATGAGCTGAGCCCCACATTGGGCATAAAAAAAAAAAAAAAAACAGACAAGTCGGTTAGATTATAACAAATTTTGGCTATAAAGCCACAATCACACTTTATTTTACATTCTTTGGAATAATAGTTCACCCACTGGCTTTTTTTTTTTTTTTTTTTTTAAGATTCCATTTGTAGCAATTTCTATGCTCAAGGTGGGGCTCAAACTCACCACCCTGAGATCAAGAGTCACACGCTCCACTGTCTGAGCCAGCCCGGCGCCCCTGGTAGAGTTTTTATTAGAGCAAGTAGAGGGAATTCCAAATGCATTAGCCATTCCAGCTTTGGTGCCAAAATGCAAATCTTTGCAGGGATTAAAGTAGGTGACCCAAGGGGCCCTGGGCGGGCTCAGTCGGTGGAGCGGGCAACTCCTGATCTGGAGGTCATGACTTTGAGCCCCGTGCTGAGGGTAGAGAGGACTTAAAAATAAAATCTTTAAAACAATAATATAAAAAGATAAAATAGATAATGCTTGATCCACAAAGTCGCATGTTTGTAACTGCCTTATTGCAGTTTAAAAATATATATACCTGGGATCCCTGGGTGGCGCAGCGGTTTGGAGCCTGCCTTTGGCCCAGGGCGCGATCCTGGAGACCCGGGATCGAATCCCACGTCGGGCTCCCAGTGCATGGAGCCTGCTTCTCCCTCTGCCTGTGTCTCTGCCTCTCTCTCTCTCTCTCTCTCTCTCTGTGTGACTATCATAAGTAAAAAATTAAAAAAATATATATATTATATATAAATATATACATATACCTGTATTTCTGAGATGTATTTCTGTTAGCAATACAAAAAGAAATATTCTGAAATGCAAGAAATAAATGTTCACTTTTTTTTAAAAGATTTTATTTATTTATTCATTCATGATAGACATAGAGAGAGAGAGAGAGAGAGGGAGGCAGAGACACAGGCAGAGGGAGAAGCAGGCTCCATGCTGGGAGCCTGATGCGGGACTCAATCCTGGGACTCCAGGATGACGCCCCGAGCCAAAGGCAGGCGCTAAACCACTGAGCCACCCAGGGATCCCAAATGTTCACTTTAATACGTCATATTGTCTATTGTACTATAAACTGGAAGCATTTTTATTTATTTATTTATTTATTTATTTGGAAGCATTTTTTTTTAAATACTAATCTTTTTTTAACCACTAAATTTAAAACGAATTTTAGGGGCCACTGGGCAGCTCAGCAGTTGAGCGTCTGCCCGGGGTCAGGTTGTGACCCCGGGGTCCAGGGATCGAGTCCCGCATCGGGCTCCCCGCCGGGAGCCTGCTGCTCCCTCTGCCTGGGTCTCTGCCTCTCTCTGTGTGTCTCATGAATAAATACATAAAATTCAAAAAAGAAAAAAAGTTCAGCAGACAATAAAATGCAACATTTTCCATGGGTCTGGTGTCCTTTAGAAGACGCAGAGATTAGCTGTGAAAGCAGAAAGTTGAGGACACCCGGCCCAGGGGTGACAGGGGGCGACCACAGCCTGTTGTGTCCTCCTTGGGCTCTTTCTGCAGGTTGCCCCCCCCCCCCCCCCCCCCCCCCCCGCTCCCCCCCAGCGCCTGTGGGGTCCCTCGCAGCCAGTCCCCGGGAAGGCGCTGGATCATCCGGCCCGGGGTGGGGGGCCTTGAACCGCTCCCTAGAGGGCGCTGCGCACACAGCCCAAGCCCGGATCTCGGCTTGGTTCCGGAGACTCCCCTGCCGGCAGAGGGCAGCTTGGGGTGTCATCGCACCCCCCCACCCCCGCCCCGACTCTGGGAGCTGGGATATCATTCACACCAAAGATGCCTGACATGGGGTGGGGGTGGGGAACAAAGGTCAGCAAAAAATGTAGGGGGAGCCGCTGAGGGGGATCGAGGCACGCTACCCCCAACATATGCCACTTTGGTGTGAGAATCCCTTTGAGCCGAGAGCGTCTGAGGTCCTGAAATCCCTCATCTGCCCCAAAGACCTCAGTGGTCATAGATCCCTTCCGGGGACCAATGTCTCCTCTCGGAGAAGAGCTGGCCCCGCTGCCAAATAGACTTTGTCACCAACTGTCATATGGCCCGTCCGTTCTCCTGAGGGCCCACTGATGGCTCCTGAGTCACCTGCTCTCCCGTCCGTGGCCTACCCCCCACGGCGCTGATCGGGCTCCCAGATCGCGGTTCCCTCTGCCCATTCGCTTCTCTCTGAGGCCCGAGTGCATAAAATCAAAAATAAATAAAAGTGTACAGGCTCCTAGGAAAATGTCTTTCATTAGTTTAATCGACAGGTCCCTGGCATAGAACCTAAGAGGGTAGAGGAAAAGCTTTCCGGCCCCCACGCCCCAGAAGCCTGTCAGTGACATCCAAGGGGGGGAACATCCCCAGAGGCCCCCGGCGGACCCGGATTCGGTCTCCGGCCGAGGTCTTCTCCCAGTCAGGCCGAGCGCGGGGAGACGGGGTCCCCGGGTCACCGACTGGGTGAGTGACCGGCTTTGGGGGATGGAGGGGGGCCCGCGTGATGGACATTCCCACTCCCAGGCATGCAGCCCGCGTGGCCACTGGCTCCCCTGGCCCGGGTAGGACAGCGGAGGGGCGCCCCCAGCCTTACGTGCCTCTGGGGCCCCCACCCGCCTTGCTCCCCGCCCTTCCCTTGGGCTCCGCGCCCCCCCACAGGGCTTCTGGCCTCGGCCCAGCTGGCATTGGAGGCTGGGGGCGTCCCGGGCGCGGGGCGGGGGGCCGAGCAGCACCCCTGGGCCCCCAGTCCCTGCCACGGGCGCCCAGGGTCACAACCCGGACGTGGCCCGTGCCCGGGTGGGGCGGCTGCCCCGCGGGGTGTCCCCCCCCACCGCGGCCGGAGCTCCGGACCCAGGACTGTCGGCAGGGGGAGAGCTCACCTCCCGGCGACTGGCCCCAGAAGCAGAAGCCCCTGCAGTTTGGGGATGCGTGGACGGGTCTGTTCCCACCTCGAGGTGCTCCCGAGACCCCCCCCCAAACGCTTGACGGGCTTCCAGGCGACGGCCGGGCCCCGGGAATGTTGAGCAGGGACAAGGACAGCACAAGGCAGGAATATTCTGGAATGTTCCGGGAGCACCGTGTGCCCTTCTCCGGAAGCAGTGAGCGGCTCTCAGGAACCACAGCGACTGGGATCCCCCACCCCCGGCCCCTCCTCAGGCTGATCTCCCTCCCAGGACCCGGCAAAGTCCAAAGTCGCCTGCGCCAGGGGACTGCTGATCGCGGACACCCGGGGTCCAGTCTGTGTCCTTCCCCGCGGGTCATGGAGGCGGCTGAGGCCTGAGAGCCGTAAGATCTCTCTTCCGGAGGCGGCATCTGCGAGGGGTCACCGCGGCCGGGTTCCAGGGACAAGCAGAAGGCCACCTCGGGGGACCCGCAGGCGTGTCCCGGGCCCCTAAGAGGTGCATGTCCCCGCGCTGTCTGCCCCGAGGCCCAGAGGAGCAGCTGTGGGCGGCACAGCAGGAAGCCCGGGACCCGGTTGTCAATCCCCGGTCAAGGGGACCCAAGGGGGCGCAAAGGAGACCGCAGGGTGGGCCCCCGTGTCCCTCCCTGTGCTGGGGGCCCATGGCCTGGGTCACCCCCCCAGCCCCAGACCAGGGAGCCCGGGGTGCGGAGCATCAGGACCGAGACTCGACAGAGGGACACACTGCAATCCCGTCCCCCGTCCCAGTGGGCAGGGTGGCCGCCTGCCCGGGACAGCGGAGAGAGCCGAGGCCCGCCGCCCAGAAGCAGAGCCAGAGACAAATCTAAGTGTGTCCTGTTGTTGTTGTTTGGGTTTTACTTTACCTTTTAAAAATTATTATGATAGGGATCCCTGGGTGGCGCAGCGGTTTGGCGCCTCCCTTTGGCCCAGGGCGCGATCCTGGAGACCCGGGATCGAATCCCATGTCGGGCTCCCGGTGCATGGAGCCTGCTTCTCCCTCTGCCTGTGTCTCTGCCTCTCTCTCTCTCTCTGTGTGTGACTATCATAAATAAATAAAAATTAAAAAAAAAAAAAAAAAAAAAACCCAAACATAGGGATCCCTGGGTGGCGCAGCGGTTTGGCGCCTCCCTTTGGCCCAGGGCGCGATCCTGGAGTCCCGGGATCGAATCCCACGTCGGCTCCCGGTGCATGGAGCCTGCTTCTCCCTCTGCCTGTGTCTCTGCCTCTCTCTATTTCTCTCTCTGTGACTATCATAAATAAAATAAAAAAATTAAAAAAAAAGAACTGCTTTAAAAAATTATTATGATAAAATACATAAAACATGAAATTGGCCACGTTAATGTCTTTGAAGCTGACAGCTTGGGGCACGAAGCACTCACCCCGCTGTGCACCCAGTGCCCCCACCGTCTGCAGAACCTTCCATCCCCCCACATGGAGACCCCGTCCCCAGGAAGCACGGACCCCCGCCCCCTCCCTGTCCCCCAGAGAGCCATCGATGACCCCTGCCCCCTCCACCAGCCCCCTGTCCCCTCCGCTCCTGGACGTGTCACACGTGGACCCACACCCGCGGGGCCTCCTGTGTCTGGTCCCCTCCCTGAGCGTCGGGGACTCGGGGTCCTGGGAGGGAGCCCCACTCTCAGCAAGCCGCCTGCTGCCCCCTCGGCCTCGGCCTGCTGTGCTCTCTCCATCTGTCAAACAAATACATAAAATCTTTTAAAACAAAACAAAACAAGCCGGTCGTTCTAAGCCAGTGAGTCTGGGGATCACCCGACCCGCAGCCACGATCCGGAGCGTTTCCCGCCTGGGTTTGGGGGGCGGCTCCGGGCAGCGGCATGGACTGGGGCGTCGTGCCCTCCTCGCCGCCTCTGTGGGACCCAGTGTGGCCGTGTGCCCCCCCCGCCCCCGCAGACAGGCTCCAGGAAACATGTAGGTCACTCGTGAGCTTTCAGCGCATGTACCTTACGTGTTTTCATTCCGGGAAACAGTTCGGGTCGGAGGGTGGCTCTTCGCTGCTCCCAGGGAGATACGCAGAGGGGAGGGGGGCGGGAGCCAGCCCTCGGAGCCTGCAGCCCCCCTTCCCACTGACATCGCCCCCCCAGTGCCCGCGGGGCCCCACCTGCCCACGCACAGGGCTCCGAGCTCTCCTTTCCCACCGGCCCCCGGCCTCCAGCCCTCACCCCAGGCGGGGGTCCCGGGTGGGGGCCGCGCCAGCAAAGGAAAGCAGTGTGGAGGACGGGGAGCCCGCCCCATGACCGACACCCCACGGCCACCTGTGGGCAGGGACAGGGAGGGACGAGCTGGAGCGTCCCTCGCGGAGTCAGCGGCCCGGCTCCACTCCCCCCACCCCTCCCCCCATGAGCCTTGGTCCGGTGCCCAGTGTGCACCCAGGCTCAGGATGGAGGGACCCGGGGACCGACCGCAGACCACGCAGCGGCCCGAGCCTGCGTTTCCACGGGAGACCCACCAGCCCCCCAGGCTCGATGCATTTACATCAAATAGAAATACATGAAGCATTTGGTCCGCGTTTGCATTGGCCGCATTTCAGCTCGAAGCCACATGTGGCAGTGCCTGTGTGTCCCTCGTTCCAGAAGGTTCTGTCAGAGGGCAGCAGGTCTCCGGTCCAGCCTGATGCACTTCTCTTGCCAAGCAGAAGAGAGGGAAGGGGCACGGAGGCGGGGCGGGCGGGTGGAGCGTCCCCTCCGGGCTGGGCTGCAGCGACGACGTCACAGTGTAACGGAGCTTGGCTCCTGTCGGCAGCGGTCACTGGCAGCGGTCACCACGTGCCTGGCGCCAGGCTCAAGGGAAGGGACGCTGAGACCGCAGCCGGGGCAGGGCTGAGTCCCCGAGCCCATGAGCTTGGGTCGGGAGTGACCGGAGTGACCGGGGCTCGGACCTGCCACTTTACGTGGCCCCCGGGCCTTCAGGTGCCACCTGGAAGGCGCTGACCGACCCATTGCCGCTCCTGCCGCGGGCCTGCGAGGGCTCCGGGGACTTGCTGCATCCCCAGGGGCCTGGGTGCAGGCGTTCCGAGGCCCCCCCCACCGCCCGAGCCGAGGGCGCAGTGCTGGGCAAGCACCCGGCCCCCAGTCCTCGTCGGCGTCCCCGCCTTCTGCTGCCTCGCAGGGGTCACAAAAGGGAAATTGAGTCAGGGGACAGCTGGAGCTATTACTGTCACATTCCACGTGCGGAAACTGAGTCTCTGTGGGGGAAATGCTGGACGGGACAGGAACCCTGAAGCATCTTCCCGAGGTGTGGGGCTCAATCCCATGACCTCCAGACTGTGACCTGAGCTGAATGAAATCAAGAGTCGGATGCTCTACCACTTGAGCCCCCCGGGCGCCCCAACCTACTTTATTTATTTATTTTTTTAATTTCTAGGGGACGCCCGGGTGGCTCAGTGGTTCAGCGCCTGCCTTCGGCTCAGGGTGTGACCCCGGGGTCCCGGGATTGAGTCCTGAATCGGGCTCCCTACAGGGAGCCTGCTCCTCCCTCTGCCTGGGTCTCTGCCTCTCTGTGTCTCATGAATAAATAAATAAATAATATCTTTTAAAAAATAAAAAATGTATTTCTAAAAAAGTTTTAGCTTTACAGAAAGAAACCATGAAGACAACCCGGTTTCCAGACGCCCGCCCGTTTCCCCGTCAGTAGCACCCAACAGCCCCAGCACGGTCAGTGCCTTGTCCAGGGCCGCGCCGGGCACAAGCCCACATCACAGACGTGATTCCAGGGCGCCTGGGGCGCAGGTCCCACCCGTGTAGCTGCACCGGCCGGGAGGCTGGGGACCCCACACCCGCATCCCCCTGGGCCCAGGTGGAGACGGGGCCAGGCCGCCCGCCAGTCACCGCCTGGGAGCGGCTCCCAGTGCCTCCGCCCGGGATTTCCTGCGGCTCCTCGGCTCCTCGGGAGACGTGGAAGGGGCGGGGTCGCCCAGAAGAGACCGCAGCGGCGACAACAAGCTGTGCCCCAGGGCGGAGGAGGCAGGGAGAGGTCAGCGCGAGGCCTGGCATGGCCGGCAGGGCTCGGCGCCACCTGGGAGGGCGGGAGCTTGGCATGGGGCGCCCACATGTGCGCCAGGCTGGGCAAGGGACAGGGGAGTGGCCCGAGGCATTGAGGGGGGGCCTTGGCAGCACGGTCCTGGAGGGCCTGGTGGGGCCCCGCCCGGGGCACGTGGCTGCCAGGTCTCGGGGCTCTTGGAGGAGGGCTCTAGGAGGGCGCTTAACAAGGGCGGGGCGGGGGGGCTCAGGAGAGCGGGGGCGGGGGGTGGCCCGCGGCCCCCGGTGCCCAGGACAGCCCAGCGCCCCTGCCTGTGCAGGTAGCCCTTCGCGGCCCCCCGGCGCCTCGCTCTCCCCAGTCCTGGGGCCAGGCTGACGCGGGTGCTCCCGGCTGACCTCCTGACACGGCCAGGCCTTCGTCGGCTCTGCGGCCTCCCGGCCACCGCCCTGTCACCGGGCCTGTCACCCCTCGCTAGGCTGGCTGCAAGGTGACACGGTGACAAGGCGGTCCTTCCAAAAATGAAATGACATCTGACCAGGTCGACGCCCGATCGCATCCCCGCGGGTGTCCACTACACGCACAGCAGCACAACTCCCGTGGCCAACAAAGTGGGAACAACCTGAGTGTCCGCGGACGGATGGACAGACACGCCGTGTCCCCCATGCACGCACACGGCCCCCGGCCGCCGGCAGGAGCGAGGCACCGGCACATGCTGCTCCCGGGGACAGACCCGGAGCCCACGACGCTCGGGGCGGGAGCTGAGCCTGCACTGGAGCGCCCGGGGCCGCCCACCTGACCCAGAGCCGGGGCCACCTGCCAGGCCACCTGCCAGCTGTAGCGCTCTGCGGACTCTGGGATCCCTGCTGGTCAGAAGAGGAAGCTGAAGCCCCGCAGCCCAGGCTGACCCCCTCCCCCTTCCCGTGGCTCCCGCCTCCAGGAAGCCGACCCGGATCTGCTCCCTCCCCACGAGGCAGGTCACGTGGGAGGCTCCTGTGACCAGGTTGCAGGCTTCAGTGGCACAAGCTGCCCTCTTCCGCCTCCAAGATTTGGGGCAGCCCGGAGGCCTCGGGCCGGGGAGGGGACGGGAGGGGACCTCGGCTTCCAAGGCCAGCTCAGCCTCCTGGCTCCCGCTTTGGTTCCGGGGAACGCTTGCCGCCGGCGTCCGGCGGGCCTGCCCAGCGCCCCTGGCCCAGCCCGCAGCCTTGGGTGCGAGTCCACCCGCTGCACCCGCCCACCCGTGGACTCGGGGCATCACCAGGGAGGAGAGCTGGTTTGGGGCTGCTTGTTACGGAACAGAAAACCAGGAGGAGGACACACGGGTTTTTGACTTTTATTAAATCCTTACAAAACAATACAAAAGTCCGGCATGACAGTTGGTGTAAGGAAATGAGCTGTATCGATTCACCTGGTACGGTAGTTAAAGTGCTCGGGTGTTCTCCCCCCACTTTTAAAAAACTTTTTTTTTTTTTTGTCTTTTTTACATTTCTCAACGTTGAAACGTGGCCGTTCCCCTCCCCCGGCGCCGGGCAGCCTGGGAGCCGGGCGCTCATTCACAGTAACGGTTCTGACAGTCCTCCGGGTCACACGGGGTCACACTGCCCGCGTGACGGGGGAGGCAGTGGCTGTCCCACCTTTGGGAAAAAAAAAAGCTCCTCACAGCTCTGCTTTCCAGAATAGAACGGCCAAGGCGCCCGGGGCGGGCGGGGGTCCATTGGTTTCTTTTTTACAAAAAGGCAGAAGCCCCAGTTGCAAAACATAGAAGAATCACCGATGGGCAAGAAGCAGGGGGTGGGGGCGGCCTCCCCACCCCCCGGGGTCTTTGGAAAGGCCAGTCCACAGATCCAGGCGGGCGGGGGGGACAGGCGGGGGTTCCAGTCCCCACCATCCGCGAGACTGCCGCAGAAACGGCGTCTGGGCCCCCCGACCCACGAGGCCCCCCAACATTCAAGTATTCAAGAACAGGGAAGGGAAGTCAACTGATGTCTTTAAAAAATTAACAAAACAGGACGAACAACTAGAAGCCAGAGGGCTTTCCAGGCCCTGGCCTGACCCCAGGCACGCTGCCCTGGCGGGCCCCCCCCTCCCCCTCCGGCCGGCAGAAGCCAGTGCGCCGAGCAGGGGGGCCCGTATTGCATAGTGTTTCCCACCCGAGGACGAGGGGGCGTCAGAGTCCCCGAGCCTGGCGGAGGCGGGCAGGCGATTCCTGGGTGCCCGGAGGGAGGCCGTGGCAGCTGCGGCGGTTTTCCTGAAGGTGGGCAGAGACGCTGCCCTCGGGGTGAGGGGCTTCAGCAGAACCCCTGGGTGGGCCCTGGCTCTGGGGGGGGGGCGGTGCCAACAGAGCTTCCACACCAGACCCCAGGGGTGACCACAAGGGGCGGGACGTGTCCGTGGTCGTCAGACTGAGCCCTGAGAAGGGGCACTTGGGTGCCCAGCGGGGGGCCCTGTGGGACCCCGACGTTGGCTGACGGGCGCAAGTCCAGCCCCTCCCACTTCCTCTGGCCCCACCCTCCTGGGTGGGCAGGGTCCCCCTTGGAGAGGGCGGGAGCAGAAGGTGTACCCCCTGCACCCCAGGTCCCACGCTCAAGGTTGGAGAGAGCCCCGATTGTCAGGCAGAGAGGGGAGTCCAGCGGGCAGCTGCAGGCCACCCCCCCACCCCCCCGCCACGAGGGAGACCTGAGAAGCCCCTGCCCCACCAGGCGACCAGGGTGTCTTTGGGGTGAGGGATGAGGAGCTGCTGTGTCACCGAGGGGAGATGGGGGTTGGCCCGTCCCTGAAAAATACTGCGAGGGCTGGGGAGGGGGCGCATTCCTGGCCCCCAGCTCTGGAAGACGACAAACGCCCTCCTCTCCTGAGTCACATCTGGGCGGGGCGGGCAGGGGGACCTTTCACAGTACAGGTGAGCATCTGGGGCTGGGGCGGCGGGACGGGCAAGCCCCGCGACACACACCCTCCACTCTCCTCCCCGGGCACCTGCTTTGCTTTTAACACCTTTAAAGGGGGACAATGAGGGTGGGGAAGAAAAAAGAAAAACCCAACAGCAAAAACCTCATATAAAAAGAGCCCCCCCAGCTGAGCTTAGCGCCTGGGAGCCCAGCCAGGGGAGGGCAGCCTACTGGGTACCAGCAGGCAACAGCTTAAAAAAATCTTTAGATTTGATCGAGGTGGGGGGCAGGGGGAGGGGAGGGAGTGACCTATGTACAGAGAGAGGGAGGGGGTCATGCGTGGTCTCCCACCAGGACCACGGGGGCCGCAGACAGGCTGGCTCGCTGCCGCCTCTGGGCCAGCTTGCTCTGAGAGGGCGGGGACAGCCGCAGGCAGCGTGAGGTAGCTCGGATGACCACGGGCGGGCCCTGCTCCGCCTCCTCGGCTGCGTCCTCCTCGCGCTGGGCCAGCTGCCGGTTCATGGCGATGGCCTCAGCCGCAAACGATGTGAGCTCTTTGGCACAGCTGTTCCTGGGGAGGGGGCAGTCCCCGAGGAGCTGGAGGGTGGCTGCCGGGCAGGCCCCGATCCTCCCAGGACCCCGGGGGCTGTGCAGTACCCTGGGGGAGGAGCGGCAGGCCCCAGGCCCCCCAAACATTCCTGCAGGGCCAGGACCCCCGCTCAGGCCCAATCCTTCACCACCACTGGCACAAGACAGCCCAAACACTCAGATGGCCTCCCAGTTTAACAATTTAAAGAGAGTGGTCTTTTTTTGAAGCATCTTAATGTGAATCCCCCAACTCGGGGTCCCTCTGCCCCCTGGGCCCAAGACCCCACGCAGGCCTCACCTCTGCAGGACCATGGGTGTGGGCAGCGTGTTCTCAGGAGCGCACTGCAAGGAGACAGGAGGGGCGGGGCTGAAGGGCAAGAGCCCAGCAGGGGCTCAAGAGACCTTCCACCCGCGGGTCTCCTGATGCTCCCAGAGGGCTTGGGCAGCCCCCACCAGCTCTGCTTCCAGACCAGGGCCCCAGTTGTAGCTCCCCACGGAGCCCTGGGGCCACTTCTATTCTGGTTGAGACCCTTGCCCTTATGGCCTTGCCCTGGGCGGGAGCTTGGCTCGGGTGACCGCTGGCCAAAGAAATGCCAGGCTCTTCCGGGATGGATGGGGACAGAGAGCCAGACAGGGCCAGCAGCTGTGAATCCACCCATCTCGGCGGACCCCGCCCAACACCTGGATGACCTCAGCCTGCTGTGCCGAACCAGGTGTGCTGAGCCAGGTGTGGCGAGCAGGATGAGGCCCCGAAGGCTGCAGGGCACAAGGCCAAACAGTTCACTGCAAACCAATTCCTGCAGGCCCAGCCCCTACCTGGCAGCAGGAGGTGGACACTCCTGCTGCACCTGTGCCCCCACAGGTGGCCAAGACGGAGCCCCAGAGCCACGCTGCAGGTGTTGATGCTGGCCCCTCTTGTACACGCGCTCCAAGTTGCCCCCTAGCCCACTGGAGGCTGCAAGGAGGCAGGACTTAGCAGGGCTCACTCACCCCCTGCACCCATGGGTGCTGCAGGACTTGTGCGGCGCTCAGCCTCTGCTTGGCGTCGCGGACGAGAAGCTTTGAGATGAGGTCTTTGGCAGCAAAGGAGATGTGGGCCCAGTCCTTCTCGGGAAACTCATACTTGCCCTCCTGGATGCTCTCAAACAGCATGTTCTATGGGACAGGAGGACAAGGGAGCGAAGGGTCAGCTGCAGGCAAGTGCACCCAAGACGTACCCGCACTGGCCAGGACTGGAGCTGGGCACCTCAGGACACCGCTTCATAACTAGCTCTGCCGGGTCCCCAGGCCCAACCATGCGGCAAGATCCACGACGGGGACAAAGTACACAACCCTCCCCACTGGCAGCAGGGTGGGCAGGGGGCCTGAGATCTGCTGGCAGGACGGGGGGCTCCGGGGGGCCAGGTGACTGGGAGTGACGCAGGCCGGACAGGAGAGCAGCATCAGGCAAGCGCTCAGTGGACCCGGCCCGGGACGCGCTGCCCCGCAGCCAGGCTGAGGCTGGAAGCTGCTCATCACAAGCCGTGCTTCTCCCCAGGGCAGCTCCCTGACTCCCAACTGCCTTCTCCCACGGGCCCTGGAACTAAAATGCCTGTAACCCGAGAAGGGCCGGGCCAGCACTGCCTTGTGGACGTCCCAGATGGGGGGAGCGGCGGGGTGCAGGGGGCCTGAGGGATGCAGGGCCCTATGGGATGAGGGGTGGGGGGACCTTTGGGGTGCAGGGTCCCAAGAGGTGCAGGACCTCTGGGATGCTGGGGTGGAAGGGCCCGCAGGGTGCGGGTGTGGGGGCTGTGCGTGTGGCAGGGCGCAGGGGCCCCGGATGTAGGGGCAGGAGCCGCTGGGGTGCGGGGCCCCAGGGGTGCAGGTGGAAGGGCCCGCAGGGCGCGGGTGTCGGGTTCCTTGCGCAGCAGGGGCGGAGGCCCCGGTGGGCGTCGGCGGTCGGGGTCGGGGTCGGGGACGGGAGGGTCGGGTCGGGTCGGGTCGGGGCGCCCCGCACCTGGCAGGCCGGGCAGGCCTCGCCGCGGTCCCAGCCGCAGTCGCTGCCGCAGTGGCCCACGAAGGGCGGGTAGCCGCTGAGCAGGATGTAGAGGATGACGCCCAGGCTCCAAAGGTCGCAGCGCTTGTCGTAGATGCTGGCCTCCTCGCTGAAGGCCTCCACCACCTCGGGGGCCATGTACTCCGCCGAGCCGCACTGCGGGCGGGGCCGGGCGTCAGGGCCCAGGGCGGAGGGCAGCGCGGCCGGGACTTCCCGGCGTCCCGTGAGGGCGGGTCGCAGGGTCACCGGCCCCGCTTCGCCCGACGCCCCGCCCGGCCAATCAGAGGCGGGCCAAGGCCCAGCCCCGCCTCCCCGCCCAATCAACAGGTGGCAGGTGCCCGCCCCGCCCCGCCCCGCCGCCCAATCAGCGGCCGGGAGCCGGCCCCGCCCCGCCCCCTGCGGCCCCGCCCGCCCCTCTCCGCGGGGCCAATCAGCGGCTGTTGCTAAGCAAAAAGCTCCAGCTCGGCGGCGCGCGGCCGCGGCACCTCGAGGTTACGCAACCGCGGCGGAGCGGGTCGGGGCCGAGCGGGTCGGGGCCGAGCGGGTCGGGGCGTGCCCGCCGCCCGCGCGCCTCACCGGGGTGAGCAGCTCCGGCGTGGAGATGGGCGAGCAGTCCCCGTTGAGCTTGATGCCGCTGCCCAGGTCGAAGTCGCAGATCTTCACGGGGGAGACCTGGGAGGGGTGGGAAGGGGCGGTGAGGCGGGGTCGCGCCCGCCGGCCGCAGGGAAGGCGGCTCCCCGGCGCCCTACCTGGTTGGGGTGCTCACAGAGGATGTTTTCTGGCTTGAGGTCCCTGTGGGCGATGCCTGCGTGGGAACCGGGGGACAGTCAGCGGGGGCGGGGGGTGGGGGGCGTCCTGGGCAGGCGGCCAGCGCAGGGCTGGGCACCGCTGGGGCCACGCCCGCCACCCACCTTTGTTGTGCAGGAAGTCCAGGGCGCTGGCCACGTCCTGCACGACCACGCTGGCCTCCAGCTCGTTGAAGTGCCGCCGCTTGTGGATGTGGCTCAGGATGGAGCCTGGGGCAGGCGGTGGTGGAGGGAGAACACGGAAGGGTCACCTGTGTCCCCAGCCCCCCACCACCATCCCCCCAACAGGGAAGCACCCACTCTGGCCACCTGGGCCTCAAAATCTGCAACCCTTAGCTGCCGCGGGGACAGCAGCTCAGACCCCACGAGGCCCCCACCCCGCACGTGCTCCTGCACGACGGAAAGGCTCTCCCTGGTGGCCCAGCCCACCGCCCATGGACACCCAGCTGGACACCCAGGCCCCACGTACCACCCCGCATCTTCTCAAACACCAAGTAGAAGCGGTCCTCCTCCTCAAAGAACTCTATCAGCTCTAGAACATTCCTGGGGCACGGGTGGGGGGTGTTGGGAGAGGCAGAAGAGGAGAGAGGCTTCCTGAGGCCCCTGTGCACCCCCAGCCCAGCAGGTGCACACCCTTTCCACCCCCACCTGCCACAGGAAGGCAAAGGCTGGGAGGGGCGCCGTGGGCGTGCTTCCACCCTGCCCACTCAGGACCGCCCGACTCTAGGTCTGACCCAGGGTATCCCGCGCAGAGGCGGATTCGCAAGGGGTGCTCCCTAAGTGCTTGCTGGGGATGACGCGAGATTCAGGCCCACTCATCCACGGAAAGCCGAGCAGGGCTGTTGTGTGGCGAGGTGTGTCACGTTACCTGTGTCCCTGGCACTGATACAGCATCTCCACCTCCCGGAAAACCCTACTCCGAATGTGGCCCGGCTGCTTCTCGATGATCTAGAAGGAGGTGGGGCAAGAGACAGAGCAGCTGGGTCAGCCAGACCCTCCAAAGCCCAAGGCACCCCTCCCAGAAATTTGCCCTGTGCCGTGCCTACGATCTTAAGTTCTAGGAAGCAGAGCTCTCTTCCTGGGCCCAGAATTTGCCAGAAGTTAGAACTATGGAGTCAGCACAAGCTTGGGGGGAGGGGGCAGGAGGAATGTGCAACATGTTTCCCAAGTGGCAGCAGGGGAGAGACCAGCTGGACAGGAAAGGCAGAAACAGAGGTGCTAGGCCTTCTCCACTCCCGACCCCAAGGGCGGTGGGGTGTCAGGGACCCAGGGACTGCACAGCTTCCCCTCCCCGACCAGGAGACTGCCAGCCACTGCGTGGACCCCCATACCACCCAGGGAATGGAGGAGCCTCAGGGCACCTGGCTGCCAGCCAAGCCGTCCCTACCGGCCTCTGTGCCAAGTCCCACCTCTCTAGTTTCATGACAGTCTGGGCAGTTGCGTGGGTCCCTCAGCCCAGGCCTGTTTCAGGTTGGCCCTCCTGCCAACCAGCAGGCACAGTCTCCTGGGACTCCAGAGCCTCAGGAAGCCAGCTTCTGCCTCCAAACCCCTCTGGCACCCAGGGACTCTGGGCCCCAGCCACCTTTGCTCACAGAAGTGGGGGTAGAAGGTGCCTGTGGTTCCCTCCAGGTAGCCCTGGCCCCAGGCACCCACTGGGGACCTCTTCCCATGCTGGGTCTTTGGGTCCCCTCTAACTGGGAGATGAGGCAGGCTAGGTCACCCCCTGGCCCGGGGATTCCCTGTCCAGTGCAATGCCCTGGAAGAGGGGAACGTGGTGTGTCCCCCAGCTTGTTCCAGCAGCAGGCAGGCATGGCATCCATTTGCTGCCCGGTCCAGCCTATGCCCTGTGCCACCTGTCTGGTGACAAACACACCTGTGCCACAGAGGAGCAGGGCAGCCAGGCTTTAGGGCCTCTGCCACAACGCCAGGAGCTCCCCTCTGATGGAGTAAACTGAGCCTCATCCTCTCTCTTGGGAATCTGGCTAGGACCCCCACTTTATGAAGAAAAATGTGGTCCCTCCAGGAAGAGGGATGGCCTTACGGGGGGGGTCACATGGCATCTATTCAGACCTCTCTGAGCCTCGTTCCTAACTGTCCAACAGTGACAGGAAGCCAGGCTACCCAGCAGGGTCCTGAGGAGGGAAGCACCCAGAACAGAAAAGTGCTGGAGGCCCTGCATCCAGTTCTCTCACACCGTCGCCCCCACCCCGCCCGGGACTCCCCGGGGCAGAGACCATGGCCTCCTTTATCCTCAGACTTCCCCCAAGGCCGAGGCCCTGGCCAGCCCTCTCACCCGGGAGCACCTGGGCTTCCTTCTGGTGCAGCCAGCCTCCTGTGACCCCACCCCACCTGGATGCAGGGTCACTGGGGAAGAACACAGGGCCACGCGGCCTGGCCAACAAACAGGTTTCGAGGCCACGGCTCCCAGGCCACCTGGCTATACTGTGGATCAGGGTCCGCAGGGGAACACTCAAGCAGAGGTTCTTTTGGGCCTGCCCTGCTCTCCCCAAAATACCAAGCTTCCTCGGGCCCCGGGTATGGCATTGCCTTCTAATGCTTGTAACCAAGATGGAGAACCGCTGGTCACTCCTGAGAAATGGCACCAGGTGACCCAGAGATAAGGGCCAACTCTGACTGAAGCCCCAGCTCTCAGCCGCGCTGGTCCTTGCGGTCACCTCCTGCCCAGCCTCAGGGGCTCAGACCAGCCTGACCCAGATTCCCAGGGGTGGCCTGAGTCACTGGCCCTAGGGCCATTTTTAGACACTAGTTTTCCCCAGCTGCTGGTCCAGGGGCTCGAATGCCAGCTCCCCTCCTCCCGCCACCCTTGGCCAGGGCCGGATCCCAGGCGCCGCGGGAAGCGGTGAGGGGGGCCACGCGGGCGCCGGCGCTCACCTTGACGGCATACTCCTGGTTAGTGATGAGGTTGACACAGGTCTGCACTCGGGCGTGGGCGCCCTCCCCGAGCACATCCTCCTGCAGCTGGTAGACGTCTGAGGAGCAGGGGGGCGGTGAGAGCTGCCCCGGGCCAGCCCCAGCTCCCCGGCTCCCCCACCCCGCCGGTCTCACTCACCTTCGAACCTGCCCGAGAAGCTGTCAGTGGCCCGGCACCGCTTCTTCTTCTTGACCCTCTTCTTGGCGTCTGGGATGTCGATGGGCTGGCTCGCGGGCATATCTGCACTGGGAGACGGGGGGTGAGGCCCGTCCTGCTCGGCCCAGCCCAGCCCTCACCCCTCCGGGCCAGAGCCCCTCCCTCTCAGGCCCTCACCAGGGCGGGCGGGGCACTCCAGGCTGAAGCCGGTCTCCCCGGTGTCCCCGCGGGGGGTCTGGTCTAAGGAGAAGGCCAGCTCGAAAGGGTTCTGCCCCTGCAGGGGGAGGAGAGGAGAGCGCTCAGGCCCCGCCCGGACACCGGGCAAGTCAAGGGGAACAAAGCCTAGCTTTGGCGGGCTGTGAGGAAATGGGCCCCGGGCGGCCAGGAAGGGATGCAGCGAGGGGAGGGCGGGCAGGACTCACCCTGGTGCCCCGGCCATGCCTCACACCCCGCCTGCTCACCCCTGCAGAATGGGGCCAAGGCCGGAGCCCAACTGGTCCCCGGGGCTGCCGGGGATCAAAGGCAGCAGGACGGCAGGGCAGGCCGGTCAGTGGGAGGAGGTGAGTCACGGGCTTCCAGGGCTTCCAGGCGGGTTCCCAGCAGGGGCGGCCTGCCTGCTTTCCCACGGCCTCCCGGGAGGGCCCCTGCCCTTCTGGCCTCAGTGTCCCCTCTGTCAGTGGGGAAGCCACGCACTCCTGGCCACATACTGTGCTCCCACTGTTACCGGCCGTCCCCCCCGGACTCTAGAGGCTCCCGAGATGGGCCTCCGGGCGCTTCCGTGTGACGGTGTTCACGGGCCGCCCTGTGCCCGGCCCTGCCCAGTCCTGTTTCACCCCCTGGACGGAGCCCCTCGTGGACCCGGGGACCCACTGGAGGCTGCCCGCCGGCCCCTGGGACTGGGGACTAGACCCCGACTGGGAAAGGAAGAGGCTGGGGGGGCGGAGAAACCGTTCCTTGCCCCCCACAGCACTGCTGCGCTCTCTGCAGGGCAGACCGTCCAGGGTGAGGACCGAGGGCCTGGGCTTGAGGTGGGAGGCCTCGGTGGTGAGGGCGCCAAGGCCAGCCAGGCTCCTTCAGGAGGCAGCTCTAATTTTGCTCCCCGAACCCTCGTAGACTAGGGGGCCAGGGCCGCGGGTGGGCGTGGGGGCCCGTGAGCACAGCGGTGCTGCTGATGCAGGGCGACCGGGGTCACCGCCCCTCCCTGGGCCGCAGGACACCGGGGGCCGGGCTGTGGCTGGAGGGCCGTCCAGAGGAGCTCCAGGAGCGCCGTGGAGACCCCGAGGGACCCGCTGCAGAAGGAGCTGGGCCCGATTCCTACAGACAGGAGGCCCGGAAGCCAAGCCGGCAGCTCAGGGGGGCAGGCAGAGGTCAGAGGGAGCGGCTGAAAAACACGCACAGGCCCTCCCCGCCTCCCCACCCACCCTGCAGATAGTTGCTAGGAGGCCGGCGGGGCAGGGGAGCGGGGAGAAGGGAGTTCTCCAGCCAGCCCGCTCGGCGGGCTCGGGCTCGGTCGGGGCCCCGGCCCTGCCTGCTGGGGGACCCAGCCCCCCGGGGACTCAGGCACACAGCCCTCGGGAGGGCCGCCCACCGGCCACCAGCCGTCCGATAAGGCTCCTCCACAGGTGCCAGGTTACCACTTCTACCCGGGAGGAGGGGCTCCAGGGCACCCACGGGAGAGGGGATTGGGAGGGCGGGTAGAGGGAGGCTCGCCGACAGCAGCCAGCACCGTCACCCACCGGCTACCTCGCCTCAGTCCAGTGACCTGAGCCCCGGGCCTCCCGCCCCACGGGAGATGGGAGGAAACTGCCCACAGCTCGTCCCAACCAGGAAGGGCGCAAGAACCCCCGCGGGCCTGCTGGGTCCCCTCACCACCCCACGCGCCCGTCCCAGCCTCCGACTCGGGGACAGAAAGGGTGGCCGCGCCACCCCCGGGGGAAAGCCAGCTCCAGTGTCCTCGCCCCCACGTGCAGGGGGGACCCAGGACAAACACCTGCTCTTTCCGAGCCTCCGACTTGCCAGCGGAAAATGGGTAAAGTATGTTGGGAGACGCCTGGCAGAAGCATGTCCCTGCTGCGGCCGGGCGGGAGGAGGGAGCTGGCCCGGGCCCAAGGGAGCAGGCTCGGCGTGGAGGAGGAGAGGGGTAGGGCAGCTGGGAGGCCAGGTCAGCGCGGAGGCTCCCGGCCCGTGTGTCCCTCCACCCCCTGCACTGCCACAGTCCCACCTGGGCGCAGCCTCTGGTCCCAAGCAATGTGGGCGGGCTGGGCCTGGGGCTGGCCTCTGGCCTCCACTCAGCAGGCCTTGGCAAGAGGCGGCTGGAACCATCCAGAAAGTTCGAGTTTGCTTTGGCCGCCGTGCTGGCCCCTCACACTGACCCCGTCTCAGCTCATGCCCAGCCCCAGGAGCGGACAGACCACTGCCAGTGACGTCTTGGGTCCACCCCCTCCAGCCCAGCCCTGGAGGCCTGGACCTGCCAAGGCTGTTGCTGCCCAGCAAGGAGGGGGTGCGGATGACAGGCGTGTGGGCAGGGGTGGGGCGCGCTGGCCCCAGATGCTGGCTGGACGGGCCTGGGAATTCTAACCCAAACAATCTCAGCTGGCTCCTCCCACCCCGGTGCGGAGCACGCCTGTGTACACATGTACACACACACACACACACACACACACGCGTGCGCGCGCCTGCACACACACCCAGGTCCTGCCTTCTGTACAGGGCAACAGGTCCCTGCCCAAGGAGGCCCAGGGAAGCCATTACATAACTCGGCTGGCGGGGTGGGGCGGCCGTTGACATCACTGCGTCCCCTGAGCCAGCCCTGTGGGGCCCCAGCCCAGCACCTGCCCGCCCCCCCAGACTCGCTCATCTGAGACCAAGACTCGGCTGCAGCCGTGGGGCCACCGCAGAAACTTCCCGCTCCCACAGGAAATAGCACTCAGGCCTGGAGTGTCTAGGAGGTGCAGGGCTGGGGAGCGTCCAATCCACTCCCCCGTTCCGCAGACCACCTGGGAGGGCTTTTGGGGACCTGCAGCCCTACCTCGGGGCCCTGGAGGAGAGACCCCCACGGATCCACAGGCCCAAGCTGACAAGGACTGGACTGTGGCCTGCCCAGCTCCCTACCAGTGCACACCCGGCTGGGGTTAGCAAGGGACACACAGCCAGGTGCCCCCACCAGCTGGGGGGCCCGGCCCCACTTGAGGCTCCTGGAGGAAAGACCCTACAGTCCCCAGGGCCCGCTGGCCACCCCCCAGCGCACACCCGCCGGGGCAGCCCCCGACGCCGGGCGGGGGCAGGCACGAGCCCCGGGGAGGGTGCTGGGGGTGGGCCACACGCCCCCCACCGGCCACTCGAGCGGACCACCTCCCGGCGGCCCCAAGCCCACCAGGCCCTCACCTTGAACGAACGGTGGAAGCCCTGAAGTTCGGCTGTTTTCTTCTGCACCATCTTCTGTCCGGGCCCCGCCAGCGGGGGAGGGGACGGCGGGCCCGGGGGGGCGGCCCGTGGGCGGGGGGCGGCCGGGGAGGGGACCCTGCAGGCGGGAGCAGACAAAGGAGAGCGTGAGCGGCTGCGGCCAACGCGCCGGGAGCCCGGGCCGCCGAGGCGCCGCGGGGCCCGATCCCCGAGACCGGGTCGGGGCCGGGCCAGGGTCGCCGGGCCGCACTCACCGGGGTCGGGCTCGGGCCGGGGCCGCAGTGCCGCCGCCGCCGCCGCCCGACACACGCAGCCCGGACCCCGCTGCGCGGACCGCGCGGGGAACAGCGCCGCCGCCGCCGCCACCACCGCGGACTCCTCCGCCTGGGCCGCCGCCGCCGCCGAGAGGAGCCGGGCGCGCCGCCCCGCCGCCGCCTTTATAGGCCGGCCTTGGCCCCGCCCCGCACGCATGCCCCGCCCCCGCCCGCCCCGCCCACACGCGCACGGCGGGGGCGGGGCCGGGGGGCCGGAGGGGCCGAG
Organism: Canis lupus familiaris; assembly: GCF_011100685.1. Lineage (NCBI taxonomy): Eukaryota > Metazoa > Chordata > Mammalia > Carnivora > Canidae > Canis > Canis lupus. Next base: position 57,436,507 of record NC_049241.1, on the reverse strand, counting down.
TGCGGCTGCGCGCTCGGGCCGTGCGGGGCGGCCACGCGCCTGCGCGGTGAGGCGCGCGGGGCTCCGGGAGGACCTGGAGGGAGGCCGGCGGTTGCAGGCGGGGCTGCCCGAGGCCCTGGGAGGCCCGCGGGTCGCTGGCACCGACCTGGAGCCGGGCCCCGCGCCCTGGCAAGCCCCCAGGATGCCGGCCAGCCTCCCCTCCCGCGAACACCCCAGGGCCCCTCTTGCAGCTCCCCAACCGCAGAGCTGCTGCGGCTCTGCCCCCATGGGTCCTGCAGCCTGCCCGCGCCCCCTTGCACGCCCCGATCCTGGCCCCGGCTGTCCCGCTGCTGCACCCCGACAGGCTCTGAGACCCAGCTGCCTCCTCCAGGGGACTCCCCGAGAGTTTGCCCAGCTGCTGGCAGGGAAGCGGACCGCTGAGGTCTGCGCAGGACCTTCCTTCAGTCCTGCAAAGGAGCGTTTCAGGGAGACCAGGGACCCTGGACCAAGAAAGAGCCCATTGTGGTTAGGGCCCCCGTGACCCCTGTCCCCGAAGCCCGTGCTGCAGAGCCCTCACCCCGTACCCTGGCCCATGGAAGTGCAAGCTTGTGGGGTGGACCGACCTGCCTCTCCTCCGGGGCTCAGCTCCTCTGGCTAGAGGCTTCCTGCCACCCAAGGCCAGCTGTCCCCCGACCAGGCCCTGCTGACCTGAAGACGAGTTGTCCCCTTCCAGTGGGGGAGCCTCTGTGCCTCCTGCCGAGGCCACACCTGACTGCAGCCAGCACACCCCCTCCCCGACCTCCTCTGTCCCCTGCGCGTGTGTGTAGACATCCACGTTGGCTCCAGGTGCCTGGGGTGGGGCTGCTAGACCTGCCTGCCCAGAAGTCTCCTCATCCTCCCTCGTCCTGGCTGTCCCCTCCCACCTCTGCCTCCAGGCCAGAGCCCTCTCTGTGCATCCGTGTGGTCACCTGCAGATATCCTGGCACTTTGGCGTGGCTCGTGGCTCGGGTGGGTACAGTTGGGCCACTGCTCCCCCTCAGAGGGCGGGCTCCACGAGAGCACAGATCTGCTCACTGCGGCCAGAGCCCAGCGTGGGGCCTGCACACAGGAAGTGCTCGTGGAACAGGGCTGAAAACAATGGATGTGTTTGTGTGTGCGTGTGTGCGCCCGTGTGCGCTCCTACAGGAGTTGTGTGATTGTGCTAGCTTCTGCAGCGGAGCCCGCACACCTGGAGCCTTAGTACAACAGACGTTGATGCTCGATTCTGGAGACCCGGAGTCTGGGGATCAAGGTCTCGGCAGGGCCACCCCCCCTCTGAGCCTCCAGGGGAGGATCCCTCCTGCTTCTCCCAGCTTCCAGTGATGGCTGGCGGTCCCCGTCCCTCCCCCAGGCCGGCCTCACCTTCAGGTAGCTGTCTTCTCCACCCCTCTTCTGGCGTCACTGCCTCAGGGCGACCTCATCTGAACGAATTACACCTACCGAGGCCCAATTTCCAGATGCCACGTTCAGGGTTCCGAGGCGTGGGTCGTGGACACACCTTTCTGGGGAAGGTGTCCCAGCACCTAGAGTAGTTCTGTCCCCCCGGTGGGGGTGGGCGTCTGGCTGTGTTCGCCGTCACGTGTGGACCTGCGTGGGGTTGCCGTCCACACCCACCACAGGGAACAGAAATGAACAAGGGCCTTGGCTCCCGCCCGTCTTTGCAGGTGCAGCCACACCTCCAGGGTGCAGGCTCGGTCCCGGAGCCTGACCCTGGAGCGCAGCCAGTGGGGGCAGCTGTGTTCCCCAAGACGGAAGCCAGGCCCAGCCCTGGGCACCATGCAGACTGGCTGCCTCGCGCTCAGGCAGCCTGACCACGTGGTCCCCTTGCGGGCACCGCCTAGCTGGGAGACAGGGAGGTGGCCGCTACCTCGGGGGCCTTCCGGCAGGCCTCCTGCTCAGCACGAGTGACCTGGGGGCTGCCCTGCACACTGTGGGCTGTGGAGCAGCATCCCAGGCCCCCGCCCCCTTGACGCAGGAGCACCCCAGTCACGACAACCACAAGGGTCCCCAGACACCGCCCAGTGTCCCCTGGGGGGCAGGCTCACCCCCGGAGGAGAGCCATGGCTTCTGCCCACCCGGTGAGCCGCGTCCTGCGATCGCCGGCCCTGTGCGTGGGACGGTGGGGGCCGCGAGGGGAGCTCACCCTGGTGTGAGTGCCAGGGGTGGGCTGTGCTGCACGCACGGGCGCTTCTACACGGGTGGGGGCACCTGGGATGGGCACACGGCCCGGGCTTCTGTGCCCACCCCGAGCCATGGACGGCACCAGCGGGATGCACTGAGGCACTTGCACTCGGGTGTGTCCAGGGCTCCGCACAGCTGTGCTTAACTGGTCCACACGCACCCCCTGAGCAGGACTGGTCAGAGCCCCCCAGGGGTGCCGGAGCCCCCAGGCCTGAGCACTGGGGCTGGCCTCGGAGCAGGCGCCTGGTGCCTGAGTCACGCTGGCCAGGGGCGAGGCAGTGGGGCCGCCAGTGGGCACGGGGAAGCGGGGGCGCTCAGCCCCGTCCTGCTGTGGGCCTGCCGCTGATCCAGGCGGCCGACCTGCTTCCTGGAGGAAGGCCCCATTCCGAGGAGCTGGGTGCCCAGGGGCCAGGGAGGGAGGGCTGAGAGGTGTGAGCCAGTCGCCTACCCACCCCTCGCCCGCCTCTGACCTGCCTGGGGGTGGCAGGTGAGGCAGGAGGACTAGGCCCTGGCCCCTGCTCCTCACCTGCCCAGCTCCTGGTGCCCGTCCCTGGGAGGCCGAGAGGTGCCATCCCTGGTTCCCGCCTAGGCAAAGGCCAGAGAGCTGGGGGCCAGGACAGGTAGGGCCCTGGACGAGGATACTTTTCAACCCAACGGGTACCAGGGAGGGCAGCCAGCCTGGGAGGGGGCTCAGGGTGGCCCTGGGGGACCAGGGGCCAGTTAGGATGGAGAGGCTGCCTGAAAAAGGCGGACAAGCAGGAAGCAGGGGCTGAGGCCAGCCTGCTGCAGGGGTTGCAGCACTTCCCTCGCTCCTGGGCTTCCCCTCCCGCGCCTCCCCGCTCCCCTCCCCCAGCTACTGTAGGGGGCTCGGGAGGAGAGGTAGGAGAGGTGAAGGGACCCGGCTCTTTCTGAGTCTCTGCCCATCGGGCCCTGAGAAGCCCCTGGCTTCTGCAGGGTGATGCTCACCTATGTCATAGGTGGGGTCTCCCCCAAAACCCCAGAGGAGGCACCAGGCAGGCCCTGACTTCCACCCTAGGGCCTCTGCTTCGCCCTGCTTCCTTTGAGCCAGGAGGCAAGCAGGCTGTGATGGGTGCTGCCCTCTCTGACCACCCCCTCCTTGGCCTGGCTGAGTGGCCAGAGCCCTGGGATCCAGGGGCTTGGGTGTGCAGCGTTCACCTCCTGGGGGGGGGGGTGCCCTGGGGTGCTCAGGGCCTCCACGACCCAGCAGACAGAGCGCCCAGATTTAGCCCAATAAAATACAGAACACCTGGTTACACGCGAGCCGCAGATAAACAATGAACACTTCTCAGTGAAAGCCCGTGCAGAAGCATATCCCAGGTATTGTTCACCTGAAAATCAAATGTAACTTGGTTCCTGTATTTTACCTGACAACGCGGCCAGGAGGTGATGGTAAAGACCTTTCTCCCCCAACGCTAAAAACGAGGCACAGGTTTGGTGTGGGTGTGTGGGAGCACGAGCAGATGCAGGTGTGTATGTGTGTCCGTGCGCGTTTAGAGAAGCACCGAGCCTGGGTCTGTGCACGCGTGGGAGCAGGGTGGGGGGTGGTGGGCCCCAAAGCTAGCTCTTATGTACCTGGCACCAGCAGGTGCGTGCACACCGGGAGAGAGCAGCGGGCCGTGCGTGGGGCAGGGCCGTGGGGCCGGCGCCGGGGTGTCTGCAGTATCCTCACAAGCCAGTGCATTTGAGGGAAGGGCTGGGGCTCCCGATCTTTACCCAGAGCCAGGCCTGAAACTCAGAGGGGGCACAGGGCTGCCTTAAAGCCCCGCACAGGTGCGGGAGGACCTGGGTCCCTGTGTAGCTTCTAAGGGGTATCAGGGTGTGGGGACCAGGATTGGCACTTGGTGGCTGTAGGTAGTGGGGACACGTGAAGTTGGGAGTCCGAGGCTGGCGCCCGACCCAGCCTGTGCCTTCTCCACGTGTCCCTCCGTGTCTGGCCATCCATGGACAGGAACCCCAAGCCCCAGGAGCTCCCCAGAGAAGCTGGGGTCACGAGCTGGGGCTTCTGGCCGTGGGGCCACGCGGCAGGAACATCTGATGCAAGTGGCTGTAAGTGTCCCTTCCTGCTGACTGACTCACAACCCGCTCCATTCCGGTGGCTCAGCAGTCCTGGGGATGGAGCCAGGGCGGCTGTCCTCCGTGGGGGCGGGGAGGGCAGGGAGAGGAGAAAGCAGGCGTGGGTGTGGCCGGGCGGCCTGCTTGGCTGAGGGTGCCTGGGCGCCGTGGGCCCGCGCCCGTCCTGTCTCCGGGGTCAGCCACCGAGGTGGGGCCGGGTGAGGCTGGGGGCTGGCAGGGCCGGGCCAGCAGGTGGCCGGGGCCACCACTGTGCCCCAGTGACCGCGGATGGGCCCTTGGCCTGTCGTCCTGTTTCCTCTCTGCCCCGTGGGCCAAGACAGTGGACACGCAGGTGGCTCTGGGGAAAGTGAGATCTCCCACTCCCAGCCAGGCCCCCGGTTTCGAGGGGGCTTTCAGGCATGTGTGCAGGTCCTGGGAGGGGCATGGACAGGTGGTGGGGCGGGGAGGGCAAGGGAGGCAGAGGTAGGGGATGCCCCATGCTGTGCCAGGGCCACCACTCAGGTCACCTGCCCCAGGCCCTCTTGCCTCCTGGCCTCTGTCCCTGCTGGCTGACGGCGGGCACGGTGGAGGCTGCTTCCCTGGGGCAGCTCCTGGCCAGGCCGCTCCGGGCGGGGTGGCACCGAGCCCTGTGTGTCCTCGTGACCCGGATGCCCACTCCCCCTAGGGCCAGGCAGAGGGCAGGGCTGGCTCCGGCTGCGGACAGCTCAGTCCCACCGACATCCTGTCCTAATGCCTGGGACCATGGGCATGAAATCTAGCAGCAGAAGGGACTCTGCAAATGAGACATAGGACCCTGAAGTCGGGATTCCCGGGGGGCCCGAGGTCCTCACCAGGTTCCCCCCAGAGGGAGGCAGAGCGGGGAAGCCCCAGAGATGGGCAGACCCGGCGGGCAGACCCCACTGCTGTTGGCGAGGACGCAGGAGGGGCGGCTCTGGAAGGTGGGGGGGAGGGGGCGGGTCTCCCTGGGGCCCTGGACGAAGGGGGTTTTAGCCCGCGGTCCTGTGTGCCGTTCCCGACCTCCACAAGTGTCACAGAAGAGAGGTCGGTCATCGGAGGCCTGGATCTGGTCATCTACAGCCCCGGGGGCTCGCACAGGCCTGGGCGCCCCGAGCTCCCATTCTGCAGATGAGCAGGGCGAGGCCGAGGCCGGTGCAGCACGGAGGGAGGCACGGAGGGCGCTGGGAGGGCGCGGGGACCCGGGCCGGGGCGGCTGGGCAGGGCCCGGGGTCCAGCCTCCAGGACGCCCTCCCCGCGGCGCCCAGACCCCTCCTCCCCGTCCGCCCCGCCCGGCCTCGCCCTGGGGGGCAGGGAGGGCTCGGGGTCCGGGTCGCGCGCCCCGGGCACTCGCGGCAGCCGCGCCTGCGCCCTGGCTCGGGGCTGGGCCCCTCTGCCCGGAGGCGGGAGCGGTTGCCGGGCAACGCGTTTGCGTCACCGAACCTGGCGCGGAGCCCGGGCTCCCGGGGTCCTGGAGCTGGGCCAATAGGATTCCAGGGACTGAGCGCGGGGGGCGTGGCCGAGGCCCGGTTCCAGCCAATGGGGCTGCTGCCCTCCGTGCCGCGCAGGGAGGGCCGCGCCCCTATTAAAGGGACCGTCTCTCCGCGCCTGACTTCAGGACCGAGGGCGCTGCCCGGAAGCCGGGACCCCGGGTCTCCCTGAGCCTCAGTTTCCTCAAGTGCGCATCAGGGGCACGGGAGTGGCGCATCCGCAGCCCGCTGCTTCCCGGAAGGGGACTCCTGCATTTATGCGGCGCCACTGTGTGCGCCGGGGCCAGGACGGCCTTTCCAAGGCCCCTTCCCCACCTCTGGGGCCAGGGGGTCGGTTCCCCAGGACCTCAGGTCTCCTCGCTCAGGCAGGGCCCCCTCGGCTCTCTGCCCCACGGCGGCGAGCGGAGGGTGGCGGTGAAGATGTGGTCCTCGTGGGCTGCGAGGGCCAGTGTGCACGGCCAGTGTCCCGCCACCCTGGGCTCAGCTGGTCCAGGTCCACGGGAACCCCGATCGGGGATAAGAAGTGACCTGGCTGCAGCCCAAGAGATGCCCCAAACCGCTCACTGCCTCGTGTCCCAGGCCCAGAGTGTCCCCAGAGGTGGCCCCCCAAGAATCCGGCTATCTGGAGGGGTGGCAGGATGCAGAGATCTGGGGGCAGGGTCCTCGGTCCTTGTCAGGCTTTGGGATGTGGATGCAGCTCCCGGTGGCCTGCCTTCCTGTCCCTCCATCCCCCCCAGCCCAGCCTCCTCCGACACCATCACCCAGGGTGTCCTGCTCTGACCCTTGTCCCCTGGCCACGGAAGGTCCATGGAGGGTGCCGGCTTTGGGGGACCCTGAGTGGGGTAGATCTGGAAACTCCCAGCTCCGGTTCGGCAACTTTTCTCTCATCTACAGCTAGTTCAAAATGAACCGAAATGAAAAAAGAAAGCACACCACTATCGTTAAGTAATTTCTTTTAGGGATCCCTGGGTGGCGCTGCGGTTTGGCGCCTGCCTTTGGCCCAGGGCGCGATCCTGGAGACCCGGGATCGGGTCCCACATCGGGCTCCCGGTGCATGGAGCCTGCTTCTCCCTCTGCCTGTGTCTCTGCCCCTCTCTCTCTCTCTCTCTCTGTGACTATCATGAATAAATAAAATCTTTAAAAAAAAAAAAAGTAATTTCTTTTAAAAATATATGTATACATATTTTTCAAAGACTAAAAAGATACACAGAAAATTTGTATATATATCAAATACGTCTACATATTTGATAGAGAGAGTGCAGAGGGCGCTAAGAGGGAGGGAGAGAATCTCAAGCCGACTCCACGCTGAGCGCAGAGCCCGACGTGGGGCTCGATCCCACCACCCCGAGATGATGACCTGAGCCAAAACCAAGAGTTGGGTGCCCGTCCGATTGTGCCACCCAGGCGCCTCAATTGTTTGGCCCATCACGTCCCTCCCGGTCAGCAGTCCATGGTCCCCACGCTCGCCCAGGGTCCCCGGCCAGTGGGAAGCTCGTCCACGTGCCCAGGACTCTTCAGGGTTGATGGCGGCACCGCTAGGGTGGGCTCTCCGTCCCCCAGGGACCAGCTTGGGTGCTAGATGGCTGTGACCTCGGAGGGAGGGGCCGTGCGCCCCGGAGGGGGCACCTCTGGAAAGGCTTCTCTCCTGGAGCTGGAGCATCTGGAAGGAGCAGCCCCTGAGAGGGCCTTGTGACCCTGGAAGGCGAGTGGTTTCAAGCCACGGGGTTTGGTGGTCTGTTGCGGCAGCCCCGGGAAGTCAGCGCGTCCTGACCGTCCTGACCGCGGGGGCCGCCCGGGGAGGGGCCCGCTGTGGCTCCTGTGGCCGCAGGGACAGAGCAGCAGGTCCGGCTGCCCGGGCCACTGCTGCGGCCACTCTTCAGTCGGGGAGGACGACTCCCCGAGGCCCGCCCGTGCCTTGGCCTGGCGGGCGGCCCACGTCGGGGGTCCCGGGCAGGAAGCTCTGCTCCGCGGGGTGGGGACAGGACTCAGGGCCAACAGGTGCGGGGCCTGTACAGGGACCTGGGCTCGGGCCGCCCCTGTGGGGTCCTGGCCAGTGGTGCCCGTCCCTCATGAGGCCAGCAGGAGGGCCCGGGGCGCGGCGGGCGGGCGGAGCAGCCACAGGGAGGGTCAGCGCTGGGGTCCCCCCAGGGTGGCGGGGATCCCCGGGTGGCGGGGCCCCAGGTGGCTGCCTGACTCCGCCCCACGTTCCAGCCCAGGGCCGACGCTGCATCAGTGTGAGCTCAGCGGACCCCAGGCGGCGCAGCAGCGTGGGGGGCCAGCCTCGGCCCGGGTCTGCTCGGGACAGGCGGAGCTGTTGTCCCGGGGCCCCCCGAGAGGAGGGCTCCCATCCGGGGGCGGGAGGCCCGCAGCAGGGACCAGCAAAGTGGAGCAGCCGGTTTTGTTTTTCATCTGCTGTCTGTCTTTGGTTTGGAAAGAAGGGCAGATGGCTCCAGAAATATCTAGGAACGCACCCCCCCTCCCCCGGGCAGTGACCGGCAGTGGCATCAGAAGGTCAGCAGCGTGTAGTGTAAACAGCAGACCTGCACAAACCCTGCCTGTGGCTCGGGGCAGCCAAGGTGGCAACGGCTGGGAAGTCTCACGATCGCACGCAACACACCTGCCACCCACGGCCACATCCCCCCGGCCGCGAGCAGGAGCCAGGCGTCCACACGCCACCCCAGGGACGGACCCGAGCCCCCGACGCTGGGGAGGGGGTGCGGGGTGATGGCTGATGGGGTCCGGGTCGCTTTTCGGGTGGTGAGAATCTCTGGGAACTAGACGCAGGTGATGATTGCACAATTCTGCAAGTGTGCCAAATACCATCGAACTGCTCACCGCGAGTGGGTGACCTGTGCAGCCTGCCCACGACATCGAATCACGCTGGGCGCAGCAGCAGCCGGCCCGCTGCTGGTCTGTGAAGGAGCGTGGAGGCGGGTCGCGGGGCGGCCGGCTGTCCCAGGACCCCGGGGTCACATCCTGAGCCAAAGGCAGATGCTCAACTGCTGAGCCCCCCAGGGATCCCCTTTTTGTGATTTTTCTTAATAACATTGTCTTTCCCGGGATCCCTGGGTGGCGCAACGGTTTGGCGCCTGCCTTTGGCCCAGGGCGCGATCCTGGAGACCCGGGATCGAATCCCACATCGGGCTTCCGGTGCATGGAGCCTGCTTCTCCCTCTGCCTATGTCTCTGCCTCTCTCTCTCTCTCTGTGACTATCATAAATAAATAAAAATTAAAAAAAAAAAAGAAATAACATTGTCTTTCCCTAGCTTGTTGTAAAAAGCACGGTGTGTGACACCTGTAACACAGGTATGTGTTAGTGGACTGTGGTGGGGCCGCTGAGGCTTCTGGGCAACAGGAGGCTACCAGCACTTGGGTCTGGGGGACGTCAGAAGCTGTATGTGGATATTCAGCTATGGGGGGGTCAGTGCCCCAGACCACCCCGCGCTGTTCAAGGGTCAACTGTACTGTGTCTTGTATATATTAATATCGCAACTCCTGCTTTCTCTCTCTCTTTTTTTTTGTTTTGCAACCCCTGCTTTCTCATGGTTGGCTTTGCTTTGATAAATCTTTGCCTGAACTGCTTTGAACTATTCTATGTCTCTCTTTTTTTTTTTTAAATCACATCTTTATTTGGATTGAAATCACATACCGTAAGATTTCTCCCACTGGAAGCACGCAGCGCGGGGTCTGTACTATATTCAGAGTTGTGCAACCGTGACCACTGGGTTTGTTTGAAAAGAAGAAAGTGTGAAGATTTGGGTTTGACTTCCATGTGAGGTTCTCGTGTATATATATATATGTATTTAAGATTTTATTTATTTATCCATGAAAGATGCAGAGAGAGAGGCAGAGACCCAGGCAGAGGAAGAAGCAGGCTCCATGCAGGGAGCCCGACGCGGGACTCGATCCCGGGACTCCAGGGTCACGTCCTGAGCTGAAAGCGGGCCCTTGCCCGCTGAGCCACCCGGGCGTCCCTGAGGTTCTCCTACCTTAACGGGAGGATCAGCCTGGATCGCTGTATCAGGCGGTGGCGAACTTTTTCTGGAAAAGCCTGTGTGGCTATTTTCAGCTCTGTGGGGCCAAGGGGTCTCTTTGAAGCTGCGGCGCTCTGCCACTGTAGCGCGAGAGCGGCCGCGCCATCGGCCAGGGAGCAGAGCTGTGTGCCCATAAAGCCGTATTTATGGGAACAGGCCGCGGGCTCTTTAGTCCATCCTGATCCACAAGTGATGAGTTTGATTCCGTGACCTAATCTTGTGTCATGCTTTCAAATATTCACCCTTGGGGCGCCTGGGTGGCTCAGTTGGTGGGGCACCCACCTGATCACAGGCCGTGATCTCAGGGTTGTAGGATCAAGCCTCCGGTCCGCTCCACGCTCAGCAGGGAGGCTGCTTGAGACTCTCCCTCTCCCTGTCCTTCACCCCAACCCCCTGCTCACGACTGCACACACTCTCTCACACTCTCCAAATAAATAAATATTTTAAGTAAATAAAATCTAAAAAAAAAAAAAATTTATCCTTGCTGTTTTCTGAAATTTTGATCTTTTGTGGAGGCTATTTTTCCTGTCTTTGTCTCCCTAGTTAATCAAAAAGGATATATGTTTTACACTTTTTTGGTGATTAACTATGTGTGTGTATGAATATATAAACATTTATACATATTTATGTGCATTATATGAGCATACTGGACTTAATTTTGCCAGTACGGTCATCTATGCAATGGTATCTATTGATTCTGCTCCTAAAAAAGGATTATGGGGGCGCCTGGGGGGCTCTGTCAGTTAAACATCTGCCTTCGGCTCAGGGCGTGACCCCGGGGTCCTGGGATCGAGTCCCGCATGGTGCTCCCTGCATGGAGCCTGCTTCTCCCTCTGCCTGGGTCTCTGCCTCTCTCTCTCTCTGTCTCTCTCTGTCTCTCATGGATAAATAAATAAAATCTTTAAAAAACAAAAACAATAACAACAAAAAACCAGTGAATATATTCAATTAACATGACCTGCAAATGTGGATCTCTGTCTAGAAATTCCGGGAGAATCAACTTAAGATTCAGAAAAGAGGCCAGTTACTAAATGAACTTACAAAATCAAGAGACTTCTTACATATCTCAGAACATAATCATTTAGATAGTACAATGGAAACAAAAGACGTCACGGAAAAACATCTCACTCATAGTAACAACAACCCAAAATAACTAAGAATTAACTTTAAAAGAAATGTGTGGATATGAAATATCCAGAATAGGCACATCCATAGAGATAAAAAGTGGATTCGTGGCTGCCAGGCGCTGGGAGGTGTGGGGAGGGAGTCACAGCTAACAGGGACAGTTTTTTTTTTTTTTTCGTTTTTAGGGTGATGGAATGTTCTGAAATTTGATGGTGATGGTTGCACAGCTGGGCATTGTACCAACGACCACAGAATTGTGTACTTTAAAATGGCAATTTTTACAGAATGTCACATATATCCATTTCAAAAATCCTATGAAGAAAAAAGAAAAGGAAGTGCAGTGTGCAGAGCTGCGACGTGCTGGAAATGACAAAGGGCTGGGCGTGGTTGGAGTAAATGGACAGGAGAGGAGAGGTGCGTGAGGCCACAGGGGGCATGTTCCAGAATGAACCTGGGCCCATGGTGTTTTGCAAATTTACACTTTTCCATCAAAATCATCAAAGCAAAATTAATTAATTAATTAATTAATTAATTAATTATTAAAGTAATCCTGAAGTTCATCTGGACTATGACTTAGAAAATAGACCAGAAAAAAAAAAAACAGAAAAAAAAAAAAAAAGAAAATAGACCAGAAAATATTAAAAAACAATAATAGTGAAGAATTGATATTGCCGGACGTTGTAAGTACTCTAACTTCATAAGGTCCATTTTTTATCTTATTTTATTTTATTTTATTTTATTTTATTTTATTTTATTTTATTTTATTTTATTTTATTTTTTTATTTATTTTTTTATTTATTTTATTTTATTTTTTATAAGGTCCATTAAAAGTGCAGTGGGAGGAGCGAACTGCTAGGAAATGCAGACACGGAGCACCGCGGGAGTAAGTAACGTCTCTGTCTCTGGTCTGTGCGGAAGGGTCACACTGTGTGGGAATAGGGGGTTCCTTGTTATTTAAAACAAATTTGTGAGGGACCCGGGTGGCTCAGTGGGTTGAGCGTCCGACTCTTGGTTTCAGCTCAGGTCATGATCTCAGAGTCGTGAGACTGAGCCCCGTGTCAGCTCCGTGTGCAGTGGGGAGTCTCCTCTCTCTCTCTCTCTCTCTCTCTGCTCCTCCTGGAGGTGTTCCCCCGTCTCTAAGAAATAAATAAAACTAAACTAAACTGTGAAACTTATCTAGTGTTTAATCTTAAAAAAAGAAGAAAAAAGGATAGAGAACCAGAGGAAAACAGAGATGAATATTTACATAAAGGCTTTCCCAGCCCAAGTCTGTAAGCTTGTCACCAAGGGTAAAAAAACATTAAGGAAGATAATTACCAAAACTGAAAGCTCCAAAAAAGGAGAAAAAGTATGCTGAAATAATCATAAACAATGTTAAAGATAAACAAGAAACCAGGAGAAATTTGTGTAACACATGACAGATTATATATAAAAAAGCTTTTATAAACAAGCATATTAAAAAGTCTAGGGGACACCTGGGTGCCTCAGTGGTTGAACATCTGCCTTTGGCTCAGGGCGTGACCCTGGGGTCCTGGGATCGAGTCCCTCATCGGGCTCCCCAGAGGGAGCCTCCTTCTCCCTCTGCCTGTGTCTCTGCCTCTGTGTCTCCCATGAATAAATAAATAAAATTTTACCAAAAAAAATTGTAAAGCTCAATATGTAAAGAGTTTTTATAAATCAATAAGAAAAGATGACTTCCCAATGGAAAAATGGACAAAAGATATTGATATATAAATATCAATAGTCAACATGCAGTGAGGATGTTTTCCTATCAAATAGGTAAATGTCACATGGCCTAACATCCAGGGTTGGGAGGGGGACATAAGGAAACGGGATCCATGAAATGTGCTGGTGGAAGTGTACGTTGGTGCCCCTACTGCAGGCTATGTCACAACTCATCAAAACGCCCCATGACGTGCTGCCTCTGACACAGACGCCAACCCTGGCATTTTACCATAACCATAATCGGGGATACTTGTAAAGATTTGATTAGAGGAGAATGTATTGTCACTGATGAGTCCTGGGGACCCAAACGGTGCAGGACTCTGCGTGGAGGGAGGTGTGCATGGGCTTGTGCACACCGCCCGGCTCCTGCAGGCCCCACTGCCCCCCCTCGGTGGCCACACGCGGCCCCTCCACTCGGGGGTCCGGCGGGAACCAGCATCACAGTCGGACTTAGCCGATGGTTCTTGCGATTCGGCCCGTCGGCGCCTTGACTCTGCTTCCGGCAGCGGCTGCTGAGAACAGCAACGGGGGCTGGGGACGCCGCCCGGGGTGCAGGCCAGCGTGGGTCTAGGGATGATGTGGCCCCCGGGGGGAAGCTTCCAGCAACAGGGTTTCCTGAGGGGGGACGGCCTCAGCCCGCGGCTCCGTCCCCTGTGGCAGGGCCGCCTGCTGTGTCACATCCGTGGAAGGGTATGGATTGGAGCCGCAGGGACGACAGCCCCTCGCCGCCGGCTCGTCCAAGCAAGGCCGCCGACACCTGTCCCCCATCACCCTCCCGGCTGGGCAGGTTCTGGGGTGACCCGCCCTGTGAGGGCGAGTGACTCCGGGCGCAGACGGAGGAGCCCTTGGGAGCTGGCCTCCCCGACCTGATTCCCAGGGGCCCAGGGCAAGGGGTGCCAGGCATCCCGTGCACAGAATGGGGGTCAGAGCCTCCCGGGGCCACAGGCAGGTCACCACCAACTCAGGGCTTAAACCGCTCACACTGATGCTCTCATGGTTCTGGGCTCAGTCCTAGAACCCAGGTGTGGGCAGGATTGGTCACCCCCCACCCCGGGCCCCAGGGGGACCCCCTCCTGCCCCCCACCTTCCAGAGGCGGCCCCTCCTCCGTCCTCACTGCCAGCAGCGCAGGGTCTGCCCGCCTCTGGGGCTCCCCCCCAGCCTCCCTCTTGGGGGGACCTGGTGAGGACGTCGGCCCCCCCAGGAACCCAGAGTCACCCCCACGACGGGGTCTCGGACGAGGTCTCCTCTGCCACGTGAGGCCACAAGTCCCAGTTCCCGGGGGACCAGGATGGGGATGTGTTTGGGGGGACGTTACAATTAACAACAGCTCCCGAATTCTTAGTGGGTTCTGGAAATTGTGGTGCATTTGCAAAATCAGCGGGGAAGGCAACAATGGCCCTGGAGGAGGTCTTGCCAAACAGCCTGGTGGCGGGAAGCGGCTCCTTCCCACGGGACGGCGCGCCCTCTAGGGGTGACAGCCAGCGCGGCCCGCTCCTGCCCCACCTGCTCCCACTCTTCCCCCGCAGGGGCCCGATCGGATCCAAGGGGCTCTGGGCCAGGGCTGGCTGGCGGCGGCCCAGCTGGTTTGCCCTCCCGATCTGTCCTGCACAGGGACCACGGTTTTCTGGCTCCCTGCGTGGGGCGCACAGCAAGACGCAGCGAGAATCCTGTTGAAGGGCCCGGAAGGCCCCAGACGCAACCGGCGGGCCGGGGAGCAGGTGCCGTCCTCACGTTCTCAGCCTGTTTTCCAGGAACCTATGTCCCACAGCCCCCTGACCCCCCGGAATCCTCATCGCATGATACTCTGTGCATCGGCTCAGCCACGCGGGGGCACTCGGATGGGCCCCCAAGCCTCAGCATGGGGACAAGGGCTCCCAGGTGACGAGGACAGTGACGTGGCCAACACCAGGCCTCGGGCAGGGACACAGACATGACGACCAGCAGCCCCAGGTACAAAGGCGGCAATTTATTCTGATGCTCACGTGGGAACACCCGTGGGCAGGGAGGGTGGGGAGAGTCCCCGCCACCTTCCCCGACCCGCTGGGCTGCGGGGACAGCCCGCAGCCCCGGGACACAGTGGTTGCGGTGCTCGGCCGAGGTTCTGCATTGACTACATTCAATCAGACGCGCATCTCGGGTCTTGGGGGGGCTGCCTCGCCGGGCCTCCTCCAGCAGGACCCGGGGCTTTCTAGAAGGACCGAGGCCAAGGTCACGTTAATTGCACTTGCTTGGTGTTGGGTGATGGCACCCCTCGCCCCTGAGAGCGTCCCACGCAGCCAGAGGTACTCGGAGCCGGTGCAGTCCAGACTGGAAGGGCTGCCTCGGCAAAAGGCCACTGAGGACGCTGCGTGCGGGCGGGGAGGAGGCACGGGCAGGACAGGGCTCCTGTGGTCACTTCCGTGCGGCCCCAGGCAGAGCCCTGGCCACCGCCCCAGTGTCCACAGGAGACGGTGCTGGGGTTGGGGTCCCGTCCCCACACAGGGCCACGCAAACACACGGCTTCCACATCACGTTGTCAGGCATCTGCAGGAAGGCTGACTCCAGCTAAATATTTGGCAAAATTGTAAAGACTGCAGCCTGGGAGAGGGTCCGACGGGAGAGTCACCCCGTGTATTCAGGAGGGGGAGGGGGGCTCACAGGGAGAAAACCCCAATCGCTCATGATCCATGACGGGGCTCAGGGAAGCTGGGGAGCAGGTGCGAGGTCATCGTGGGCGTCGCGAAGCAGACACAGGGTCACCGGCTGCATGTGGAGGCCGGTCCAGTGGGTCCACGGGGCAAGTGCAAGTGGTTCACAAAGTGGGTTCTCCCAGGAGCTCCACACATAGAACCATGGAGTTCAAGTTCGACGCCTGCCAAGGAGTCAGGCTCAGGGTGGCTGCGTGCAGACCCACGGCGCCGGGCTCGCTCACTGTCGGGGCTTTCTAGAAAGTATGGGTCCATGTTCCAGAGACACGGCCCTCAAGCATGTCTCCTGGGCACTGCCTCAGTGACCACGGGGCCGAGGGGCTCTCAGTGGCACATCCGCGCGGTCATCTCTTTCTGTTAACAACAAGCAGGACGTCAGGTCACCCTGATACAACCTTTACACCCGGGGACGGCAGCCGCGGGAGCCTGTCCCAACAGACGAACGACAAATGCAAAAAATCTAGGTGTGAAGGCTTCCTGCCACGTTCTTTTGTTTTCTCTTAAAGATTTTACTTATTTATTCCTGAGACCCAGAGACAGGCAGAGACAGGCAGAGGGAGAAGCAGGCTCCGTGCGGGGAGCCCGATGCGGGACTCGATCCCGGGACCCCAGGATCACGACCTGGGCTGAAGGCAGGCGCTCAACCACTGAGGCGCCCAGGCGCCCCTCCCGCCACGTTGTACAAGACAGACCCCGGAAGCCGCGGGGCCCAGGGGCAGCGGGCAGATCACCACCCGCTTCGTTTACACACGGCCTGCGGGGGTCGTGGCTCCTGCGCATTACCTCGGCCTCCGCCTGGCCCGGAAGGAACTCAGCATCGGGCGCCTGCTGGCTCTGCGGGCTGAGCACCTGCCTTCAGCTCAGGTCACCGTCCTGGGGCCCTGGGATCGAGCCCTATGCGGGGGACCCCTGTCACGGGGGGAGTCTGCTTCCCCATCTGGCCCTCCCCTCGGCTCCTGCACATGCTCACTCTCTCTCTCTTAAATAAATAAACTCTTAAAAAGAAAAAAAAAAAAAAAGAACTCTGAGCATTGATGTGGGAGAAATAACAAGGGATCAGGATGCTTATTAAGAAAAGAAAACCAGGGAGCCCGGGTGGCTCAGTGGTTTGGTGCCGCCTTCAGCCCAGGGCGTGATCCTGGAGACCCGAGATCGAGTCCCGCGTCGGGCTCCCTGCATGGAGCCTGCTTCTCCCTCTGCCTGTGTCTTGGCCTCTCTCTCTCTCTCTCTCTCTCTTTCCCCCCACCCCCCCCGTGTATTCTAATGAATAAATAAATAAAATCTTAGAAAAAAAAAAAAAAAACAAGCTGAGAGAGACCCAGCGGGCCCTCGGAACATTCTAGCATTTCCATGCTTGGGGAGATGCCCTATCCGCTGGAACGACCCTGGGACCTCACCTGGGGGGATGTTCTTGACCTTGGGGAACAGTGGCAGCAGCTGGTAGGAACTTGGAGGGCAGCTGCCTGCCGCCCTCTGACCTCACAGGTCTGGCTAAAAGCCCAAAGCAAGGTGCGGGAGCCTTGGGGGAGGGGCCCAGCGAGCCCCCCTTGCTGCCTGAGCCGTCCCGTCACCAGGCTGCGGTGGACACGGGTCTAGCTGGCAAATCCACAGCCACAGAGTGGGTTGCCACAGGCTGGCAAAGTGCCTGCCGATGGGGATGGGGCTTCTTCTGGGGCGACGGAATGTTCTGGAACCAGAGGTGATGGCTGTAGCCCCTTGTGAATGTATTAAATGCCACTGAACTGTTCAGTTGACAATTTTAACTTAGGTGACTTTTTTTTTTTTTTTTTACTTATGTGACTTTCACCTCAGTTAGAAACACATCATTGCCTGCTCTCCAGGCAGGAGGCGAGGATGTGGGCAGGGGAGACGGGGCCGCCCAGGGTCAGCACCCAGGTCTCCAGGGTCTCCCGCAGGGAAAGGGGGTGCAGCCGCAGGAAGGAGCGGCCGACTCCGGGGCCCGTCCTGGGATGGCTCTGGGCTATGGGGCGGGGTGACCTTCCCAGGGGGCCCCAAGGGCACAGCAGCCCCAGGATTCAGGGCCTCTGCCTGTCGGGGGCGGGGGGAAGGGTGGTTCACACGCGCAGCCGCATCCCCGCGGAGTAGGGAGCAAAAGCACCAGACACAAGCCCGGTGGGTGGATCCCGTGTGCCGGAATCCAAGTGGCCACACCACTGTCGCCGTGTCAAACTTGGGCCCAGACCCAGAGAACCTGCCTCCGCTTCCCTCTCTCCATGTCAGGCTACCCACCAAGCCGGGCGTCCGGGCCCTGGGGACCCCCATGTCCCCCGCCGCCCCCGCCGGATGCCCGCCCTGCTCACCAGCGGCTCCAGCTCTTTGGTGTCGATGAGGCCAAACTCCTTGACGAAGTAGTAGAAGTGCTTGTAGCAGGTGTTGACGTGCGCCTCGGAGCCCATCTGCGCGATGCGGTCAAAGTGGTGGATGTAGACGTGCACGAAGACGCGGAACAGCCGGGACAGGATCTTCTTCACCACCTGCAGGAAGTTCTTGGGGAACGGCGTGCCTGCACACAGGGCGGGGGTCAGGGAGGCTGCGGCCCCCCCGGGCCCCGCTGACCACCCCCCCGCCGGTTCTGGGCTGTGCGCTTCTATTCCTAGCTCTGCTTGCTCTTCTTAATTGAACGGGACGACCTACAAAAACACGTTTCCTGACGTCTGATACTCCTCACAGGGGTCTGCCCGCCTCGAGTGCGTCTTCACAGCGTCATCTACGTTCGAGCATCGACGCAGCTTTGCTGTGCACGTGTACGTGTGCTCACTCCTGCCATGGAGCTTAAGGAGTGTCTTCCTCACTTCCCTTCCTTGTGGTCAAACGCCCCGACCAGGGGAGCCCCCGTGCCAGCCCCTCTGGCAGCCTGTGTGTCAGGCGCCCCAGTGCTCCTTTCTGCACCCCCTCAATCCCTCAATCATGCGACTTCGTCCCATACAGACGGGGTACACTCGGCACCACCGGGTGGGTGCCCGGGACCGGAAAGAACACACTGGCCCCATCGTGACCTGGGGGGCTCACGGGCTAACAGCCCAGGGGCAGCACACGCGATCCGGACAACAGTGCACTCATCGGGGCGCACGGGGATGTCCACCCCCACAGCGGGGCCCAGGTGGCTGCTCTCCGCCGGGGGAGGTCTGACCTGACGTGCGTGGAACAGAAGGCGAGCGGGAAAGCGATGGTGCTCCGTGAGCTGTGAGACAGGCCCAGCCTGACCCTGTGCCCTCTCGGTGCCCCCCGCCCGCCCCTTCCTCCATAGCTGGGCCCAGATGGCCGCTCCGCCCTAGCAGGGGCGCCTGTGTGCAGCTCGTGCTGACAAGCATCGGTGAACGGCGACCAGGCCCAGTTCCCAGGCCACGAACCCCCTGGACGGTTTGTCCGGCATCACTGAGACCTGTTTTCCCCGCCACTCGATTCTGCAAGGATGAAGCCTGATGGTCGTCCTCGACCCGCATTTGTGGGCACCTGAGGAGCAGCTGCTGAAGGCCGTGGGGTGGGTCAGCCACCTCCAGGGGCCCTGGTCCAAGGCCACCGCCCTGCGCCTCTCTCCTAGCACGGGACTCCCCGGCGGCGATCCCGGGTAGCCTGGCTTGGATGGGCTCAGAGTAGACTGTTCCTGGACGCCACTGCACACGCTCACAATGGTCTCTCGTGCAGGGGTACAAACCTGGCCTCCCACTTGCTCTTATAAATAAAGTTTACCTGGAACACAGAGCCCCCTGTTTGTAAATTGCTTCTGGTGGCTTTCGGTCTACACTGCAGATCTGAGTGGTCAAGACAGACTGTCTGGCCTGCGAGGCTGGAAGGATTTGCTAGCTAGTCCCCATGAGAAGTGTGAGAAGTGTGCCAGCCGCTGGCCTGACACGGCGAGGTCTAAGGGGTGTACAGGCGGGAACAGAAGCAACACGGGAGCCACACTGAACGTGGACCCGTTCTCTCTGCCCGGCCACACGGTTCTTGGCAGTGGCACAGACAAGAAGCGGAGAGACAGGGCCGTCTGCCGGAAGCACGTTGTTCTGAATGCCTGGCTGGGGTCCTGAAACAGGGCTGGCAGGGGTGGCCCAGGCCAGGCAGGCCCCCGACACGGGCGCCTGGGGAACAAGGGCTGCGCGAGGCCGGCAGCCTGGACTCAGAGTCCTGCTGCACAGCCGTGTGCCACCTGCCAGTTCCTCTTCCCTGCCTCTCCCCAGCATCCTCTTTGGTAAACTTGGAATTTACCTTCCCCGGGTGCGGGGCAGGCTGGGCGTCTCGAGTTCTAGGGTGCTGACCCCTGAGGACCTGGTGGGACTCGCACGGGGCCTAGCAAGGCTGGGAATCAAATGACATGGCCTCTGGGGCTCTCCACGTCCCCGGCGACCTGAAGCAGGGACTGCTGGGAATCCCGGGCCGGGGGTGGCCTCTCCCTGGATAGTCCCTCGAAAGCCTCTGCCAGCGTCAGCCCTTCCGCGGTGCAGATGCTGAGTGAGGGCCCAGGGGAGGAACGAGTGGGTGCAGAGCTGGGCCTGAGACCTGTCTGCCCGGCCGGGGTTCCGGGACGCCGTGTCAGCACTGATGGTGACAGAAATCCACGGCTGTGGGTGGCTCCTGGTGCCGCTGTCACAAACCACCACCGGCTGAGCGGCTTAAAGAACTCATGTGCATCTCTCACGGTTTTCAGTCAGTGTCACTGGGCTGAGGGACCGCAGGATGGTTCCCACCGGAGGCGCCAGGGAGAACCCGTGCCCCTGCTGCCCTGGGAAGCTGCTGGCATTCCTAAGCTCATGGCCCGTCCCTCCTTCCCCGTTGTCCTACCACCTTCTCCCCTCGCGTGTCCAACCTCCCTCTGTCTTTCTCTTACAAGGACCCTTGTGATGACATCCAGGGTCATCTCCTGTCTCAGGGCCCTTAACTTAAAAAAGAATGTGTCCACCACACGGGTGCATATCCCTCGCCTTTGAGCAGGAGCAAGGTGCCCACACGCGCTGGCCCGGGGATGGACCCTGAGCCCACGATGCTCAGGAAGGGCGCCAGACCCAGAAGGACTCCTCCTGCAGGACCCCACTTCCAGGAGGTCCCCAGAAGAGGCCCGTCCACAGAGACAGAGAGGAGGTGGTGGGAGCCAAGGGTGGGGTGGGCGGTGGGGATGATGGCTTATGGGGATGCTATTGGGGTGGTGGAATGTTCTGGAACTAGCAGTGATGGTCTGCACAACTCTGCGAACATACTATAAATGCCACTGAACTGTACACTTTAAACGGGTAGACGGCGGGCATGTGAATCCTGGCTCGACGTGAGAGCGAGTGGGGCCTGCCCTTCCCGGTGCCCACGTGGCCCACCCCAGCCACTCCGACTCACCGACGTGGGTGGGGAAGAGCTCCTCGTTGTTGATCTGCACCTCGATCCAGTCCATGAGCAGGTCCATGTAGCGGGGGGCCGACAGCGCCGTGGGCTTGCGGAACTGGTGCTCGTCCTGCCAGCGGTACTCGTACTTGGGGCCGCCCGACATGATCGGGCAGGACTGCTCCGTGCACCCGTCGCCGATGGTGCCGTAGATGAGGTTGACGCGGTTGAAGAAGTCCACCACGTGCACGGCCACCCAGTCGTTGAGGTCCTCGCCCGGGGGCAGCTGCACGGCCAGCTTCAGGTCCAGCCCGGCATTCAGCGACGCCTGTGCCTTCTTGTGTAGCTCGAAGCGCTGGGTGCCCGGCTCAAACTTGCGCTTAGGGCGGAAGGTCTTGTCCTTGTTGAAAACTTGCTTCAGGAAGGGGTTGGACATCTCGGCCCCCTTCCCTGGCGATGCCTCTGTGGAGGGGCCCAGGCAGGACGACCGTGTCAGGTAGGCGCCGCGGCGATGGGAGACTTGCTGGACCCCACGGCTTCCCGGAGATCTGGAACACGGAAAGGGGAGGAACCGTCACCTGCTTCTGGAAACCCTGCTCTGGAAGGACTAGGAGGCGGATCGGGGCGCTCCCAGGACTTGTGACATTCAATCCACCAAGGGGGCCCCAGTTGCTCCACAGACAAAATGGTCCGTGGCAGGTCCCCACTGCCTCAGACCAGAAGATGCAGAGACAGCTCCCAACAGGCCGGAGCCGGTGGATCCTCCCCACGCCCGGAGGCGTTCTCGCACGGCAGCAGGGGCTGGAGATCTGCAGGCACCAAGGGAGAGCGCGGCGGGTCAGCGGCGCCCTCCGTGGACAGTCGTCTATGTCCCTACGGCCTGCAGACAGGACCTCATTTGGAAGAAGGTTCTGTGCGGACACGATCAGGGATCTCGGGCTGCGCGCCTCCTGGATCACACAGGTGTCCCTGGTGCGATGACAACCGTCCTTATAAAAGGAGACACAGGCGCATGGCAGACAGCTGCACGAGGGTGGAGGCGCCAGGGGGGCCGGCACTGCCAGAGCCAGGCACAAGCCTGGAGCACTGTCCCCACGGCCTCCGAAGGGACCAGCTCTGCCCACAGCCTGGCTGGGGGTCTGGCCTCCAGAGTTGGGAAAGGATAATTTCTGTGTTTCTGCATTGCACCCTAATCTCCCCGCTGCACCGGGGCCCACCCTCATCTCGCCACCCGAGGATGTGTGCAGAGCCCCCATTCCCGACAGGTGAACTGGAATTCTAGGGGGACACTCTCCACTGCAGGGCCCATTCCAGAAGCCTGGACAAGCCCATCTGCTCTTCCTGTCTGACCAACACGGGACCACACAGACACCCACCCTCACTGGTTTCCCTGGGATGAGGTCCTGCCGCGAGAGCCCACCCCCTGCCCCTCCCTCTGCTGTCTCTCTGCGCTGGGTCCTCCTCTGTTCCGTGGGACAGTACCCGGCTCACGTCAGAGAGCGTGAAGGATGAGGTGGGGCGCATGAAGCGGTGGCCAGGCTCATGCTGGGGATGCAGCCACCCTGCCGGGCTGGGTGTGCTCCCCACCCTGCCACGGTGGTGCCGCCCCCCGCCCTGCTCCCAGGAGTGTGCGGTGCGCTGGGACAGCGGGGGCCGGGGTTGGGGGGGCCAGGCGCCCCAGGGGCTGGCGGGGTGGGGGTCTTGGGAGTTCACCGGGGGGAAGGTGCAGAAGGGGAAGTGTGTGGAGAGTAGGAAAGAGGAAGGGCCCGCCCGTGGCCCCACGCCACATCGTGCACCTGCACACGTGCAGCCATGTATGTTAGTCGGTGCCCACCCCGCTTCTCTGCTTCAACGGTGGGGTTCATTCCTCTAACTCGGGCCAGCGGGCAGTGCCCCTCCAGACCCAGCACGGTGCCGCAGCAAATTACCGCAGACCCAGAGCTCCTACCAGCCCAGCTGTAGTATCAGAAAGTTCCGGAGGCTCCACATCTGAAATGGGACTCCCGGGGGCTCCTGCCTCTCCGAGTCCAGAGGAGGCCCCGCACCCTCCAACCTCTGCTTCCCTCATCACACCTGCTTCTGTGGGGACCCCCCTCACCCCCCAGAACCAGGGCGGCCCCGCAGAGAGCGCCGGCTCGACGTCGGCCCTGCTGAGGGAAGAGCATGAGAGCCCGGGCGCTGCTGGGCCAGGTCCAGGGACCCCAGGCCCAGACTCCTGCGGGGCCCGGTGAGCGCCCACAGTGGCCCCGGGGCAAAGACGAAGGGCTGACAACAGGTGCCCTGCTCCCAGCAAATGGGCAGTAGGAGCTTCGCCGGGACACCTGCAGGCGCCGCCCCGAGAAGACACCCCGAGAGCCCGCGGTGCTGGCGGGGAGGACGGAGGGGGGCCGCGGGCCGGGGAGGCAGTGCCTGTGGACGCGGGACAAGGCGGGGCAGGTCTCCCTGGGGCCCCGGGGGGACCAGCCCCGTCCATGGCATTTTGAACTTGTGACCTCCAGAACCGTGGGATGACAGATCCGTGTTCCTTTAGGGCCACGGAACTTGTGGTCACTGGTTACAGCAGCCCCAGGAAACTGAGGAGCCAGTTGTCACTGGCTACGCACGACCCCCTGATGAGCAGCGACGTCAGCCAGACCCGGTTACTCGTGGGCCGGGAGCAGGTTACTCGCTCCCTTCTCTGCGCGGAGCGGCCAAGCCCACCTGAGCAGCCTGAACCACAGGGACCCCGAAGGTGAGCCCGGGGACGGAGGCGCGGCTGAGGACAACAGGAGCCCCGGGGAAGGCGAGGGAACCACCGCCCCCCGGGAACGGCTGTAAGCACCGAGGACAATCGCCGGCGCTGGTGAGGACGTGCAGAAATTGGAACCGGGGAGCACGGCTGCTGCGGGGAACAGCCCAGGGTCAGGCGGAGCTACCCCAGGGCCACCCCGAAGGCGACGGCAAACATCCACAAGGAGACTCGTGCACACACGGTGGCAGCGGCACAACTCACGTTCTCACCAAAGGCTGGAGACGACCCCCACGTCCCGCAACGGGTGAACACACGAACAGGCCTTGTCGGCCACGTGAGCAGGGGTGAGGCCCCCCTATGCCGCCCCGGGGACGGACCCGAGCCCCCGACGCTCAGGGAGGGAACAGGAGGCCCCATGGGTGTGAGTCCACGTGTGTGACACGTCCAGGACGGGCTTGTCCACGGGCAGGGAGGGGTGGCGGGAGGGGAGTGACGGCTGACGGGGATGGGCTCCCCTGGGGTGACAGGATGGCGTGGAAGCAGACGGCGGCGGTGGTTGTGCAAGGCTGGGGACGTCCTGAAAACGGAGCTGTGTGTGTCAGTGAGTGGGCTGCGGGCTACGCGGGTCTCGTCTAACGGGGCTGTGACTACGCGGTGGGCAAAGGGGCGGAAGAAGAGCTTCCCTCCTGGGCCTAAGTGACACCCTCTGGGCCCAAGCCGCCCCACCCCTGCTCACTGGGCCCACGACGGGGAAGGCGCGGGCGCGGGTGGCGGAGGAAGCTCCCCGTGAGGACCGGCGGGGCGGCTCCCGGCAGCCCCAGCTCCGGAGCAGGAGGACGCGGGCCTGTCACAGAGCGCGGGGGCCGCCCTCCCCACGGCTGGCTCTGGCCGCCGCCACCACGTCCTGCCACCTCGGCTGACCCCTGCCGGGCACTTCCCGGGACCCTTGGAGGAACGCGGCAGACACACTTCACGGGAGGGAGGACGGGCCCCGACTGGCTCGGCCCCCTGGGCCCTGCGGACATCGGGGGGGGGCAGCACGCCCCATCCTGGGACCACAGGCGTCCGTCCCCAGACCCTGCCCAGGGTCCCCCGGCCGAGACCCCGTATGGAAGATAGTGACTCAGCGCTACCCCGCTGAGGAGGAGTCAGGTGGCGGGGACAGGGCCGAGCCAGAGCGGGAACCCGGGCGCGTGGGTGAAGCCAGCCTCCTCTGCCAGGCCACAGCCGGCGCAGCGAACCACCTGCCCATCACGCAGGCGTCCGTCGCCGCCCCCCGGCCAGTGTCAGGCACTGTCCCCCCCCGCACCTCCGCACGGCCTCTACAGAACTGCACGGGTGCCTCAGCTCCAGGGCCCCGGCCGCCTACCCTCCCTGGTGTCGGTGGATGGGCACAGCCGGGGCACCCAGAGCCCCACGGCGGGAAGGCGGTGCCTGAGAGCGCAGGGCAGCGGCCCAGGACCCCTCACACCACGGCGGCTGTGCTGGGCAGGCCGGCGGCGATCCCCGGGGCCCCCTGGGACCAGTAAGGCCCAAGGGGCCTGCATACCTGTCCCGGAGGTTAACCTGCAAACCTGGCCACGCTTAGGCCACTCTGGCGCAGGTAAAGGGCCAGCGTCCTCCACCGGGAGGGCAGGTCACCTCTGCTCCAGCCGCCTGACAGCAGGGCTTGGGCACTTCCCCATCCCAGGGCTTACTTCAACCTGCAAACACCCTCCGCCTGAGAGACGAGGTGGGGGTTGCGTCCCTGTCCGGCTGCTCCTGCGCATCGACTCGCTTCCGGGCCCCTTATGTAACCCCAAGCTGAGCCGCACCCTGACAGCCGCCGCGGACGGGGGAAAGTGCCACCCGCCAGTGCCCGCTGGGGCCTCTCATCCTGGGGCCTGTCGGACATGGCTCCGGGGCCTCAGCCGCAACCACGGCACCTGGGGACCTGAGACTGGGGGGCAAAAGCAGGCTGGGGGGTGCGGTGTCTCCATGCGGGGACCAGACGCGCCCCAGGGCAGTTCTGGAAGCTGGGCTCAGGCAACGGGGCCAGGGGAGGGGGTGGTTCACAGGGCTCCTGCCCTCGATCTTAGAAAGTGCGGGTTTTTTTAAGTGGAAGCAACCATTTTCTAGGAAACTTCCCCAATGTCCAGAATCCCCCTCAGGAGCAGGTTTCTATGGGACGCAGACACCCCGCGGCCTGGAGGTGACCCCACATTGCCAGCCCCACCCTGTTTACCGGCTCTTCCCGGGCGCTGTCCTCAGTGGGACAGACCTGTTGGGGCTCAGGGCTCTGCTGACGGCCAGGTTCTTCCCTCGGACATGTGCCCGGCGGTACTTAGAAACTTCTAGACTGATGAAGATGACAAATTCCCCGGCCCCAACACACGCCCTCTGCCCCCCCCCTCCTTTTTCTTCTGAAAACCAAACAAAGCACAGTTCCTCCAGGCAGCTGCCTTGCATGACCTCCCGGGGAGGCGCTGCCACTTCCTTCCGGTGCCTCTGCATCCTGTCTTGGCCACTAACGCACCCCCCACTACGGGGACCCTGCCCTGGGGCCGGGGGACCAGGAGGGGACAGACCCCAAGCTCAGAGGCGAGCCCCTGGGCGCGGTGGGTGGGAGGATGCTCTGGGGCCCCGATCTGTCCCGTCCCAGAAGGCCGCTCCCCATAGCTGCAGTTTAAATGTCAGCCCTGCTCCCCGGGGGGAAGGCCCCCCGCCGTCCTGCAAGACCACAGAGGGTGCCGCCTGCCGACCTGCCACGGGGGTGGTGCTCTACTGGCATCAGGCCCTCATGTCTTTGCTTCCGGGCTCAAGTTCCCCAATCTGTGATGCAGGAAGGCAGGAAGCGGTTTGCTGAGACCACTGCAGGCCAGGTGCTCTCAAGGGGTCCTACGCGGTCCCGCCCTCCTGCGGATCCTCTTATTTTATGACCCGCTGTGATACAATTCACGTACCACAAATAACTTTTAAAGTGTACAATTTGATGGTTTTAGTAAAATCATAGGGCAGTGCAACCATCACCATAATCCTAAAACATTCTCCTACCTCAAAAGAAACCCTGTGCCCATCAGCAGTGACTCCCCATCCTTCTCTCATGGGTTGAATCCTGTCTTGGGGGTGGGGGTGGGGGACAGAAGGCAGATGAAAGGCGGCAAGCCACCAGGGCCGCCCCCGTCCGCTGAGGAGCCGCTGCACCTCTTCGGGGGCCCGGCCCGGGGTCTCGCATGTCACAAGGGGCAGGGCAGGAGCAGCAGAGCCCCTGCCGGCGACTAACAACAGGACACCCACGACACGCATTCGCCGCTGAGAAGACCCTGTTCTGAGGGGACACAGCGCGCCCACTCCCGGCCACCCTCTGTCCAGGGTGCTGCGCCCACCACTCTGCCCCCGGGGACGCTGGGCCACGTGTGGGGACCCCCAGGGTACTCCCAGCGTCAAGCGCTCAGCTCCCACGGCCCTAACGACCCCCTCCCCGCAGAGAGAGACCCCGCCACGCACGCCCTGTTCTGGACTCAGGAGACGCAGGAACGCCCACCTCCTTCCCAGAACCTGGATTCTGAAGCTGCTGTTGCCTCTTTTCGGCTTAAGTAATCTGAACCTCGAAATTCTAGGAAATGAGGAACAGGGCTCTCCAGCTGGGGCATGTCTCGAACTTCCCCGAGAAAAAGCCCAGGCTCTGAGCCGGCTGCTCGGGGAATTTCTGCTAAAGCTCCGTTTGATGAGGCGCTGGAGAAGGGAGAGCAGCTCCCGGAAACCCGATCGATGGCTGTCGCCTGTCCTGGCTGCGAACAGACTGAAAATCGTTCGGAAAAAAAAAGTCCAGGAACTGAACTAGCATTTCTGAGGCCTCCCTGAGGAACTAAAATAACCACTTTTGCTTCTGCCGAGAGAGAGAGAGAGAGAGAGAGAGAGAGAGACACACACACGGAGGTGCACCTAGAACTCAACTCCCGGTTACCCGGGCGCCGGGTTCACAAACACCGCACTCAGGTTTTTGAGCGACGTAAGGGTGATACGGCCGTGCTCTCCCTTTAGAGAGGCTCAAATAAAACCCCTGAGCCAGACACAGACATGGAGGGGACGCCACACAGCCCATGGCTCCAGGTCTAGGACCTTCTGGAAAAGGCAGAGCTGTGGAGGTGGTGACAGGGCCCACGGTGGCCGGGGTGGGGGGGGTGCTTTGGTGGAGCAGGGGTCTGTAGGGCCGGGGCCTCCTCTGGGCCATGCGGTGACGGTGGCGCGGTGTCTGTGACATTCATGCAAACCCACAGGGCGTGCAGCAGTGACGGTGAACCCCGGTCGCCTGCGGGCTGTGGCTGGTAACGTCCGGATATTGGTCATCACCTGTCACACATATCAGGCTCTGGCGGGGATGCTGGTAATGGGGAAGGCTGTGCATTTACGGGGAGATGGGGCCTGGGGGAACTTCCACCCCGTTTTGCTGTGAACCTAAAGTTGCTCCAAAAAATAAGCGCAATTAAAAAAAAATTATAACAGGGATCCCTGGGTGGCGCAGCGGTTTAGCGCCTGCCTTTGGCCCAGGGCGCGATCCTGGAGACCCGGGATCGAATCCCACGTTGGGCTCCCGGTGCATGGAGCCTGCTTCTCCCTCTGCCTGTGTCTTTGCCTTTCTCTCTCTCTCTCCCTCCCTCTCTGTCGATCATGAATAAATAAATAAAATATTTAAAAAAAAATTATAACAGCAAAAAAAAAAAATCATAGCCAACACCAATTCAACTACAATACACCCAGCACTGGGTTAAATCCTTGAGTAGCTTGCCCTGTTTAAGACTAAAGCCACAGAAAACAATGAATCCCGCCAAAGCAGGACATACGTTTGTGGAAGGAATGTCACAGAAAACACTAGGAATATTACCTGCACCAAAGGCATAACTTAAAATTTCCCAGTAGCCTTGCTATCAAGTGAAAAAAGTACAAAGAAACAGGTGAAGTTAACACTAATACTGTATTGCATTTGACCGAAAAACAACAAAATGTCATTTCAACACCTCCTGGAAACTGAAATTATCACGGACGTTTTGACTTCAAAAAAAAAAAAAAAAGTGCTCTGTGTCTGTGCCGGGCGCCCCGATTAGCTGAGGTGGGCTTGAAGGGCTGTAGCCACACGGGGCCAGCGGCTGAGGCCGACATCTCCGCTCTGGAGGGGTGAGTGAGAGGGGAAGGCACACAGCAGGAGCTGGGTGTCTGCAGGGTGGGGGCAGCCAGGACGCCCACTAGCTCACCCATGGTCAGTCCATGGGTCCAGGGTGTTCTGAGAACAGAGCCGGACAGGTGACCCCAAACACCCGGGGACACCACCAGTCCTCGGCAAGTCAACTGGGCCGTCGGGGAGGCTGCAGGCCCTGCCCTGAGGACCGCCAGGTATGGCCGCAGGCTCGGCTCAGCCCCTAAAACAGGCGAGTAAGGGCCCCGAGCTCCGAGTGCGGTGAGCGGGGAGCAAGGAGGCCTGGCTGGGGCCGTGTGTGGGCGGCCCCACAGTCACCGAGTGCAGGCAGGCACTGCCCCCACCCGCGGTCGTCACCCCCCCCCCCCCCGCACCCGGCCTCCCTGCCGCCCGCGGTCGCCCCCCCCCAGGACCCGGCCTCCCCACTGCCCGCGGTCGCCCCCCGAGGACCCGACCTCCCGCCGCCCGCGGTCGCCCCCCACCCAGGACCCGGCCTCCCCGCTGCCCAAGGTCGCTCCCCCAGGACCCGGCCTCCCCGGCGCCTGCGGTCGCCCCCGAGGACCCGGCCTCCCGCCGCCCGCGGTCCCCCCTCCCCCCGCACCCGGCCTCCCCGCCGCCCGCGGTCGCCCCCCCCCCGGGGACCCGGCCTCCCCCCGCCCGCGGTCGCCCCCCCCAGGACCCGGCCTCCCCGCCGCCCGCGGTCGCCCCCCCCAGGACCCGGCCTCCCCGCCGCCCGCGGTCGCCCCCCCCGGGGACCCGGCCTCCCCCCGCCCGCGGCCGCCCCCCCCAGGACCCGGCCTCCCCGCCGCCCGCGGTCGCCCCCCCCCAGGACCCGGCCTCCCCGCCGCCCGCGGTCGCCCGCGAGGACTCACCTGCGGTCACGCCCCACCAGCCGGGGCGCTCGCGGCTGTCCGGTGTCCAGCGTCCTCCGCCCCGTCCCCTCCGCCGCCGACCAGCACAGCGCGCACCGCCGGCCGCCGCCGCCCCGCCCAGGCAGAGGAACTTCCGCTACCGGCGGGGGCCTCCCCGGAAGCGGAGCCCAAGGGGGGCGAGGTCCAGAGAAGGGGCGCCCCCGCCGCCGCGCTCTCCTGTTGCCGGGCAACCGGAAACGGGCCGGGACGCCATTGGCTGGTGCCCGCGGCCTAGGGGCGGAGCTTGCGCGGTGCCGGGAAGGCGGAGCGGGTCCTCGGGCCTGCGCCCGCCCGGGAGGAGGAGCTTGCGTGTGCCCCGGGCGCATGCGTCGGGCGCGGCCTGGGGGCGGGGCCTGCGGGGGCGGGGCCTGCGGGGGCGGGGCCTGCGGTTGTCCGTTGCGGGGCGGGGCCTGCGCCGGGGGCGGGGGCGGGGGGCGCCGTTGGTTGGCGGGCGGCGGGCGCGGGCGGGCCATGGCCCTGCTGCTGTGCCTCGGCCTGACGGCGGCGCTGGCCCGCGGCTGCCTGCACTGCCACGGCAACTTCTCGGAGAAGTTCTCTTTCTACCGCCATCACGTGAACCTCAAGTCCTGGTGGGTGGGCGACATCCCCGTGTCGGGCTCGCTGCTCGCCGACTGGAGCCGGGACACCATGAAGGAGCTGCACCTGGCCATCCCCGCGGAGATCAGTGAGGGCGGTGGGGCTGCGGGGGTGGGGGGCCGCCCGGGCGCGCCCCCTCCCCGCCCCCCGCCGGGCCGCTCACCGCGCCTCCTCCGCCCCCAGCCCGGGAGAAGCTGGACCAAGTGGCGGACGCCGTGTACCAGAAGATGGACCAGCTGTACCAGGGGAAGATGTATTTCCCCGGTAAGGGGGCGGCCGCACGCGCGGGAATCGGACGGCTCCCCTCCGCCCGCCGCCGCGGCCTGACCTCCCTCCTGCCCACCCGCCCACCCCCACCAGGATATTTTCCCAACGAGCTGCGAGCCATCTTCCGGGAGCAGGTGCATCTCATCCAGAATGCCATCATCGAAAGTGAGCACAGGGAGGGCCGCTGTATTATTTCAGGAGTCCCTTGGAGGCTGGGGCTGGAGGGACATGAATGGGCCCGTGGGCACCGGAGGGGAGAGGGGCAGCTCCCCGAGGCAAGGTCCCTTGGATAAACCCGGCGCCTCCCTGCCACCTCCCCCTGCCCGGGCCTGGAGGCCTGGGTGAGTAGTGCTGCCGCCCTGCCCCAGCAGTTGGCTCCGTCCCAGGCTGGGCCACCCAGGGTGAGCCTTGGGGAGGGCAGGAGCTAGGGACAGGTCGGTCCTCTTGTCCCCACAGGCCGCATTGACTGTCAGCGCCACTGTGGTGAGTGAGCCCCTGTGCAGCCCGGAGGACCCAGTGGTGGTGGCGGCCCTGGAGGCCGAGGCGGGGGAGCCCGTGGCTGCCTCTCCTGTGTTGCAGGCATCTTCCAGTACGAAACCATCTCCTGCATCAACTGCACTGACTCGCATGTCGTCTGCTTTGGCTACAACTGCGAGTAGGGCTCAGGCTGGGGTGGGGGCGGGCTGGCCAGGGATCCTCCTCTGACCCTCTGTGGCCTTCCAGCCCCCCAAGGGGGGGGGGCGCGGTGGGGGCCTGTCCGTGAGCCCTGGGTTCTGGATCCGGGGCCTCCCCATCTCCACGCCCGTGTGCCCGCAGGTCGTCAGCACAGTGGGAAACAGCCGTACAGGGCCTCCTCCTTTACATGTGAGTTGGGGCAGCTGGGCTCCGGGAGGGCACCGTGAGCTCCAACCCTGGTGTTACCTGATTCCAACCCTGCTGTCGTTGTAGAAATAAGTGGCACAAGTAAGTCCCCTGTCCCCAAACACAACGTGAGTTTTATCAGAGGCAGTGTGCTTGTGAGTCCTGGTGGGTGAGTATGTGCCAGGGCAGCCATAGGAGGCAGTACCTGGCTGGCCCCGTGCTCAGGACCCCAGCTGCACAGGGGGCAGGACAGTGGCCAGAGCTGGGGAGGGCCCCCCCATGATGGATCTGGCCCAGTGGAGGGACCAGGGGGCCACAGGCCCTAAAGCTTAAGGCTAACTGGGACTCTGTGGTGTCTTTCAGACAGGACACCAAAACAAGGTAAGCACCCCACGTGCCTCCCCAAAACCCTGGCTGGGTCTTCTGAAAGGGATGTGGGACAGTCAGGAAAAGGGTGGAATGGGGGCCTCCCAGTTGGGGACAGACAGGGACAGTTGGACAGGGCAGCCACAGCCAGCAGGGATCTCTATGCACCTGGGACAACCCCGATGTCACCTCTGCAACCACACCCAAGTGATCAGTTCATGAATAAACATCAGCTGCTTCTCCTCCTGACGACACACAGAACCACTCCAGCCTTGTGAGTGGCCCAAAGGGAAGCGGGCTGTGAGGCCCCGGGTGGGCTCTGGGGCGGGGGGGGGCTCCATACCGAAGGGTTGAGCCTAAGCCAGAGAGATCAAAACACAATGGCCAATTCCCCCAAGGGCTGCCCCCCACTTTTGCAGCCTCTGGTGGGAGTCTTGGGTGTGACCCCAGTGCTGGCCAAGGCCTCCATACTGAGCTTGGAGGGTTTTGCCTGCGGCGCCCCAGGCCTCCAGCGAAGACCCTGGGCTGGGGGGCGGGGAGGCAAGGCGGGTGCAGAGGGGCTGAGGGCACCTATGTCTCCCCAACAGTCTGATATCACCAAGCTTTACATGTCTTGAGCCCCCACACCTGGCCAACCTGACTCTAGAAAATGCTTCCGAGTGCCTGACCCAGCACTGATGACCACCGGGTTTGCCAGAGCGGCCCTAGCCTTGAGGTGGAGCCAGACTCAGCTGGACTGTCCCAGCCTGACCCCATGGAGCAGGCCTGCCGCTGCCTTGAGCCCCTGCACTCCCATCAGAGCCTGGGGCTGGGCCGGGAGCAGTGTGCGGCTTTGTCGGGCGGGGTCGCAGAGCTATTAGATGCAATGATTAAATGTCCCTCACGTTTCTCATCACGGCGCATCCTTGTCCAGGGAACGGGGGCTGGGGCCCCAGGGCTGTCCGTGCCCGTTTACCGCAATCCGTCTGAACACAGCTGGGCAGACTTTCTGCACGGAACCAAGCTTGTGGAGCGGGTGGGTGCTCCTGAGGACTCCTAGCGAGCCGCAGTTTGGTACAAACCAGGGCCAACTTTCGTGCCTCTTGGGGTTCACGCCCCATTGCGCTAAACTTGAGCCACAGGAGCACAGGAGTCCACCTGTGTCCTCTCCTTCTGCAAACCCTCCACGTGGGTTGAGAGAGATGGGCTCCAAATGGCATGATGTAGACGAGCAGGGACTTGGGAACTAGGGTCCTACCAGGATGCAGCCTAGTGCCTGGAAGGGCTGCCAGAGCGGGTCCATGCAGGTCAGGAAAGTTGCGCAGGGCACCTGAGAATGACGTCCTGGCAGCTGTGCAGAACAGTCTCCTGGGCCAAGTGCCCATCCGAGGGGATGGGTGTTGGGAGCGAGGGCTGGTTAGCGGGGCCAGCAGAGCCCTTGCCCCATCACTGTGGGGTGTGCCCCTCCAGGCTTACCTTTCCTGGCCCTGGGGAGGGAGGCGAGGGCCAGCAAGGGATCTGGCCTGAATATGTGACACGTGGCTTTTTTCCACTGAGAAGAGTGAGAAAGCTTTGTGGCTGGTGTTTGGGGTGGGTGATTCTCAAACAGGGACACTGGTGGAAGGTGGGCTGCCGAAGGCCGGTCTCATGAGGGCACCCCAAGCCGGGGATTGTTTGGGCCTGGGCTCCGCACTCTCCAGCGTGGGATTCAAGCTCGACAAGCCGTCCAGCTTTCCATCTCCCCACCCAGCGTTACTTGTCTCGAATTGTCTCTTGTCCACGTGTCAGTAAAGCCAGCGGAAATGTGGCAAATTAGAACAAGTAGGACCTGCCTCCCACCATCGCCCACACAGCCTGCCCTAGTGGGGTCCCCTGGGAAGGGAAGGCAGGGCATGCCCACTGTGCATTGCTGGTGGGCCTCCCAGAGCCCCATGGGTGGGCTCAGGCGGCTCCCTGCCACACTGGCCAAGCTCAGGCGCCTGGACGCTGTGGGGATGACCTCACCTCCACCACCTGGGGAAGGAGGGAACAGGGCTGCTCAAGGACTGTGAGGCGGTCCCCACACGCTGGCATGGGCAGGACATCCAACAGATAAACATGTTTTACAAGTTTATTGGATCATCTTGACACAAAATCATTACAGCAGCGTGATATGTCTCTCTCCTTTATCTGGGAATGTCGATAGCAAATCAATTCTTATATAACACATCATACAATTTTGAGGTTCTAGAATCACCGCACAGGATTCTGTAATAGATTACTCTACATGCTAAAGTGACAGTGTTCGTCAGAAGGAAGTCATAACGTCGTTGAAGACCATCACCTCTGAGGAAGTGCATCTCATGGGCGTGGCCTGGGGTCCCCATGCCCCCTCCGTGGGGTGCATTCCAGGGGCCGGGACCACCCCAGGAGTGAGCCTTCCCGGCAGCTGCGGGCACGACGTGGAACCAACCCTGTGGAGCGTTGAGCAACAGGAAGGACTTGGAATCCCCAACAGTCCCACCACTCACCAAACAATGCTGACGGAGACACATCTCACTGAACAGGAAAAAAACTGTAAACCAAAGGGTGCAGGTTGTGCTCCGTCAGGGATGGTGACTGGACTTCCATGGCAGGTGGCAGCCCCCGTCTGACACACGAACACGCGAGTAGGACGCAGAGAACACAACAGACAGCAGCCTGCATGACCCTCTGGCCACAGCGGAGAGGGCGGAGGGAGTGTCTCTGTGGTGAGCAGGAGCCTCCAGGCAGGGTATCCAGGCGCCTCGTGGGACTCGGATGGCCTCACAGAAGCAGGACACGCCGCCCTGCACTGGCCACCGAGCGCCCGTGGCCTGGATGGCGGTGAGGCCTGCTCCTCAGGCAGCCGGCCTAGCTACTGGAGTCCCCGCCAATGGGGACTGCATCCGGGTTTCTCGCCAAAGAGAGTGCAAAGAGTCAAAGTAAAAACAACGACAGGATACATCAACGCAACATGTCACCTCGCCACGTCGACAGTGGGTGCCCTGTCCCGGCGAGGCCGCAGGCTGGGCTCAGCACTTGGCCAGCGTGGCTTTCATCTCCTCCAGCAAGTTGCTCAGCAGCGTCGAGTCGCTGCATTTCCCGTCGACTGATACGGACTTCTCCCCCTGGAAGAGGAAAAACCACCAGGGAATTTTGAAATACGACACAAAGATATTGCCTCGTGATGGTATGTTCATCCTTTTAGTTTTTCACGAGGCCGCCTTCTGTGCTCAGAGAATTAAATGAGGGAGGGGTCCCGGGTCAGATGCATGTCTGCCCGGAACCAGCGAGGAGACTGGTCGAGGCATGTGGGGCGGCCCGACCCTGGAACTGGAGAACCCCTATCCGGCACTGCGCGAGGCCTCAGCAGACCGTGGGAATTATGCCAAAAGCCCGCATCCTCACTGGGGGACCTCGGGAGGAGCATCCAGAGCCTCGAAGGTCCTGGGGAGGACCGTGGGGAAAGCAGTCTGTAAAGTTGTCTGTGAGCCACCGGGTTGGTTCCCCAGCACTGGGATGTGTAGATGTCACCCTAACGAGCACACGCACCACGGGATCATGGCCGGGCCAGCCTGGGGCTGAGCCCACACGCAGCAGCCCCGACAAGCAGGAGAGGCTATGAAGCCTGTGCGCACGCCCTCCACAGCATGAACACAGCCCCGAGTGACTCAGCATCCAAAGACCCAGGAAAGCCCCGCTCAGCTCAGCAGGAAAGACAGCCACGGCCGGGCCAGCATGAGGCAGCTGTGGGGCCATCTGGCACAGGCCCGCAAGCCTACTGTGAGGATCCCCGAATGTCACTGACACAGGCAAACAGCACACCTCAGCAAAGAAATGTAAGATCTCAAGAACCACCTCCTCCATGGAAGTTCTAGATGTGAACACGTCATCCTCAACATGGAACATGCGCTGGGTGAGACTGATGGCAGACGGCCACAACAGAGAAGAGAATCTGGGAACCCGGGCCGAAGGACAGCCTCACCTGGACAGACAGAGGGTAGGGGTGGGGAGGCGGGCCGCAGACACTCTAAGAATGCGAACACACGTCCCTGTTGTTGGGATACCACAGGGACATGAATAACCCAGTGCCAAGAGAGTACTTTTTTTTAAGATTTTATTTTATTCTTGAGAGATAGACAGAAGGGGGGCGGGGCAGAGACACAGGCAGAGGGAGAAGCAGGCTCCATGCAGGGAGCCAGACGTGGGACTCGATCCCAGGTCTCCAGGATCATGCCCTGGTCCTAAGGTGGCGCTAAACCACTGAGCCACCTAGGCTGCCCTAGACTTTTTTTTTGACTTTTTTTTTTTTTAAACATTTTAAGTCATCTCTACCCCTAACGCAGGGCTCAAACTCATGACCGTGAGATCAACTGAAAACGGTGTGATTTTAAAGCACCTAGAGAAAGGTCTGTCCAGGCTAACGCGCCCACCAAAACTAGTCCTGGGGACAGGATCTTGAGCCACAGGCCTGTTCTAGAAGAGCCACCAGGAGGCAGGTGCAGATGGTTGTGATCACTGGGGCTGAGGGTCTCCAGCAGCTGTCCTGTGATCCCTGACAGCAGGTCCCACGAAAGGAGGCTGAGGGGCTGGTGGGGGGCAAATGCTGAGCCCAAGACACAGGAGAGGGAGGGCAGAGGTGAACGGTAGGCACAGATGGAGAAGAAAGGAGGAGGAAACCCTAGCGTGGTCTAACCACACCCAGCCATGAGGACACATGGCCCCGTGGACTGCACCCGAGAGCACTCCCACCAGCATGGTAAAGTCAGGCTCGAAGGTAAGGAACGCCACGTCGACACCAATCACCAGACAGTAAGAGTGGCTTTTTGGATAAAGGACTTGACAGCAGACAAAACCCCAATGGGAAGAGAGACATTTGTGGGTCAAGACGCCATGACGCTCAATCAACGCATCTGCCAACAGACCCCACAGAGCCAGCGAGACTGCCTGCAAGGGCCCAGAGGAATGGAGACCATCGCCATGCGGGGCCCAGTGACAGTGACGGACTGATCCTAACCCTAACCCTGACCCTCCACGCACCCACGGAGCACCACCCGCCACAGGTGACCACATCTGTGGCCAGAACACAAATCTCCATACTTTCAAAGACCCGAAATCAGAAGCAGCACATCCTCCAACCAGGGTGGCGTCAAGCTAGAAATCAGGAGTAGAAAACCATCGAAATGCTGGAAAACTAAACACCACAGGTCTAAGGAACCTGTGGGTCACAGAACTGGAAACAGAAAATGTCATGAAATGTATAGAATTACGAAAACAGAACCTATAAAAATCTGTGGGGTTAAGCTAAAGTGCTACTTTGAGGGAAACGGACAGCACTAATCTCTACATGAGAAGAGCAGAGTCTCAGCTTCCACCTAAACCAACATATAAAAGAGTAAACAAAAAGGAAGAAAATAGAACAATCTATGTATTGCTTAAAAATAGCAAAACTTCTAAAAAGGTAGTTTCATTTGTTTTGAAGTAGGCTTCATACCTAGTGTGGAGCCCAGCGTGGGGCTTGATCTGGTGACCCTGAGATAGAGACCTGAGCTGAGCTCGACAGTTGGAGGTCTATCCAGGCACCCCCAGAAACACAGCTAAGAAAAACATGCAGCTGATAAACCCGCAGCCAGGAAGACCAAGAAAAATTGGAACACACGTTGCCAACGCAGGACCGAGGGAAGACACCCCTACAGACCCGCTGATGGTGAAGAAGAGAACCAAGGACTCTACCCACGTGGATCTGCCAGCTCAGGTGGAGAGCACATGACCCCGGGTTCACCTGAGAGGACGCAGGTAAACCTGGCAGGAGGACCGGCACCGCCCCCAGCCGCCCGAGGAAAGGAGCAAGCAAGCCCAGGCCCTACGCACAGTGTCTCCCAGGAGACACAGGAGGGGGCACACGCCCACTGGCCCTCAGCCACACGCTGGAACCCAATAACCGTCGGGGCCTGGAGGGCAAGGGCTGGCTCTGGCAGCAAGGTGACGGGGCCGGGGGCGCCTATGTGGGCCGGGGCTCACCTTCTTCACCAGGAGGCAGACGTGGTGGCCCTGGATGGAGCGGCTGTACATGGAGGCGCACGAGTCCACTCTCTCCACCACTGCAACGGAGGGTGCGCAGTGAGGCTGGAGCTGGGCCGCAGGGGGCAGAGGGGCAACCCCACAGGCGTACAAGCCACGTCCCACCTCTTACCAGAAAAATGGTGATGAAAACAGATCTTTGCCAGAAGGTTCTGGAAGGACATACTAATGCCATCGACTTTGATTGAGCTCATGCTCAGGTCCCCAGACTCCAGCAACTTGGCAAAGGCGTCACTGTGGGAAGGACACGGGGCAGAGAGGCTGACAACAGGCAGGCTCCCCAGCCCCGCCCCTGGGTGGCACCTGCAGCTTGAGGTCTCTGAGGGTCCCTGAGATGTCATGGGCTATCCCATGCCCCCAACACAATGCCTGTGCTGAATCCTGACCCTTGGACCTCAGAATTTGACTGTATTTTGAAACAGGGCCCTAATGGAATACAACCAATGCCCTAAAAAGAGCAGGTCAAGGCACAGACCCACGCACAGGGAAGACCATGTCGTAAGGCACGGTCTACATACCACGGAGAGGGTCACGGAGAGGACCCAGCCCTGCCGACACCCCATCACGGCCGGCCAGCCTCCGGCACTGCGAGAACCAGCATCTGCTGTCCGTGCCACCAGGTCCAAGCTGACCTGGGCACTCACACGCCCTACGTTCTCATGCCTGAGGTCTGAGGACATTTGCCGGCTCACGGCAGAGTGTGAACGTAAGGGGTGTGTGTGGCCACACACCTGTAGCACGGTGTTGTGACCAAGTACGAGGTACAGCTGAAGTGCAGCTTGAAGTCCAGCTTCTCGTGGGTGGAGCCTTCGTCATTCTGCGGGAGCAGGAGCAGAGAGTGAGCAGGAGGCAGGGCCCTCCTGTGGGCTCCCACCATCACCTCAAGCCCTGGTACCTTGGCGATGAAGGACAGGGTCCCCTTGAGCTTCTGGGCCATGACGATGCTCTGGATGGTGAACACAAACTGGGCCTCGTTGGAGATGCCTGGGGAGGGGAGGAAGAGTGGGGCCTGAGTGTGGCATGGGCGGTGCCTGGCTGTTGTCTGGCACCCTGGCAGGTGGCAGTGACGTGACCCCACGCTGGTCAGAAAGCTGGGCTCAGTCCAAGGGACACCAGGTGACAGGACGGGGGGTGTCCCAGGACCGAGCAGAGAGGGTGCAGCAGGAGCCTCCGACCTCCCCCCAGCCCTGGACGTCCTGCCCGTGGCCTGCACACCTGGGGGCAACTGGAAAGGCACCGGGACACCGTCATGGACGGAGGAGCCCTCTGGCCGGGCCAGCTTGGTGTTGAGTGAATCCAGCACATTGAGCTCCATGTTCTTCAAAAAGCTGCTGCTCTGATTCTCCAAAACGACGGACACGGTGACCTGGCTGTCCTTCTGCAGGCTGCCCTGGATGTCGTACGTCTGCAGGGCGAGGTCGGGGTTAGCCTGGCCCCACACAAGGGGCTCGGGAGTGCCAGTGACACTCGTGCAAAGGCGGACCGCCTCTGAGAAGGGAAAGTACCCGAATCCCTATGCAAGAACGCTATTCCTGTGCCGCCCATAGTTCAAGCTGCCCCTGTCCTGTCCCTGGCGGAGGCCAGCCATCACGCCAATCCCGGCCCACCCACATCGTGGTCCCATGCAGCAGGAGGAAATACCCACATGCGCCTCTCCCCCCAGAAAGGCTCCACTGAGGGAGGCTCTAGTAGCAGAAGCCCTGGGAGGGTCCACTGTCCCCAACACCCGACTGCCCTCTCTGCACACGCAGAGAAAGGACCGCAGAGCCTACCCCGGACCCTGGCACCCTCAAATACCCATACTACTCACCATTTTAATGTAGGAATTCTCGGCCAGGAGGCAGTAGCTGGACATGGGCTGGAAACAAAGAGAAACACTGAGCTTTGGCCAGCGAGAACCTGAGGGCGGCGGCTGCCCACAGGACAGGGCCTGTCGCGACCTGCGGAGCGCTCCAGGTGGGAAACACTGGGACTGAAAGAACCAGGGGGCAAGTGCACCCCTGCATCCTAGACAACATGAGCCTGTACCTCAGGGACTCCAGCCACATGGCAGCGCCACCTCCCTGACGCCCAGAGCTCCCAGGGCTCCCCCACAACCCCGCGCCCAGAGGCCCCACTGCCGCCGGCCCACAGACGCGGCTCCTAGACTCGGGTGTCTCCCTGTGTCGAGGCCTTGGCGGGCTGCGGGGGCCCCTCGGGAGGCGAGTGAAGTACCCCTCACCGGGAGGGGCTCCTCATCAAGCGCGCCGTTCTCGACAGGCTCTGCTGCCTCGTCGCCGGGAGGCTTTTTCTTCTTGGATTTCTTCTTGTCTTTAGATCTCTCCTCCTTCTCCTTCTTGTGCTTCTTCTTCTTATGCTTGGAAGATTTCTGGAACAAAACACATAGATCATGGTCTGCTTTCAATCTCCTCCCACCGGTGGGGCCCCTGAGGAACGGCACACACTGCGGCTCTCGGGCCACGCTCCCATGTGTCACGGGGGTTGAGGCGTGGATCAGTGGGCTGCGCTAAGGAGCACATGTGACAGAGCGGACAGAGCGGCAGGCCCTAGGTTCCCGGGGAAGGGGTGAGGACCTGGGACCCACTGCTCAGTGAGACAGTCCCTGCCTACAGGTTACACCCCCGGGGAGGCCAGCAGGACGCCCGACACCAGCTCCTCACTGTGCTCCCAAGACAGATGAGAACACACATTCACAGGGGCACAATTCCCAACAAGTGAAAGGCGGAAACCTCAGTGGGTACGCAGATAGACGAGCGAGGGCCCCCACATGCCGCCCCAGGGTCTGACCCCGAGCCCAGGATGCCCAGGGAGGGAACTAGACACAGAAGGCCCCACGGTGTGTGAGTCCACATATGTGAGATGTCCAGAACAGGCTCCATAGACGGGGACAGGGCTCGTGGGGGCGACAACTTATAGAGATGGGGTTTCCTTTGGGCTAATAGAATGTTCTAGAAAAAGAGAACGGCTGCACAACCCTGTGGATATACTCTGTGGCACTGAATCACATACCTTAAAAAGAAATTTCACAGCATGCGAGTGATACCAACGCTATCATGAAAACTAAAAGCCCAGAAACACACCAACAGGATGCCTCCCCGAAGGCCCTGAGGACCTCCACGCATCATAGTCAGGCAGCAAGCAATAACTCTCCCCACAGTCCACTCAGGACACCCAGGGTAGGCATCCTCACCTTCTCAGGGTCCCGCTCATTGTCCTCATCATCTTCCTCGTCACCCTGCTCCTCTCTCTGGGGTTCCTCATCCTCTTCCTTGGGGGCAGTGATGACAGCATTCACTCCAGGCTCTTCCTGCAGGGAGCCGGGTGCTGGGGCTCAAGGGGGTAGCCAGGGCCCAGGCTGGGGTGTCCTCCACCCCCCACCGCATCTTGACCCCATCTGCGTCAGCACACCAGGCATTTGGTCAGCATGTGCGCATGGCCACCACAAAGCGCAGGCAGCTGGCAGAGGCCTGAGCCAGGCTGGAGCTCTGGGGGCTGTTCCTACAGCCACTGACTGGGCCAGACTTCAGGCAAGGGACCAGGCTGGCCCAAATCTGTGCAGGGGTGCCCCACGCCCACACAGCCCTGCGGAGGACAGAGCCAGAGGAGTTGTCCCTGGACACCTCGGAGAGGCACATGCATCACAGCTGCCCCCTGGGCTCTTACCGGGGCCGGGGCTGCAGCAGGCAGCGGCGTGGTGGACAGCCAGAAATCCAAGTCCTCGCCCTGAAACCACAGGAAGACAGGCCTTTGGCTTATACAGCAGAACAGGCTGCAGAGCATGGCAGGGGTCAACCCCGACCAGACAGGGCGGCTTCAGCTCCATGGGACCCCAACACACAGGGAGCGGACCACAATGTCAGGTCGGGAGGCCGCGGAGGTGCTTCTATCACCGCCAGGAGAACAAGCAGCCCCAGGTGTCTCAACGCCAGGCCGTGAGAAAGCAGCACGACCCACAGATACTTCTCTAAACCTGCAACCCTTCCCCTGGTGTGACCACACGGGTGGACCACATGTGCGGACACGGAGGGACGTGAAGCTCAGCATGGGGGGTTGTGGGGCCCACCTACCTCCTTCTCCACCCTCGCCTCCTTCCCCTTCTCCTTCTTCTCTCGCTCCTTCTCTCTGTGCTTCTTATCTTTCTTCTTGGGCTTCTTGACCTTCTTCTCCACGACGGGGACGTCCTCCTTCTCAGGAGACTTGGAGGTCTCCGCGTTCCTGTGTTTCTGGACAGGCAGCTTCTCGCTGTCAGCTAGGGGCCTGGGGGCAGGGTGGGTGGGTCACAGAGTGTGGAGACGGGGACTTGGAGAACATGGGGACTTGGAGAACACGGGCTGCCCCGGGCTGCCCCCACTTACTTGTCCAGGTCGATGTCCAGGGCCCTGTAGGGGTCGTTGGGGTCTTTGTCGTCCTCGTCGCTAGGGAGAGCGTTCTGAGGGAAGAAAGGAAAACCGTCCAGTCCGCCCAGTCCCGAGCCTGGTGGGTCCGTGGAGCCCCTCACCCCCTTCTCAGAAATGGACAGCAAGGCCCACACCCACGAGGGAAGCTCATCTGGGGCAGACAGTGAGGTCGGGATGCACCAGGGTCTCCGGCTCACAGCTCGAGACCCTGCTCTGCAGCCTGGTGCACAGCGAGTGCTGGCTGCAAGCCTCCCTGGGCCATAGAAGAAGCAGAAGCGGAAGGACGGGAAGGCCTAACAGGCTGACCTCAGGCATCTCCTCGGTGACGATGTCCACCTGCTGCGCTGGGGCCAGGTCATCGTCGCTCTCTGTGTGCAGGGAGCCGTGGCGCCGAGGCTTGCCCTTCTTGTCCTTGTCCTTCTTCTTCTTTCTCTTCTTGTCCCTCTCCAGCCTCTGGCGGTGCCTCCGCTCCTCCTCTAGCTTCACGTACTGGTCCGACATGGGCATCCCTGCGGGTGTGCACATGACCCGGTGCTTGGCTGCTGCCCTGATAGCCAGGTGGGGGCGGGTGGCCCCCACAGACTCAGCAGGAAGGGGGCCCCACAGCCCTCTGTGGTCTGTGCTGGAGGGAGGTGAGGAATCGTGTAGGCACCACCCCTCTGGCTGCCTGGAGGCAGAGGCTTTCAGAATGCTGACGTGCAGGCCCAGGGCAGCAGGGACACGTGGGGAGCTAGGGCTTGGGGAAAAAATGAGGTGGCAACAGTGCAAAGACACTTGGGTCCTTGACTCGTGCCTCCTGTCCAGCCCCCAAGCTGGGACCTGCCCCAGCCAAGGAAGCAGCATGGGGTGCAGCAGAGAGCTAGCATGCCAAGCTGGAGGCTTTCAAGGTTGGCCCATGACAGCATCTGGGACCTGAACTCAGCTCCCACTGCCCTCGCTTATGGGAACTCCTGGGGCGGGCTTATGCTGCCCATGCAAACACTTGCCTGGCACCTTCAGGGGCACCGAGAGGTCTATCTGCACCACAGGTATATGCTCCACCCCAGGCACGTCCTGGTACCGCTGGAGAAGTAAGCATCAGGGTGTTACTGGACAGAACAGGTAGGACAGAGAGGGATGCCTGAGCAGGGGCTGCAGCCCAGCACAAAAGAGGCAGACGGCCTGGGGCCTTGTAGCTCCAATAGGGCATGGTGGGGAGAGTGGCTGGCTAGATTGGGAGACTGGCCTGTCTATGTAAATGAGCCCAAGCCAGATATAAGGCCTGTACCTAACGAGTACTTAGCGCCCACCAGGATGGCCAGAGTCAGAAAGCCAGATGTTGCAGGAGTGGTGGGGGCCATCTGTGGCCCCTGAGAAGGCTGAGCAGAGTCACGAGGTTACCTGGTAATCCCAGAGGAGGGAACCAAGAGACTACTCATGGGCAGCCGGGTCTACCTGGGGGGCACCCAGCGGGTGAAGGATGTGGACAAAGACAGTGGGTACCACCTGCGTTATGATCTAAACGCTGCCTTCACTCGGTGTTGTAGGCAGGACCCACCTGGCAGTTGGGTCACATGGATCTACTGTGACAATGAAGTGCCACCCTGCAACTGTGACAATGAAGTGCCACCCTGCAGAGGATACCTCTGCTGTCTTTCTGAGTGCGGACGGGGCTCTTATGAGGCTGTGGGGGAGGAAATGTTTACCAGGACGACTTGGAACCAGTCTTACCTTCTGGGGGGACGGGGAACTTTTGATGTAGAATGGGTTGTTGGCCTGTTCCTGCTTCCGGGCTTCTCGACGCTGCAGGGACGGGAGTCAAGACACATGTCAGTGACTACATACAGGTGGAACACATGCCCTCCCTTCTGGGCGTGGGCTACCTCCATGTTCCCGGCCCCAGGCAGGCCTGGGAAGCCACAGAACTTTACTGTTAGCCCTTAGCCAATAGGAAGACCACAGCAGGATTGAGGTCAGGAAGGAGCTCAGGAGGTGGAGATGACCAGCTCTGTTTCAAGGATGGGAGTTCAGAGAGGCTGGGTGAGCTATTTGAGGCCACTCAGCTCCAAAGAAGAGCTGAGCTAGGAGTCAGATCACATTGCCTAAAGGTTCAGCTTGCAGAGGGGTGGGACAAGGGCAGGACAGGTCATGAGGAGAGGAGGAGCTCCTAGAGGGACCCCGTATTTCAGAAAGAAAGGAGCCAGACAAGGTGCAGTGGGGAGCTGGGGGGCCGCAGTATCTTTGTTCTTTTCCAGGCCATCTCCACATTGCATGTTGTAAATCCCGCACCCAAGAGGAAAGGAGCAAAGCCCCCATGCCTCTCTCTGAGGAGCTCTGGCCTCAAGAGACGCTACTACCCATTTCAACAAACCCCAACCAGTCTTCAGAAGGTAGCTCAGTGCTGCCCAGAGGACAATACGACTGTGTAGTCACTTGTGCTCTGAGTGAGGCCATCTGCCCCTGTGAATGAACCCCTGCCTCCATGGGTCAGTGCTCACCCGGGCCAGCTCCTCCTCATCCGCCTCAGGCTGCCGCTGCTTGGCCTGGCGCTGCTCCTCATCGTGGAAGATGGCCTTGGGCTTCTCGTCCTCAGACTCACTGTCTGAGGGTGGCTCATTGATCCAAGCATCCAGGTCTAGGCTATAAGACACAGTGAGGTCACAAGGCAGCTCCAGGCTGTGCGCCTGGCCCTGGACACTCAAAGCAGCATGTGCATCAGGAACACCCCGTCCTCTTGGAAACAAGGACACGAAGACTAGGCCACTACTTGAAATCACAGCCATCCCAGTTCGTCTAGGGGCCCCCGGCACAGGGCTGGCCCTCATGATCCCTGTGTGTCCTGACGATCCTGTGCAGGCTCACAAGGCCCCGAAGTTTACAGGCAAGGGCTGCCTTCATCCACTTCCCAGCCACTGGGACAGAGACACCA
Source organism: Canis lupus familiaris (assembly GCF_011100685.1). Taxonomy (NCBI): domain Eukaryota; kingdom Metazoa; phylum Chordata; class Mammalia; order Carnivora; family Canidae; genus Canis; species Canis lupus. Next base: position 57,391,559 of record NC_049241.1, on the reverse strand, counting down.
GTGAACGCCCTGCTGCAGTTCCCTCCTGCCACCCCGGCCCATACCCTCTGATGGGCTGTGCAGCTCACCCTTCAGGAACTGGAACTTTCTTCTGTGCCTTGGGAGCCACCGGGTTCAGCTCCCCAGCGAAAAGGGCACTCACTTCTTCAGCCACTGGCACGTCCTTAGCCTGAAGCTTCTGGATGTGCTTGACTAGCTGCAATATGCAGGACGCCTGAGGGGACCACAGAGGAGTCACAAAGGGTCAGAGAGAACTGGCCCTGAAGGCCACTGAGCGTCACAGCTAACTGCTCAGACCTTGTGGATGCCCAGCCCAGGGAAAGCGAGCATGGCTGCCCCTTGCCCGAGCCATACTGAAAATGTCTGGAAAGCTCAGAGAAGCCATGGGCTTCGTGGAAGCATGCGCCGAGGAAGAAACCAGCCCCAGCCTCCGTGTCAGTCTGCAAGAGGCTGAAGAGTGAAACAGGCCCACAGATGAGACAACGTCACGAGCAGAGAGCACGGTTGTCCGAGAAAAGCCCTTGAACGGGCCTGTGAGGCCCCAAGTGACCTGCAGCGCCTCCTTCCAGGAGACACCCAGGCGCCTCACAGCGGCTGGTCCTCTGCAGGTTCTGACTTGGGATTCTGCTGGTGTGTGGCTCCCAGATGGATGCATGGGGACCACGGCCACCAGCTGGGCTCCTGTCCTGCCGCTGCCCTCAACCACAGTGCACCTGGACCCGAGTGGCATTCAATGCTGACGTGCAGTTTGGGTAACCACAAGCTCCACGTAGCCCACAGGCCATCAGAAGCAGCCTGGCCGTGGATGCCTACACTGCCACCCTGAACTCCCACCCAGAAACCTGCTGCCAACTAGATGCTTCCCCCGAAGACCAATGTCAGAGCATCTCCCACTTGTTCATCCTCTCGCCACCCACCCCCTCCCTGGCCTCTACCTGTGGACCACTACACACAGTCTCCCCGACCACGGGGGCCCAGACCTGCTCACATCCCCAGGCTGAGGCGGAGCCCTGGAAAACAGAGTTCTGCACCTTGCCCTTGGGAAAAGGCAAAGCTGGCCGCCGTTGGGAAGACGCAAGCACAATATATGGGCTCTTCCAGAGATGGGAGCCCCCGGAGAAACACTGACCCGCTCCTGGACCTCCAGGTCCGCACTCTGTACAAACTGGGGCAGCCGGTCCACCATGAGCTGTGTGACTTCCTGGGCCGCCTCTGGCTCTGCGGCCTGCTCCTTCTGCTGCAGGATGGACGCGTACAGCTTGACTACATTCTGCACATACACGGCCTGGATGTGGCCGGGCAGGGTAGTGACTTTGGGCCGCAGCATGGCCTCGAGGGTCTGATGGGGTTCCTGCAGGTGCCTGCAGACAGGGAGGGCCTGATGAGCACGCCACCCCTGTGGCTGCCAGCCCTGCGGGCGCCCCGCTACAGGGGTCACATGCACACACTCCCCCCATCCAGGAGAGAAGGAAGAGAACTCTAAGGAAGTTAGACAAAGGAACGATCACAAAGTACCCGTAGAAAAGAATGATTAATAGCAAGCAAAACCAAACTGACAGCACAATTAAGAGTGATGAAGCTTCTCTGGCTGCAAGACTTGGGTTACGACACAGCCATCCTGGGCCACACTGTGACCAGCTTCTCGCTTGTTCTCTCGGAGGAAAACATGTGCTTAAAGCAGCTCTTTCAGCAGAGAGAAAGCCCCAGGAAGGAGAGACTGGGGCAGCCGCCAGGGGACCAGGGACACAGGTCTGCTGGCACCCCTCTCGCTCCAGGGAGCACAGGTGGCCCCTAGCACCACTTGCACGACTCACTCGGAGAACTCCCCGCAGATCCAGGCGGCTGCATAGAGCACCTCGCAGATGCCATTGCGCTGGGTGCTGCTGGCCACCAGATGGGCGCTGTCGAGCAGCGCAGACATCTGCGACACTGCAAACTTGCGGATGGCCTTGACGCGGATGGCCACGTCCAGCATTTGCGCAGCGATGAGGTGGCCGTGGCGGGTGCCCTCCAGCCGGGTCAGCTCCACCAGGACGCTGATGTACCTGCAGAAGGGAGCCCTTGAGGAGTGCCCCTGGCACCAGCCCCCGCCCCCCTGGGCTGTGGGGCACGGACCACTGGAAGTTGGTGATGTGCTGGTAGTTGCACTGGCTGCAGATGTCGATGATCTTCGTGAGCAGCTCGTCGCGGTAGGTCGTGCCCTCGGCCTTGTCCACATGGCTCATCAGCTTCTTGACAATCTCCACCAAGTTCTTCTTGGACACCTGGGGGGTGGGGGATGAGGAGAAGGGGGCTGCTGAGGGAGGGGCCAGACCAAGCTGGGGCAGGGCACGCAGGCCTGGGGCGGGGCACACACCATTCCATACAAGAGGTCGAGGGCCCGTAGGCGGATGGACTCGTCCTTGTCATCCAGACACTGTAGGACGAGGTCCTTGTGGGCCTGCACAGACTTGGGGTGTGTTCTCAGGATCTTGGACATGGCCAGCAGGCCCAGGTACTTCACTGCAGAGATGGCGAGATGCAGTTAACCTGGATGCGCCCTCACGTGCTTCAGGGCCTGCACAGAAAGAGCGAGGCCGGGTCTGCAGCCCGGGCCCGACAACCTAGACTCGGTCAGAACCAGCTGCATGCGGGCCCCCAGGGGTCGTAAGTGGCACGATGGGTGCTGGGAGAGAAGTTCCAGGCCCTGCACGCCCAGGGACCTCACACATACCAGGTGTGACTGCCCTAAAGCAACCCAAACACACAACCCTCTGAAGCTACAGTGATGAACTGCAGGCCACGGGCCAGGTCTGACTCGAAGCCCGTTTCTGTGAACGCCACTGGCACAGGCACACGGCCGTGCCCACCGCTGGCACAGTGGCAGACGATGCAGGGCCGGCAAAGCTGAGAAAAGTTACTATCTGGCCTCACACAGCACAAGCGTGGAAGCCCCTGCACCAAACAAAAATGCAGAGTCCTCAGCAGCCCCTGCCACTCCTGCCTGGGGGCGCGTGACTGGCTAGACCCCTGCAGGCGAGCCAGCAAGGTGCACCAGGGTTACTTTAAACTCTTTGGGAGAAGTGCCAGGATTGCCAGGAGATACAGCTAAAGCACCCTGTCAATCCCAGGAAACCGCGGGCACTCCCACGGGACCAAGTGCTCACAGGAGACCCTGGAGGAGCGGCACCGGCAGCTCCGGGCCACACCCGGAGGCTTGCTACTGACCTCCCTGAGCCCCGCGCTGGAACTGGGGCTTGGAGGAGCCACGTCTTGCTCAAGGACCTTGCCCAGGGCCCACCTTTCCAGCCGGCCCTACCCGCTGAGTCCCACTCCAAGACGGCAGCAGGGATGCCCCGCACGCACGAGGAGAGTGGGTGCAGGGGCCATAACTAGGCCACCAAAGGCTGGTGTCTTTAAAACACTCCTGAAGCTCAAGTATCAGCCTGCACACGCCAGGCCACACAGCTCACCACAAGCACCTGCTCTCCTAAAGCTCAAGGACCTCAGGGCTACAGAGACACAGGACCTACGGGTGTGCAGAGGGAGGAGGGAGGAGGGACTCACGGTTTTGATCAGAGTCTTCTATCAATATCCTCAATTTCTGAACACAGAGCTGCAAAGGGGATGGTGACACTGGTCATGCCTTCTGAGACAATAGTGAAGTCAGTGACCCCAGGCCCGCCTCACACCCTGATCCAGCCCAGGGTTCCTGGGACCAGGCAGGGACAGAGAATACCGGGCCCCACTCCGCAGAGCACCCAGCATGATGGCTGCCTGCAACCACCAACAGGGACACATGCTTGTGGAATGTCCCCCAAAGCACACAATGACATGTCAGTAACTTCTGGGGCACTAACATTCGTGTCCCCCCCACCCCTGGCTTGTCAACTCCACAGACACAAGCTGGCCAGGGCCCAGAGCAGGGTGCCACGTGTGAGTGATGGCTGCGGGGTGGACCACCACATGCACGCAAGGACATACCTGGATGCTAGCGCTGTGGTTAGGCATGCCAGAGGACAGGGAGATGAGCACTGAAACAGAAAACCTGGCCTCAGGAAGTCCCCACACCTCACCAGGCGTGCAGAGGCTCACTCACTCGGGGCCAGCAGCCAGAAACACCGCACACCGGGAGCTGTCGGGCGGACTGCTCTCCTGAGAGGCTGGCTGACCAGACAGCATCTGGCTGCTGAGCACAGACCAAAGCCCCAAAGCAGGCACCCCTGTCCAGGGCAGTCCCACAGAACCCGCGCCAACCCTACCTGCCTGGCTCTTACAACCTCCTGAGACCCACCAAACAGGCATTGCCAGGCCTGCTGCCTCGCCCTATGCCCCCAAGCCCCCTGACCATCACCAAGCACAGCACTGATCCTGCTGCACCCGTTTCCCCACCGACCACTGCAGACACACAGACTCATTCTCCAATTTCTGCATTTGCTGCCTCTGGGCACTCGCCTGCCCCAAATGCCCACCCTTCCTCTCCACTGTGCCACTGAGCCTCCGTGCCCACACAGCTGTCATCGTGGAGTGTGGACCCTGGCTGGTTTCCTGTGAACTGTGGAATTTCAAGTCCCCACAGGGCCTTGAGGAAGGACCGTAAGGCTGGCTTCCCAACTTTGGGCAGATAGGCAGGGACCGAGGAGGTAAACCCCGTGGGCCATGACTCTGGTTCAAACCAATCACATGGGCAGTCAGGCTCGTCAAGTGTGTGAAACACATCAGCCGATGCTGTGTGTGGCCCTTGGTGGGAGACTGACTCAAACTCAGCGGGATTCCAGGGAGACTTTGAGGAGCGCCTCCTGGTCCCAGCTCGTGAAACCTTTTCATAGTAGGTTCCTGCGCTTAAGAATCCACGGGGGGAGAGCACAGTGCCTGAGATTTGCTCTAAAATCCTCAGGGAAAATGGTCTTGCTGGCAGAGGAACGAGTGGCCAAGAGCAGCAGGGGGCAGTCCCAGCAGCACTGGGACCAGGGGGCTCAGGGGGCAGATGTGCCACGAGCCATCCACACCTCCCAAGGGGCTCCAGACGAGGGTGGCAGGGACAGGGGGCAAAGAAAGTTGGGATCCTCCCTGCACCACGGGGCCCCACCTCGACGCCCAGGTGGGAGTGGGGAGGGCCTTCCACGTGCCACAGCCGCCCACTCTAGACCCGGTGGCCAGCCCCTCACCTGCGATGACGGTGTTCACACACTCGTAGAGAAGGGACATGGCAGACGTGCTGGAGAAGGAACAAGAGCAGAGGCGTGAGAACCAGAACGCCTGAGGAATGCAGGGAAAGCACATGCCTGCTGGCCCCCGCTGCACGCCGCTGTCACCCAGGTCCACAGCACTCCCCAAGGGACACAAGTCTCCCTTTCTAACTGCCAACGGTGGCTTCTGATGCTCCCACCAGTGGAGCCTATTCCTGGAATCTTTCCATCTTGTGATGCCCGTGAAGAAAAACTTCACTAAACGTCTGTCCCAACCCAGGACCCTCACCACCTAGCTCTACCTTGGGGGCTGGGCAGGGGCAGGGGGCAGTAAGACGTGGCCACACACAGGCAAGAGAAGTCCATGGCTGCAGTGCCACTCTCAGGGGATGTGGCGAGCATGGCCAGGGTGACAACTGAGGGCGGGCACCAGGTGCATCTACTCCATTCCTACCTCCTCACTGGTGACACTCTGGATCCCAAGTCACTCAAACCCGAGTGCGGTGCTGCCACATGTCCCAGAGACGAGGGACCATTAGCCCATCCACATCCATGGTCACAAGACTGAGGGCCTGCTGCTAGTTCCTCTGAAAACCTCAGGGCCACACCACACCAGCAGTGCTGGGGGGCGTTTAAAACCAACGACATCTCAGGCCCAAGCGCCAGTTCTACCCAATTACCTTTCACTGTCTGATCTGCTTGTAAGCCCAGGGATGGAGGCTGGGGCCTCACGCAGGGCACACAGCTCCAGGTCTGATGTGGCCTCGGGCCCCAGCTCGCTCTTGTGCCACCTGCCACCAAGCTCCCACAGTTTAAGTGCAGGCCCCTGGAGCCATGTGGGAGCTCTTGCAACACTCCAGAACCGACAAGTAACACACGGCTATAGCTCTTGCAGCAGACAACCTACGTCTACTCATGAGCTAGAGGATAACCGCGGGCTCTCTCTTTGCTCTTACTGTTGCGGTTTCCAAAGCTGATTCCCAGGGAAAGGACAGACCAGCCCCCAGTGTCCTACGAGGGCCAGCGGGTGCCCCAGCAGCACAGCTCCTTCCCTGGAGCAAAATCACATGGCGGGTGTTTGCTTCCTGACCCTGAGACTCTCCCCAGGGTCCTCGTGCCCAGAGGGAGTGCAGGCCTGCGCACGCCAGATGGTGCAGTCACGCGGGGGCCAAGTGCTCACCTGTGGATCAGGTTGGTGAGAGGTTCAATCAGCTTCTTGCCCAACCTTGGCTCCAAAGGGGTCAGAGCACCAAACTAGGGACAAGAGAGGCCAGTGGGTCACTGGGGGCAGGAACAACACTGACTCCAACCCCCCACCCACGTACACTCAGGGCGTTCCCACGCGGTGAGAAAAGGGAAGGATGGGAGGGCTACTTGCCAGTTTGATAATTTTAATGAGGACCCAGTTGTTGGTTGAGGAGGTCATCAGCTTGAAGAACAGTGGGGCGAGGGAAAGGTAGTTTTTGGGGTTACGCCTGGCCAGCTCACAGATGACATTGACTGCTGCTGATTGCACCCCTTTGAAGTTAAGGGGAGACCATGTCATCAGTAAGAGCATCATCGATATGAGGGCTGCACCCTTATCCGGGAGGGTCCTCCTCAGTTGGCTAGTCACCCCAAGTGCAGGGACCTCTGCTTTGTGCCTGCACCATGCCCATCACCTGGGGTAGCTCAAGCACCAACCACGAGTTGCCTGAGTCTGGGGCTGGCCCCCTGCAGGATCAAAGTCACTCTGGTGCAGGGCACCCCCCACCTGCCACCTTGGCTCCTACTTCCCCTATCAGAACTTTCCACACTCTGTCATTCTCCCTGATACAAGGCAGGTTCCACTGGAACAAGCTGGACCTTGCCTCCTGTTTAGAGAACCTGTCCGATGTGTGCTCACTCCAGAGAGTCCTTGACGAGAGAAGGATTTACAGAGAACAGGTAGAAAGCTGGCATGAGCCCTGTGGTGAGGGACTTAAATCAAGGTGTCAGAATAAAGCCGTGAATGCTAACGTGTGGACAGCCAGCCAGGCAGCCAGGTACAGTTGCGTGGATGCTGGGTGTCTACTGCCTGGCAGCGAGGGGCCTGATGTCTACATCCCACACCAACAAATGGGACCAGGTTCCTTGGAGAAATGGAAGTGGCGTCTGGGGCCAGAGCAGGGAAAGCAGAAGGCAAACCTGGCATCTCATGGAGCCAGGAAGTAAGGAGATGCCGTCTGGTGGGATGCCAGGACGGAGGGCCCAGGACCTAGTGCCCCTCAACTCCTTCCTTGCAACCCCCTCCACCAGTCCTTTGCAGATGCTGGTGGAGCCCTGCAGCCCCGCTGTCCCATCATAAATCAACCAACCAGGGTCAGGGTCCTCCAGCTTCTCTTTCAGGCGGGGGAAAGCAGGGCGCAGCGACTCGGGGTATTTCAGGAACACCTTGTACATGATCAGCACAGCCTTCTTCCGGATGTATGGCTTGGTGTGTGACATCTGCAGGAGCAGAGGGCCGGTCAGCCTCCCCTCCACACTCCTGCTCTTCCCTCCCCTCCCCCACCACCCAGGTCTTTCCGTCTCCCCTAGCCACGCCTCACCCCCCCATACCCACCCCGGTCTCCCCTCCATCACCTGGAGGGAAACCCTCTCTCCAGCTCATCTGGTGTCAGGCCTGCGCACCTGCTTCACTGCCCCAAGCACAGGGATCATAAAACAGGGTCTTGGATGGAACTGACACCAGCTTCCCTATGTCCGTGACCTCAGACCTGCCCTGCAGAGGCCAAGGCCCTTTCTCAGACTCACGTGAACCCAATGAAGGACAGAGAGGGAGGGAGGGGACCCTAATTGGAAAAAAGAGGCTCCGCTAGTCAATGCTGGCCTGACTCCTCCAGCTGCAAAGGCCTGTCCCCCAAGTAGGATGCCAAGAGCTGCCCAGGCCTCCCCCACCTCTACATGGGACTATCCTGGAGCCCTTGTCCTTTTGGAACTTTTCTCTGGCCAGGAAGGCCTCTTGCCCTCAGGGGGGCGCACTTATCACCTGTCAGGGCCCCGGGGAGCCACACCCCAAGAAAGCTAAGTCCCCCAACTTAGTGTGGCTGTTTCCGCCAGCACGGCATCGGCACGCTGTCTGGGCCTGAAGGGCAGCATCTGTGGTGCTGCTGTTGCACCGCAGAAGCCACCAGGGACACCACGTGAGCAAGTGAGCGGGTGGGCAAAGCGACTTACAATGGGTGGCCACCAGCACATGGCAGGGCTGTGGTGTGCCGGCCCCTGACTAGAAGCTGCTAGCGTGTACGGTCTGAAACCACAAGCCAGGACCTATCCATCTGTCCAGCAAACAGGCTGACCCCGTGTGGACAGAACTCTCCAGGGAGGAAAGGAGCCACCTTTCTGATCTGCCTGGATAAAACCAGTGGGAAGAGGCCTGCCAGTCAGGTGGTTCGGGTGTACCACAGGCCTCTTAAGGACCACGACTCCTGAGAGGACACGTTATTTAGAAAGACGCTCTGGACACCCGGGAGATCAGCACTGGCTGGGGCTTCCGCCCTTCAGATGGACTGAAGCACAGGAAGTCAAATTGTGGCCAAAGAGGAACACATGGCGTCAGGGACCAAGCAGGAAGGAAGGACCGCGCCAACTGTGCGCGCACAGCCTGCGAGCCACCACTGGCACCCCTGCTGCAGGGAGGCGGCAGCCGACGGGGCACGCACTGCGCGGCATGGGCACTCGCCCCAGGGCCACCCACCTCCATCCCCAAGCAGGACTATTTGAAAGGAGGCGAGAAAAGAATGTAAGGGCGACAATGGCCTGGAGACCAGATCCCATAGGGGAGGGACACACACTGCAACTAGATCCCCAGTTCATCTGGGGGAATTTCTGTTCTCGGTGTGATGCTTAACCTTGGTTTTCCAGGCCCTGAATGGACCAAATCATGTCACAGAGCAAAGACCAAGGGGCGCTGGGGACACTCACTCACCAGTGTCATGATGTCGTTGGCCAAGTCTCTGGCAAGATCTGGGGTAACAAAACAGGACAGGCCAGTCAGCGCAACGCCAGTGTCGTACTGGCTGGGGCTGCTCAGGTCCTGGAAAGGGAGGGAGAGGGGTCAGCAGGCAGGTGCCAACTGTGCGTCATCGGCTCCCAGCTCGGGACCTGGGGCTGGGCCTGCATGAGGAGGAACCAGCAGCAGCCAGTTCCAGGCTCTGTCACCAAAGAACCAGGATGGCAAAGGGAGGGCTGTCTTGGCCCCGTGGGGCGAGGCACACAGTGAGCGCTGCCCTCAACTAGGCACAGCCCGGTATCCCAGCGCCACCACTGGGGCTGAGCTGGCACCAGCGCCCAGCTCTCGAGGTGACTGCCTGCTTGCGAACCCCAGGAGGCTGATGAGGGCAGAGCAGAACCCGGGACCTCTGCCTCTACTGGGGTTTCTCCTCCATGAGAGCCAGGACCATTCCTCCCAAAGGCAGGGCAGCTCTGGCCCGAATTTCACCTTTCAGGTGAGCAGGAAAATCCACCATGAGAACGGCACCCCCACCCCAGACCTCTGGTCACTCGGTGCTGTTCTCACTGCACTGACCAGAGAACAGCCTTGCCTCAAAACCAGCAAAATGACATCCGCATCACAAACTCACTCCAGGGAGACTTTCCTACCTAAGGAACTCCCAAACTTCACATAGACGTGGTAAAAACACACTGAGAGGCACTTTAATAGGTCACCTCCTAGACTGCGATAATAACCTGAAAACACTGACTTCTGGAATCCATTCCAGCCCAGGTTGACGTGACATGACTGTGTCGGGGCCCAGACAGCCAGACCCCTGATACAGCAGGATTTACAAAGGGCCAGGGAAGAGCCACCATAGGGCTTTTCAGAAATGGAGTTTTGTGGAGAAAACACTCAGGTCCCCATTAAGTGGGGAGAGCTCCAACCGAAGGGGATGAGGGGTGGGGGACAGGGACGGTCCACAGAAGCCGTTCCAGAAGTCATAGGTTTACTGGTAATGACGCATATGCCGACCACAAACATCAGGGACAAAAATGGAGAACAATATTTTTTAACAGGGCAGGTGTGTCCTCTGCTCAATTATGGGGACGTCTCAGGCTCACGCCGTCTCCCAGCAGAGCAGATCTAGGTGACTTGCCTGGAGCACACCTCTGCCCGAGGCAGGAGCCATCTATGTCTACGCAGAGGTGGCTACAAAAGGATGGGTAGGGGACACGCCTGTGCCCAGATGGCTGCAGGAAAACCCAAGCTGGGCCAGAGACCCCCATGTTCCTTCTTCCTGCTGCCCTCCCGTGACACACCCCATCACTGCTCCCAGCTGAGCGTGCCCCTCAGCCCCATGGCGCCCATGATGCCCTGTGCTGCCGCTTCACCTGACCCACGGCTGGCGGCCTCGGAACCACAGGCTCACGTGCTCAGCCCAGCGGCTTGTCCTGTGCCAAGTGCCAAGATACACCCTGGCCAGTGCTGTGCTGCCCAAGTGCTGCGGGACCTGTCCAGAAGCCCAGCCTAGGTCACCAGGTCCCCCTATGGGGCAACCACAACTCAAGTGGTCTGGCCTGTACACCCAACCACAGCCGAGCCGGATTCTCCCCCTCATTACACCACAGGAGATGCTCAAAGCTCTACAGCCAATGAAGAAATTTATTACTCGTGATCTTCAAGACCATCTCCAGACACAAAATAATTCCACACGACTGAGACATACGTATGGGGACTCAAAAGACCCAGTGGGTAGGGGCGCCTCGGTGGTGCAGTTAGTTACGTGTCTGACTCCTGCTTTTGGCTTAGGTCATGATCTCGGGATCGTGAGATGGAGCCCCAGTCGGACTCTGCGCTCAGCACAGAGTCTGCTGACCCTCTCCCTCTGCTCCCCTCCTACTGCCCAACCCCAAAGCATACACTTTCTTAAAAAAAAAAAAAAAAAAAAAAAAAGACACAGTGGGCAGAAAGGTCCACACTAGGAAGGGTGTGCAACCTCAGTGAGCACGCCCCCGCAGAGGAGAGCGGCCAGGAGCCAGCCTGCCAGCACCCAGAGGCACCAGTGAGGGAAGAGGGACGTCTAGCAACTGTCTGGTCTTGCCCAGTGCCTGAGAGCAGACACACACACCAGCTACACCACTTCCGGGTGTCCTCTGACAATAGCAGCACCGTGTTCAGAAGCCACAGGCTTACGAAGGGGTCACAATAGCCAGAATAGCCAGAGCTTGCTGACCTCAGTGCTTCTACTTACTGCTCACTTGGAGCACCAGAAAGGCCAGCATGGAGAACACTGCGGGGAGAAGGTGACATGAGGGCACTCAGTGAGGGCCACTGACGGCCGTGGGTGCAGGAGAGCTGCCTACCTTGCGGATCTGGTTCGTTGTCAGCATGATGACATCGGTCCCCTCATGAAAGCACTGGGAAGCAGCAAGGTAGCCGATCCGCTGTGAGTCAGACATGAGGGCGTCAGACATGAGACAAGGGCTGCACACTCCAGAGGAAGTAGCCCTAGCCCATCCCCTGAGCTTCAAGCTTTGTGCCAAGCAGCTCTTGGGCCAGGCAGCTCCAGCCTACAGCAGGCTGCGGGGCCACAGGTGGGTGGATGGCAGGAAGTCCTTTAAGGAGGAGGAGGAGGAGCCCCCCTAGAGCTCAGAGGATGCAGTCTTTGAAACACAAAAGGTCTTGTAAGGTCATCTACACCATCCAGTCCTCTTCCTAGCATGTCTTCTGACTACCTCCTTGGCAGCCAGGAACTGCCCTTGGGATCAAATATGGAAGTCATCCTAAGTGCTGGCTTTTCTTAGCACTCAGATCTCCCTGCCAGGCCGACACGGACATCTACGTCACGTGTGTACTTGTACGTGATGCTTTAATGCGTGCACACAGCGCCTCCCCAATTTTGGCGACTATAGCATTTTCCTTCTTCACCAAGAGTAGCCCGCAGGCAGGACAACTGCATCTGCCAGAAGGAGCCCGAGATTGACCCAGGCAGTGACCACAGGTGGGCGCTGCAACCCAGGGAAACTACACAATGCTCTCCAATGGGCTGTGGGTGTTGACAATCATTTTGCAAAATATTTACTAAAATGGGAGACACACTCACGTTACGTTATCAAGTGAGAAGGAGGCAGCTCCCCAGATCACTCGCGAGCAGGGCCCCCTTGAGGTGAAGGGAAATGCTCAGAAACCACTACAAGGCCCTGGGGCGGTGGGCATATGGTGGCCTCTGTGTGAGACGGTGTTTGCTTGTTTTGGGATAGAGTTATAACTTTATTTAAACTAATATTACAAAATATATAACGAACCCTATGAACCCATCATTTCACAGACCTCCCTTAAAGTTGAAAGAAAAACATCATGTAGATAGAATTAATTAAGACTACAACACTGAGGCTCGTATCCCACATTTCGCCTCCCGCCAGGGGACACCCTTGTGCCCTTCTGCCCGTCATCACAGGGTTCAGGTCCCACAGCAAGCTCATCTGCCTCACCTTGAATGTGAACTTGGAGGCGCTCATCACTTCTATGATGTTGAAGGCAGCCCAGCTGATGTCATATCCCAACATCTGTAACTGTTGGAAAGACAGGCACAGTGATTTCCATTCACACGCCAAGACCTAAACCCCAACATTCAACATTCTGTCTCAGTTGGCGGAGAAGCAAACACCACGCACACTCCCAGTGGGTGGGCCTTGCCAAACACACACCCTGGAGGATTTCATTTCTTCTGATGCTAGTCCTCACACAGGGACAGGTTAATCACAGAGGCGGTGGATAAGCATCTGCAGCTGAAATGCCAGCATCCACGAGCATTGGTTAAAACTCCTATCAATGAGTGGACCTGCTCCTCCTAAAAGGTACAAGGTGATGGGATCCCCCTGGCAAGCCTTCCCCCTCCCATGTGACCAGAGAAGAGGCCAGATGAGGGGGGGTTTGGCCCAGTCCAGGTGCGGTCTGTCATGCCCTGTGCCACAGGGTCATCACAGCATGCCCGCCCTCAACTCTGAGAATTTGTCCTGTGTGCCAAAGCCAGTGCCTGGAGCTACTGTTGATCCACGTTTGGCAGGTGAGTAGAAATGGGTGGTGAGTGGGTAAATGGGTGGACAACAGGAGGGAAGGGAAGGGAAGGAAGGATGGATAACCAGCCTGACCGCTGCATGGGTGTGGGAGGGGGCAGTCCCTTGAAGTGCTGTCCCCTGAGCAAACAGTCCTCGGTACTTACGTAGGTCAGCTTGCAGACTGCATTTGCTTTTACTGCGATGTTGTCTTGTTTCAGCTCTTGCTTAATTTCATCAATGCACTGAGAGATGTATTTTGCCTAAAAGGAAAAATAATTGAAAAACTGCTAGTGCCTGACAAGAACAGTTAAGAATAACTACTGCAGAAGGAAGCCAAACACAAAAGACCACATAGTGTGTGATTCCTTCTTTGTGAAACATCCAGAGCAGGCCCATCCAGAGTGAGGTTTGTGGGTGCTGGGGAAGGAGCACGGGGTGCTATGGTGGACAGGGTGATAGAATCTTCTAAAACTGACTGTGCTGCTGTGAACGCACTAGCTAAAAACCACGGAACTGTACTCTTTAAATAGGTGAGTTGTAGGGCAGCCCTGGTGGCTCAGCGGGTTTAGCGCCGTCTCCAGCCCAGGGCATGATCCCGGAGACCCGGGACCAAGTCCCACGTCGGGCTCCCTGCATGGAGCCTGCTTCTCCCTCTGCCTGTGTCTCTGCCTCTCTCTCTGTGTGTCTCTATGAATAAATTAAATGTTTTAAAAAAAAATAGGTGAGTTGCATAGTGTGTGAATATCTAATAAAAATGTTATTTTATTTATTTTTAAAAACCATTATTTTAAAAAGCTACTGGGTGGCGCAGTCAGTTGAGCGCTGGATTCTTGATTTCAGCTCAGGTCATGATCTCAGGGTTATGAGATCGAGCCCCGCCGTAAGTTGGGCTCAGGGCTCAGTAGGGAGTCTGCCTGAGATGCTCCCCATTGACACATGCGTGCTCTCACCCTCTTTCTCTAAAATAAATAAATCTTTATAAAAAGCCATTTCAGGGATCCCTGGGTGGCGCAGCAGTTTGGCGCCTGCCTTTGGCCCAGGGCGCGATCCTGGAGACCTAGGATCTAATCCCACGTCAGGCTCCCGGTGCATGGAGCCTGCTTCTCCCTCTGCCTGTGTCTCTGCCTCTCTCTCTCTCTCTCTGTGTGATTATCATAAATAAATAAAAATTAAAAAAAAAAAAAAAAAGCCATTTCGGTGTGTAAGATGCCCAGGATTCCCTCACAATCCTCCTGAAGGGGAAAGGAGGGTTCTGGGAGCAAGTGCCTCAAGATCTATTTATTCCATTTTCCCAACTTGTGTTTATAGTTCACATTTTTCTTTTGAAAGACTATTTTTAAGCCATCTCTACACCCAACGTGGGGCTTGAACTCATGACCCTGAGAGATCATGACCTGACAGCAAGGTCTCCATGATCAAGAGTTGCATGTTTCTCCAGCTGAGCCAGCCTGGCGCCCCAGCTGACATTTTCTACATTGAAAAGTTTTAAAAGTTAAAAAGAATAGCTTCAACACAGGAAGTTAAGACACAGAAATCTTTCCTGATCTCTAGTTTAACCTTTTAACAACTTGCACAGACTTGCACAAGTGGGGACCTAACCCCCAGGTCCCACCACCTGGCATCCTTGGCTCCTGCCCACCTCATGGGCTCCCTCAAGGCCGACGCCCCACTGGCTGCTCAACACCTAGCCCTCTCCTCGCCCCCTTTTTGAGCTTGTCACCCCCAGCTGCCTCTCCTGCAACGAGGGACACACACTCGCTGTGTGCATGTCCCTGCCACATGTGGACAGGCCACCAGCATCTCTCCTACCTCTCAACTCCTGTGAGCCAAGCTGCGGTGTTTGTGGGAACATATGTTTTAGGATTCCCTTGGGTTTCCTCACAAATTCAGCGTGTCTACCACTTAAACAGGTTTGATCAGGAACGGTTCTGACACGAGGTCTGGAGCCCCTGACGAGCCCTCCTGGGAGCAGCAGGGCACAAGGCTCCGATCAGCCCTGCCCCGAAGACACGCAGAGGCGTAGTCACAGCAATGCCAGAGAGAACCCAGGATGTGAGTGGCCACCGCCTGCTCAGTGAAGTTGTCCACCAACGCCGCACGCTTCAGCGAGCCCGGCACTCATGAAGCACACGGAGCCTTCCATCACCTGACCTACAGCAACAACCGCTAGAAAGTGCCCAGCCGTCCACTAGGGCCAGGACTCCAGGGTCAGCCCCTGCAGCACCATCCCAAGAGACCTAGGTGGAGACCACAAGAGCAGTTCCTGCTCCAAGGGCCCTGTACACCGACCCCACACCCTCCGCTCACGTTCCCCCAGACCACAGCCCGCTCCAGCCCGAGACCCTCAGCTGCCTGAAACACAGGCTCACGGGGAAAGGAGCTCCCCGAGCATTCTCTCAGCCACAGAACATATTATGAATATTTTATGATTGAGAGTCAGGGCCATGGAACAAGTGTCACTATATCCCCCCAACAGGCTTCAAATTACTAAATCCCACTCAGGGATCTTCAGTTCCCATCACAGTGCACGGATGGCTCCTCCTGCGTCCTGGGTCATGACTGTTAATGATTTAGAAGGGCAAGAACAAAAAGCCACAGGTGTTGGAGAAACCAGGCCTCACACACAGATGACAGGGAAGGAAGACACTCCAGCAGGTCCTCAGATGAGTAAACAGAGTCCTGCTCCTAGGTGAACACCCAAGAACACCCAAAACAGGTGTTCAAACAAAAACCGGCACCTGAGGGATGCCTGGGTGGCTCAGTGGTTAAGCTTCTGCCTTCGACTCAGGAGGGCATGATCCTGGATTCCTGGGATCGAGTCCCACCATCAGGCTCCCTGCATGGAGTCTGCTTCTCCTCCCTCTGCCTGTGTCTCTGCCTCTCTTCCTGTGTCTCTCATGAATAAATAAATTCTTAAAAACAAACAAACAAATAAAAAAACGGCACCTGAATGGACAGAGCAGCACAAATCCTTACAGATCTGAAGGAGAAGCGCAAATGTTCTGCTGCTGCTGCTGCTGGATCAATAAAAGGCGGTCTACCTGCACACAATGACCTCCCAACAGTCTAGGGGCCTTGCCAACTTTCAGAAGCACCGGGCACAGTCCACTCCTGCTGATGGCCAAGCAGCTCCCATCAGGCCAAGCCTCCCACAGAAGCACTGGGCATCATGTTTCTCGTGGCTTTTATCTCCAGCACCCTACAGAGTAGCTGAGACCTATGTCTCCTGGCTTCAAGAAGAAAGTAGGGACTAGGGCAAACATAGCAGCTGCCAAGCGAGGATGGAGATCCCAGAGGAAAGGGGGTGAGGGTGGTGCCCACACTCGGCATATAAACTCAGCCAGAATCCCAGGTGACCCCAGAACTAGGCATGCACGGCACATTCTGCACAGTCCAGCAAAAGCTAGGAAAAATGGACATTTCACCTGCTTCTTGCCCACGGCAACAAAGGCAGAGCTGGAGCTTCAGCTGGGCAATCTAACTGTCCCCTAAAGTAATGTGTCCCCAGTCAGTACTTCTCAGAAAGCACAACAGAGTCTAGAGCCTCTACAATATACCAGGGCACCATATCCAGAATAAGAGCCAGCTATTCAAAATAACAAACAGGAGAATACTACTATGTTCCAGAAAAAAAGACAATCAATGCACACTGGCCTCAAGCTAGCCCCAATGATGGAATTAACACCCAAAGATTTCAACTTTGCAATTGTAACTATGCTCTCATGGACCAAAAAATTTCCGCATCAAGAATAAAAGAGAAAATCTCAGTAGAGAAAGTCAGGTTATACAAAACAAGCAAATGGAAATTCTAGAACTGAAAACCAATTTCTGAAACAAGAGTCACTGAATGGGTGAAGAGCAAGTGGAGACTGATAGAGAGCCAGTGAACTTGAAGTTGGGATAACAAAGCCATCCAAGCAGGACAGAAGCCTCAGGGTCTGTGGGACACAGTGCAATGTACGCATAACTGTGTTCCAGGAAAGGAAAGGGTGGGACACAGAATATATCTGAAAAACTAATGGCTAAAATTTCCCCAAATTTGATGAAAGACATAAATTTACAGGTTCAAGCTCAGCACCCATGGATGGAAAATGAAAAGAAAATCACACCCAAACAAGTCAAACTGCCAAAACCTGAAAATTAGGAGAAAATAATTTAAAATTTATTTACACAATCTCTACATTCCACGTAGGGCTCAAATTCACAGCCCTGAGAGCAAGAGTCACCTGCTCTTCCAACTGAGCCCACCAGGCACCCTGGGAGAAAATCTCGAAAGCAGCCAGCGGGAAAGGACGGGCTACCTACAAGGGAGAAAGGATTCCACGCTGTCGCAGAAACAATGGAGGCACTGCAACGGCAGAAAAACTGCTGGTCTGAATCCTCTACCCAACGACAGCATCCCCAGGGAATAGAGGCAGCTGTGTGGAGCTCGCCAACAACTGTCCCCGAAGCTCAGAGCACTCAGCCGGGAGGACTCACAGAAGTGGCTTTCAGGAAGGCCCTGCCTTAACGTGTTTTTTTCTAAGATTTTATATATTTATTCATGAGGGACACAGAGAGATAGATAGAGACAGTGAGGCAGAGACACAGGCAGAGGGAGAAGCAGGCTCCATGCAGGGAGCCCGACGCAGGACTCAATCCTGGGTCCCTGGGATCACGCCCTGGGCTGAAGGCGCTAAACCGCTGAGCCACCCGGGCTGCCCTGAATGTTAGTTTTTAGGTGGGAAAACAGCTCGTAGCTTGTGACTACTGCAGACAGGAAAAGGGGGGACAGTGACAAGGACAGAGAAGAATCTGTCTCCTGCTCACACAGGAGGACTTTAGTGTTACCTCACGGGAAGGTAAAGAAAGCACAGAGATCATAGTCCCCTTCTACTCACACACAACACGGCTAACAAAGCAGCAGAGTATTCATTCCCCTTTTACAAAAATGGTAAGGGCATGTGGACATAATCTAGATCTAGAAAATTCTATTAAAAATGTAAATTAGAAAGACTTTAAAGTCTAAGGTACAGGGGATCCCTGGATGGCTCAGCGGTTTAGTGCCTGCCTATGGCCCAGGGCATGGTCCTGAAGTCCCGGGATCGAGTCCCACATCAGGCTCCCTGCATGGAGCCTGCTTCTCCCTCTGCCTGTGTCTCTGGCTGTGTCTCTGCTTCTCTCTCTCTCTCTCATGAAGAAAAGAAAAGAAAAGAAAAGAAAAGAAAAGAAAAGAAAAGAAAAGAAAAGAAAAGAAAAGAAAAGAAAAGAAAAGAAAAGAAAAGAAAAGAAAAGAAAAGAAAAGAAAAGAAAAGAAAAAGTTAAAAAAAAAAAAAAAGTCTAAGGTACAGATGACTAAATACCATTGACATTTACTTATTTTAAGGCTCCAGGCCCAGTGTGGAGCCCAACTCAGGGCTTGAACTCAACCCTGACAAGATCAAGACCTGGACTGAGATCAAGAGTTGGACACTTAACCAACTGAGTCACCCAGGAGCCCCGACACACACACACACACACACACACACACACACCCAGAAAGACAAAAGGAAAGAAAGGAAGGAAAAGAAAAAAAATTAGAGGTGCAAGTATGATTCAATTTCTCAAACACCTCAGCCTATTCTGTGCAAACTCACACTTCAGCACAGAGCAAATCAAGGGCTGAAACACATGCCCTTTCCACATCGTCTTCTGTTAGAGGATTTAACCTAGATCAAAGGATACAAACTTCCCTCACTC
The DNA here is from genome assembly GCF_011100685.1 of Canis lupus familiaris. Classification (NCBI taxonomy): domain Eukaryota; kingdom Metazoa; phylum Chordata; class Mammalia; order Carnivora; family Canidae; genus Canis; species Canis lupus. The sequence continues at coordinate 57,372,660 of NC_049241.1, read as the reverse complement.
AGGAACTCCTCAGGTCTATTCTAAAAAAGCCATTTCATGGGGATCCCTGGGTGGCTCAGCAGTTTAACGTCTGCCTTCAGCCTAAGGCATGATCTTGGGGTCCCGGGATCAAGTTCCATATTTGGCTCCCTGCATGGAGCCTGCTTCTCCCTCTGCCTGTGTCTCTGCCTCTCTCTCTCTCCCTCTTTCTGTGCCTTTCATGAATAAATAAAATCTTTAAAAATATAAAATAAAATAAAATAAAATAAAATAGCATAGCCATTTCGAACCTGGCCACTTAGCAGAGTTCCCAAGAGCACTTTATTTAAATCTAACAAAAAAACCCACAAAAATCAAACAAAACCCCACAACAGATTCCTAGGCTGTCCCTGGATCACCAGAGTCAGGGTCTCCATCCAGGGTGAGGTCCAGAGTGGGTTTTGCAAGCCCTGTAGTTGGTTCTGAGGTGCAGGCAGCTCGAAGACCATGGGCTGGACCCTGGACTTGTTTTAAGACCAACTTTAAGTTCACAGCAAAATGGGGTGGAAGGTGAAGTTCCCAAGGCCCCATCTCCCTGTAAACGCACAGCCTCCCCCATTACCAGCATCCCCGCCAGAGCCTAATATGTGTGACAGGTGATGACCAATATCAGGACATTACCAACCACAGCCTGCAGGTGGCCAGGGCTCACCATCGCTGCTGCACGCCCTGTGGGTTTGCATGAATGTCACGGACACCGAGCCCCCGTCACCGCATGGCCCAGAGGAGGCCCTGGCCCATAGACCCCCTACTCTGCTGAAGCACTGTCCCCACCCCGGCCACTGTGGGCCCTGTCACCACCTCCACGGCTCTGCCTTTTCCAGAAGATCCTAGACCTGGAGCCACATGGTGTGTGGCTTCCTTGTGTCTCTGGCTGCACAGCTCATTTTTAGTGCTGGACAGACCAGCTCACCTGTCAAAGGGCACCTCACTTGCTTCATCATATTTGAGAGGTTCTCTGGACTGTTCCAAATGTGCCGGTTCTGTCACTCCCCAGAGTTGTTTGTGGGCCCCACTGATTCCCCGGCTCAGAGACTTGGAGCCCACACCACAATGTACATGAACGTGGGGCCCAGAGGTCACAGAACTGCTGACCTCTGGGCCCCTCACGTGGTTGAGCCCACGAGAGCCTAGCATACAAGGAATATCCTACTGAGGAGTCTAATTATTTTTTTTTAATTTTTATTTATTTATGATAGTCACAGAGAGAGAGAGAGAGAGAGAGGCAGAGACACAGGCAGAGGGAGAAGCAGGCTCCATGCACCGGGAGCCCGACGTGGGATTCGATCCCGGGTCTCCAGGATCGCGCCCTGGGCCAAAGGCAGGCGCCAAACCGCTGCGCCACCCAGGGATCCCTGAGGAGTCTAATTAAATCAGTGTTCCAAGCTATTTGAATGTCTCAGACCACAAAATTTCAAATCAACACAATTGGAACAGGGTGGTGACAATTTTACCCACTTTGCAGAGGACCACCTGGCTGCTGTCTACCATCACCATCATTTCAATCATTTTAACCCAAAAATGCAGTAAATCAGTGAGGAAATGAAAAGAAATTCTACTGGCTATATTCAAGTGTAAGCAACAACAGAGGCTGCTGTCTTCGACCCCATTTGGCTGTGGCGACCTTGGAGAAGCACAAACCCAAAGGCCCCACGCAGATGCCCAGATCCACCACAGTTCCAGCAACCGAAGAGAGTGAGCACCCCACCCCTGTCCTGCCCCTCTTCCCACCTCAGGGGCACCTCCTCTCTGCAGTCAGCTCTCAGACCCTGTGCACAGTCATGGTCTTTCCCACCACCCTCATGGCCCACATCACTCTCAGTAGGGGTAGCAAGGCCCACCTAAGGGGCGGGAGCACCATTCAAAAGCCATAGGTGCAGGAGTACTGAGTGGCTCAGGGCGTGATCCCAGAGTCCTGGGATTGAGTGCCTCCTCGGGCTCCCTGCATGGAGCCTGCTTCTCCTCCCTCTGCCTATGCCTCTACCTCTCTGTTTCTCGTAAATAAATAAAATCTTAAAAAAAAAAAAAAGACTCAAGGTTTCTGCTCAGTCCGTGATCTCAGGGTCCTGGGATGGAGCCTTGTGGCAGGCTCTGCACTGGGTGGGGAGTCTCCTTGAGATTCTCCCTCTGCCTGTGTCTCTGCCCCTCTCTGTCTCTCAGGAATGAATAAATAAAATCTTTTAAAATATTCATTCATTCATTCATTCATTTATTTATTTATTTATTTATTTATGAGAGAGCAAGTGAGTGCGTGTGAGCAGGGGGAGGGGCACGGGGGGGAGGGTCTCCAGCAGACTCCCCACTGAGGGAGGGCTCCATCTCACAACCCTGAGATCACAACCTGAGCCAAAACCAAGAGTCGGGCGCTTAATTTAGCCACCCTGCTGCCCCATAAATGGAAATTTAAAAATATTTCTCTGAACTTCAAGCTTAAAGCAAATAAGTGTTATGGTATGTAAATCACATCCCAATAAAACTGCGTAAAGGAAAAACCACCTTAGATCATCAGAATCCCAACACGTTATCCCACACGTGAGCTGGGTGGACCTGCTGCTTCCGGTTTTACACAGGGGCTCAGGGCACTTGTGCCGGGCGTGCTCTTCCGTGCCCTTCAAGCAGCACCCTTCCCCCTGCAGCAAGCACCGACCCTAGAGACCCAGTCCCCCCAGGAGCCACCAGACACCCAGCTGAGCGAACAGAGCTGCCCAGATAGGTTAAAGGTCTAAGTCCTTCCACTGAAAGAATGTCTGTCCTGTGGATTCCAAACAGGCAGAAAGTGACCCCTACACACCAGGGGTCCCCCCCACCATGCGCCTGGCTGCCTGCCTAGCAGGGACAGAACCATAGTATGTGGCTGCACTTCTGGCCTATGGAAGCAGCCCTGGGGAAGCCGAGGCCAGGAGGGATAGGGAGGTGGGCGTGCCTGCCGTCTCTGTGCCCCCACAGGCCCTGGGCACAGCAGGATCGGCTGGGAGTGGGGGAAGCCCAACCTTGGACCCCCCACCTCCAGTCCCGAACCAGTAGATCTCCCAGAACAGAGGGTGTGTGTGTGTGTGGGGGGGGGTGACCGTGACATCTGTGCTTGTCCTGACTGGGGGAGCTCCTGGCAGCGAGTGAGTGCCCACAATGGCCCCATAGTAGAGGAAAAGAACCTGGCCTAAGCGTACCTAGGTCGCCCTTCCTTCCCTCGCCCGCCGCTCCCATTGCTCCTGGCTGCAGTGCAAGGGCAAGCCACACGGGGCTGGGTCCAAAGCAGACTCCACCCCAGCCCAAGCCTTGGTCCCTGCAGCTGCCCCGGCCTGGCTACACAGGTGCCTGCAGCCTCAGTGGGCCCTTCTAGGCAGCCTCTTCAAACCGGCAGCCAAACAGAAAAAGCAACCAAAGCCCCCACGAGGCAATGTCACAGGGAATGCAAATGGTCACACACCGAGGAAAGCATGCCCAGCTGTATGTGGTCGGGGACTCAGGGACTCAGAAGGGACCGCGCTGCAGGTTCTGACCATCCAAATGTGCTCCTGGGCACTCCCGGCCTGAGTGCCCGGCCTGCTGCAGGGAATGAGCACTCACTCCAGCAGGCGGGTGACAGGGCAGTGACAGCAACCGGCAAGGTGGAGGCAGCTCCTGCCCCGCACAACAGCAGTCCCACCCCCAGATGTCCAGAATGGATGCTGTGAGCCCCCTGCGAGGGGGCTGCAAGGAGGGGTCCCTACAGCAGAGGGCCAGCAAGGGGCCGGGTGCCAGACAGCTGTGTGCTCTGGGTAGAAGTTCGCAGACTGCTTAGGGACGCAAGTGTAAGTGATAAAATTATAACCAAAGCAAGAAAATTACACTCAGGGAACTCTAGTATTAAACTATCTAACATCCTATGCACGACAACCTCACAATCTGTAAGGTCAGGAAAAAAAAAAGCAAATCTAGAAAACGCTCTGCGTGCCTGTCTGGGGAGGGTTTTCCTGGGCTCCCCCGCCTGGGAGGGACACCTGCCAGCTCAGGGCTCATCCTACATGACTGTCCTCACCTCTGACGCCAGCCCCCTGTCTGTCGCCTGTGCTCTGACTGCTGGCTATAAACGAGTTCACATGACCCCCTCCTCTCAGGGTCAATTAATTTGCCAGAGCAGCTCACAGAACTCAGGAAAGCGCCTGTTCGCCTTTGGCAGCTGAGTACATAACAAAGGCTAGGACAAACATACAGACGAGATCGGCCACGTGAAGTGCACAGGGAGGCGTCCAGAAGGATCCCAAGTGTAGGAGCCCCTGTCCTTGCAGAGTCGCTTTGTGCCGCGCCACCCTCCCGGCACACAGATGCTTTTGCCAGCCAAGACTCTCCCCCAAGCCTACAGTTTAGAGATGTTCACAGAGCATCTCACACAGGTGGGACAGATCATTAATTCAACCCCCAGGCCTCTCCCCTCCCCCAGAAGATGGGGCTGGGGCTGAAAGTTCCAAGCTTCTCATGGTCTCTCCGGTGATCTGCTCCCATCCAGGAGCCCACCAAATCATCTCGCTAAAACAAAGATGCTTCTATCACCCAGGACGTGCCAAAGGATCTAGGCACTAAGGTCAGAAATTGGGGGAGGAGGGATCCCTGGGTGGCACAGCGGTTTGGCGCCTGCCTTTGGCCCAGGGCACGATCCTGGAGACCCGGGATCGAGTCCCACGTCGGGCTCCCGGTGCATGGAGCCTGCTTCTCCCTCTGCCTCTCTCTCTCTCTCTATCATAAATAAATAAAAATTAAAAAAAAAAAAAAAAGAAAAGAAATTGGGGGTGGAGACCAAACACGTAAACAAGAATGTTCCTAAGACTTTATTGCTTAGGGAATGACAAAGATTTTAGAAGCTCTGTTCCTAGAGCCAGGGACAAAGACCAAAATATGTATTTCTATATCACAATCTCATAGGGTCCACATGGCGACAATATGGGGTACACAGGGAGCATGGATGAAGGGAAGAGCATTAGGGAATTTGAGGAGATTTTTCTTATCAATGTGGGTCAGGAGTTCTCCTGAGCAATGTCTGGGGACATCTGTGGTTGTCACAAGTGGGGGGGTGTTCCTGGCATCAAGTGGGTGAGGCCAGGGATGCTGCTTAGCCCCTACAGTGCCTGGAATCCCCCCGAAAATGATCCAGTCCTGAATGTCAGTAATGCCGAGGGGAAAGACCCTGATTTCAAGTAATGACCCATTTTATTAAAGGAAGAGAACAGCACAAACAGGATCTAATTATCCTTAGAAGTTGTTAAAATAAAAAGAACCTCTTACAAACAGCCACAAAGCCCTGAGTAGCTGACCCAGGTCAAACCTGGCCTACACTGCAGTAACCGTCCCTGGAGTGGACCCCAGTTCTGCATAGGCCCCCATGGCCTGCATGGCCCCATTACCAACCTCCTGGGTGGAGGTCGAAGTCAGAAACAATGCAGTAATTCCACAGCAATTCCACACAGCTCCATCTTAATCTCTGATTACATCTTATTTCAAAACATTATGCAAACTGAATTTTTAAAGTTCTGAAACTCCAGTTAAGTAGAATGGAAATGTTTACACCCAAGCAAAAACAATTTGACACTACTCAGATACTAGTGGATCCACTGTATCCGGCAGTCAGTAAGGACCACTACCTAACCAGCAAGAACAGAGTCTTTAAGTAAAACTCTATGCCCAACATGCACAGACTCTATGACCCCGAGATCAAGAGTTGCAGGCTCTACAGGCTGAGCTGGCCGGGTGGGTGTCCCAGGATGCAGAAGACTCTCTCTTTCTCTCTCTCTCTTTCTTTCTTTCTTTCTTTCTTTCTTTCTTTCTTTCTTCTTTTTTTTAAGATTTCATTTATTTATTCATGAGAGACACAGAGAGACAAAGACATAAGTAGAGGGAGAGGCAGGCTTTCTGCGGGGAGCCCGATGTCGGACCCCCAGGATTGCGCCCTGAGCACAAGGCAGACACTCAATCATGGAGCCACCCAGGTGTCCCGGATGCAAAAGAGATTCTTAACAGGCACTCAGAATTGCCCACAATTTCTATGCACAGAAAAAACACTCAAAGCATATAGTCCAAACTCATATACAGGAAGGAAGTTCTCTTTTTCTTTAATAAACACCAAGCATATCTTTAAAGTATGGGTATGACTTTGCAACTTAAAAAGACTAAAAAAACAGCTTTCCTCCAAATATGAAGCCTACCTAAAATAAACTTAGAGAAGTCATTTGGGTCTTTCTCCCCCGATCATATCCAAAATTTAGAAGCAAGGATATCTGTAAGTGGATTTCACCCTACCTGCCGACATCACTTGTACTCTATCTTCAGGACACCTTCAGATTCAAAATAAATTCAAGTACCCTAGAAACATATGAACTAGACCAGTTCTGCAAGCTTTCTGGACTCATTTTAGGAAACATATTTCCATAGTAACCCAGTACGTACGCATACACACAGTTAAAAGCTGAAATAAGTTTCAACAAACAGCAGCTACTCTGTCGCGTACGGATTGGGATTTCCTAGTTTCTTTTTTAACGTAACCCACTAAATTGAATTCACAACCGACTAAGTGGATGCAGGCTGAGGTTTGGAAACAGCCAAGGAGACAGCTTCATGGGGTGCTCTGGTGCTCACAGAAGCCCCCATTACACCATCTGCTGTACCCTCCGAAGCATGCAAGGTGGGGAGGTGGCTCTCCCTGCACTTTATAAGGGAGGCTCTCCCCACCTCACCCAGTCAAATAGACCCAAGAAGCCGGACACAGGTCTCCCAACATCACAGCCATCTACTTCTCCAAGTCACACGATTAAATTACTGGGAATCACGCTGCATTCTCATGGGGTTTTCAAGTCCCCGTAGAGCCTCATTCGTAGGATGTCACACAGAAGCTTTAAGCTAAAAATCTATTATAAGCAATACACTTTGCAGGAACTACAGACCTGCAAAAACACACGTCCTTGCTGGGGTGCGGTAGGTAGACGGGAAGAGCCTACTGGAACCAGAGTGGGGAACTAGAAGAGTAGGGTCATCTGCTGCGTGCATGGGGGCGTAGACAACACCCAGGGTCAGAAGTTAGGCCTCCGTAACCAGCCTCCCGATCACCACCACCGTCTTCTGGTGAGGAGACCAGGGCACCAAGACGCCGTGTCCTCTGGGAATTGCCCACGGGTCGGGGGCAGGAGATTGGCCTTGAAGACTTCCGACAGCAGCCTCCCCACCCCCCAACATCCCCGTTAAAAGGGCCCCAAGGGTGGAGATGGTGCCAGCGATTCTCGAATGAGTATGGCTCAGGGAACAGCCGGGGACAGCCCTAAAGTGAGCGCCCTGCCTGGAGTGGGCCACGGGCCCTCCCCAGGATCCCAGAACAGGCTGCCCAGTAACACCCGCTCCCCAGAGAGAACAATCAGGAGGTCAACCAGTGCCAGAGGAAACCTGAGGGTGTGAGCGTGTTCCGAGGCGGCCGGCCGCTCTCGCCAGCCGGCTACTTCTCCAAGTCACAGACACTGAGGCCAGCCCTGAGCCACAGTCACCAACACTGCTGCCCAGAGCCTCTAACTCCACGCACACCCCAGGGCAGCCACGGTCGTGAAGGAGGATGGAAACGACCTAAAACAACCCCATTACTTTCAGGGGGAGGTCACGCCCATTCGGAAAACGTGCAACCGCGCAGCAGGAACTCAGGTCCCGCAGAAGGGCCCAGGCTGAGGGTGCCCCCCCGGGCGAATTCCCCGCCGCTCCGCACCTCCCGGCCGGTTCTGCCCGGCTTCCCGGCGCCATGGCGCGGCCGGCGGGAGCGGCTGGTCGTGGGCCCGCTGGGCGCCGAAGGGCTGCTCTCCCTTCGGGGCGGCCTCTCCCCGCCCCCCGCCCGGTCCAGAAAGGCGCGATGCCGCTCACGGCCCTCGCGTGGGAGTGGGCTCCGGGGAGCCACGAACTGTCCCCCACTCCTCTCCAATCTAGGTCACAGGCTGGGGGAGGGGCGGAGGGAAGGAAATGGTGCCCGCGGCGGCGATTCCACTTCTGGAAAAGCTTCCCCTCCCCTGGCTTTCGGGTCTCCAGCTGAAGCCGGCTTCCCCATTCCAGGACCCCTCCGCGGCTTCCGTATTTCGAATCAGGCTCCCGCTGTCCGCCTCCTGCCCGGGAGGGGCGGCCCCACCTTCCCGGGGACACGGGCGCAGGAGGGAGGCAAGGCCCGGTTCCGGACCGGGCCCCGGGGAGCGCCCTGGACGCGCACGCATCCCGGCACGGGGCCCCCACCCAGGAGTGCGGAGCCCTGCGGAGGAGGCCCGAGGGCCCTTGGAAGTCTCCGGCGCGGCCACCTGCAGGAGGGGAGGCGGGCGTCCATGGCCCAGCGGGCAAACCGAGGCCACGGGGCGGGGGGAGGCTCCCGGCGGCTGGTCCGACGCACGGGGGGTACGAGAGGTCCTGCGAACCGCGGCTCGGGTGCCGTCCGGGGCCGTCTTCGGCCCTCGGGGGTAAACTGAGGCTGGCGGAGGAAGCGGGCGAGGGGCGGCCCGGGTCTCCAGCAGGCGCGGCGCGAGACGGAGCGGGGCCTCGGGGGCGGGCTGGAGGCCGGGCTGGAGACCGGAGTCGGGGTCCGGGTCCGGGTCCGGGGCGGGGGGCGGGGGCCGGGGGCGGCCAGAGCCAGGCGGCCCCGCGCGGCGCGCCGGGCTCACCTCGTCCTCTTTGTGGTTGCGGATGCCGCGCACCAGGTCCTGCAGGTTCTTGTCGAACATGCGGTCGATGCTGCCCTTGACCATCTTGAGGGCCATCGCGGCGGCCGCCGCCGGGCTCGAGCCCCGGGGGGCCCGCGGCGGGGCACCGTGCGGGGGCCCCGGGGCCGCGCCTGCCGCCCGCGGAGCGCTGCGCTGCCTGCTGCCGCGGCGGGGCGGGCTCCCAGGCCAGGTCGGCGGCTGTCCGCGGGGCGGCGGCGGCGGCGACCCGCTCAGCAGGCCGCGCTCGCACTCCCGCTCCCCTCCGGCCCCGCGCCGCGCCGCTGGCAAATGGCGGACAAGATGGCGGCGGGTCAGCTGACGACGGGCTCCCCGGCTCGGCGGCCCGCCCCCGGAAGCCCCGCCTCCCGAGGAAGCCCCGCCCCACCACCTCCGGGCCACCACGTTTCCCTGGCGACGCCGGCCGCCCAATGGAAACGCAGACAACGCCCTCGCCGTCCGCGCAGCCGCGCCCCCTCCGGCTCAGGGCTCTGGCCTCTAATTGGTCAGAGCCCCCGGAACCCCGCCTACTTCCTCATTTCGGGGTCTAACCACGCCCCCCCAGGAGCAGCCTCCCTGCCCCGCCCCTCAGCTAAGTGACAGCTGTGGGTGGGGCCGGCGGTGGGCGGGGCTCCCACGTGGAGCTTCTCTGGCAAGTTCCCGGGAAGGAAACCAGCTCCGCCCTCTCGCCACCGCGGGGCTGACCCTGCTTGCGAGTCTTCACGGCCCACGCTGCGGCGAGCGGACACCATGGCTCCTGCGTGTCTCACAAAACCCAGTGGCACGGACAGCACACGAATGCGCATCCCCACTGGCAGACGCGCGGAGGCCCGGGGCGGGCACTCCCACGTGGTCATCGGTCGGACCCACCTTTATGAGGGCGCGATGGGCTCCCCCGGGGGCGGCGAGGGGTGGCGGCTGATGGACCAGACACGTGGCGCCCGCCCTCCAGATGCACCATTGCAGAGCAAAGAAGCCCCAGACTGCGTGAGAGAGCGGCAGTGTGTGCATTAGCTGAGGACTGCTGGCTGCAGTGTGGATACACAGAAACAGCAGAACAACTCAGAGGTGTCTGCAAATCTCTAAGACAACAGCAATCCGGGTAAAAACATACGGCCAGGGGGGGAAAAGGGGGGGGGGGAGAAAAAAAAACAAAACATACGGCCAAAGACCAACGTGCACCTCACAAAAGAAAACATGCAAAAGAAAAAAAAGAAAAAAGAAAACATACCAGTGGCCAAAAGATATAAAGGAAAAGGTCATCGGTCAGTAGGGAAATACTAATTTAAACAACGAGATGCCCTTGTACTACTAGGAGAGTGGCTAACATCGGAAAATATGACGGTACCAAGTGTCATTGACATGGTGTGGAACAACTGGAATTTTCCTTTTACTCTCCTGAGAGGAATATACAATGACACAGCTGCATTGGAAATCTGTCTGGCTGTATGTTGTGGTGGTGGTGGTGTGTGTGTGTGTGTGTGTGTGTGTGTGTGTGTGTGTGTTTTAAGATTTTTATTTACGAGAGACACAGAGCGAGAGAGGCAGAGAGAGAAGTGGGCTCCTCGCAGGGAGCCTAATGCAGGACTTGATCCCAGGACTCCAGCATACCACCTGAGCCAAACGCAGATGCCCAACCAACTGAGCACACAGGCGCCCCTATTTATTTATTTCTAAAGTAGGCTCTATGCCTAATATGGGGCTTGCACTCACCTCCTTGAGACCAAGAATAGCACACTTCACTGACTGAGCCAGCCAGGTACCACTGGCTGTATGTTTTAAGTGGAACGTATATACTTTATGACTCAGAAAATTCATTATTGTTCCAGATAAGAATGCAAAAATACATCCACCAAAGACTTGGATAAGAACGTTCACAATAGCTGCACTTATATTTGTCAAAAATCCAAAACACTCCAAATGTCCCCCAACAGAAAATGGATGCACAACTTGTGGTAGTCATATGACAGAATATTCTGCAGCAGTGAAAATAATAGATTATTAATACACAGAACAAAATGGATAGATTGCACAGACACAGTGTGGAATAAAATAAGCCAAACACAAAGGAGTGTGCATGACATGATTCTACTAACGTGAAGTTCAATTACAGGAAAACCTAATCTATGATAAAAAGAATTAAGTAACTCGAGGCTCCTGGGTGGCTCAATTGGTTGAGCATCTGCCTTCTTTGGCTCAGGTCATGGTCTCGGGTTCTGGGGTGGAGACTTGCATCGGGCTCTCTCTGCTCAGAGGGGAGTCTGCTTCTCCCTCTTTCTCTGCCCCTCCCCCAACTTGTGCATGCACATGCTCTCTCTCTTTTTCATTCTCTCTCTCAAAAAAATAATTTAAAAAATTAAGTAACTCATAGGTTACACAGCTGTCCATAGGAGAACTGGAGACTAGATGCTTAAGTTCTGGCATATCTGTGCGAAGAGATTCCTGACCAGCTGTTAAAAAGAATGTAGCAGGTAACTGCAATGGGAATTGTCTTCCCACCCTGCACAGCCAGACAATTGAACAGAATATATGAGATGATGTGTTTCAGACAGCCTATGATAGGCAGTACGGGACTATCACACCCGAGAGAAGGGAAAAAACAAGCCCCACTGTTACTCCTGGATTCTGCCTATAGGTGGTAGCCAGGCTGTGGTCAGAAGGGAAAACCCAACAAAACACAGTGGTTTTGTGAAGTGAGGGGACGAAGATGGGAGATGAGGGAGGTCAAGGTGGCTATAACTTTTAGGACAATGTACCAGAGAGCAGGGAACTATCTTGAGAAAGATATTTTCAAAGGGGCCCCCACAAGTCTTTGGCTGAAGGTCACTGCATGTGCATGTGGTGAAGCTTCACTAGTCCAGGCAAAAAACAATGGCTGAGAAACAGGGAGAATAAAAATAAACTTCTAGCCCCAAATAGTACAATATGAAAAATGCTCACTGCATGGAATTAGCAAAAGAGTAGATATTGAGGACAGATTGGTGAAATTAAGGATTTTATGATAAAAGTGTACTTATGGTAAAATATAGTACAAAAAATAGTACAAATATATATTTACAGGTTTATATAAATGTGTTTATATAATATGTAATATAAATGCATACTGATAATATGATATGAATATAACATAAAAACATACTTACAGTAAAAGCTATCTATGGGCAGCCCCGGTGGCTCAGCGGTTTAGCATCACTTTCAGCCCTGGGCATGATCCTGGAGACCCGGGATCAAGTCCCACGCCAGGCTCCCTGCATGGAGCCTGCTTCTCTGTCTGTGTCTCTGCCTCTATGTGTCTCTCATGAATAAATAAATAAAATCTTTTTTAAAAAGCGCTAAAATGAAATATACAGAGGACAAAAATGCTTAGAGGATGAACAGAACCTCAGTGACCTACAGGATAACATCAGGTAATCCAACATACATATAATTGGAGTCCCAGATAAGAAGGGGGAAAAGGAAGGACAAAAAAACAAAACCAAACAAACAAAAAAACCATGAATGGCAAAAAAAATTTACAAATATGATGAAAACCATAAGCCCAGAGGTCTAAAAAGCTCAAAGAATGCCATGAAAGATAAGCATAGAAAAACCACACGCACACACACTATAATTAAAGTATCAGAGGAGCACCTGGCTGGCTTAGGCAAGGGATTGAGTAACTCTTGATCTAAGGTAATGAGTTCAAGGCCCATATGGAGCATGGAGATTACCTTAAAAAGTAAAACAAAGTACTAGAAACCAGAGATAAAGAAAAAAATATTTTATTTTTTATTTTTAAAAATATTTGATTTATTATTTATTAGAGACAGAGAGAGAGAGGCAGAGTCACAGACAAAGGGAGAAGCAGGCTCCATGCAGGGAGCCCAACGTGGGACTTGATCCTGGGTCTCCAGGATCACGCCCTGGGCTGAAGGCGGCGCCAAACCGCTAAGCCACCAGGGCTGCCCTTATTTTTATTTTTTAAAGATTTTATTTATTTGAGAGGGAGAGAGGAGAGAGAGAGAGAGAGAGAGAGAGAGAACGAGTAGGGGTAGACAGAGGGAGAAGCAGACTCCCCATTGAGAAGATGGGGAGTCTGATGTGGGATACGATCCCTGCCCCGGGATCACAACTTGAGCCAAAGGCAAACAGTCAACCACTGAGCCACCCAGGTGCCCCAAATGACAGAAATTTTTAATAAAAACAATTCACCCCAGAAGACAATGGAGTATTAACTTTCATGTACCAAAGGAAACAAAACAATCAAAACAAAACTTTAAAATTCTTTACCTAGCAATAATATCTTTCAAAGCAAATACAGCTCATATTTCCAGACAAATAAAAACCAAGGAAATTTGTGATCAGTGGATTGACATTGAAAGAAATGTCAAAGGATGTTCTTTGGATAGAAGGAAAATGGCTGAACAGAAATGTGGGGGCATCTGGGTGGCTCAGTGGCTGAGCATCTGCCTTTGGCTCAGGGTGCGATCCTGGGGTTCAGGGATCACGACCTGCATCGGGCTCCCCACAAGGAGTCTGCTTCTCCCTCTGCCAGTGTCTGCCTCTCTCTGGGTGTCTCTCATGAATAAATAAATAAAATCTTTTAAAAAAATGATAAGGTAAGTACCAAGAGGAGAAAGTACTAACAATACATATATGTGACAAAATTAAATGCTAATAAAAAATAAGAAAATAAGACGACCAATTTCTTAAGTAGGTGAGTAGATTTGAACAGCTCAATTTTACCAAAGAAGATTATGAATATTGAATAAGCACATGAAAAGATAATTGCCATAATTAGTCATTAAGAAAATGCTCAATGGGATATCACAATACATCTATTAGAAAGATGGTTGAGCATCAGTGGTTGAGCGACTGACTTTGGCTCAGGTTGTGATCCCAGAGTACTGGGATCAAGTCCCGCATCACACTCCCTGCAGGGAGCCTGCTTCTCCCTCTGCCTGTGTCTCTGTCTCTCTCGCTGTGTCTCTCAAGAATAAATAAATAAAATCTTAAAAAGAAAGAAAGATTACATTTAAAAGCCTGTTAACACCAAGTATTGGCAAAGATGCACAACAATTGTGACTTTCATACGCGGCTGGAGTAAACAAAAATGGCACAACCACTTTGGAAAATGGTTTAGCAGTTTGTTACAAAATTGAAGATACATTTACTATATGTGCCAACAATTCCACTCCTGGGTATCTGCCCAAGAGAATTTCTCTTGGGTAGAAATTAAAACATATTTCCAAACACAGACCTATATGCAAATGATCATGACATCTTTATTTATAATAGCCCAAATGTGGAAACAATTTAAGTATCCATCAACAGATGGATGGATTAAAAAAATAGCATGTCCATCCAAATGGAATACTTCTCAGCAACAATAATAGATGAACTGATGCACACAACAACTTGGATGAATTTCAAAAACATTATACCAAATGAGAGAAGCCAGATTCAAAACATTACATACTGTATGCTTCCATTCTATGTAATTCAAAAAACACTGGAAAACATATTGACGGAAAATATATCTGATGTCCTGAGGCCAGGGATGAGTGGAGGGTTCATTGTAAAGGAGAAAGAATTTTGGGGTGATGGAAATGTGCTATTTGGTGATTGTGATATAGTTATACAACCATAAACAACTGACAAAACTAGGGGCGCCTGGGTGGCTCAGACAGTTAAGCATCTGACTCTTGATTTCAGCTCATGTCATGATCCCAGGTAGTGACATCAAGCCCTGCATCAGGCTCCACACTCAGCACAAGACTGCTTGGGATTCTCTCTCTCCTCCCCCTCTGTCCCTTCCCTCACTCTCTCTCTCCCTCTCTAAATAAATAAATAAATATTCTTTTTTAAAAGTCCAAAAATGGGGTGGCTTGGTGGCTCAGCAGTTGAGCATCTGCCTTTGGCTCAGGGCATGATTCTAGAGTACCGGGATCTAGTCTCAGATTGGGCTTCCTGCGGGGGGCCTGCTTCTCCCTCTTCCTGTATCTCTGCCTCTCTGTGCTTCTCTTCAATCAATAAATAAAATCTAAAAAAAAGTCCAAAACTTATCAAAATGTAAGTTTACAGTAAGTGAATTTAGTTGTATGTAAAGTATGCTTCAATAAAGCTGTGGAGGAAATGCTACAAGTTGAGGGGGATTTTACATTGTCAGGAAAAAAATGTAAAAGGTGGGAAAAGATACACCATCCCAATAGTACTCAAGAAATCTGGAGTAGTTGAATTTTTATCAGAAAAAAAAAATTGAAACAAAGAATATTACCAGGGATAAGGAAGGGGATTACAAAATGTTGGAGGGGTCAATTCACCAAGAGGATATAATAATCCTCCCCTAATAACTATGTTCAAAATACATGAAGCAAAACTGACTAGAATGAAAAGAAAAAATAATCAAATCCACAATTATGGCAAGAGAGTTCTTTTTTAAATTTTTTATTATCATTTTTTAAAATTGTAATTTATTTCTTCATGAGAGACGCAGAGAGAGAGAGAGAGAGAGAGAGAGAGAGGCAGACACAAGCAGAGGGAGAAGCAGGCTCCATGCAGGGAGCCCGACGTGGGACTCCGATCCCAGGTCTCCAGGATCAGGCCCTGGGCTGAAGGCGGCGCTAAACCGCTGAGCCACCCTCTTGGGTGCACTCAAGGGGCTGCACTCTTTTTTTTTTTTTTTTTAAGATTTTACTTATTTATTCATGAGAGACACAGAGAGAGGCGGGGACATAAGCAGAGGGAGAAGCAGGCTCCTTGCGGGTAGCCCAATGTGGGACTTGATCCCGGGATCCTGGGATCACAACCTGAGCCAAAGGCAGATGCTCAACCACTGAGCCTCCCAGGTGCCCTGGCAAGAGATTTCAACATTCCTCTCTCAGTAATTAGTAGAGTAAGTAGTAAATCAGTTAAAATATAGAAGACTTGAATAATACTATCATATTAGCCAAAAAGAGCAGTATGTACACTCTTCAAATACACAGGAAGGGCAGCCCCGGTGGCCCAGCAATTTAGCACCGCCTTCAGCCCGGGGTGTGATCCTGGAGACCTGGGATCAAGTCCCTCATCGGGCTCCCTGCATGGAGCCTGCTTCTCCCTCTGCCTGTGTCTCTGCCCCTCTCTCTCTCTCTCTCTCTCTCTCTCTCTGTTTGTCTCTCATGAATAAATAAATAAAATCTTTAAAAACAAAAACACACGGAATATTCATCAAGATGATTAGATAATGAGCTGGGTCATAAAATAGGTCTCAATATGTACAAAATGTTTCATGACTACAACGTAATTGAATTGGAAATTAGTGATATCTGGAAAACCCTAAAATATCCCTCTAAAATCAGTAAATATCTTAGAGGAGATATTTTGAGGTTGCATAATATCTTCCTTCCCATCCTATTTTTCATCTGATATTTTAGTATTTATGGCATGTATTGTTTTAGACTTGCTGGGACATTGCATACCTTTTGGCTTTTCTATCTCACAGCCTTCCTCAAAGCCCCTTCTCCTCATGCTCCAATACCCTCTCCCCAGAGGAAAGCCACTGTTAGCAGTTGAGGATGTCTCCTTCCAGACCCTCTCTCTCCATTTATGCATGCTGATCTTTACTTGTTCCATTTGGGGGTGGATGCATTTTCATACAATAAGAGCATGCTAATCTATTGCTTGCCTTCACTTACCAACATGTCTCGGATGCTGTTGTGAGCAGAATAATGGCCCCTAAAGATGCCCACATCCTGATCTCTGGGACCTGTGGCTATGCCACCTCATATGGTAAAAGGGATTTATGGATAAGGACCCTGAGATGGGGATGACCCTGGACTACCTGTAGGGAGGGAATGCAGCATCCTTACATGGTCCACACAAGAGGGAGGCAGAGGATGGGAGTCCAAGAGATGGGAAGACCCTACACTGCTCTCTGTGAGGATGGAGGAGGATCTGTGGACCAAGGATGTAGCATCTCTGGAAGCTGGAAAAGGCATGAGATAGGTTTTCCTGGGGCCCCTGGGAGGAACCAGCCCTGCCCACACCTGGGTTTAGTCAAGTGAAACCATAGTCGGACTTGTGACCTCCAGAGTGTACTGAAGAATGGTTTTGACAAGGGCCAATTTTTACCTACCTGGTTCTGGTGGGCTGCCTGCAATATCCGGGAGAGCCAGCAGAGAGCAGTGCTAGCCAGGGTCAGACATGGCGCCGCCCTTCCCTGAAATGATCTTGGCTTGGGAGCTGGGAGCATGGCAACCTGACCAGAGGTTTGGGCATCTGTCATCAATTCCAGCTCCAGCCTCAAATCAGTGCTCTCACCTATAAATGACCCATCCATCCATGCATTATCCATTCATCCAAGATCCACCTATCCACCATCCACCCCATCCATTATCCATCCATCCATCCATCCTCATCTATCCATCCATCCAACAAACCTCCCATCTGTCCGTGCTTCTGTCTATTCATCCATTCATTCAACAACATACTGAGTGTAGACCGTGTACGGACTTTGGCAGTGAACAGACATGGAGGGCCAAGTCACAGCCAAGAGAAGTTTTGGGGGAAACGACCACGCAGATGTTAGGACAAAGTGAAAGATCAGAACAAACAGCATGGTGGAAGAACGGAGAGAAAGCTGGTGTCATTGGAGTGTAAGTGAGGAGGGGAGTAGAAGGTGAGCTGGGCAAGGCGGCTAGGCGTCACCTTACAGGAGTGTTCATAGAGCGCCTGTGCCATACCCCACACGTGTTCTTCTACTTTGATCCTCAAGACAATGGGTGGGGGTCATTGCAATTTTTGCTCCTGATAGCAGAGGCTCAGAGAAGGGCGGTCAATGAGCCAAAACTCCATAGCTAATTAAGTTGCCATATATGGATTCAGGTGTCATGTTTGTCTCCTGCTCCCAGGAACCTTTGGACTCAACTGTGTCACCATTAACAGACTCTTTTCTGCACTCGGCTTCACTGCTTTGAAGCTCTCTCAGGCCAATAAGGTGAACACCTGTTGTATCCGTCACCAAGTGTCATGATAATGCTGTGTAACAAACTACACCAAACTCAGGCAATAATCATCTATTTGACAGGAATCTGTCTATTCCCATCTTCAGGTGTGCTGGGCATCAGTAGAGCTAACTTAGCTGCTCCTGGTTCCAAGCTTCATGTTGCCCCATGTGCCTTCCACACAGGGTGTGCTGGTAAATGTTTAATAGCCGTCCTTGGGGTGGGGGCCGGGGTGGGGATGGAGGTGTTTGTCACCTTTGTCAATTTCTGTGGTGTAAATACTCCCACTGTGGCTTGTCTCAATTGACCATTGTGACATCACCGAATGTGACAAGAGGTGAGCAGTGGCAGGCCGTTACACACTGCCTAGGCCAGGTGGGCTGCTGTAACAAAAATACCATAAATGTGGGGTGGGGGCTTATAGACAATAGATGTTTATTTCTCACAGTTCTGGAGGCGAGGAAGTCCAAGATCAAGATGCTGGAAGCTCTCTGGGGCCATTTTTTTATAAGCACACCAATCCCACTCATGAGGACTCCACCTTCATGTCCTAATCAGTCCCCCAATGGCCCCACCTCCAAATTTCAATACACTGGAGGTTAGGCCTCAAGATACGAATCTGAAGGGGACAGTTCTGATGCAACTGATGTAAATAACCTGAAGCTATAACCTGCCTATATCTGTATAATCTGAAGCATGAACAACACATGATAACACCAAGGGAATGGTAAAACGAATGGGGATAGTGAGTTTTGAGTATTGGTCACCTTTGTTTTACATATAGCTTGTTTAAGTGTACATTTACATACCCTAACTTCTAACACTGGCTGTGTCTAAAACCCAGGCCGCAAAATAACTAAATATTTAACAATCAGCCCTTATGAGCCAGTGTGAGCTGACGTCAGCACGTTGCCAGCTCCACATGTCACTGTTCTCCCTCCCGGCGCCAGGCTACACACCCAGGGGCCGTGTCCCTCCCCAAGCGACTTCTGAGCACCCGTTATCATCCTATTGGCCAGAGCAAGTCAGGGGTGTCTCACCCCA
Source organism: Canis lupus familiaris (assembly GCF_011100685.1). Taxonomy (NCBI): domain Eukaryota; kingdom Metazoa; phylum Chordata; class Mammalia; order Carnivora; family Canidae; genus Canis; species Canis lupus. The sequence continues at coordinate 57,353,954 of NC_049241.1, read as the reverse complement.
TGGGGCAGGGACATACTTCCTACAGTTAGAAAAATTTCAGCCTCACCTGACAGTGTGTTGACACAGGGAGGGGTTAGGAACATGGAAGAATGAAACAAGGAGCCACATCTGCCATCGTGTCTCCCTCCCTCTTTTAAAATAACAGCTATTGAAATGTTTGGGATGCCTGGGTGGCTCAGCGGTTGAGCGTCTGCCTTCCTCTCATGGTGTGATCCCCGGGTCCCAGGATTGAGTCCTGCATTAGGCTCCCCACAGGGAGCCTGCTTCTCCCTCTACCTGTGTCCCTGCCCCTCTCTTTGTGTGTCTCTTATGAATAAATAAATGAAATCTTTCTAAAAAAAAAGACGTGCCTAGGAAAACTCACCCCACCCCCTCCTGTGTGTGTCTCTTTAACTCTCATACGATCAGATTGACAACACTCTGACACCAGGTGTGACATCAGCCGGGAGCCCTACAATCTGACTCCCCAGGGAACACCACCCTCCTGGTACCACCACATGTTCGTTGACCTGGAAGTTCCCCAAACCTGGTAATTAGGGGATTTTATGGAGGTTTCATCACATAGCCATGATTGATCATCAGCTCAATCTTCAGCCCTTCTTCCCTCCCTGGAGGGTGAGAGTGGGGCTGAAAGTTCCAAGCTTCTATCTTTTTTAAAGGTCTTATCTTTAAAGCAATCTCTACACCCAGTGTAGGGCTCAAACTCAGAACCCCGAGACCAAGGAGCCAGACGCCTCACCAACTGAGCCGGCGGGGTGGCCCTGAAAGTTCCAAGCTTCCCGTGGTCTCTCTGGTGACCTGCTCCCATCCAGGAGCCCACCAGGTCATCTCATTAGAACAAAAGATGCTTCTATCACTCAGGACGTGCCAAGGGATCTAGGTACTCAGGGTCAGGAACTGGGGACAGAGGCTCAATAGCAGAACAAAAGATGTTCCCAGGCGCTCTTCTCATTCAGGAAATTCAAGAGTTTTAGGAGCTCTAGACAGGAACTGGGGGACAGAGACCTACATATATATTTGCTATTATTTCACAGGATATGATTTACATACCATAAAATGGACCCCTTTAAATGTACAACTCAGGGATCCCTGGGTGGCGCAGCGGTTTGGCGCCTGCCTTTGGCCCAGGGCGCGATCCTGGAGACCCGGGATCGAATCCCACATCAGGCTCCCGGTGCATGGAGCCTGCTTCTCCCTCTGCCTGTGTCTCTGCCTCTCTCTCTCTCTCTCTGTGACTATCATAAATAAATAAAAATTAAAAAAAAAAAATTTAAAAAAAAATAAATGTACAACTCAGTGGTTTTTAGTATATTCACAAAATTATTCAAACATCGCTACTCCAATTTTAGGACAGTTTCTGCACAAAACAAACTCCTGTCCCCATCAGCAATCATTTCCCACCCCCTGCCCAGCCCCCAGCCCCACCCAAGCCCCCTCCCCGTGCGTGGACGAGCCCGTCCTAGACGTGTCACACACATGGACTCACACCCTGTGGGGCCTCCTGTTTCTGGTTCCCTCCCTGAGCATGTGGGCTCGGGGGCCTTCCCGGGGGCGGCGTGTGTGGGCGCCTTGCACCTGTTTGAGGCCGAGTGATGCACCTGTGTGCACATACCTAGTCATCCACTCATGGATATTTCTATTGTTTCTACTTTTGACAATTATGAAAAATGCTGATGTGAACATCCATATACAAGTTTCTGTGTGGACACGTATTTTCATTTCTCTTAGGCATTTCCATAGGAGTGGAATCGCTGGATCATACGATATCTCTATGCTTAGTCTTCTGAGGAACTGCCAGACTATTTTCTGAATCAGTTGCTCTGTTTTACGTTCCCACCAGCAGGGTATAAGTGTCCCGGTTTCTGCACATCTTCTCCAACACTTGATATTATGTTTTTGTTTTTTTTTTTTTATTCTTGACATCCTGGTAGGTACGAAGCAATTACTCACTGCGCTTTGGATTTGCATTTCCCTGAGGGCTAATGATATTGAGCATCTTTTCATGCATTCATTGACCATTTGTATATCTTCTCTGGAGAAATGTCTATCAGATCCTTTGCCTATTTTTCAATTGGATTATTTCTATTTTACTTTTTATTTTTTTAAAAATTTTTTTTTAATTTTTATTTATTTGTGATAGTCACAGAGAGAGAGAGAGAGAGGCAGAGACACAGGCAGAGGGAGAAGCAGGCTCCATGCACTGGGAGCCCGATGTGGGATTCGATCCCGGGTCTCCAGGATCGCGCCCTGGGCCAAAGGCAGGCGCCAAACTGCTGCGCCACCCAGGGATCCCTATTTTACTTTTTAAAAAAGGTTTTATTTATTTGACAGAGAGCACACAAGTCAGCAGAGCAGTAGGCAGAGGGAGGAGAAGCAGAGAGCCCAACGCAGGGCTGGATCCCAAGACCCTGGGATGCCAGGTGCATCCAGGTGCCCTTCAATTGGATTATTTTTAAATTGTTGAGTTAGTTGTAAGAGTTTTTTATATATCCTAGATCCAAGTTCCTTATCAGATACCTGATATGCAGATAATATTTTCTTGTATTTTGTGGGTTGTCTTTTTCATTTTCTTGTTGGCGTTCTGTTAAGGCGCAAAAGGGTTTCATTCTGATGATGTGTAATTTATCTAAATTATATGCATGCGTGTGCATATTTTTAATGGATATGTGCTCTCATTTCTCCTGGCCACACATCCAGGAGTAGAATCTCTGGGCCATGGGTTATGTCTATGCTTAGTTTCAGTAGATAATGCCAAACAGTTATCTGAATTTATGATCCCCGCATCAGTGGTTGAGGTTTCCAGCACTATTTGCTCCCGCCAACACTCGGTTCTGTCAACAATGTTTATTCAATGAACACATGCATATACGTGATTGTTACGTGCCTGTCTGGCAGACCAGGAACCTGGATACTAGCGGCCTTCCCCCGTTACCCTGCATCCTAGTCCTCCGATTGGGACTGAGAAAGCACCTTCCCAGTGTGCCTGTGTGGGGAGGAGTCCCCGAGGGCTAGGCCCGGTTCCTGGGTGAACAATTTGGTACCTCCCCCCTACTTCCCCCAGAGACACCAATTAGGCTGTTTCAATGCCCTGCTAGCTGGGGAGGAGGTCCCAGCAATGAAGCCATCATCTTGCATCACTTGTGGTCCTGGTAACCACAGGCAGCGGGTTTGCTGGGGGGATGCAGAAGTGAGGTGGCAACAGAAGTGCAAGTCAGGCTTCCTGGGAGGTGGCTAGGAAGCCTTGAGGGGCCTGGTCCCAGTCAACGCTCCACCAGGAACACAACCCGACAGCGCGTCCTTGTCTTCTTAGCTGTGAAGCGCGGTCATGCTATTCCCCGTTGGCCTAATCTCATGGGAAGAAAGGAGGGCAAAGGTGTTCATTATATTGACATTGCTAATGGCGATAATGAGCATAAACGTTGAGCGTTTGTTCTAAGTTTTGTCCATGGTACATCATTTGATGCCCATACGTGGTTCATATAAAAATCAGAGGCTTAGCGCCTGCCTTTGGCCCAGGGCGCAATCCTGGAGGTCCAGGATCGAATCCCACATCAGGCTCCTGGTGCATGGAGCTTGCTTCTCCCTCTGCCTATGTCTCTGCCTCTCTCTCTCTCTCTCTCTCTCTCTCTGTGACTATCATAAATAAATAAAAAATTTTAAAAGAAATCAGAGGCTGGGTGGCTCAGTGGTTGAGCATCTGCTTTCTGCTCAGGGCAAGATCCCAAGGTCCTGGGACCATTGGTACATCTGCATGGGGTTTGGGAGGGGAGCCTGCCTCTCCCTCTGCCTGTGTCTCTGCCTCTCATGAATAAGTAAATAAAATCTTTAAAAAAAAAAATCAAAGATTGACCCCCCTCCTCCACACCACATGCAACTGCTAAGCAGCAGAGACAGGATTTGAACTCATATTTCAACCTCCGTGTCCCACCTTCAAAAATCCCACAGAGGGAAGCTCTGATTGGGCCTCTTCATCACCGTCCAAGGCCTCTGTTGGCTGGAAATCCCGCCCATCCGATAGGCTGCTCCTCCAACCTACAGGGCTGGATGCTTTGGCAAGGGAGCCAAACCCTGTGAAGGAACTCTGATCACATGACAGCATCACATGACAGTAAATACAGCTGCTCCGGCCCCCAAAAGTGAGGGGGGCCACTTCCCCCAAAGGCCCCCCTGTGCCTGTGGCAGGTGTTTGCATTTCTGGGGAAGAGAGAGATCCACCTGAGATACAGGACTGCCCATTAAATTTGAGTTTCCCTTGGGATCCCTGGGTGGTGCAGCGGTTTGGCGCCTGCCTTTGGCCCAGGGCGTGATCCTGGAGACCCGGGATCGAATCCCATGTTGGGCTCCCGGTGCATGGAGCCTGCTTCTCCCTCTGCCTGTGTCTCTGCCTCTCTCTCTCTCTCTCTCTGTGACTATCATAAATAAAAAAAATAAAAGCTCATTTCTTTTAAAAAAATAAATTTGAGTTTCCAGTGAACACTGACTTTTGTTTAACTGTAAGCATGTCCTGTTAAATATTTGGGACGTACTTACATTACAAAAATTATTCGCTGTTTATCTGAAGCTCAACTCTAACTTGGAATCCTGTATATTTAATTGCTAGATCTGGCGATGCTGGTTCCAGAGACTCCCTACCGCAGACGGTTCACAGGGAGGACGGGGGAATGACAGAGGGGAGAAGCTTGTGAGGACTCCATCCCCGCCTGGGCGCTAAAGCCCTTCTGGCTTGTGGATCCTGGTCCTACCTGCTCCCGCCTGTACTGTAGCCCTGCTCCCCCTGTTTCTTTCCCTTCTCTCCTCCCATGAAGAAGAGAGAAATATGTCTCGTTCCTCTCTTCTCTTGAATGATCCCAACATCCCCTGGAAGTCTGAACAATGAACCAACGTACCGACCTCTTTATGTTCATGCTGGAACTGTGGCTTGGAGCTACTGGATGGCTCATCTCACGTTAGCAACAGCTAATCCCAGCTTCTTCCTCTGTGTTTCAGGATAACCCTTTCCCCACCACTGTCCGCTTCAGTGCTGAAAGCCCATCTGATACGGACCTCCAGGGACTCCACTGTGGTCCCAGGAAGTTAGATTTATTAACTTGCCACAGCATATGAGACCACATAATAGAGGATGTATGGAGTGTCTCATGAAAAAAGGGGGGGGGGAAGGAAAGAGATGATGGATTTGAGGGAAAAGTAGAGTTTGGGTAATATTTACATGAAGCAGAGTTTGACGGGCTCAAAGCTAGCCAGAGCTATGAGTGAAGAGGTTGGTGTTAAGATTGGGCTAAGTTGCGGAGATGGAGTTTTGTTTCCTTGGAAACTGTCATGTGTGATGTTGTGTCTAGACAGCCTAGAAGCTCCTCACCTGGATGGGAAATGCAGACTACTTCTATGGGTCAACTTGACCTAGCGGGTTCAGACCCTCCAGACAAGAGCAAGATGTTGCATTCCCACCAATGAAACTGATTTTAGAGAACAACATTGTCCCTCCTATATCTTTAAACTTTAAACTATTTATTTATTTATTTATTTATTTATTTATCTATTTATTTGACAGAGAGAGAGAGCACAAGCATGAGGAGCAACAAAGCGAGAGAGAGAAGCAGACTCCACACTGAGCACGGACCCCGATGTGGGGCTCAATCCCAGGATCCTGAGATCATGACCTGAGCCAAAGGCAGATGCCACCCAGATGCTCCCTGCACTGTATCTTTTTTTAAGATTTTATTTATTTATTTAATTTCATTTTTTAAGATTTTATTTATTTATTCATGAGAGACACAGAGAGAGAGAGAGAGAGGCAGAGGGAGAAGGAGGCTCTCTGCAGGGAGCCCGATGCGGGACTTGATCCCAGGACCCCCAGATCAGGCCCTGAGCCAAAGGTTGATGCTCAACTGCTGAGCCACCCAGGCATCTCCCTGCACCATATCTTTATTTTTTTAAAAGATTTTATTTATTTATTCATGATAGTCACACAGAGAGAGACAGAGAGGCAGAGACACAGGCAGAGGGAGAAGCAGGCTCCATGCTGGGAGCCCGACGTGGGATTCAATCCCGGGTCTCCAGGATCACGCCCCGGGCCAAAGGCAGGCGCCAAACCGCTGCGCCACCCAGGGATCCCTGCACCATATCTTTAATGTGATGAACAGAAGCTATTCATACAGACTCACATCATATATCTCTGTCCCATTACTTGGAAGACTTAAAGTCCGTGGCACCCCGCACCCAGACCTTGATTTTCTAATACCATTCTCCAACAAAAGGAACCAGGACTCCGTGGAGAGATGGCTGCTTCTAGACTGAGGAAATACACAACATGAGCGTGGAGCATCTTGTAGTACCAGGAAGTCAGTGTTTAAACAAATCCACTACAAAGATGGGGTTATGTCAACAGGACGCAGGAACCAACTGAAAGCCCAGTGCCCAAAGCTGAAACAATTTTTGTAGTGAAATACAGCCAGGTTGGATTAAACTCAATTATAACATAAATATCTATGAATCCATATTGATGTAAATAAGTGATTAAAGAAATTAGTGGAAAAATAGACCTCCCAGGAAGAAAAATTCAAAAACAATTCTCATAAATACTCAACCCTCAAGGAGAGGGAGCATAATTTCCAACTTATAAATGTGAGGCATGCATAGCAGCTTGGAAACAAATGGAAAGAGGTGAGGGGAGAATAACTTATAGTGGAGACATCTGACAAACACACCTCAACCCGGTGATCAAGATCACCAGTGATAAGTCATATTGATAGAATGGACCCTTATTTTTTTAAGATTTATTTTTATTTATTTATGATAGACATAGAGAGAGAGAGAGAGAGAGGCAGAGACACAGGCAGAGGGAGAGGCAGGCTCCATGCCGGGAGCCCGATGTGGGACTCGATCCTGGGACTCCAGGATCGCGCCCTGGGCCAAAGGCAGGCACGAAACCGCTGAGCCACCCAGGGATCCCCTAGAATGGACCCTTCATTTGGGATGACACTTAACCTCTGTCATCTTTTTCGCTAACCTATAACTGCAGTCCAATCATAAGAAGAGCACCGACAGGCCCCAGTTCAGAAACATTGTACAAGATGCCTGATCAGCACTCCTCAAAACTGTCAAGGTCATTAAAAAACAGAAACAGGGATCCCTGGGTGGCGCAGCGGTTTGGCGCCTGCCTTTGGCCCAGGGCGCGATCCTGGAGACCCGGGATCGAATCCCACGTCGGGCTCCCGGTGCATGGAGCCTGCTTCTCCCTCCACCTGTGTCTCTGCCTCTCTCTCTCTCTCTCACTGTGTGCCTATCATAAATAAATAAAATAAAAAAATTAAAAATGGATGATATATCTTAAAACAAACAAACAAACAAACAAAAACAAAAAAATACCAAGAAAATCGGGCACCTGGGTGGCTCAGTGGTTGAGCGTCTGCTTTTGGCTCAGGTTGTAATCCCGGGGTCCTGGGATTGAATCCCACATTGGGTTCCCTACAGGGAGCCTGCTTTTCCCTCTGCCTGTGTCTCTGCCTCTCTCTCTCTCTCTGTGACTATCATAAATAAATAAAAATAAAAAAAAACATATTTAAAATAAAATCTTTAAAAAAAACAACAAACAGGAAAATCTGAGCAACTGCCTCAGCCAAGAAGAGCTCAAGAAGACATGACCACTAAATATCATGCAGTCTCCTGGACGGGATCCTGGAACCAAAAATGACATAGAATTGGGAAAGTCCTGGAGTCAGGAAGTAGGTGGTGGGAGCCAAAGGTTGGGGGAGGTAAGTGTTTAATGGGGACAGAATTTCAGCTTGAGATGATGAAAGGTTTTGGAGATAGATGGTGGTGTTACACAACACTGCAAATGTTCTTAATACCACCAAAATGTAAACTTAAAAATGGCAAATTTTATGTTATGTGTATTTTGCCACAATTAAAACCAGCAGCAACAGCAGCACCAGCAGACTCCAAGAATCCTATGTGCTTGACGAGATAGATGGTTTCTGGAGGCTGCCACGTGGTCACAATAACAGAATAGTTTCTTTGTTTGTTTGTTTGTTTGTCCTTTGTTTTGAATCAGCATGCTCAAAACAACTGGTATAATTTTTAGAGGCCAAAACTTGGACACTTGAGGTTGTCCAGGAGTGCTTTGCATAATTCCTAAGAGATATGTCAGTAAAGGGAGGGCTCTCCTCAATCACAGATCTGCTTACTGCTCATCGGTTGGGACTCTCCAAGTGTGAAAATATTTAGAGGTTCCAGGAAAGCTCTAAGCTCTTGGGCTGCCCTAGAACTACCTCTCTACCCCACCCCCCAACTCGAGGCCCAGTAAGGACCTGGAAAAAAACGGAGTCCTGGGGTGTAGTTAGCAAGACAAGTAGGAGTTAGAACAGCAGAGACCCAACCCCCTGGCTGTGAAAGGGAAGCGGTGGGGGGCGGGGGGGGAGGGCATGGGGGGAGTGTTTCAGTACCACGGAGAGCTCTAAGCTGCCCAGAAAAGGCTAAACGGCCAAATCCTGCCAGAGTGTGTGTGGAGGGGCCTGGGGCGGGCGAGGGGACCGGGGGTGGGGTGGGCGCGGAGCAGGGATGCAGGAGCCTGGACTAAAGTGGGTGAGAGAGATGTAACCTCAGACCCCAGGAACTTTATTGGGGGGTGGAGAGCTCTCCAGTAGATCTGCCTTAGTGAGAAACTGGGTTCCTGCTTTTCTGAATCCTATGTTCAGCTCTGCATTGCCTTCCTCCTGCCCACAGGCGCTTGGCATCCTGCACGTCGCAGCCCTGGTTAACAGGCTGGGCTCTGGAGTTAGACCAACCCAGCTCAACCATGACTAGCCGCTTGTGACTCGGGTAATCACTAAACCCATCCAAGCCTGAGTGTTTTTTTTTTTTTTTTTCACCTGCAAAGTAGATGTCCCTCAGAGATGTCCACCTCCTAATCGCCAGGACTTATGGAAATGTTAGGTCACGTGGCAAAAGGAACTAAGGTTGTAGATGGATTTGAAGTTGTGAACAAGCTAGCTTTAAAATGAGAGTTTATCCTGGATTGTCTGGGTGGACTCAAGGTAATCATAAGGCTCCTTAAAAGTGGAAGATGGTCAGGGAAGTAGCAGCTGGAGCTGCTGCTGGCCCTGGAGATGAGGAAAGGCCATGAGGCAAGGAATGCTGGCGGCTTCTAGAAGCTGCAAAAGGCAGGGAGATGAATCCTCCCCCTAGACCTCCAGAATGGAGCAAAGCTCTGCCCACACCTTGGTTTTAGCCTGGTGCTTTACTCAGAGTACTCCAGAGATACAATGTATGTAAGACAGTAAATTTATGTTGTTTTATTTTATTTTATTTTTTTAAAGATTTATATATTTATTCATTCAGAGAGAGCGAAGAGAGAGGCAGAGACACAGGCAGAGGGAGAAGCAGGCTCCATGCAGGAAGCCCGATGTGGGACTCGATCCTGGGTCTCCAGGATCACACCCCGGGCCGCAGGCGGCGCTAAATCGCTGTGCCACCGGGGCTGCCCAATTTGTGTTGTTTTAGTTTGTGGTTCTTGGCTACAGCATCCATAGGAAACTGATACAAAAAGAATATCCCCCCCCCCCGGGGTCCTTGCAGGATCAAGTGAGATTGTGTATAGAGAGCTTGGCTTAGCCCAGGCATACAGTCAGTGCTCAATAATTGGAAATGGTTGAGTTGTGAAAAAGTCTTATTGCAGGGAACTCAGAAAACCCTGGGCTTCCGAGGTACAGGGACCCGGATCCTGGAGCAGAAGGAATCCGTTCTCTCCTATTACTGCTGCTACTTCTGACTTTAAAGTGGGCCCCCACCAGCTGGCAGCTTCACCATTTCCCTGCTGGGGAAAATTTGGTGAATTCACCGAGATTTCCCAGAGCATCTGGCAATCAGATGTTATCCTGTGCTTGTTGGTCTTTACTATGAGAAAAAAAAAAAAAAAAAACTATTTGTGGGCCTTGTGGGGTGTGTCATAAAAGCCATCAGTGTAGTGGAAATGGTCATGAGCTAAATTTCCACTAGAAGAAAATACCTGAGTTACAGAGTGGAGGGCTGGGATCCTGCATGGGGTGAAGGATGGGGAGGTAATCCACTGTTTGCTGTGCTTTGAGCTCCCATAACCTAAACCAGAGGATCAGCAAACCACAGCCCCTGGAGCCAAATGGTGCAGGAAAATTGAGGGGGTGTTACATTTGGGGACGGGGGTGCTCTGCCCCAGCCCCCTGCAAGCATGCGTGGTAGGCATGCATGGCAAGGCAGCTGATTCCAAGAGGCAAGTGTGCTTGTGCCTCATATCAGGGGCTGACACACTTTCTGTAAAGGACCAGGGAGTCAATATGTTGGCTCAACTGTGCAGTGGTGGTGGAAAAGCAGTGGTAGTTGATGTGCAAATGAATGCATATGGTTGTGTTCCAATAAAACTTTACAAAAATAAGAAAGTGGGCTGGCTTAGACCCTATCCTAAGCCAACCCTCTTTAAAAGAGAAAGTATGTGCCCTTAAAGTCTCTCAAAATAACTTCAAGAGGTCTGGAAGCTTCCATTCTTTTTTATTTTTTTTAACCCATTTATTTACTTTAGGGGCGAGGTGCAGAGGCAGAGGGAAAGAGTCTTAAGCAGACTCCACGCTGAGCACAGAGCCTGACTTGGGGCTCGATCTCACGACCCTGAGATCATGACCTGAGCTGAAACCAAGATTCAGATGCCCAACAGACTGAGCCACGCGGGTGCCCCTGGAAGCCTCCATCCTTATCCTCTTACTGACATTAGAACACCTTAAGGCTCGTCTACTGGAAGATGAGACCAGAAAGTAGAGGTGAGCCAGCCCAGCTGAAGCCCTTTAAACCAACCAGCCTATCACTGGCCCATTGAATGGCCACATGTATGTGAATAAATCCCAGGCAAGACCAGCAGGAGAAATATCTGGGCTCGGTCCAAACTGCTAACCTACAGAGCAACGTATTTGCAAGTATGTTTACGTACCTATATACGTATATATGTATATTTAAATACAAATATGAACTTGCTCATCATGCTAATCTGCACCCTGCTCTTTTAAATACAACCTATCGTGTCCATCTTTCTCCATGAGGACACTTTTTAAAGTTTCATCTGCTGGATGACCTTTAACTTGGCATACAGATTTGTGATCCTCCTTCCCTGTCACACAGATGCATCCGTGCACCCACTCTTGCCAAGAGTGATCTCACTGACCCTAGGACAAAGCAAATGACACAACAGGAATACCGAGAGAGGGTTCTCAGGGGGTTCTATATTTCTGGGACAGAGGCCTATCCTTGTCTGCAAAGCTGGTTATCATGATTATATTCGCTTCCACTTTTTAAATATAATTGCGATAAAATATGCTTAAAAATTTTTAAATGATTAAGATGGTAAACGTTATTTTTTATTGAAGCATAATTAACATGCTATAGTGTTAGTTTCAGGTGTACAGGTGATTTGAAAATTATATACATCATGAAATGCTTACCAATGTAAGTGTAGTTACCGTCTTAGCCGTGTCTAAGTGCATGGCTCAGGGCACGAAGCACACTCACCCCTCCGGGCACCCAGCCCTTCTGACCCCTGGTGGGCTCAAGCTCAGCTCTGCGGTTGCATATCCCCAGTGCCTGTGCAAGGGTGGGGGTCCCACTGCAGCCGCTGGTGGCAGAGCGCGCCTGTCTCTCCCTCTCCCACTTTCCCCCATGCCAGGCTCTTCTCTGCGCCTCTCAAATCATCAACCTGCACTCGAGTCCTTGATCTCAGCGTCGACTCCGGGGAACTTCTGTGGCCAGAAGAGGTGACTCTGCAAAGAGCTAGCAGCCCCAGGCGGGTGACAGAGTCTGTAGTGTGTGGGGGGCCGGCACTACCTCTCCAGCTCTGAGGGCCATGTGGATGGGCGCACACGCCTGTCGTTTCATCCCTAGGGCCTGTCTCAGCCCGGCCTGGCTGCCTCTCGCTACATCACCTCCAAGGGTGCAGTCCCTTGGCTGATGGAGTCCCCGCCCTGGCAGGATTCTAGGGGAACTAATTGGTCAGAATAATGTTGGAGCAGAGTCTCCCCATCGGCACTGCTGACATTGGGGCCAGGCTGTTCTCTGGGGGGGTGTCCTGGGCGCTGTGGGGTTTGAGCAGCATCCCTGGCCCCACACACTCGATGTCAGCCTCACCCCTAGTTGTGACAAGCAGAGATGTCCCCAGACATGGCCCAGTGTCCCCTGAGGGGCAGGATTGCTTGAGGTGAGAGCAGCTGTGTTGGGGCAGCCCGTGTGGGCCCCTTTCGTTTCAGGACCTGCATTTAAAGCTGCCCCTTCTCCCTCTCCCTCTCTTCGGTGGTCTCCTCGGCACCATCCCCACATGCTAAATTAAGTCTTACCAGCTTATCGTTTGCTGCCCTTTCTGGGACGCGAGCTCTGTGAGGGCATGGGTTTCCATCCACTGTCCGGGCTGCTATGTTCCCAGCATCTGGAAGAGGACCTGCCTTGTAGCAGATGCTTAAGAAATGCTTGTCGAATAAAGGAGGTGAGCAAAGAGATGAGTGGACGGGTGAAGGTTCCCAGGAAGGAAGGCAGGTGGGAGAGATTTCCTTTCCAGCTGCGTGGGGGTGGAAGTTAAATGCTCAGTAGACTAATGAGCCGTCTCTGCCCAGAACAGAGGGGTTCCCCATGTTTCCAAGTGCCAAGACTGGGACAGTCCTGGGCAAACTGGATGGCAGGTCACCCTACGAACCACTGTAACGGTACCAACAGCAATGCTGATGGCAAATAACTTCTTTGTACCAGGCAGGCACTGTTCTAGCACTTTCTGTGGTAACTGACTCAACCCTCTCAAACATCCTGAGGCAGGGACTGCTGGCATCAGCTGCTCAAATGAGGAAATCAGCAGAGGTTCAGAGACTCACCCAAAGTCAGCCGGCAGGGAAGGGTGGGCCAGGATTGGAATTCTGTGGGTACGGAGCAGGTGTAAAGCATACTCTGCGGCCCCACCTTGTCTGTGGGGTCCAGGAAGATTCTGGAGGATGTGAACAGAGAACCAGACTAATGGCAGAGGGAGGAGTCTTAGGAAGAATGTTCTAAGCAGGGGAAAGGCACGTGCTGATGGCCCCAGGCCAAGGTCGCACTCCTCCAGGGCTTGGCCTGACATCCCTCAGATGGTGGGGGGCAGGCAGGGGAGGGGTGGGATGGGAAGCAGCTGTCTGTGGCCACTCTGGTTGGCTGCCGGAGTCAGCGTCTGAAAGGTCCCTGGTCGGGGGTCTCTGCGCAGCAAGGAGAGGGTAGATAATAGATAGAGGGAGGGGAGGGAGGGGACTAGATGGAGGAGGCGGGAGGAGGGAGGAGGAAGAGAGGGTGTTTCCTGAGACACATGCTTTGGCTGCCTCTGTGTCCTATGGGACGGATGGAAGCTAAAAATAGCCTGAGAGCCGGGGACCCCGAGATGACTGACTGGCTTTCCACCCTGGGAGGACAAGGGGTGGCTCTGGGCTTTGGGTTCCTCAGGCTGGGGACCCTAACCCTCGTCTCTAGGGCCTGGCAGGCTGTCCTGAGCTCACAAAGTTCAGGTTGGTTGTGTGATCCATGGGAGGTTTGTCCCTCTCCGGAGCCCTCCCTCCCTGTCACCTGGGTAACCGTCTGGCCCCCCCACTCCTCTTCCTGCTTCTTCCTTTACCGCCCCACCCAAACTTCGGACCCATTCTCTGCAGAGCAACCAGGGCTGTTTTTAGAAAGGTTTGTATTGACAGACCTACATAAAGTGCAGGACAGATACCTTCTCACAGGTGAATGTCCCTTCGTAACCCCTCTGACCCCTGGGGTAACCACTGTCCTGACTTCTAATGCCCTCGGTTACCTGGCCTTGGTCTAGAGCTTCCAATAAATGGAAGCTACTGCAGCTGGTCTTTCGGACCTCGCCTCTTTCCCTCTGCATCGGGCGGCCACTGCGGTACTGCGGCGCTGTCAGAGCTCTACCTTCCACCTGCCTGACCTTGGGCAGGTCACTGCGCCTCAGGCTCCTCACCTGGCAAGAACGGACACCATCACCTGCGCTCCTGGGAAGCTGTGACACCTCAGGGAGGTACCGAAGGGGCAGGTGTGTGTGGCTCCCTTGCTGACACATAGCGGGGGCTCCATTATAACAGGTGTATCAGGGTTCTCCAGACACGCGAGAATCCGTAGAAAGTCTGTGCGTGCGCGTCTACACACACACACACAAAGACGTATAGGTGTGCATGCGGCCTGTATACACGTGCAACACACCCACACGCATAAAACATGCAATGCACATGTGCAGACATATGCACACGTACACAACAGGCACAGGCATGCACGGCACGCAGGTGCATATGTAGATGTGTGCACACATACAGGTGAGCAGGCATGGCACGCGCTGTGTGTACAGGCTTGCACGGATAACATAGGTACACACGGGCGCGACACGCGCACGCCTGTGAGCAGACACCTGCACCGCACATGGCGCACACGCACAAACGCACAGCTCCGTATTATACACCCGCACATACTGCTATTTGAGGGACTTGAGTCGTGTTCACGTCCAGCCAGAAAATCCGCAGGGAAGAGCCGACGCCGCAGCCAGGGCCCGGAGGCCGCCGCACCGAGCGAGCGGCAACCCGGCGCCCCCCGCACACGCTCCTCCGTCCAGCGCGCGCGGCGGGCGTCCCGGCCCGGCGGGAGTCGCGGCGGCCCCGGGCGCGCGGAGGGAGGGGCCCCCGCTCCTCCGGGGCGGGGCTCGAGCCTGTCATCCCCGGCCCGCGGGGTCTCCCCGGGTCCCCGCGTCGGGCCGGCGGGGGCGGCCGAGGGCAGCCGAGGACGTGCGTGCGTGCGTGCGTGCGGGCGAGCCCACGGGGCGGGCGGCGGGGGGGGGCGCGCGCGGCGCGGCGGGCGGGGCAGCGGGCGCGCGCCGCCTCCTCGCGCCGGCCCCCCCCGCGCGCGCGCGGCGAATGGTTCGGCCCGGCCCCCGGCTCATTGTGCTCGCCTCACGCCGGCCCAAGATGGCGGCGGCGCTGGAGGCCCCGGGCCTGTGACCACAAAGAGGAGCCGGGGGCCGGACGGGAGCGCGGCGGCGGCGGCGGCGGCGGCGGCGGCGGCGGCGCGGCCGAGGCCCAGGCCAGCCCCCTCCCCTCAGCCTCCCGCCCTCCCGCGCTCCGCCCGCCCTCCTCCGCCCGCCGCCCCGCCCCCCGCCGGCGGCGCCGCGCCCCTCCCCCAGCCGCCCGACTAGCATGGTGCGGCGGCCGCGCGCGCCGACATGGGGGAGAAGCTGGAGCTGAGGCTCAAGTCGCCCGTGGGGGCCGAGCCCGCCGTCTACCCGTGGCCGCTGCCGGTCTACGTGAGTGCCGCCCCCGCCGGGTCCCGCGGAGCCCCCGCCCGAGGGCCGTTTGCGGGGCGGGGCGGGCGCGGGCGCGGGGGGCGCCGGGCTGCGGAGCCGGGGACCCGCGGGGGGGGACGGGCCGGGGCCTCGGGGCGCCCGGCGGGGGAGCCCGCGCGCCGCGGCCCTCGCGCGCTCCGGGGGTGTCAGGTTTTGGGGAGCGCCGGCGGCCGGGGGCGGGGTCGGGGTCGGGGTCGGCGGCCCCCGCCCTCCGCCGCCGCGGGGTTTCGCGGCTTCCAGCCCGCCGCGCGCGCCGGAGTTTTTCTATTTTTGCTCCTCCTGCGGCCGGAGGCGAGGTCGAGCCCGGGCCCTGGCTTTTCCGGCGGGCAGCGCCCGTGTGTCCGTGTGTCTGTGCGTGTGCGCGCGCGTGTCCGTCCGTCCGGCCGCCCGAGCCCTGCGCAAGGCGGGAAGACCGACGTCCGAGGTGACGAAACTGGGGAGAACCTTCAAAACTCCAACCGTCCCGCCGGCCCCCGCCGCTCCGCCCTAGTGACAGCGCTCCGCACGCGCCCGTTGGCTGGCCGGCGCATTCTTTAAAACCGAATTATTATTGTTATTTTTATTATTATTTTTTTTTCATCCTCAGCTTGCAGGCAGCACGGTCACTCTTTAGCCCAGCGCGGCTCTGGGAGTTTTGACAGATGCATCCCCAGCAGACAGCAGAGGCCGGCCGCCCCTTGCCGCCAGCTAGCTCGCCTCTTTGCTGCCGGGTGCCGCCGCTCTCTCTGTCCCTATGCCTTTTCCAGAAAGTCCGATAAACGGAATCAGCAGCTGGCAGCCTTTGATTCTGGCTGCTTCGGCTGCGCAGAGCCGTGTTGCCGTGGGTATGGGAAGGCCGTGTCCAGCCCCATCTTTTCATTTCCATGTTGTGCTGGCCAGTGGTGTTGGGCCGCAGCGCGCGCGCGGGATGGGGATGCTTGCAGGTAGGGGGTGGTGGTTAGGGATAAAGCTGCTACGAGCATGTGGAGGCAGGTTTCTGCATGAACTTGACTTTCCGTGTTGGGAAGCGTTCAGGAGGAGGACAGGGCGGTGAGGCCTGTGAGGCTGCGTGCGACATTTGTGCATCCCCCCCGGTCGGCGTTGCGGAGTCCTGGGAGGGTGAAGAAACGCCCCGGGACCCACTGTCCAGGCTCTGGATACCCAGGTGAAAGTTCATCCAGGCAGCCGCATCATCCCCATCCATCATCACCGTTTTTAACTTGGAGCAGAGCAAGGCTGCGGCGGTTCGTGCCTGTTGTAAATAAGGCCTTCTGTGTTGGACCTGGCGGGACCTGGCTTTCTAGGGGTCGGTGGTTCTGAACTACGGAGTGTCTTTCCCTCACCGGCCAGGCCCCCCGGTTGGCAGGGGAGGGCATCGTTCTGCCTGGCGTCGCAGGCCTTTTCCTGGTGTGGCTGTCCACTGCCAGGCCAGTGAGCAGGTGGGCCCCGCAAAGTCTTCAGCTCCCTGCAGTGGCAAGCAACGCTCTTGCTACAGCTTTGTAGTGAAGTCTGTTAATTTTCTGTATCCCTGCTGAGGAGGAAGTTTGCCTTCTCATGAAGAGGGAGGGGCAGTCCTTTTAGGAGGCTTCGTTTTGTGACGATTCAGTGATGAACACGTTAAGAAAACGGACAGCTTCGTAAGTTAACTTTTCAGAAGATCGGATTATCATTTGACTGCCTGCGTGAAATGACGGGGCCTGTTTGTTCATGGATCCATTCATTCTGCCGGCACCTACCGGATACTTAGTGTCCCTGCGGATGCAGAGGGCAGTAGATGGTATTCCCATCCCCAGGAAACTTATAAATGTAGGGAAGTAGGTGATCTATAAACACAAAAGTTTGGCAGTTACGCTGCCACCGCAGAGATGGCTGTCAGCTGAGGTGGTCCTGGAGGGAGGGGCTCCTGGTTTTGCCCTGGGGAAGGTATGGGTGGTTTCTTGGAGGTGGGGGCGTCTGTGGGAGGAAGTAGGGACAGCCACAACCACCCACACTGGGAAATGCCTACAGTCAGAAACAGGCTTTTGGGGAAATTGACAAATAGGCAGAAATAGAGTTTTTGGGAAATTGATAAATAGGAGGAGGGGGGCAGGCTGAGTTCTGCTCCTTCCATGACTTCAAGTTCTAGGATACCTGCCTGCAGCTCACCATGGCCCTGCTTTTGGTGGGAAAACCAGGTCTCAACTGGAAGGGAGGTGGTGGTATTTTTGGCTCTCTGGCAGCAGGGCAAGAACCTGCGAGGGCGTGTGGAGTGGTCCATCCCCTCCATGACTTATTAAGCCTGTGGGCGGGGGAGCAGCCCCAGCGTGACTGTCCCCGCCTACAGCTTCCTCTGGGGAGCCCACGATTCTCTGATGAATGCCCTCTGAGCAGTCATGCCCTTTATGCAGGGCGATGAGTAGTAGCTGAAGTGGGCGGCCAGAGTGAGCCTCCCTGTGACTCAGAAAATATTTTCTGACGCTGACCTCCTCTTGTGTGAGCCTTCTCCCTAATCCGCACTCAGGTGGAAGGCAGATTAACCCTTACCCAACCTTGTGTGGGCGGAGTAGCTGCTTTAAACGGGGCGGGACAATCGGGAAAGCCTTTATGTCATATGTGCCTGTTAGTTTTCATAGTCTGGTCCCTAGGATCCAAATGCCTGCAGGTCCCCTGTTCCAGATGGGTAGGAGACCCAGGGAGTGGGAACTTCGGATATTCATGAGGGGAGGCGGTGGCAGGGCTGCAGGGGACCGGCCTGCCTAGTCTCCCCCTGGGAGCTCTCCCCCTTTTTTCTTAAACTATTAATTTCAAGATTATTATAGATTCACTTGAACCCATAAGAAAGAACAGGGGCACCTGGATGGCTCAGTCAGTTAAATGTCTGACTCTTGGTTCAAGCTCAGGTCATGTAGTCATGGGTGATGAGATTGAGCCCCCTTGTTGGGCTCCGTGCTCAGCGAGGGGTCTGCTTCGCTCCCCCCCCCCCATTGAGTGCACTCATGCGTGTATGTGCGTGCGCGCGCGCGCTCTCTCTCTCTCTCAAATAACTCTTAAGAAGAAAAAAGAAATAACAGAGACGTCCAGTGTTCTCTTTATCCAGCTTCCCTCAGTTGTGACATCTTACAACCAGAGAGCAAGATGAGCGTATCGTTGGTATTGGAACAAACAAGAAACAAAGCATTTTGGGGTTCTCTTTTGAATACAGGGACCTGCCCACTGCTGACAGTCTGCTTCTGGGAGTGCTGGGCCCTGGCCCCATACTTCTCTCCTGGGGAACTTCTTACTCTGCCTGACTTCCCCTGCAGAGTGTGCCTGGGGCTCCCTGCCTGTGGGAATAATGTTCCTGTTTCCTTTCTCTGGGTCAGGGTTGTACTTGCAGAAGACTGTCTCTTGCTTTCCCTGTCCCCTTGAGCTGTCCCTGCCGTTCCCACTGGCAGGGGCTCCCCGTAGCCCAAGCCCATGGCATTGATTCTGTGTATTTGCCGAGGACCTGCCGCATCTCGGGGGTGTGTGTGTGTGTCTTTCTGCCACTCCACGGCCCACGTGTGGCTCTGGTATGTCCCTCAGTGCCTCGCCATTCCTCTGCTCCCCTAACCCCTCTTCCTGACCACATCCAGTCTTCTCCCCTACCTGCCTGGATCCACCCTTCTAGTTCCAAGCCCTTGGGCCTTGTTCCTTGGCCTCTGCCTCTCAGGCCCTCTCCCCTGCATTGCACCGGTCCCTCTTCCTGTCCGTTGCTCAGCATCTGGGGTGCTGCCAGTGGAGGTCGGGAGGTCAAGGGCTCTGTGCTTTATTGTGCAACCACCCTAAGCCTCAGTTTCCTCTTCTCTAGAGAGGGTTCGGGTGCGGCTTGAATTCCTCTCAGCTAGTCGTGGGGGTGTGTGGGCTAATGCCTAGAAAGCATTAGGTTCACTCCAGGTGCGGACAGGGGTGAGTGATGGATGTTCGCTCAGACAACACTTTGTCATTTAAAGGCCCAATACTTTTTTGGGGGCGCTGAGGGACAGGGCTTTCTGGGCTTTGTGGTAGGGCTAGGGATAGAGGGGGCACAGCTAGTGGGGGTGAAGCGTGGCCTGCAGGGCACCAGGAGCCCGCAGGGGGCTTGGTTTCTGCTCTGGACGGTTGTTTTGCTGTGATCTGCTTAAGGGGTTAACGGGGTTCTGTGTTTCCCCTGATCTGCATGTGGCTCATTGCAGGTTGGTCTGCTCTTGCTCTGAGGGCGAATGCTGGGCTGTAGTACCTGGTTTGGGGTCGGGGCTGTCTGCCAGACCTGTGTGCCAATACAGAGGCCAGGTGCAAGGGCTGGTTGAGAAAGAGACACAGGGAGGGGCCAGGAGGACAGTCAGCAGGATGCAGGGGCAGCGGTGGGTCTTGTGGTTTTTGTTTATAAGTAACAGCTTTACTGCATTATAATTCACACGCCACTCCATCTGTCCATCTAAAGTACAGTTCCTTGGACTTTAGTCCATTCACAGGGTCATACCACTGCCATCTTTAGTCCCAGAACATTCCATCACCCAAAAGGAAACTTATCCTCATCAGCTTTCATACCCCACTCACTGTCCCGAGCCTCAATGAGCCCCCTCCCCATGTGTGGACGAGCCACATGTCACACATGTGGATTCACACACCGTGGGGCCTCCTGTGTCTGGTTCCCTCCCTGAGCGTGTGGGCTCAGGGTCCGTCCCCAGGGTGGCATGTGTGGGCACCTGGCTCCTGCTTATGGCCAAGTGATGTTCCCCTAACTAGATGGACTAGGTGGTCAGTGGGTGCTGCTAGGATGGCGCAGCTCCACACTCCTTCCTTGTGGGGGCTCCTTCCTCCAGACCCCCTGCTTGTTGGAGACCTCCTAGCACAGCACTCGGGGCTGTGAACCACTGAGTTGGTGCCTCAGTGAGGTCTGATGGGCCCGGCTGCTCTGGCCTTCTGGCTGGGCTGAGCGGCGGGGTGGGCGTGCATGCCTCCATACCAGCCTGTGCTTGGCCCCTCAGACTGCTCTCAGGCTTTCCTCAGCATGCCCTCCCTGGTTTTCCCTCTTTACACCCCAAGCTGTATTTAGGGCTGGCCTTGTTGGATCCCTGTGGCCCTTTCTGCTGTGACTGGAGGGTCTCGTGTATTGATTCTTTCAGTGGAGTGCCTCTTCATGATCCTGTGCTAATGGCCGTACCACAGGCCGGGCGTGCTGCTGGGATGGTGTTGGGCGGGATTCTCCTGCCCTGTAGCACTGGGGGCTGCAGGTATGGTGGGCCAGGTACTTTTAGATGTGGCCCTGTCCTCTGCGAAGCCTTGTTTGTTGCAAGGCCTGCACAGGTCACAGTTGGTGCTGGGTAGCATGGCCCCATGAAGAGGGGTGCGGCGGAGGTGGTGGCGGGAGCCCAGGCCTCCTTCCTGGTGAGTCATTGCTGGCTGTCGTCACAGAGCAGAAACATTCCATGAGAGCCAGGATGCGTCACAGGTGAGTGGTTGGCTTGGCACCCTCCTCCCCCGAGAGAAGTTATCTGAGCAGCATCAGCTGCCCTTATTCTGGACCCTTTGCAGTGTGACATTATTTCAGGGGCCACGTTAAGTTTAGTCCTTAAGACTAGTGAAGCTCAAAACCAGTGACTGGGTGAACCCGATTTTCTGCAGCTACTGGGAGCGCATTTGCTGCTCTCACGGATCCCATGCTTCATCGCGGGGTAGTGGCTTGTTCCTCGTCACTCAGCTCAGGAACCAGCACACCCCAGGCAGGTGCCCCAGTGTAACCATAGTCACCGTGTGGGTCTCTGCGTAATTGGGATGTTTTGCCTCGCTGTCACCTTCTCCCTGTGCCGCCTCCTGCTACGGACAGCAGGCCCAGAGCCCCCTGGGGTACCATTGCTGCGTAGACACCAGGGCTGTGAGCTGGGAGATTTCTCCCCCGCGCAGATGTCTCGCTGTGTGGTTATGTGGTGTCTGAAGACCCAGACAGTTGAGAGTGGGTCTGGGAGAAGGACTGGCTCAGATAGGAGGGCTCCTCAGCATAGGTGTGTCCCTACGGGCTCCGGTTTACAAAGGAGGGAGCCGCGCACAGAGATTACAAGACCCATCTGCGGTCCTGTTCCTTCCAGACTGCAAGCCTTCCTGCAGAAGGGCTCCCTGCTTGGTTTAATGCTGTGGAGATGGGTAACCGTGTTTGAACAGGAGCGGCCTTGGTGCACCTGAGCCACCATCTTTGCCCAGCCCCTCATGCCCCGCTTCTCGCCCTGCCCCGCTCTGCACTCCATCCTGAAGGATAAGTGTGAACCGCAGACCTGACCCCTTGTTCACCTCCTAGACCACCATCAGTAGCTGTTCTCTGCCTCAGGGGAGTTCGCAGAGTCTTCCTGCCTGCTCTGGGCACCGCACATTGACCTTCCTCTCCTCCAGGCTGACCTCCAGGGTGGATTAATACCCTCCTACCCCCAGCCTTCTTACTGTTTTTTGCTCTTCACTTGCTTGTACATATGGTGCCTATTTCTGCGTTCTTGCTTATTTGAACTGGAAAAGGTGCTATCACTATAAATGCTTGAATTAGCCATGTGAAGACCAAACCATAAATTAACTGCGTAGCTTAATCGTGAACTGAGACCAGAGTGGCACTCTCCGTTTTACAGTGATTAGGAATGAACGCTTGTTTTGTCACAGGGCCGTGTCGTAATATCTGTGAAAGGACAGGTTTTGGATGAAATTTAAAGTGATTATTAAGAGCAAATTGGCCATGTTGAGTTTTGAGATGTTTAGACAGAGTCAGACTGTGATCTAGTATATTCTTTAATGTGGATGTTATGTTATATGTTTTCCTTATTTCTGAGTTGAGGAATATAAAGTTTCAGAGGGGGAAGAGTGGAATCATTAATATATTCAAAAGACTGCAAATACGCCTTTTTTTTGTTTGTTTGTTTTAAGTAACCTTTAGGCCCAACGTGGGGCTTGAACTCACGACCCTGAGATCAAGGGTTGCATGCTCTTCCGACTGAGCCGGCTGGGTGCCCCTAACTGTATTATGTTTATCTTTCTAGTGTTCCTGCCAAGTAAGGAGGCAGCAGGCAGTGTTTCTATCAGGTGGATAGGAAGACCTTCTGGGGTAGGAGCGAGGGCAAGGGCGAGGGCAAGGGTGAGCTGAGCGCAGGCTGATAGTGGGCCGAGCGCCATGCATGTGCGCAGAGCACATGCAAACCCTGAAAGCACTTTTCTGGTTTGTCTGCGTTTGGAGAACTTTCTGTCTGACCTTCCTGTGCAACTTTTTGCACTTGGAAAGGATTTTATTTATTTATTTATTTATTTATTTATTTATTTATTTATTTATATTTAAGATATTTTAATTTGTTTTCACAAGAGACACAGAGAGAGGCAGACGGAGAAGCAGGCTCCCCACAAGGAGCCCAATGTGGGACTAGATCACGGGACTCTAGGATCACGCTCTGGGCTGAAGGCAGGCGTTTAACCGCTGAGCCACCCAGGGATCTCCTGGAAAGGATTTTAGACTGAAGAGTGGTGTACAAATAGAAGAGAGTTCCTTACCCCTTACTCTGCTGCCCGTGGCAGCAGGATCCCTGCCGTG
Organism: Canis lupus familiaris; assembly: GCF_011100685.1. Taxonomy (NCBI): domain Eukaryota; kingdom Metazoa; phylum Chordata; class Mammalia; order Carnivora; family Canidae; genus Canis; species Canis lupus. The sequence goes on along the minus strand of NC_049241.1, from coordinate 57,331,092 downwards.
GCTCAGCATTGAGGATGCTCCTGACTCTCTCTCCCCGTGTCCGTGTCTGCTTAGGTCCAGCCCAGGGTCTCCTTACTGTTCAGTTGTCCTGTGTCCTCAGCTACAACCTGTGCCAGTCCCTCACAATTAAGGGCAAGCTGGTGCCTGTCATGACCTGCCCACCCTGCAGGGGGCCCTTGTGTGGGGCTGGAGGCCATCGTGCCATGGTAGGAGTCCCCCAGGCTGGACGCTGTCTCCTCGGGGATCCCCTGAGGCTACTGGCGTCCATTCGGCTCACTGCAGACGGTGCTGACCCTGAGCCCTGGTCGGGGTGACGGTGCCAGGTCTCTCCCCTGTCCAGCCCCAGGGAGGGGTGTGTTGAGGCTGTCCAGGACCCTGGGGACCTTGCCTTTCTTCTTCCCTGCATCCCACTCCTGGGAGTTCCTCCCTGGGAAGACCTGCTCTGCTTTTTGCTTACTCACTTACGGTGAGAGCCTCCGTGTGGCCTTCACTCCTGGGTCCAGTCTGGTCACCTTCTCGCTCACCTTCTGAGCTGGCCCCTGGGAGCACCTCCAGGCTTCCTCCTGGGCCCAGGGCCTTCCTGCGCCCTTCCACAGCCCCATCTTTGCTGCCTGGTGTGCGGGATGTCCGGGCTCCCCCTGTGTTTCTTCGCCCCAGCCCTGGACCCCGCCATGCGTCCGAGGAGCTGGCTCCTTCGCAGAGCCCCGTCGAGGGGAGGACCGTGGCTGCTGTGCGGTCGCGTGGAGCTGCACTGGAAGCCGGGCGGGGAGCTGTGGGCTGCCCGGGCCTCGCCGCGGCTCGGAGGGCCGGTGTCCCCGCGTGGTGGTTGGCACGGAGGCCCCCCGCCCGCGTCTCCCCGGGTGATGGGCAGCGAGGTTCAGGGCCTGGGTGCTGAGCCGGCTGGAATCCCACGTTCCCAGCTGCCGCTTCTGCTGGGGCTGCTGCCTTTCCACGTGCGTCCTCCTCCCTGCCTTTGGCTGGGGCCCGCTGCTCCAAGGCCAGCTCCTCATCGCCCCCTCTCCTCTTGGGTCACCCTGTGAAAGCTGGCTCTTCACAGTCTGTGCCCCGGGCCATTGTCGCAGCTGCTCGGACTGCAGCAATAGGGTACCACAGACACTGATGCCTCACGGTCCTGGGGGCCGGCAGTCCCAGATGACAGTGCGGCAGGGTCGGTACCTGGGGAGGGCCCCTGTCCTGGCCCCACGTTCTCCCTGTGTCCCCACGGGACAGAGAGGGAGAACTCTGGTCCCTTCATCCCCTTGCAAGGGCACTAATCCCAGCAGGGGTGCCACCCTCGTGATCTCACTTAACCCTAGTCACCTCCCAAAGGCCCTGTGTCCTCACACCATTCCACTGGGAGCCAGGGCTCTAGCACGTGCGTCTAGGGAGCACAAACATTGCGTTCTTTGCCGGCTCCCTGTGTCTTAGCACCTGGCTCCTCCAGCACCCCAGGAGTGCTTCCGTGTTGGTGTCTTTGTGGAGCTTCTTACTCTGTGAAGTGTGTTGGCTGGAGACCCAGCTCACTTGGCCGTGCCTGCTCCCCCGCCTGTGATGGCCCTGGCTTGGCGTGGCGCTCTGGGTTTGCGTTCCTATACGAGGCTTGCGGCTGTTGTGCGACCTTGGCGGTGGCCTGTCTCATCCTCAGGTATGGTTGGCGGGGCTTGCTTCCACCGCCTTCCCAGAGCCCACGGGGCAGGCACCCTACTGTTGCTACCCTGCTCTTCCCTTGCTGGGGGTGTGCAGACACCTGGGGCTGTCTGCAGCCGCTCCTGCATCTGCTCATTTTCACGTGAAGGCCTCTCCCTTCCTGATTCTCAGGTCCTGCAGGTGCCACATCATGCTGCTTCCTGCCCCTGGTACCAGGTGTGCGGGCACACACCCCAGCCAGGCCCCTGGGCCCTGTGCTCTCCACCTGACTGGGCTTTGTAGCCACGGCCTTCTGGTCTTCTTCCTGGATCGAGTGTCCCGGTCGCCTGTTGATTTTGCACTGTGTCTTTCTTCACTCCTCCGACTAAATCTCTACGGTCAAAGCCCTGCCACCGAGGCAGACAGACACAGACCTTCTGCTGTGTGCCATCACCCACCTTCATTCTTTGTCCTTCTCTACTCCTCAGGGCTGTTTGCACATCAGCTTCCTGTCCACGGCAATTCCTGTGTCACAGTGCACATGAATATAGTCCACAGTTCCTCAGGGTGGTGGCTCTCAGAGTGGGTCCTGGAGCTGGCAGCGTTTGCATCACCTGGGAACTTGTTAGAAATGCAGATTCCCAGACCCCCGACCTGCCAAATCTGAGACTTTGTGCGTGGGCCCCATCTGTGCTTCACAAGCCTCCCCGGGGGTTCTGACAGTTGGCGCAGTGTAGGACCCTTGCCTCAGAGGACCTCTTGGCTTCTGCCCTCCCGCTGTGATTCCTGCTGGGGGTAGAGGGTGCTCTTTGGGTGTCGTTCTTGTTGCAAACGGCAGTCAGGAGAATGGAGCTGGTGGGCGGGTTCCCTGTGCACATGCTCCTCTGTTCACCTCTTGCCTCTGCACCCCGCCTCTCACCGTGCGCCCTCAGCACAGACAGCCCTCCAGCTGTGCGGACGTTTAGAGTGAAGGAGGTCCAAGTGCTCGGGAGCCTGGGCTCATTGCCTTGCACAAGGGCATCTGAAAGACGCTCCTGTCCACACTCCTTGTGTTGAGAGGGGGAACTGCACACCTGCTGGAGACAGGCTGGTGGCAGAGCCAGACCTGGGGTTGCTGTCCTGGGTGCTTACTCTCGGGTTTGTCCTCGGGGTACGAGAGGGGGCTGGGCTGGGCTAGTGTGACAGCCGGGGTCTCCCCCACGCTCTGTCCCTCTGCACGTGTTCCCTTCATACCGTCTTTGCCGGGCAGTGCTGAGGACATGAGGGCCACCGGAGCTGGCGAGGAGTTTTGTGTCTGCTCCGGATGTGATGACTGTCCCCCTCCGCGCCGTATGGTTGGAGGCAGGAACATGCTGTCCTTGTCGTAGCTGTTTTCACGGACTCCCCAAAGTAGAGGGCCTCTCGCCGCCCACTTTCCCAGTTAGCTGCATTCGCTCAGCAGGGCTCATGTGGAAGAACGTCTTCCCGCTGCTCCCTGCGGATGTTCTGAGGCAACTCGCGGTACAAGAGAGGGTCCGTCCCCAATTCAGCAAACACACCGTCCTGCTGTGGCCTGCGCCAGGCTGGGGATGTGGGCTGTGTGTGCGAATGGGGGTGGGTGGGCTGTAGGGACCCTGGGGCTGGGGCGCAGACCCAGGGTTCCAGAGCTCCTGAGATGGAGGAGGGGTGGGTATCCCTGGGTCACAACACAAGGGCTGCTCATAAATCCAGGCTTCCTAGGGGCTGTTCTAACCTTTCCAGGTCAGCTTCTGGTCTCTCTCCTGAAGGCCTGTGGAGTACTAAGAAGAGCCCGTGTCCAAGAGGTTGGACTTTCTGAATCATTTATGGTGATCATTGCATCTTAAATTACACGTCTCAGGGCTGCCAGTGGCAGCTGGCCAGTCCCTAAAAGGATCATTCTGAAACCTTTGGAGTCACAGTTACAAACTTTTTTCTTCCCTTTTTCTGCTTTTAAAGCTTTGGGAAAGCTGGATTTCATCTTCTCACAAGATGAGATCAAATTCCAGGCACCTCTGCCTTTCCAGGTCCACGGGATGTGGTGTGAGCCGAGTCAGCCTGGCAGGCTGCGGCGGGTTCTTGTGAGGACGGGCGGAGTGGTGTGAGCCCCGCACTGGCAAGGGTCTGCTGCATAGCGGCTGCTCAGGGCTGCTGTCAGCGTGCTTGCCCCTACCTTGCGCTCGGGAGGAGCTTCACAGGGCTTTGCAGCTTGTTTTGTAGCTTTACGGTGCTGACTTGAGTCAGACAGACCCTTGCCGTTACAGGCATTTCTAGAATCACCGTCAAGTCCCGTTACTGTAGAACTTTTTCTCCTAGGCAGTGCTCCCAGACTGGCTTCTCAGCCTTGACGCAAAATCTGTATTGGTTAGCTGTGGCTGCCTAACAAATTAAGCAAAGTTGAGCAGCTTAAAGCAACACGCATTTATTTTCTGATGGTTCCTGCGGTCAGGAATCCCAGAGCTGACTTAGCTGGGTGGTCCTGCCGCAGGGGTCTCTCCCGTCAGCACAGAGGCCAGCACATAGGAAGGCTGGACGGGGGCAAGATGAGCCGGTCATGCTGGTGCCCTTGCAGGGCTGCTGGCGGGAGGGAGGCCTCAGCTCCTTACTGCATCGGCCTCTCTGTGGGGCTGCTCATGACCTGGCAGCCAGCTTCCCTAGAGAGAGTGATCTGAGAGAGAGAGAGAGAGAATTGGTGGAAAGTTCCAGACTAATGTCTGCAGCTCATCACCTCTGCAGCTGCTTGTCCTTGTGCTGTGTGAGTTGATGGTCTCCTCTGTAGACCCCGTGACACAGCGTGGTGTCCTGTCTGCTTCTCAGGACAGGTAGTCCGGGAGTCAGGTAAGCTCCTGCCAAGACTGTGAATCTAGGTTTCATCAAATTTCGTTAAACGTTGCAGGACAGCAGCACAGTAGGGGCATCATTTGAGTGTCTTAGAAACGCAATATTTTCCTCCTGGGGTGAGGGAGTGCTTTTAATGATTGGCAGCATCACTTTTTGGATGTTTTTTTGTTGCTAACAGCTTTTTTGAGGTATAATTCACATACCAGACAATTCACCCATTTAGAGTGTGCAATATTCACAGAGTTGTGCAACTGTTACTACTATCAATTCCAGAACCTTCTGTCACCTGCAAAGAAACCCCATCCTCCTTTCCTCCCTGGCACCAACAAGCCCCCTCCCCGGGACAAGCCCATCCTGGATGTGTCACACATGTGGACTCACACCCCGTGGGGCCTTCTGTGTCTGGTTCTGTCCCTGAGCGTTGTGGGCTCAGGGTCTGTTCCCAGGGTGGTGTGTGTGGGAGTCTCACTCCTGTTCGCAGCCGAGTGATGTGTGTGTTTGGTGGACAGGTTGTGTTTTTCTGTTCATCTGTCGATGGACACTCTTGGGGCATTTCCACTTTTTGGCTGTTAGGAATGCTGCTGCTCTGAGTGCGCATACAGATTTTTGTGTGGATGTATGTTGTTTCTTTTGGGTGTGTACTTAGGAGTGGAATTGCTGGACCATATGGAAATTCTGTTTAAATATTTGAGGAACTGCCAGGGCGCTTTCCACAGTGGCTGCACCATTTTACATTCTCACCAGCCAGGTGTGAAGGCTCTTTTTTCCCCACCCCAACACTTAGTGGCCATCATTTTGACTCTAGCCATTCTTGCGGTTTAGATTTGTGTCCCTTTCTGGCTTAGGAGGTGGAGCGTCTTTTTGTGTCCTTGCAGGCTGGCCATTGGAGTATTTTCTCTGTAGCAGTGACCGTGTCAGTTCATGTTTTAATGGCCTTATTGTCTTTATTTTGAGTTGTTCGAGTCCCATGTACACACATCGGGGGTCTTGGTTTGGTTCCAGACCACCACAGTGAAGCAAATGTCTCAGTAAAATGACTCATGGGGATTACTTGGTTTCCCAGTTATATAAAAGTCATGTTTATGCTGTATGGTATCTAGTAAGTGTGCAATAGTATGATGGACATCTAAAAAAGAGACCATGTATATTTCTTAAAGAAAAAACACTATGCTAAAAAGTGCTAATCATCTGAGTTTTCAATGAGATAGAATCATTGATCACGGGTCACCATAGCAAATATAACAAGAAGAAGTTTGAAATACTGTGAGAATTACCAAAATGGGACATGCAGACACAAAGGGAGGAACTGCTGTTGGACAGACAGTGCTAATAGATGTGCTCGTCCTGGGGGCTGTAGCCCTCAGCATGTAAAAGCACCCCGTTTCCACAGTGCAGCCCAGTGAGGCATGCCTGTGACCCACACAGATGCTTTTCCAGAGAGAGGACTTGCAGAATTCTTCTCTCATTCTGTGGTTTGTCTTTCCGCTTTCTTGATGCTGTCCTTGGAAGCATCTTTGTTTCATTTGGATGAAGTGCAACTTACCTGTCCCCACCTCCATAAAGCGGAGGTTAACATGATCATTCTGGGAGTGGGTGTGTCGCTGCCAGGCAGGGACTGTGGTTGCCTCCCCTCTGCCCTGCACCCTCCTCACCAAAGCATTGGGTGCCACTTGTCTCCTGGTCTTGCTTCAGGTCCCACCGCTGCCTCGTGAGAGCTGTGGCTCTCTGCGCAAGTTGGTGCTCAGTGTCTCCATCTGCAAAATGGACTGCTGGCCATGCACATGGAGAGGGCTTGGCACACCTGAGCTCAGTGGATATGTTACACACTTCCATGTGTGTGTCGGGCACTCCCACTGCTGTGGCTATCAGATCTCCCACCTTGCTGCTGCCTGGATGGCAGGTGTAGATCTTGAGGGCCACGGGCTGAGCTGATAGGTGAGCGCAGTGATGGGCCTGGACGCCCGCTGGTCAAGCTATGTGGAAGGATGGCACTTCATGGGGCACTCTGGTGTTCAGTGGCGTGGGCTTCTGGGCAAGCCGTCCGAGCACAATATAGTGCCAAACGTCTCACGATATAGTAGGGAAATGCCCACGAGGGGTTTGTAGGGACTCTGAAGGTTCCGCTGGTGCTCAGGTGAGAGGGGCTTAGCATTTGGTGAGGCAGGAGGTGTGAAGAAGAGGCTAAGATGAGCAGAGAAGCTATGTTCCCTTGTGGGGTCACCCAGCTCTTCACTCCTGTCCACCCTCCCAGTGAATCGGAGCAGTGGGTGTGTTCCCGCTTCCCTGGGACCCAGAGGGTATTGCGCAGGTTGGCATGGCCCACCAATAGAGCCGGGGCTCCTGTGTCAGAAGGCCGAGTGCATGTAGTGCTGGGCCTGCGAGGCGGCTCTCCTTCCTGCCAATTCCCGTCGTTCTTTTCAGATCTTTTGAAGTTGGGCCAAAGCTGTCTTCACGTGCCCAGCAGAGCTGCTGCCATATGTCTTCTGACATGAGATATTGGGGCCGCTGGTTCCCACTGGCAGTCCCCAGCCCAAGTTTCTGACTTGACAGATCGTGCTGATGCTGCCAGTCAGGTGCCCCTCGTTTGGGTCCACTGGGCTGCACGGTGCCACCCAAGCCGGCTGCCTGTTTGCTGTCTTGTCCCCCCGCCGTGCCACATCCAAATAACTGGACTGCAAGTAACGTTTGTCATTTGATCCTTAGTTGGAGGACATTATTAAGAACACTGAAGGGATGGTTCTTCATTGGCCTTAATAAAAATAAGGCTTAGTACAAAATGCCATGCAATGTGTGATTCCATTCATGTGAAGTGTCCAGAAGCAGGCACTTTCACAGAGGTAGAAAGTGGATTAGTGATTGCCAGGGGCTGGGGAGTGATGGCTGTTGGGGGCAGGATATCTTTTTGTGGTGATGAGGGTGGTTCTGGAATTGGTGCATTGCTTGTACAATCCTGGAAGTTCTGCAATGCCACGGAGTTTCGTGCGTGAAGTGGGCGAGCTCTGTTCTGTGAGAATTCTATCCTGATAGAGCTGTCCCTATGGAAGCAAGGTTAGGGCACACGGGTACTCAGAGTTGTTTTGACACTTACTGAAGGATGTGGGGGAGGCACTGCTCTAGGCCCCCCCAGCCCAGGCTCTTGCCCCCAGGCGTTTGTTGTAAGGTGGTGCAAATGGCAGGGTGTGTATACACCCTCTGTGGAGCAGTGGCGGAGTGCTCCAGAGCTTGTATCAGGGAGCGACAGGGCCAGGAAAGGCCTCTCGGGACATCTGGTCCTGGTTTCTGCAAGGTCTGGAGTCAGTTGGCTGCCCAGATCACTCAGTTGCCTCCTCTGAGGAAGGAGCAGTGGTGAGCCCTGTGCAGCGGGCATGGTGGGGACCTGTCCTGATCAGTGGTGGGGTTAGTCTGTGTTCCTATGGGAGGACGGCCACGCTACTGTTGTGTTACTGGTGTTTCCCCATTTTACAGATGGGAAAACAGAGGCTTGGAGAGGTTCAGTAAGTCAGAGCCAGGACTGTGGCTTCCAGGCTGCAGGAGCACATGGGGGTGCGGGTGGGGGTCAGCAGAGTGGTGGGTGCGGGGTGGGGACAGGAGGGTCAGGGCATAGACTATCCCAGGCCCCTTCCCCATTGCCCGCTGCGGGATGGAGTGCCGTTGGAACAGGTCTTCCTCAGGGGTAGTGTGTCCAGTGTGGGCAGGGGTCCCAGAGCAGCCTCTCATGCCCCGGGCTGGGGCTGTCCGTTGGCCTTGCCGGGTCCCCGCACCCTGCACCACTGGAGGGTGTAAACCCTGTCCCTTTGTCTTTCAGGACAAACACCACGATGCTGCTCATGAAATCATCGAGACCATCCGGTGAGTGCGGCACCTGCCGGGGTGGGCGGGGCCTCACAGGGTGGGCCCCCAGGCAGGCCACCCCACCTGTGCTCTCTGGGCTTACCTGCCTTTGACCCCGCCTTGCCCTCCGTGGCTCCACGGCGAGCACCTCGAGAAGACTTGAGAAGCAGTGACAGCTTGGTCAGAGGAGTCCAGGTCGTCTGCATGTGGCTCCGAACAGGTCTCGGTGCTTCTCTGAGCCTTGGCTTCTTCTTGTGGAAGGGGAGGGAATTGCCCAGCTGGCAGGGTTTGGGGGCTCTCACCTCCCCTCTCCACCTTGCTTCCCTCTCCCCCCTCTTGGATTTGGTGCTGACTCAGCTCTCCTGCGGCTGCTCCTGCCCTCGGTAGCCTGGACAGCCTTCCGCTGGCTTGTTCTCTGAGTGCGGAGAAAAGGTCTGCCCCCCACCCCCTCAGGCAGGCGGCCTTTTTTTAGTATATGTGCTGCCGAAGCGAGCACAGGCAGGCGGCCTTGACGGAACCTGCATGAAGGCTGCCTGCCCTTCTGTTTCTGGTGGGCTTTCTCCCGTGCTGGCCTGGGGTCTGGAAGGACCCCCGAAGTGCTGGCCGTGGCTGCTGGGCGCAATTCTGTAACTGCTGCTTGCTCTACACGTCTGTGTTCAGAGACCCCATCCTTCTCTGAGCGTCTGCACTAAAGCCGTTCATGTGTATGTGTGGCTTTGGCCTCGGTTGCTGTGTTGGTCCCCCTAATCCTTAACCATGTAGCAACCACCTGGGCCCTGGTCATGATGTCTGCATGAACCTGCAGTGGCCGGTGGCAGGGCTAGGCTCTGGTGCCCTGTGAGAAAGGTGGGGTGTGAGGTCCAGCTGCGATGGGAGTCCTTTCCCTGCCGCGTGGTAGCTGGGCAGTGAACCTACGTGCTCTGCTCTTGGGGCCACGCAATGCCTCCTTGCCAGATTGTTTTCAATTTAAATGAAATAATCCGTGTAAATGTTGCAGGGTGGGCCTGAAAGCAATCAATAGTGTTAATTAGTTGCCTTAGTTTGATTTATGTTATTTTTAAAGAAGGTTGCTGGTTAGGAAGTGGGAGTGTTGTGGTTACCAGGAGAGCTCTGAGTCAGGTGGCCTGGCGTGAGCCCCAGTGGCCTCTATGCCGGTTTCTCATCCGCCAAGCAGGGTGCCTGTCCCTGCGCTGCAGGGGGTCAGCACCAGTGCTGCAGCTGCCCAGCCAGCCCTTTGTTTGCTGTGGCTTGTCCTCTCCTGGAGCTGGCCGTGGCCTGAGCCTCACGTCCTGAGTCTCAAAATAACGTCACCTTGTTCCTTTTTGTCTCTGCAAATTCTGTTCACTGGTGAGATGGTCTCTTAATTTAATTTCTATAATGGAGAATTCCCAGCAAGATAGAGTGGTAGGCAGAGGCTGTCACGAACCCATGTACTCACCACGTAGCCTCACAGTGACCCACTCATTGCCACTCAAGTGTCATCTGTACCTCCATCCACTGTAGTCTTTTCTGTGTTTATACTTTTAAAAGATGCAGTTGAGATACAGTGGGAGTACAAGAAAGCATAGGCAGGCACGGTGCACGCTCTGACCGATGTGGGTGTGTGCGCACATGTGTGAGGCAGCCTCAGTAGCGGGCGTCTCCGTCAGCCACATGGGCCTCCTTGCGTCCCCTGCTACCTTCCCTCCGCCACTGTCTCCAGGCAGCCCCGACCCACTTTCTGCCACTGCAGGTTACTCTGTATGCTCTAGAACTTTACCAATGGACTCGTTCTGTGCATACGTTTTTCTCCCCCGATTGCTTTCAATCAGCACATGATTTTGAGATTCTCCCTGTTGTTGTGTGTAATTTTTTAGTCATTTTACCTCTGTTACTGAGGAGTGTTCCACTGTAGGGAATTATAGTTTGTTCATCCCACCAGATTGATGTCCATGTTTGGGCTGTTTTTGACTTTGGTGATTATAAATAAAGCTGTTAGGAATGTTCACGTGGGTTTTGTTAGTAGATATGTTTTTTGTTTGTTTTGGGCAAATACCCAGGAGTGGAATTGCTGGGTTTTCTAGCAACTTACTTTAAGATGAACTACCAGGATGTTTTCCAAAGGGATCATGCAGGAAGGTCCCAGTAGCTCCCCAACGCACCAGCATGTGCTATTGACATGGTTTGGTTGTGCTGGTCTAATTTGAGCTGAGTAGTGGTATCTCGCTGTGGTTTTAATTTGCATTTCCCTGGGACGCCTGGGTGGTTCAGCAGTTGAGCATCTGCCTTTGGCTCAGGGCATGATCCTAGGGTACCGGGATCGAGTCCCACATCGGACTCCCTGCAAGATGCCTGCTTCTCCCTCTGTGTCTCTGCCTCTCTATCAGTGTTTCTCATGAATAAATAAAAAAATCTTTAAATAATAATAATAATAAGCATTTTCCTAATAATTAATGATGTTCTCTATCTTTTGCTATTGAATTTTAAGTATTCTTTACCTATTCTCGTTACTAGTCCTGTATCAATGTGTATTTTGCAAATGTTTTCTTCCAGTCTCTGGCTTACCTCTTCATATTCTTAACAGTGTCTTTTGAAGCATAGATAGCTTAAATTTTAATAAAAGTCCAGTTTGTACACATTTTTCTTTTATAATTTGTGTCTTCTGCCTCCTAAGAAATATTTGCCAAATCTGAGATCACAAGCATTTTTTTCTATGCTTTCTAGAAGGTTTATGGTTTAGGTTTTCTATTTAACTTTTTTTGTTCATTCTGAGTAAATTTTGACATATGGTACAGGGTATGAGTTGAAGTTGATTGTTTTGCATGTGGGTGTCCAATATTTCCAGCACCATTTGTTAATGAGACTGCCCTTTCTGTATGGAATTTCCTTATCACTTTTGTCAATAGTCGGTTGACAGTGTAGGAGTTGGTTTATTTCTAGGCTTGGTTTTGTTCTGCTGACCCACGTCTGTGTTCTTTCACCAGAGAAAAACTTGCTTAATTTAGCTGTATTGGGATCCCTGGGTGGCGCAGCGGTTTGGCGCCTGCCTTTGGCCTAGGGCGCGATCCTGGAGACCCGGGATCGAATCCCACATCGGGCTCCCGGTGCATGGAGCCTGCTTCTCCCTCTGCCTATGTCTCTGCCTCTCTCTCTCTCTCTCTCTCTCTCTGTGACTATCATAAATAAATTAAAAAAAATTAAAAAAAATAATTTAGCTGTATAGTAAATGTTGAAATTGGGCAGAGTAAGTTCCCCACCTTTGATCTTCTTTTAAAATAGTAATTTGGTGGGGTGCCTGGGTGGGCCAGTTAAACAAGCAACTCTTGGGGCACCTGGGTAGCTCAGCTGGTTAAGCATCTGTCTTCAGCTTGGGTCATGATCCCGGGGTTCTGAGATAGAGCCCCACGTGGGGCTTCCTGCTCAGCGTGGAGCCTGCTTCTTCCTCTCCCTCTGCCTGGTGCTCCTCCTGTTTGTGCTCTCTCTCTCTCTTTCTGTCAAATAAATAAATAAAATCTTTTTAAAAATCCCAGACATCCAACTCTTGATCTCAGCTCAGGTCTTGATCTCAGAGTTGGAGTTCGGGTCCCATGTTGGGCTCCACAGTGGGTGTGGAGCTTACTTGAAAAAATGATGATAATAATAAGTACTGCTTTGGTTATTCCAACTGCTTTGGTTATTCCATCTCCTTTGCATTTCCATATGAATTTTAGAATCAGCTTGTTGATTTTTGCATAATTTTGTCAGGAATTGCATTGAATCAATAGTGATTTGGAGATTGGCCATTGAGCCTTCCAATACTGGATCTTTCAACCCATGAACATGGTATATCTTTCTGCTTACTTAGATCTTTCCACATTTCTCCCAGCAGTGCTCTTTTATCTTAGTGTGGGATCTTGAACACCTTTTGTTAGCTTTAGTCCCAGATAGGTAGTTAAGTTTTTGACACCATTGTAAATGAGATTCTGTGTTAAATTTTATTTTTCATTTGCCTGCTGCTAATAAGAATGCAGTTGATTTTCATATATTAACCATGACTTTTGCTAAATTTATTGATTCTGGTACTTGATTTGTAGATTTCTTAGGACTTGCTGTAGAAATAACTATATCATCTGTGAATAGGGATAGTTTCACTTCTTCTTTATGTCTTTATGACATAAAGACTTCTTTCAGTCTTTATGATTTTATTTATTTTCTTTGCCTTATTGAATTGGCTAGGATCAACACAATTTTGTGTAGAAGTGGTAAAAGCTCTAGGTTTTCATAGATGGTCTGTTTGAGTTTGAGGAAATTCCCTGCTGTCCTTGGTATTGTTTTTCCTAGGTGTGAGCATGGCGCTGTAGTTGTGTTAAAAGAAGTAGTCTTTAAGTTTTACAGATGAGTGCTGAGGTGTTTATGAACGAAATAACAGTATCTGTGGTGTGTTTCTGAATGATAGGGAACAGGTGCAAAAAAAGCATTTGACAAAAAGTCTCTGTTCATGATAAGAGCCCTCAGTGCAGGCCTTGTCTTACTGTGGTGACCTTAACCTTGCTCACCCGGTCTACCATGTTTCTCTGATGTGTAGTCCGTGTTTTTCCTTTTTTTTTTTGACTGAATTTTGATTTGCCAACATATATATAGTGTAACACCCAGTGCTCATCTCATCAAGTGCCCTCCTCAGTGCCCATCACCCAGTTACCCATCCCCCTGCCCAGTGTTTTTCCCTTTTTAATTAATAAATACCTTGGAGGAGATCCTTGGAGACCATGTAAATACCTCATCTTTCCTTGGACTTTTACCGCAGATTTTGGTGTCCAGAGGTGGGTCTCACCTGCCGTGGCTGGTTACTGCTTTGTTCTAAAGGTGGGTTTCTCTCTCCTCATTCTCTTCACATTTTGGACTGCGAGTCTTCTATAAGGAAGAGCTGTTCTTCCATATGTATTTATTTCATTCTGTGGGCTATAACCCACTACTGCTATTTTGTCACTCACATTGTTCCTCTGCTGGCCATTTGGGGCTCTCTCGGTGTGTGCCCTGTCCTTGCCCCGCCTTCCTGAGTACATCCTCACTTTCTAGAACCACAGATGCTTCAGAGTCATCTTGAATTTCCCATGTTCCAAACCTTTGAATCAGCCACATCTCTGAGGAGCTCTGGTTTCTTTTTATTGGAGAGTAGTTTGTGCTATTTTTTGAGATGGAGTTGTTTGTCTTCTTCTTGCTGAGTTGTGAGAATTCTTGACATATTCTGGCAGTGAGTGCCCCATGAGAATACTGTATTACGCATAGTGCTGCTTCCACTTGACTAGTGGACGTCTTCAGTGTGTCAGTTCATTTTTTGGTGGTTACTCTTCTGGGTCACGTCCAGGAGACTTTTCCTGCCCAAGTTACGAAGGTATTCTCTTTTGTTTTCTTCAAGAAGCTTTGTAGTTTCAGCTTTTGTGTTCAGGTTTAAGATCAATTGTGAATGGATATTTGTGTATGTCAAATGGGGGTTTATATTTGTGGGGATTAAGATTCATTTTTTTTTTTTCTATTCAGTTGTTCCAGCTTCATTTATTAAAAAAGACTTCCTTTTCCCCATCAGACTGGCTTGGTGCCTTTATCAGAAGTCAGCCTGTTGAGGGCAGGCCCATTGGCGCAGCCCCAGTGGTGCAGCGGTTTAGCACCGCCTGCAGCCCAGGGTGTGATCCTGGAGACCCAGGATCCAGTCCCACATCAGGCTCCTTGCGTGGAGCATGCTTCTCCCTCTGCCTGTGTCTCTGCCTCTCTCTGTGTGTGTCTCTCATGAATAAATAAATAAAATCTTAAAAAAAAAAAGAAGTCAGCCCGTTGAGATGTAAGTCTGCCTCTGTTCTGTGCTCTGGCTCATTGATCTCTCTCTTCTGTATTCCAGCAACACATTCTCTTGGTTACTGGAGATTTACAGTGGGTCTCAAAATAAGGCAGTTAAATCTTTTAACAGTGTTCTTTTTAAAGATTATGTAGGCTCTCATAGATTCTCTTTGTATGTTAGTTGTAGAATCAGCTTGTCTGTTTCTCAGCAGGCCTACTGGGCTTGTTCTAGGAATTCCTTCGAGTTGGCAGTTCAGTCCAGGAAGAAGGGTCATCTTAACAACGTCGAGTGTTCTGTTCCATGAACATAGTTTCCCTTGCTTTCCTTCATTTTTGATTTGTCTCAGCAATGTTTTATAGTTTTCAATATTAGAAGTCTTGGAAAATTTTTATTAAATTCATCACTAATGGGGTGCCTGGGTGGCTTAGTCACTTAATATACAACTTTTGGTTTCAGCTCAGGTTGTGATCTCAGGGTTGTGAGATCGAGCCCTGGGTTGGGCTCTGCGCTGGGCTAGAGCTTGCTTGAGATTCTCTCTCTCCCTCTGCCTCTGCCCTGCCCCTGAATGCACTATCTCTAAAATAAATAAGTAAATCTTTTAAAAAATTATCCTTAGGTATTTATGTTTTACTGTTACTTTAAATGGCATTTAAAAATTTTAACAATTCTTCGGAGCTGGTATATGCATACATAGTTCAGTTTTGCCCATTGACCTCATGTCTTGTGACCTTGCTCAATTCATGTAAATTCTAGAAGCTTTTATATAAATTCTTAGGGGATGGCCTGTGTATCGTATTGTGTGTCTGTGAATGGAGACGTTTCGCTTCTTCTTTTTTAGTCTTTATACTGTTTAGTTATTTTTCTTGCCACTTGCTGCTGGCTGGGGCCTGTCGTAGGGTGTTGAAGGGAAATGGTGGTGGCCTGTGTCCTTGCCTGTCCCCACCCTTCTGGGAGTGCTCAGTCCTGCACCAGTGGTGTGGTGGCATCCGTAGGACCTGTACCTTCCTGTACTGTCAGGTCTCCTGACGTGCACCATGTGTGCTGCTGAGCAGAGAGTTTACCGCAAGGACATGCTCATGAGGAGGGAAGGGAGGGAAAATTCGGATGTATTAGAGGGACCCTTGGGCAGGTTGATGCTTGGAGGTGGGCATTGGCTCTGGTGACTGTGAGTGTGAAGGGGTCTTGTGGGGAGGGGCTCCAGAGTATGAGGTGGGAGTGTGTGTGTGTGTGTGTGTTTTGGGGGGAACTGGTGGGACATGATGATGAAGGAAACTGCTAATTGGACTCAGCACCTGCTTCCTGCTCTGGTGAGGGAGTCTGGCTCAAGGACACAGGGACACAGGGATATGGGACGCCCATAGGACAGCACAGGGCATCCCTCCCTCCTACTGGAGACCTCGCGTCCCCACAAAGTGGAGTTGGCAGGGAGGCCACAGGCAGAGCAGGACAGTGGGCATGTGGTCACAGCCCCACCTCACTCCACCTCTTGCTTCCTCAGAGTTTTTATCCTGCCTGGGGCTTGGGTTTTGTCTTAGACGTTTTCTGTATCTGTTGAGATGATCACTTTTTACCCTTTATACTGTTAGGTAAGGTGAGGAGTAGTGATTCTTTCCTGCCATAAACCCCACCTGATTAGCATGTATTGCTGACTTCAGTTTACTAGTGTTTTTAGAGGACTTTTGTGTCTGTGTTCATGAGGGATATTGGTGGGTAGATAGCCTGTTCTACTCCAGTTTTGCCTCCCTCTGGTTTTGGTATCAGGGTAACATTGGCCTCATAAAACTGAGAACGATTAGTGTCACTCCTGCTTAAATGTCTGGTAGAACTGTGCAGCAAGGCCAGCGAGACCTGACGTGTCTGTGGGAACGTGCTTGAGCAGCGAGGCAATCTAGGTGTATAGTAGGCTCAGGGCTGTTCCCTTTCTTCTTGTGTCAGTTTTGCTCATGTGTCTTTCCAGGAATTAGTTCATTTCATCTAAGTCCTCACATCCCTTGGCAGGACGTTTTCCATCACGTCCCGTGTTTTCTCTGGAAGATCTGTAGCATCGACTCCTCTCCCGAGGCTCTTTGTCAGGGTTGCATTGGGATCCAGCAAGGGTGACGCCTTGGGGTTGGCAGGTGTGTGTTTCTGTCCTTTACTGTGTAGGCTCCCTCTGTGTCTGTTTACTGTAGCGTGTTAGCTGAAGAAGCCCCCGTGTCCTGGGGTTGGGTAACGCATGGCCTGACAGCTGCTGGCTCCCGGTGCACGTGTTGCCATCCAGGTTCTCTGCCCGAAGTAGGCTGCTTTCCTTGGCTCTGTCCCTCATGGGCCAGGAGCCCCCAGGAGCCCCCAGCAGCTGACAGTGACACAGGGACGGGAGCTCCCCAGACCGCGCGTGAAGCGCAGCTTCATCCATGGCATCACATGGTTTACCCTGAAGTAATGCGCATTTTCTCTTACACTAGTTTCTCTTGTGCATTTTGAGTTGAATGATGAGGATTTTTTTTTTAAGTGTTTGGGAGTAAACAGTGACACAGTTGAGAGTAAAAAATAGAGCGTGAAGAATACTCTTCACTGTTGTTTCTGCTTTTTTGTGTTTCAGATGGGTCTGTGAAGAGATCCCAGACCTCAAGCTTGCTATGGAGAATTACGTTTTAATCGACTACGACACCAAAAGGTGAGCAGAGCTCTGCCCGAGTTGCCTCTCCATGCTTGCTGGGGACACAACCTCTGATCAGCTCTTCTTCGACGGTGCAAGCTGGTCTGAAATTTCCTTTTAGAGTTGGCTGTCGCCTCCACAAAGTTATTTTGGTAGGAAATGTTTATCAAATATTGGCAGAGGCTGTCAGAGCAAGGACGTAATTGGAAATGCCACACTGCGGAAGCGGCGCCTGGTATGTGTGAAGTCAGGCTGAGCTAGCCGCCGAGTGGCCGTCCTCCCTGCGGGCGGTCACCAGCAGCCAGCGTTCCCACCCGGGAGCCTCTGTGCTGGCCTCCCAGGGCTCGGGCTCTGGCCAGTCCGTCTGGGGCCCAGTTGGGTTTGGTCTGTCACTGTGTGTCCAGCCCCTTGGCTACCTCTCATAGTTTCCTACAGGCACGTCCTGGATCTCAGAGGAGAGTTCTGTGGGTGGAGAAGGGCGAGGCCATCTCTGGAATGCCTGCCTGGAGTTTTTGTTTCTCTTTGAGAAGGAAGGCTGACATTCCGTGCTCCTGCCGTTTTAGCTCTTGGCAGGCTTAGAATCGGCACTGAAGTCTTCCCTGAAGGACTGTAGTCATCTGTGGGCTTTGATAGCTTGCTCTTGATAAGGGGTGCAGCCCAGAAGAGGCCCAAAGCCCCTACTAGGACCTGGCTCCCAGGTGGGGTGTTCACCTGGTCTTGCTTTTGTGTTTGAAGGGCTTCTTGGTCTGTTTGTCAGCCCCGATCCGGTCCCCTGGCCTCCTGCCTTGTTCCCCATTTAATCATGAGCCCAGCATTTGAGAAAGAAAACTATGCTCACTCCTCATCCAGAGTGTCACGTGGTGTGCGTGCAGCTGGCAGCATGGGCCCGCACTGAGGACTGGAGTGAACCTCTCCCGCTTCCAGGGTGAGAGTGTACCCAAGCGCTGACGTTTGGACATTAGCCATTTGGCCAGGGAAACACACCTTCAGTAATGGGTTGACTGCTCTGTGCCTGGCCAGGAGCAGCCAGGGCTATTAAGAGTAGTTTTGCTACAAGTTATTTGAAGGGGGGGTGTTTGAGGTTCTTCCGTCCTGTACTCAGATGGCTTAGGAAAGACTGGAAGTGGGCAGTGGGCAGCCAGTCTGGAGGCATCCATCCGAGGGCCTAGTGTGGCCGCGGGGTCAGGTTTGTGGTGGGGCATCCCCATTTCTCTCAGGCAATGTGGCGGCAGGGCCCGCCCACAGCGTCTGTACATCTTCCAGGGGCAGGCCTCCTCTGGGGTGGGCCGAGTTCTGGGTGCTCACAGCTGTCCAGGGCGAGGGGAACCACGAGGAAATAGAATTAAAAAGTAGTGCCATGGTTTTCCCCTGAAGGCTGCATGAGAAACCAGGGGTCACAGGTCTTGGATCTTTCATTTTACAAATTAGGAGGGTGAAGGAGTGTCACCCAGACACTGGACTCCAGGGTTGAGAGCATTGCGGGGGCTGTGGACTCCTGCGTCCTGGTTCCACCTGGCTTGGCACTGAGCTGGGGAGGTGGCTAAACCACCTGCAGCACCTGTGTCTGTCCTGTGTCCTGATTTCACCACGTTACCCTGGGGGTTGCTTTGTCACTGTCCTTTGTGAGGACCCATCAGGCTTTGGTAGCGGCTGCTATTCCTGCTTGCTCTCCACTTCTCTCGCTTTTCCATCACGGCTGTCGTATGGGAGACCTTGGACTTGCTATAGCAGAGCCAGCTTAGTTGAATCCTTCTACTTCTGTTGTAAAGGGAAGGTGCTCGTGAGCTCCTGGGGTGGATCTCATGAGGGTAGTTTTGCTACAGCGTCTGTGCATCCTTCTAGGGGCAGGCCTCCTCTGGGGGTGGGGGAGGGCGGGGGCGAGGCCTGGGTGCTCACAGCTGTCCAGGGCGAGGGGAACCACAAGGAAATAGAATTAAAAAGTAGTGCCATGGTTTTCCCCTGAAGGCTGCATGAGAAACCAGGGATCACAGGTTGAGGGATGAAGGGCAGGCCACCAGCAAAGATGCAGGAGACAGTGGGGCGGTGGCTTGGGGAGCAATGTGTGTCCCCAAGCCATTGTGTGGTCATTGCTTCCTGTGTCCCATGTGCATAGGGGCCTCTTCCGGGCTCCTGGCGTCCAGCTCAGGGAGGGAGCCTCCTTGCTGCTGTATACGCATGTAGGTGTTACAGAAAGAGCCCCCTGGGTGACTCCCTCTCCAGTACAGCACAGACACGTGAAGCGTGTGTCCCCACCACCCCCCACCCCTGCACTCTCCCATATCAGGCAGGTCCCTCTCAGCGGGGCATCCCGGGCACTGTCACAGGCAGACCAGCATCCCTGGCCCCACCCCTTCCATGCCAGGAGCACCCAGAATGTCTGCAGATGTCCCCAGGCTTTGTACAGTGTCCTGGGTTAGGGGATTTCATTGAAAGTCATATCTAGAGTAAAAATGATAGGTTTGGGAGAGTCCGGTCTCACTGAAAAACTGCCAAGCAGGTTCTCATTAGGCCTCTAATAACATGCTACTTACATCTTTGAAAGTGTTGGAAACTGTAGGGGCAGGTGCTGGGCAGTGTCCTCTTCTGCCAGCCTGAGAGTAGGGGGCCCTTTCCTCTGCTGGGTGGCCCCCATGACCGTCCCGAGATGGAGGCCCCCTCCAGCCAGGGAAGGAAGACCCCGTAAGGCTCATGCACACTGCCCTAGGGCAGTAGGCCCAGCCCACTGGGTGGGGAGTCAGGGCCGGCCTGGGTCCTGACTGCAGGGCTTCATGAAGGCTGTGCAGAGCCCCTTTTCTCACCTAACACCTGCTGGGCACACCGTTGACCCGTGATCCATGGTCTCTGCAGGCTGCCCTGAGATACATGATCTGGCCACGTAGCCAGACTGCTTCAGCCCCAGACTCTTGGCTCAGCCTTGCTGTGCACGTGTGACCTCTTCCTTCTCACCAGGGGAGAGCTGGCTCTGCCTGTCCATGAGCCGTCCACCCCCCGCCCCCCAAGAGCCCCGCCAGGCCCCTGTGGCTTGTTCTGAGCTCCATAGTGACCGGCGCCTTTCCTTTGCCTTTTCAGCTTCGAAAGCATGCAGAGGCTCTGTGACAAATACAACCGTGCCATCGACAGCATCCACCAGCTGGTAGGTGGCCTCTGTCCTCCCCTCATACCCCTCTGCTTATCGGGGGCATGTGCTGGAGTGCTCAGCCCAGCTGCCCATCAAGTTTCCTGGGTGGTTTTAACGACACGCCTCACAGACCCCTGCCGACCACCCCGGAGTGTGGGGGTTCACACTGTGGCGTGGGGCCGGGTACTGCTGACCACCAGTGGGAGGCACCTGGGGTGCTGCTGTTGGGAGCAGGCTGGGGGTGGGGTGCATTCTCAGTCCCTGTCCCCAGCATGCTGGGTGGGCATCCCCAGGGTCTCAAGTGCATATGTACCTTCACATCGGTGCCCCGTCCCCACAGGCTGAGACAGGTGGGTGCGGTCAGGGGCCTGCCCGGGGCTTCTCCTGTCCCTCAGCCAGTTGTGTTAGGAGTGTTTTCCTGCCTTCCCTTTCGGACATTCTGATTATGGAGAGGCCTGGCGCTCTGTCCTCACCTCTCTCTCTGCCGTGCTGGGGTCTGGGGAGCCTTCGCTTGGCAAAGAACAGACAGCCAGGTTATGCCCCGCCACGAAGTGGTTCTAGTGAGTGTGTCACTCCTGTTCCCAAGGATGTTTCACTGTCTAGGCAGCATGGGCTCCTGGTGAGGGGGCGGTTCTCTGGCAAGAGCCTTGCTGTCAGGGGAGCTATGGCAGGGTGTTGGGCCGTGCAGCACCGAGGACCTGGCAGTCATCCCCATCACTGTTACTGATGAGAGGGGAGAGGGATGCTGAGTCAGACGAGCATGTCTGGGCCTCCTGTGCCGGAGACCGGGGTTCACAGAAGTTCTGGGTGTCAGCTGTGTGGGTCCCCACCCACTGCCTTGGTCCAGAGCCCTCCCCTTGGTTTTGTCCTGGGCAGAAGGTGGGGCCTGGGGCTGACCTGGGCCGCTCAAAGTGGGCAGCCGCTACTCACCTGCACGGCGGAGGACTGGCCCTAGGCTGGGAGGGCCCTTGGGAGCCATCGGTGCTGCCGTCACAGGCTGCAGGTGGCCGAAGGACGGCTGCCGGGAGTCTAAAGTGGGCAGATTGAAAGGTTAGGGCACCAGGCCTCAGAGGCGCCCCAGGGCCGACTCCCTCCTCGGGCTGCATGAGCTGAACAGGGTGCGGGCCTGGGCCGTCACTTATGTGACATGTGCTGGTGTTTTATCTAATGTCCTAGTGGAAGGGGACCACTCAGCCCATGAAACTGAACACTCGGCCGTCCAACGGGCTCCTGAGGCACATCCTGCAGCAGGTGTACAACCACTCGGTGACGGACCCCGAGAAGCTCAACAACTATGAGCCCTTCTCCCCGGAGGTGTACGGGGAGACCTCCTTTGACTTGGTCGCACAGATGATCGACGAGATCAAGATGACCGAGGATGACCTGTTTGTGGACCTGGGCAGTGGTGAGTGTGAGCAGACGTGCTGTAAGCACCGCCAGGCTACCAGGCCCCCGGAGATGGAAGGGACAGCTCGGTCACCACCCTGTGTCACCCACAGCTCCTCACGGGGAGTTGCCCCTCCGTGCAGCAAGCCAGTGCTCTGTGCAGAGGAGAGGCCAGTTCCTCCTGCTCTCAAGGGCCCCTCCCTGTCTCTCACCCCTACTCATATTGTGGGACTTGTTCTTGGCTCAGAGGGGATGCCAGTGACCACCTCAGACCAGCCCCCCATGTTGCTGGGAGCCTTCGCCCCTCCTGCACACTCCCCGGCTCTCACCAGCCGCCCCCTCCTTTGTGTATGGGTGGTCCTCCGGCACCAGCATCTCCCGTCTCCTGAGGGCAGGGGCCTGGCCTCGGCCTAGCCTCGCAGGTGTCCGCACGATCAACTATAAGCTTTACTGAACAAACACCTCGGCTTGGTTGATTCCCAGTGGGACGTGCCCAGCTGACAGGGCTGACATGGGAACCCTGTGCACAGCCCTCCCCTGGGGCAGCTCTGCCACCTGGATGTGACCTTGGTTGACACAGAGCCTTGTGCTGCAGATTCAAAGTCCCGTCTGAAACCGGCCTGGCCTCGGTGCTTGGAAAAGGGCCAGCACACCAGATGAGGACTTGTTTGATGTCATCATTAGTTTGAGCCTTTCTAATTTAACTTAAATTCACATTTTAATAAATGTGTATATTTCGGGGGTGCCTCGGTGGTTCAGTTGGTGGAGCGTTGGACTCTTGGTTTTGGCTCAGGGTCGTGGGATTGAGCCATGTGTCAGGCTCTGCACTTAGCAGAGAATCTGCTTGGGATTCTTTCTCTCTCTCTCTGAAAAAAAAAAAAAAAGAATTCATGTGCTTCTAAAATCAGTTATCTAAAAGACCATGGAACTTACCTGTACTAAAAGATTTAGGGGCAGCCCAGGTGGCTCAGCGGTTTAGCACCGCCTTCAGCCCAGGGCCTGATCCTGGAGACCCGGGATCGAGTCCCACATCGGGCTCCCTGCATGGAGCCTGCTTCTCCCTCTGCCTGTGTCTCTGCCTCTCTCTCTCTTTGTGTGTCTCTCATGAATAAATAAATAAATCTTAAAAAAAAAAAAAAATAATTAGGAATCTTGAAAAGTACCCACCCAGCTTCTCGTACCCAGCTCTTAACACCCTCCACATCGCTGTCCATGACCCTTACATCCTCTCGCTATGGGCCTTGGCATTTACTCTGTGTTTCTAAATAGTGGGACTTTTCTTTCTTTTCTTTTCTTTTCTTTTCTTTTCTTTTCTTTTCTTTTCTTTTCTTTTCTTTTCTTTTTTCTTTTTTCTTTTTTCTTTTTTCTTTTCTTTCTTTTTCTTTCTTCTCTTTCTTCTCTTTCTTCTCTTCTCTTTCTTTTTCCTTCCTCCCTCCCTCCCTCCCCCCCCTTTCTCGCTTTCTTAAGTTTTTTTTTTATTCATTTAAGTAATTTCTACCCCCAATGGGGGGCTTGAACTCACAACCCTGAAATTGAGAGTTTTGTACTCCAAGGAAGCCAGCCGAACACCCTGGTGTGCTTACTTTTATTGTTTGAGTATATTCTATTCAAAGTGTGAACTCAAAGGTTCCCGGAACGTATCAGAGGCACAACAGTGGAAGGAGCTTCCTGGTGCACATGGTGTCGCAGCGGCGCTGGAGCACCTGCAGACTGCCCCTCGTGACGCTGACAGCTGGGTGTATTGGTGTGTTGGGCCTGCTCGTTGGGCTGCCCAGTGATGCCACCAGATGACAGTGGTTTGGAGACCCTGTTTCTGTGTGCAGGGGGCTTCTCCCGCAACCTCCAATCCCGCATCAAACCCCAGTCAATGCTGAGCATTCTCAGGGTGATTTCAGATTTGGCCAGCCGTGCCGCACCGCGGTGGTAACGCGGGAGCCTTCCGGAGGTGTTACTGAGTCTCGGGGAGCTGTGTCGGCACAGTTGATGCCACGTAGGTCTCGTAGACAGAGAGCAGGTTCCCACTGCAGGAGCCCTGGAGTGTTGTCTGCACGAGGCAGTGTAAGCCAGATGGCCATCCCCTGGAGGGGGCTCAGCTCACCAGCCTGTCCTCACTGACCTTAGGGAGTGCTTGGCACCTTCTTGGAGAGCCAGGAGCCTCTGTCCGTTGACCCCCATGGCCAGCACCCGCCTGGCTGGGGCCTCGACTCTGCGTAGGTGGCGCCTCTGTGTTAGGGGGGTACGTCTGACAGTACCTCTCTCTCTCTGAAGGAGTGGGCCAGGTTGTGCTGCAGGTCGCCGCGGCCACCAACTGCAAACATCACTATGGCGTGGAGAAAGCTGACATCCCAGCCAAGTACGCGGAGGTGAGTGACTCTGGAGTGGGACACGTGTGTGTGCATGTGTGTGTGTCTGTTATTTTGAACCTTGTTTGCCATGACCCATGGGGCGTTGGGAGGGAAGACAGAACGAGGTGGGCGCTCTGGGGGCTGCTGGGTCTCCGCATGCACATCTGGGCCCCACTGCGTGTGCTGCCAACAAGGACTACAGCCTCGTCTCCCCCAGGCTGGGCCTGTCTCCTCCAGACGCACCGTGGTCAGCAGGCATCACCGCTCGGCCTGTCTGCCTGGGGTGGGGTCCATGGGGTCTGTAGGGGGTAGATGCGTCTCCAGAAAGGCCTCCAGAGCATGTGACCCACACTTCTGGTGGACGCTGCAGGTGCCACGGGGTGTCCTCCCCTGCGACCCCTAGACTTATCTGGGGCTTCTCAAAGGGCTTGTGTTGAGGGCTGGTAGGTGGGCAGCCCCAGCTTGTCCCAGGGTGGGGGCAGGAAGGGGCCGAGGGGAGGCGCTGACGGGCTGTCGGATCATTCCCTTGCAGACCATGGACCGAGAGTTCAGGAAGTGGATGAAATGGTATGGAAAAAAGCATGCAGAATACACAGTGAGTGCCATCGCTCCATGCCCCTGCGGCTAACGATCCAGCTCCATTTCCGTGCCTCCTCCTCCCCTGACCCGCCGTTCTTCTTCGCTCCTGGGGACGCCCTCCCTGCGTGGAGCGCGGTGTGCACGGCCGAGCTGGGCGTGCAGTGCTGTTGGGGGAAGGCCCGCTCGGCATCAGCAGTACCCTCTTCTCTTCCTGCCTCTTCCACCCTTTCTGGGCCTCCTTGGGGGGGCTACAGCTGCACCTACCCCGCACTCTCTGACAGCAGAGGTGGCACATGGCGGCGCCCCTCTCTCCCAGCCCTCAGCTGCACCAAGGCAATCGTGTGCAGCGTGTCTCCAGGCACCTGGTGGGTCTCAGGGGCCCTCTTTCCATGTCGTGCATGCGTGTGTTGTGGCAGCAGCGCAGGGCTGGGCAGTGGGATATGGACAAGGCGGCCTCTTCCCTTGTCCGCTGGCCAGCTCAGTAGCATCTTCTTGCCTTCCTGGCAGCATGAGACCTTGAGCGTGAGTCCCTCCTGGCCAGGCTCAGGTTTGGGGCGGCACACACCCCCAGCTCTCTTGGCTGCTGCTGTGCCTCAGCCTCCATTGCTCGGCCCAGCCTTGCGATGCCCATGTTCCTTGGCCGAACAGCATTCCAGACCCCTGGCCTCCTGTCCAGGGCATCTGGGTCACGGCCTGAAACGTGTCTGGGCCCAAGCCTCATCCTTTACTCTCTGTTGCTGTGGATACACTGCGGCCGTACAGCCTGCACCCACTTGGCCACTGCGGGGACACCCGGACAGAGTGTGTCCAGACCGGATCTTTAACTCATCCTTCTCTCCCCATCTCAGGTCATTACCTGCACATACCCAGAGCTCGAGGCCCAAACCACTGAGATTCCACTTGGTTCCACGGCCAGCCCTGTTGCTCCTCCTTCCTGGAGATGTCTTACAAGCGTTCACCTCTTGTACTCTCCGTTGTCACCAGCCCAGAGCAAGCCATCGCGTGGGGCGTTGACTGTTGAGCTGGAACCGATCGATGTTCTTTGTTGCGTTAGGAGACTAGAATAAAGCCTGTGATCACAGGCTGGGGGTCGGTTGGGGTGTGGGGAAAAAGGGAGAGGGCAGGTTTCCCCTTCTTCAGGACAGCCCTGATGGCTACTGCTTGCACAAATGTAGTGTTTGAAAGTCATCGCCAAGGCCGATGTCACCCGCACTTGCTCCCTGGTGTCTTCTGGGAGTCGTACAGCTCTGTTTCGTGTGTGGGACTGGGAGGCTGTGGGGTTGGCCCCTGGATCCTTCTGTCTGCACGTGGAGGCCTACCTGTTTGTGCCCCGTGAGTGCAGCCCTGCCCTTGCCCTGCTGCCCAGCCTTTGCTCTCTGTTCACTCCCTCAGCAGCCCAAACCGCCTACCGTGGCTCTGGAGCGAGTCTTCACTCGGGCAGCGTCCGCCCGTCCTCTGGCCTGGGTCTTCTTCCACGTGGTGCTGGCTGCTCTGGGGCCTTCACCTCCCCAGATAAACTGTAGAGTCAGCTTGTGGGTATCCATCTCAGAGCACACAGGGATTGGGGTCGGGATGGCATTGAATCTGCACGTCCGCTTGGGAAGAACTGACCCCTGGACAGTATCTCGTCTTCCTGCCGTTGGACGTGGCCTGCCTCGCTTTGTAGTCTGTCACTGGTTTCGTTCATCTAAGTTTGGTGTTTTGTCTCCTGTAGATCTTGTACGTGTTTTGCTGGATTTATACCTAAGTCTGTCAGTGTGTCTGTCTGTCTTGGTGCTTGTATAAACGATACTGTCTTTTTTATTTCAAATTGCGCTTGTCCGTTGCTGATGTACAGGAAAGCAGTTGGCTTCTGTACATTGCATGGTCACAAATGGGAACACCTTTACCCCGTAACGTTGCCGTAATGGCTTATTAGATGAAGGTTGGTTTGTTTTTCTGGATTCTTTCAAAGTTTCTATATTGATGATCGTGTAATCTGTGCACAGAGGCAGTTTTACGTCTTCTTTCCCAATCTGCATATGTTTTATTTTTCCTGTTTCACTGCATAGCCAGCGTAACAGCAGGTATGTACAGCGTGCTGCCAAAAAGCAGTGGTGAGAGGGGCGCGGTGGCCTTGTTCCTGATCTTACCAGGAAAGCTTCCACTTTCTCACCACGGAGGTGATGTGAGTTTGTAGGTATTTTGTGGGTGTTCTTTATCAGGTTGACACAGCCCCTTCTTAATTTGCTGAGAATCTTCATTATGAATGGGCGTTGGACTTTGTTAAATGCTTTTTCTGAGTGTGTTGATGCAATCCTGTCTGTGATCTTTCTTCGGCCTGTTGATGTGGCGAGCATTGGGTGTCCAGCCGGCCTTGTGTGTTGGGTCAGTCCCGCCCAGTCGTGGTGCATGGTGGTTTTCACCTGTGTTGTTGAGACTGCGTCTGCGTCTGCGTCCACGAGAGATCCTGGCCCGTAGTCCGTCCTGTAACGTCCTTGGGTGTCCCTTTGCTTCTGTTCTGCTCTTCTGGGCCAGGACTTGCATATCCAGACTGGGGCCCGGCTTCTCCTCTTTGTCTCCTGGGGCAGTTTCCTCTGGAATTCTCTACCTTGTGTGAAAGGCGAGCGGTCCGGCCTTTGTGCTCTCCCGTGCCCCCACGTCTGAGGCTCCCTGGTGTCTGCTGTTCCGGCTGCGTGTGCAGGAAGCCCAGTTGGCCTCCATTTCCAGGGAGTTGCTTCCCGCATTTTCCTGAGTCCATGACTTCCTGAAATGGAGGTTTCCCCATCTTAAACTACTTCTTATTTCTGATGAGAAGGCCAAACAGCCACCAGCCCTCAGTGTAAAAGTTGTGCCACGTTTCTCAGAAATGGCCGTTGGTACTCCAGGCAGGGCTTCCAGGACTTTGTTTGTAGCTGGTTTTAGCTTCAGGCATGCTCCTCACGGCTGGGGCAAGGGGCAGGGGTAAGGCCTGGGAGGGCCACCTCTCCTTCCGCCGTCCTCCTTCCTTCTCTTGTCTCTGTCTGGGGTGAGTGGCACATCAGGGCCTCGTGGTGTGGTGGTCGGCACACGGGCCTCCCCATGTGGAAACCGTCTCATCCCTTAGGTCTCGTGTGGTGTAGATTGTTCGCTAGCCCTGCCGTGGCCCCTGTGAGGTGGCTGGGAATAGAATTTGGCTTGAAGGACACTTGGGCACGACCTTGGCAGTGGGTGTGTGGAAAAAGCTGGCCGCAGGACAGGCAACCGCCGTGCCTTTGCTGCTCTGTTGCCTGTTTCCAGAGGGTGTCCTGTCTCGAGCAGCCCGGCTCCGGGGGGCGTGGGGAGCATGTGCTGACTGCTGAATACCCAAATTTGGCGGGAACTTATGTCTTAGGTCTTGTGAGGCCTTCCCCCAGCTTTCTGTGGCTTTGACCAGGCGTCCCTGTTGGCGGACAGAGTCCTGCTCCTGTTACTTAAGAATCTAAGAGGAAACAGAGCCAAGAGGAGTCTAAAAATAGCCCAGTGTGTGCTTCCAGGCCTAGAGCCTGCTGCTGGAGGCCAAGGGTTCCCGTGCGGCCGCCGCCTCCTCTGTTCCCCCCCTTCCCGCTCCCCCTGCCTTTGCAGAGGCGCCGCCCAGCCAGGGTCCCCTGCCAGCCTCGGCCTCCACCTCCCCGTCCTGCCGCGCAGTGGTGCCTGGGCGCCAGGCCCTTCTTGCCCGCGCACAGGCCTCCTCCTGTCACAGCCCCCATTCCTTCCTTCTGCATGGCTTCTGCCTGCAGGCCTGTGTCACCTCAGGGTGCTGCCTCTACCTGGGAGACTCTCTGTCCAGCTCCCTGCCCAGGCTGGCATCCAGGCCCCCGGAGCCCTGTAACACGGTAACCGTGCTGTTGACAATGAGCCCCATATGCTGCGGCGCCTGGCAGTGGGCCTGGTATACAGTAGGTTTCGTGCATTGAGAGTCTGTTACCTTGGGCAGCTGTGGCCTCAAGGAGGTGCCACGTGGGGATGGTGCTAGGGTGTCTGTGGACTGGCCTGTGCTGAGGCACTTCCGTACTCATGGTCCGGTGACTCTCTATCCTGGGCCTTGAGGGGCCTCCCTCTGGGCACCTGCCACCCCTCCAGGTTTGGCCACGTCAGGATGGCATCTGTGTGGCCCTCGGGGTGCCTGGGCCATGTCATCTGGGGCCCCATGCATCTCAGAAGCTCTGGCCCACCTCTGCTCTGGTCTCGGTTGGAGTTGGATCTCTGGGAGGCGGGTGCTGCCAAGAGACAGGGTCTGGTGGTTCGACTGAGCTTTCCTGCGTCTGTGGACTTGCAGCAGCTCCTGGCATGTTAGCTGAGTAGCAGGGCTGCCCATGGGTGGCTCTTGCCCCCCTGATTTTGGGTGGGGCTGACCTCAGTCTCTTATTCTTGGAAGCTGTGCTCTTTTCCCGACCAGAGAGTGTGTGTGTTCCATGCAGGCATGGACACAGCTTCCAGGACCCTGTTGTGGGACTGCAGTGGCTGGGGTGTGTGGCTGCACACACTCCCACACTCCACCTGTGTCCCGCCCTAGCCCTGCCTGTTGGCCCAGGGCCTCGAGTGGACCTGTGGTGCCTGTGGAACAGGAGGTGGGGGACTGAAGCCCTCTGCACCTGTGTGTGCCAGAGCCCTCTCCTACTTGGAGGGCCCAGTGGTGTTGGGGCCAGGCACGGGGTCCCTGGGCAGGGGCACAGGAAGGCCACTGTTAACTCGGGTGCCCCAGCCAGCCAGTCCCTCCTGGAGGATCACGGGCAACCCATGCCCGGAGCAGAACTGCAGCAGGACATGGTGGGCAGCGCCTAGGACGGGGCTGTTCTCTTGCCTTGGCTCAGCAGTGCTGCCGTGGCCTGACAGCACGGCCTAGAGGGGGGCCCCCAGGAAAGGGGAGCCATGTGGACAAGTGCCTGAAGGCCCCGAGTCAGAGAGAGTGACCTGACCGAGTCAGCCCCGTGGCCCTGCCTTACACAGAGAGGATGTGAAGCACAGGAGCTCAGGGTGGAGGCCTGGGGGGGCGGGGCGGGGACACCAGGCTCGAGCTCCCAGGGTCCTCCCCCGGGTGACCCACAGGACACGCTCAGTTCCCCCAACACGAGCCGTGAGTATGTGTGCGAGGTGTGGTCTCGGGGCTGGCAGAGACCCGGCGCCCAGCTTCTCTGCGGGGGTCGGTCTCGGGGGGCCCTCTGCCCGGCTCGGCCGGGACCCCAGGCTCAGGAGGGCAGCAGGTGCTCAGCACGAACCCCGTGTCTGCACAGACGGCTCAGCCTGTGAGGTGGCGGGAGCTGGGCATCCAGTTCCAGATGCAGCAGAGGGCGTCTGGGGAGGGGTCTCGGGCCCGCCGTGCCAGCGCTCTCTTGTACAGCACTAGTAAAATTGGATTTGAGTCCCTCCTGAGGCCTAGCAAGGCTGTCTTGGGGAGAGTGGCAGGTTCAGAAAGCTCCATAAGTGGGGAGAGTGTTTAGGGATAACGACAGCTAGGGTGTGGGCAACACCCCCGGTGCCTGAGCGCGTTCGGTGGGCTGTGCCCTCCCCTGATCCCCCTGCACCCTAGGTGGGATCTCTGCATGGGCTGGAGGGCATAGGATTGGCAGCTACTTCTGCCCTGGTGCACAGCCTCTGCACTGGGGCGCAGTGCTCATAGGCCTGTCTCTGCTCGGTCTTTCTTCGGTCCCTTTCTGAGTGACAGCAGGTCCACTGCCCCAGTGGGTGCCTGCTGTCTTCGTGAGGAGAGTGGGCCTTCCTGGTCACCCCGCCCCCTCCCCCCGGCTCCCCTAACCCTCTCCCCGTCTGTGGACTAGCGCGTCCTGGACGTGTCATACCCCATGGGGCCTCCTGTGTCTGGTTGTCTCCCTGAGCTTCATGGGCTGGGGGTCTGTCCCCGGGGCAGCGTGTGGGGGCCCCACTCCTGCTTGGCGCTGGGGGGCGTGCCTGTGCATAGTGGACACGCTGATGGAAGTTTTGGGTTGTTTCCATTGTTTGGCTCTTCTGAATTGTGCTGCCAGGACCGGGCGTGCACAGGTTTGTGGGGATGTATACTCTCGCTTCTCTCTGGCGTATGCTGAGCATTTTTAAAGAATAATAAAATTAGACTTCAACTTTTTGGTTCACTGAGTGCCACAGCTCTGGACACCTTGGTCAGTAAGAACTGGGTGCTCCGGGCGTCACAGTGCTGGTGTGCTGGGATGCGCGGCGTGGAGAGCAGGCGTTGAAGAGCGAGTGAGCCCCCAGGAGGCTGGTGCTGCGGGGGGTCAGAGAACAAGCCTTGGCCTCACCGTGTGCGGTGCCGGGGCGCCCGGGACAGTGCTCTGTGGCCTGGTCGCCTCCCGAATCACGACAGCTCTTCTGTGTGCTGCCCTGGCCTGCCAGCCCGCCTCTGTCCGGCCTACAGCTGGCTGAGAACCATGCGTGGCCGTGCCCCAAGCTCGCCCCCACCTGGCTCTGTGTGACTCTGCAGCGCATCCTCTGGCGTGGCTGGAACCTCCCTTCCCGCTCGGGGTCGCTGCACAGTGACTGCCAGAGCGGGGCCCTCACCCCGGGAGCCGCCGCCACCTTGGTCGTATGTCCTCCCCACCTCAGTGACTGCGCTCATTTCATCTTCTCTCCGCGGGCAGGTGGGTGGGCAGGGTGCGAGGCCGGGTGAGGCCTCCTGAGTCAGCCTCCCTCCTGTTCTCTTCCTTTCAGCTGGAAAGAGGCGACTTCCTCTCAGAAGAGTGGAGAGAGCGGATTGCCAACACAAGGTAGGGCTTGGCCGGGCAGGCGCCCCCGGGGAGGGTGCGAGGCCGCGGGGTGCACTGCGGTTCACACAGGAGAGGAGGCTGGTGGAGGCTGGCGGGGTCCTTGTCTCCCTGTCCCTCGCCTGCAGCAGAGCAGGTGGTCCGGGGGTTGGTCCCAGGGCCCCAGGGCAGGGACAGGTGTGGCTCGACGCTCACACGTGCCAGTCCCCCGGCTGCCCGTCTGGGAGGGCGCTTCCCTACCATCTGGGCCTTGTGCTCAGCGTGTGGGTTCTTGCTGTGTCTACGCCTCTCCCGGCGGGGTGCAGGGGCAGGGCTCTTTCTCTGCACCCAGCGGTAGAGTGGTGTCCTGTCCCGTGCATCTGGGGTGCTGCGGCGCTGCCCACGCCTTCCTACAGACCTGCTGTGGGCCTGAAGCTGGTCTGCAGCCCTTCCCCTGGCCTTGGGCTGGGGGTGCCGCAGTGAGGTCATGGACTGGCACATCAGCCTAGATGCTGGAAGCCCGGGGACCCGAGAGGTGTTGCACGCCCCAGAGCCATTTTCCTGGGCTGAAGTCTGCTCTGCCAACGGTAGTCCACTGTTTTGGGGGCATCTTGCCATCTGTCCTCTCCCTGTCTGTCCTTCAGGTGTGCTTACTTACCTCCTGCTGCCCCGTAGTTCCCACCTGTCTACTGACAGGGAGAGCTGTGTCCTATTCTTTCCAGAGCATCTTCCTTTGTGGCTCTCCCATGAGAAGTCTTCATCTGAATTGGGTCCAGTTTGCTCTCCCTTGCTCACCATGTCTTCCTCTTTTTCCCGAGAGTCTCCTGCTAACCCCGTGGGCATTCCTGTCAGTGGGGAGGAACCCCCACCCTCATTGGCCAGCAGCATCCAGGCCGAGGTGTCACATCTTGTGGTCACCCTGGCAACATGAGAGCTCAAGGAACATGCACTGTCCCCCAGGCCCCTTTTCGTGCAGGCAGAGTGGAAACAGGTCTTGGTAACTGGAGAGCATCCCCCTGACGTCCCCCTGGGTGCTCTGCTTCCTAGCAGGGGTGTCCTTTCTCTTCCCCTACCAGCCCTTCTTGCTGGGGACATTTGTCTCTGCTGCTGGTTTCTCGTGAATGAGATGTGGGGGGGCAGCTGCCTCTGGAGCACCCTTCTTCCATCAGAGCTGTCCTTGGGGCCTTGGCTGGCACATGCCCTGTCATGGCCTCTGCCATCTTGAGCCTTTGGTGTCCAGCCTTCCCAGGCTCCGTCCCTGAGTAGGTACTGGGACAGGCCAGCCTCACTCCCTGTCGGAGCGTGTCCCAGCCTAGAGTCCCCTGTCCTTGTCTTTGCTGTGCGGTGGCGCAGGGAGAGCGTGCTGGGCTTGATCCACGTCTTCAGCATTTCTTCCCCGCCGCTCTGCCCGCTGCCATCCGGTGTCTGCTCCAGCTCTGATCAGGTCTTCTGTGACTGTACTTCACCCTGTTGCTGTGATGGTTTCCAGGCGTCTCGATTTTAAACTGTCGAGACTCAAAACAAGCAGCGAGGGGACGGCCATCAGCCTACTCTGTCTTCTGTCACTTGCAAAAGACGAAGTAAAGGTCCTGGGTGCAGTTCTGCCCTCTGCGGCATAGTTTTCGCTGCTGCGCGGTTTTTATCTGGAGGCAGGCACTTCATGAGGGAGGGCACAGCCTCTGCCCGAGTGGGGAGCTGCTTACCCGTGGGACTCGAGAGGACCGGTGGCACAGCTGCTAGTAGAGCGTAGCCGCCCCGAGAGCGCCTCTGCACGCCCAAGGTGGGGCAGTCCCTCCCTGGCCACCCAGGTTGGCGTGTTCAGACCCCGGTGCCAGAGAGAGCCAGAGAGAGCAGGAGGAAGGAAGGAAGGGGCGAGCCACGCCTCCCCTGGCAGGGCTCTGCCTCTGGTCCTGCCTGTCCTCAGGCGGCTCACTTTCAAGTGTGGCCTCTGTCCCTGCTGCCTTCCTGCCTAGGTGTCCTCATCCCTGTGTCCCCGGGTGATGTTTGAGCTGTCCGTGTTTCCACCCCAGGGACGTCCCAGGGGCAGCCGTCATGCCCTGCGGGCCCGGGTCCCGTCCCCAGGCTGGGGGAGCTGGCGGTGGAGGCGGTAGGTGTGGCGTGCACTGGGACTCTGTGCATGTGTGCAAATGGAACCTTCGTTTTACTCAACTGGAATATTATTTTGCAGTGTTATATTTGTGAATAATTTTGCCTTTGGTCCTGAGGTGGATCACCAGCTGAAGGAGCGGTTTGCGAACATGAAGGAAGGTAACGTACTTCCCCTTAACCCTGCCCTGTCTGTGACGGGAGCTGCCCCTGGGCCCAGGGATCGCGGGGTGGGTGGCCAGACTGACAAGCGGGCTTCAGGCTCTGCAGTTACACTCAGGTATCCTGCAGGCAGCAAGGAGCTTGTCAGGATAAGGATGTTCTCGGTACAAGCTTATGCTGGAGGGTGACTGAACTGTGACCTGAGATGCAAACTCGACTGGCACCCGTTTTGTCTGGTGACCCTAACCTAGGGGCCTCTTAGGCTTTTTCTGGTTTTTTCCCACATGTGGGCCCATATCCCCTGGCCAGAGCCGCCCCTGCTGCCGTCCTCTGCCTTCCCATCCCTGCCGTGTGTGAGTCCCGGACTTGCCGTGGAGCTGCTGGGCACAGCAGAGGGGCAGGTCGCCGAAGGAGCTCGAAAGCCCATGCTCTGGTTCTCCAGCCAGGCTGCTTCCCTGAGAGTCAGTTGGCATTTAGGTAGGATTGAGTTTTCCTTGTGCTTGTGGAGGTTTCTGGATTTGGAATTGTGTGGGTGGTGTTGTAGAGTGAGGTCCTCTTCTGAGTCTGGCCTGAACCTTCTAGGTAGAAGTTTGTTTTCTGAATTTTAGTAAGCTGAGTCTAAGGCCAGTGTGCTGGGGTACAGTCTGGCCAGCAGGGCAGTCCTCCCCGGGGAGCACTCTGCTGTCCCTGGCTGCTCCCACGGCCCGTGGTGTACCTGAGAATGGCCACCCTGAGTGGTAGCCTTGAGACTCCCTCTGCACCTGAGGGGCGTGTACTCTGGGGCCACGTGCCCTGCTCCCACAGTCTCCCCGCAGAGCCTGGACAGGGGGAGGGGGCTCCCTCGTGCTCCATCTTAGCTGCCAGGAGTGAGGGATCAGGGCCATGGCCAGGTACCAGGCAGCGCAGGTTAGGTGTCTCCTATCCCTTTGCTGTGCCAGAAACCCTCGTGCATTTGGGATGTCAGCCAGATGAGATCGTCTAGTCTAGAACTTTCTAAGTAGGTGAGAGTGAACTAGTTTCATTTGAACACCAATTCAGGCCTTTGT
Organism: Canis lupus familiaris; assembly: GCF_011100685.1. NCBI lineage: Eukaryota > Metazoa > Chordata > Mammalia > Carnivora > Canidae > Canis > Canis lupus. Next base: position 57,296,937 of record NC_049241.1, on the reverse strand, counting down.
AACTGCCACTGGATTGCAGTGTGTGTGCTCCGACTCCAAGCACAGGACGGAAAACTCAGTGAGCTCCTAGAGGGAAGATAGAAACACCTGTACCTTCTTCCGGGTGCAGGTCACTCTGGGCACCATCTGGAGCGCATGGGCCTCCGTGGGTCCTCCCGTCTGTCTCCCGTGGATGAGGGCCGTGTCGCCTGGTTGTCCGCACCCTCATGCCTATTGCTGTGTGTCTTCACTGAGCCAAGTGTCCAGGGTTCCTGGCTGCTGCATTTTTCGTTTCTCCATGTGAAGAAAGTCTTGGGAGACTTTCTGGCCTAGCTTGGAGACACTCTGAATCCAAAGTCCTTGGTCATCGCCCACTGTTTGAGGAGAGAGAGGAATCCACTGCTTGCAGGCACAGGCTTCCAGCCGAGTGCTCGGACCCCAGTCATGGACTCCCTCACAAACTCCGAGGATTAGCAGCAGCCAGGCTCTGTGGAGTGGCAGGGGCTGCTGCTGTCCTCATCGGGGCTCTGACCTCGGGTGCCCGTCCTTCTCAGGGTCCTCCTGGTGTGAACGAGCCTGGCCTCCCGGCCCGCAGCGTGGCACTCCCTGTTGGAGGAGTGGGCCGCGGGCTGTGGCCTTAGTGTGAGGTTGTATATGCGGCTCTCATGCTGTCTGCGCGCTTGGGCCCTGTGGTCAGCAGTGTCCTTCCCAGGGCCTGGGCCAGAAGCCCCAGGAAGTGTCCTCATCCTTGGCCAGTCACTGCAGTTCCTAATGCAACTGCTAAAGCTGCTGCAGGTTTTCTAGATTCTGAGATGGCTTCAACATGACCTTGGCACTTCCAACTTGGGAGAAGCCTGTGTACATAGCACCTTCCCTGCTCCGTCCCAGCTGCCTCTTGTCACTAGTCCTAGGAAGGCCCTGCGTGCTCTCCTCATCTGTGTTCCTAGGAGAGAGGAACAGGATGTGTCCCCCCACGTCTCATTACAAAACATTTCAAGGGGGGACACCTGGGTGGTTCAGGGGTTGAGCGTCTGCCTTCGGCTTGGGGTGTGATCCTGGAGTCTTGGAATCGAGTCCCGCATCGGGCTCCCTGCAGGGAGCCTGCTTCTCTCTTGGCCTGTGTCTCTTGCTTCTCCCTGTGTCTCTGATGAATAAATAAATAAAATATTTTTAAAAATTATAAACTTTTCAAGGAAGTGAAAGGGTCACACAGCCACAGGTGGTTTCCAGCTGCCTTCGGCACTGACAGCTGTGTGTCGTGTGCACGTGGCTCTGCATGCAGGTGATCGTACACATGCTGCCCAGGTTAGTCCCGATCATTTATGATAGCAAGTGGTCAGTGGCTTCCCTGGGCACTGAGCTGTGCACCCCCATCAGGGCAGAACGGAGGGCCCCTCTACCTGTCACTCTCCTGCCGCCCACCCGAGGGCCCTCCTTCTGACTGTCTCATCCTGGGCCGGGCCAGGGGCCAGGTGGGCTTTTGCTAGAGCAGGGCTCCTCCATATTTGTTGATGGCACCTGCTGGGCATCTGGGCCATTGTCTTGTGAGGTGTTGCTGCTCTGGTCTCTCCCTTGTGGTTTTCTGTGGGCAGGCTTGGGGGACCTGACGGGGTGGGACTGCCTGTGAGCCCTGCAGTCCCCAGCCACCTGACTGTGGTCCTGTAGCGACGTGCCCTCAGGGGCCCCTCCCAGCTCCCTTGGCCCTTGCCATGTGGGCAGCACAGGGTGGTGTCTTCCTAATGGGAGCACCCAGGGGACCTCAGGGTTCATCCCACTTGGCACCACACTCTTCAGAGGCCCTGAGGGTTCTAAGTGTCCCATGGGACTCTGTTCAGCCTCTGGCCGCTGAGACTTTTGATGTGACCCGGCAGTCCCTGACTCTGACTCATTCCCTGGCACAAGGCTGCCACCTGACCTTGCACGTGGCCCGGTCTAGCGCTGCGCCCATCATCCTCTGCTCCTGCTGGGGATAGTTCTTAGGATGGTGGCTGGGTGTCACCGGCAGGAGTGTTTGTGCATGTGCACGTGGAAATGGATTCAAATGAACTTTGCCAACTTAAACGTAACATTATTATTATTTTCTTTGACTTTGTGGCTCTTTTCCCCTTCCTGCTGAGAACTTTGGTCTCTGTGAGCGTGCCTGTATTTATTTACAGTGTTCTTGGGGCAGATGCACTGTGAGCTCCCTGGTGAGCCTGCAGGTTCCTCTGTGCTTCTTTCTCTCCTTAGAACTCAGCCCGCAGAACCACTGCTGTCTGTGTGGCTGCCCCGATGACACGGTCAGGTGGTGTCTGTGTCATCTGGACTGTAGGGTTTGCTTTTGCCCCTCAGACTCAGTTTTGACTGTGGGACTCGTCCACACGAGGACAGAGACGGCGGAGGGGGCGCCAGCCTTCCCAGTGTGTCCTCACCGAGGGGTGTCCGCCCCGTGCCGGCGTGACCCTGCAGGCAGCTCTGGGTCTGCGGCCAACGCTGCAGGGCCAGCCCGGGGCCCGGGGCATGTGTAGACAGGAGAGCCATCCATGGGGCACACTTGCGTGGGAAGGCAGCTCCTGGTTCTGCGGGGACTCGGTGCCGCTGCTGCCCCACTGCTCCTGGGGCTGCCGCTTCCTCCTCCAAGCTCCATTGTCCTGCTTCTGGTGCACGTTCAGGTCTCTCCCGACGAATGGCAGTAACTAGTTTTGTGTTTCAGGCGGCAGAATTGTGTCCTCGAAGCCCTTCGCACCTCTCAACTTCCGGATAAACAGCAGAAACTTGAGCGGTAAGTGAGGCTTGTGTTGCTGAATTATTAAGACACACGATTTTAAGTACCTGACGGGCGTCAGTGTGGGTCTGTGCCCCTGGTGCTACAGACATCGGGGCAGGTCGTCCTCTGGGTGGCCCCGGCCCCACCCCCTCGGTGCCAGGAGCACCCCATGTGACAAGCACAGACGTCCCCAGACATGGTCCTGTGTCCCCTGGGGGCAGAGTGGCCCGGGGCGGAGCTTAGAGGTCATGAGGACTCGGATAGCTTTACCAAGCACCCTGTGTTCCTGTTGTGACTGGCCTGAGCCCAGCAGCGGCCCTGTCCCTGCATAGGAGGGGCTTGCGGCAGGGAGCCTGGGGGCCTCAGGGCTGCTGGGAGTTCCCGTAGCCACATTGTTGTTAAGTTGTCCCTCAAGTGCTTTCCAAAGTACTTTCCAAACCGTGCTTGTCACTGTTTCCCTTGGACAAGCACCTTGGGGTCGCTGTGGACGCCTCCCCGACCCAGAGCATGCTGGCGGCCAGGTGCCTCCAGTGGCCGGGCTGTACATCTCTGTCCCTTCCTACCTCATTGGGACCACCTCGCCCAGGCGTCTGGCGGCGTCTCGTGGGGGGGGGGGCACCCAGAAGCTACACAGGGCCCGCTCTCACCCCAGGCGCAGAACGGGCCCTAACCACAGCCCGTTGTGCGCAGACATCGGCACCATCATGCGCGTTGTGGAGCTCTCGCCCCTGAAAGGCTCGGTGTCCTGGACGGGGAAGCCGGTCTCCTACTACCTGCACACTATCGACCGCACCATAGTGAGTGCCCCACGTCGGGGGGTCCCACAGCCGGCCCTCAGCAGGAAGGGAGTGGGTCAGGAGCTTGGGGTCCCAGGCTTGCCCTCAGCCCTTGGGCACGGCAGCCTTGTTCCAGATGGCCTGTGAAGCGGCAGCCCCGCCTTGGTATGAGGGGACGGCGCTGTGGGGTCTGCAGGGGCTCACCCTGTGGGGGCCCCGAGCAGGAGGGCGTCAGGGCAGCCGTGCGTCCCCTGCTGGGTGTCTGTCTGCTAAACTGCGCCCTGCCCCATGAGATTGTCTGCTGTCAGCAGGCCCGGGCGGTTGGTTTCATCCTGACAGGGTTTGGGACTGATTTCTAATACGAATTTTTCTTTTCTCTGTTTTCTTTTTTTTTTTCTTTTTTAGCTTGAAAACTATTTTTCTAGTCTGAAAAACCCAAAACTCAGGGTAAGTGTGTTTCTTCCTTGCCTTAAAGACATGTGTTCCCTGCTTGTGGGGGGAGCCAGCTGTGAATGGCCCTGTGGACAGGAGCTGGTGTGAGTGACAGGGGCCTGGGGGCACACCGGCCTCGTCTTCAGAAGCTTCAGTATCACGTTTTTGGGGAATGAGTTGAATGAGTCTCTAAATGGGATTTGGCTGACGCAGTGAGCCAAGTCCAGGACAGCGAACAGCCTTCGCGCTGTCCTGACCTGAAACCCAGAGGGGCCGGAATGTTCTGCGATGCTGTCCGGCCTGAATCATGGCTCTGGCTGCTGGTTCCCGCTGTGGTTCCCGTGTCCCTTCCAGCTCCTGCTCTGGCACTCCCTCCTGCGGCTTCATGGCCGCTGTTCATTTGCGTCCGGATTCAGTGGCTGTCTGGGCAGGAGCTTTGCTTTTTGGTGACGAGTGTCCAAGCAGGGGAGGCCCCCTCAGAGATGGCCAGCTCTGACCGCCTAGGCTCCCGTGTCCTTCCTACTGTATTTAGGGGCACTTGAGTCTTAACGTGCTGGCTGGCACCGTGCTTCCCCTTACCGTGGTGTCTCCTCCCGGAGGAGAATGCTCTTTGCCGCACGGGCCCTCCTTGGTTTGGGGAAGCATGCTGCCAACAGGAGGGAAGAAATGGCCAGGGTGGCTCCTCCCACCCTAGCACCAGGGTCCTGTACCATCCATGGTTGGAGGGCTGCCTGGTTTCTGACAGAACCGGGGGTGTGCGTGCCTGCACATGTTCTCCGGCTCCTCTGCACCTCCATTTCCTCACCTGTGCTGAAACGAGCCGAGCTTGGACTGGCCGTGCGCCTGGAGCTGCAGGAGGGGCCCTTGTGGAGCTGGCCCTTCTGCAGACACGGCTGACACTTGCTTTCCAGGAGGAACAAGAGGCAGCTCGGCGCCGGCAGCAGCGAGAGAACAAGAGCAACACGACCACTCCCACCAAGGTGCCCGAGAACAAGGCTGCTGTGCCTGCCGACACCCCTATGGTGAGTGCGCGCCCTGTTGCCCCATGCCCCCGGCACCCCACGGAGGGCTCCCGTGTCTGGGCATACGCAGTACTTACCAGGGCCTGGGTCTCCCTTGACGTCCCCCACCTCCCATCTGGTAGGATTCTGGTGCCGAGGAAGAAAAGGCTGGGGCAACCACCATCAAAAAGCCGTCTCCCTCCAAAGCCCGGAAGAAGAAGCTGAATAAGAAGGGGCGGAAGATGGCCGGCCGGAAGCGTGGGCGTCCCAAGAAGATGAGCACTGCAAACCCCGAGCGTAAGCCCAAGAAGAGCCAAACTGCACTGGACCTCCTGCATGCCCAGGCCGCGTCTCAGACGGCAGCGCCCTCGCCGCAGGGTGAGCCAGCCTCTGTTGGGCCCCTCGGGCATGCAGTCTGCTGGTCCCGGCATTCCCCTTGCCTCCCTGTCTTGGTACGATGAGTGGGGTCCCTGTCCCGTCCCCTGCGGCAGTGCCGAGTGGTGGGGTGCCCACGTTTCAGATCCTCTGGGGGCACAGTGGGGCATCTTCGTGCCTGTCTACACCTAGCTGGTCTGCCCGAGAGCCAGCTGCGATGGGGGCCTTCCCATCATCCTGCCACCCTGGGTTCTGAGGAAGGTTACACCGAAGGGACATGGCTTCATGGGCCTTTCTGAGGCCATGCAGGTGTTCGACTCCACTTCTCCAAGTGCCAAGATGCCCAGTGTCTGGTCACGTCTCTGGACTCTAGGAACCGTGTGTTGTCTCATGTCTTAATGAGCTGGCCAGTTCCCTGAAGTGGTCTATGGAAGTGTGCGGGCACTCTGGCCTGCTGTTGACACGTGGCTGCTCTGTCTCTCTGCAGATGCGTACAAGTCACCTCATAGCCCGTTTTATCAGCTACCTCCCAGTGTGCAGCGGCACCCCCCTGACCAGCTGCTGCTGGCACCCACCCCACCCGCACTGCAGAAGCTGCTAGGTGAGCCACACCCACACACCTTCCCCAGCAAGCCCCTGTGCTGCTAGGTCACGGGGGCCCAGGGTCTGTGCTGCCACAGTCAGCCGGGCCCACGAGCTTGCCAGAGGGCACATGTCTGCCCCAGGGCACACGGGGTCATGGTTGGGGACATGGATGGTTGTGGTGACTGGGTTGGGGCCCGGGATGCTGCTCCATACTCCCCAGCACCGGGAACGCCCCCAGGGATCCACCCAGCCCATGTCTGCGGCATTGGGTTGGGAAGGCTGTGTGGGGGTTGAGCTTGGTGTCCCATGTGGCTGAGCGGAGTGTGTATGTGCCCATGCTGCTGGACTAGATGAAGCTGCGGCTTGTTTCTAAAAATTGGGTAGAAGAAACTCTTTTCACGTTTTGGGAGCTGGTGGTTTTCTCGGGTCAGCATCAGCAGCACGTGTTTGCTAAGAAAAGCGGCAGATTTACTAACTGAAACCCGCATGGTCTTGGAAGAAGATCTGGGGTGGTGGTGGCGGGAGCCATGAGGGGTGCCCAGGGTGGGGACGGAAGGCCCTGGCGTGATGGCAGCAGTGACACAGACGCTCTTCGCAGCCTCGGGTGGTGGCAGCCCCTCCGACACTTGTTTCTGAAGGACTGCCCACCTCCTTCCTGCTGGTCTCAGTGGGATCATGTCCGCGCTAACGTGTGCTTGACCCGTTCTAGAATCCTTCAAGATTCAGTACTTGCAGTTCTTGGCGTACACCAAGACCGCCCAGTACAAGGCCAGCCTGCAGCAGCTGCTGGACCAGGAGAAGGTGAGCTCTGCCCTGTGCTGGCCGCTTCCGTGCCCCACCCGCTGGCATGGACGGCCCCGCCCTCCCAGGAGGGGCCCTGGCCCTGAGAGAGGTGGCAGTCTCCTCACTGGCCCATGTGCAGTCCCTGTTGCATTCAGAAAGGCCTTGGAGTCTCGTTCCTCACTGGGTGGGAACGCTCTTGACCAGTGAGAATCGCTGAGGGTCATCGGCCTCCTGGACTGGGGCATGTCCTGCTGAGCCTCTCTCCTGCAGGCCCTCTGTGAGAAGGGACGTGGTGGGGACAGGGCCTTGTCGTCACCATGCTCTGTCCTTGCAGGAGAAGAACGCCCGGTTGCTAGGTGCTGCGCAGCAGCTGTTTGGCCACTGCCAGGCCCAGAAAGAGGAGATCAAGAGGCTCTTCCAGCAGAAACTGGATGAGGTAGGGGAGCCAGAGACCACAGCTGCCCCCCTGGGCTTGCTGGCCCAGCAGAGGGCCCCAGGCACAGGATTCAGATGGGCAGGGGCAGGGCACAGGCCAGGGCTCTGAGGTCTGGAAGGACTTTTTCTTGCTTGGTGCTTTGCCTTTTTACGTTTTCTGATAGAAGGATCTAGAACGTGAGAGTGTAGTTGGAGGGTTGCTGGCGTGGGTTTGTGCTTCTGGGCCATCCCCTTGTTCCTTTCCTGGGCCACTGTACGTCCTATTGGTGACTTTCCTCAGCCACCCCCCTAGCCCCAGTCCCTGGTGGCTCGAGCCCACTGAGCCTCCGCCTGCCCTTTGCCTGCCGTACCGCACTCCTGCGTGAAAGCCCACCTCTGCTGTCGTGTGTCCCCAGCTGGGAGTGAAGGCGCTGACCTACAACGACCTGATTCAGGCACAGAAGGAGATCTCGGCTCATAATCAGCAGCTGAGGGAACAGACGGAGCAGCTGCAGAAGGACAACAGGGAGCTGAGGAGCCAGAGCCTACAGCTGGTGGGTGCTGGGAGAGGGCGGGCACCAGGCCCTGGACAGAGAGCATGAGAGGGTGCTTGCCAGTTTTCCAGGACTGCAAGGCCTTTTCCTGGGCCCTTGGAGCACACTGGCACCAGTGGGGCCCACAGCCCTTCCAGAGACTCTGATGTTTTCCCTCGACGGGGCTTCCTGGGTGGCCTGCACCTGGGTATCCTGCGCCCCATGCTGGTCTCCTCGATGTACCCACGGGCAGGGTACAGATCTCTTGGGCCCTTCTTCCTCTGGGAACCAGGCACATGTCACTGAGTGTGCAGGAAAGTCCCTTCTAATGAGGCCTCCCTCCCTGGTCCATCCTGAGGGCCCCCTCACATTGCTCCTCCTGAGTGTTCTTATGGGGACCCACGGCCTCATCCTCGGGCTGCCTCCTCAGCCTGGCCTTCCCTTGGCAGGTTCTCTTCTTCAGGCACATAGGCCCTCGGGGACACGGGCCCACACCCCTGCTATGTCTCCCCCCAGGGCCCCTAGTGTCTGCCTTCTGCCGGGCTGCAGGGTCCCCACCACACCCTCCCCACAGCAGCACATGTTCCCGGGGCAGAGGTCTGCCCTCTGCCTGGCCAGGGCTCACCACCACGACCTCCTGTCCCCACAGCTCAAGGCTCGGTGTGAGGAGCTAAAGCTGGACTGGTCCACGCTGTCCCTGGAGAACCTGCTGAAGGAGAAGCAGGCCCTGAGGAGCCAGATCTCCGAGAAGCAGAGGCACTGCCTGGAGCTGCAGGTGGGCGCTGCGGCCATAGCGGGGGCTCCTATCAGGGCTTCCATGGCAGTGGCTGGAACATGGCCGATGCCATCAGCTGACCCACAGGAGCCATTCTGCTCCCAAGGACGGGGTATTGGTTTTGGTCTTGCAGTGACGGCAGCCTGGGCATCCCTGTCTGGCCTTGAGGGGAGCGATGGGCTGAGCATTGGAGGGGCTCCCTTGCGCCCAGAGTGTCTGGGGCCCCATTCAAAACCTAGGATTGCCTCAGTGCTCCCTGCTGAGTCATTTCTGAAGCCGCCCCTGAGGGGATCCGTGCTTGAGCACCAAGGTTTAACGGCTTGGGCTTTTTGCGAGAAGAGTAACGTGTTCGCCAAGGTCTGCAGGGAAACAGGCCGGGAGGGCAGGGGAAACGGACAGGTCTGTCTTGTCTTGAGGTTTCCCAGAGCTGGCTGACTGGCTGGGTAGCCTTCGGGGGCAGCAGGACCACAGCAGGGTGTGTGGCACGGGCATCATTGGTCCTGGGATGCTCCATTTGCAAGGCTGTGGCCTCCTGTCAGGTTGGCATCTCTCCAGCCTGGCTTCACCACTTACGTGAAGCCTTCCTAGTCATTGGGCCGTCAGGGTCTGTAAAATGTTCTGTTGTTACAAAACAATGTCACAATGAATTGTTTTGCACTGAAGACTCGTTTTAAGTATGTGTGTCTTAAAGACCTACTCCTCAGAGCGGGCCTGCAAGTGGTTTAAGATCCCGGGGTACAGGGCTGAGCTGCTTTCTGAAGGGTTGTGGCCCAGGTGTCCTTGCCTGCGGGTCATGAAAGAGAGGCTTGCCAGCCTCGTGAGCAGAGAGCCAGGCCTTGTTTCTGCGGACACGCCAGCAGGAGACGCGTCCATAAGAGAAGCCTCTTGGGTGCTGAGCCCCTGTGGAATGAAGGCAGGAGGCATGTTGGTGATGGGGGAAATCACAAAGAAAGCTGAGAAATCAAAGAGAAAATGCTTGGTGTCCCGAGTGCCGGGAAGGAAGCGCAGTGCCGGGGTTTCTAATGGACGGGTTGTCTGTAGCCTGCTTAGGCATAGACGGGGTCTCTGCGTGCCGTTCACCCCAGAGCTTCCTGACCTGGGCTGGGCGCGTGGCTCTTCCCCTGGGTGTGTGGCTGGGCCGGCTTGTCATCAGGCCCGGGGCAGGTGTGAGCGGGCCCCCAAGCCGAGCAGCAGCCCTGACCCCCGCCTCGCCCTGCAGATCAGCATCGTGGAGCTGGAGAAGAGCCAGCGGCAGCAGGAGCTCCTGCAGCTCAAGTCCTGTGTGCCTCCAGACGAGGCCCTGTCAGCGCACCTGCGTGGGAAGGGCGCCCTGGGCCGGGAGCTGGAGGCCGACCCCAGCCGACTGCACCTCGACCTGGACTGCTCCAAGTTCTCTCTGCCCCACTTCAGCAGCGCAAGCCCAGAGCTCTCCATGAACGGCCACGCAGCCAACTACGAGCTCTGCAGTGCGCTGAGCCGGCCCTCATCCAAGCAGAACACGCCTCAGTACCTGGCCTCCCCGCTGGACCAGGAAGTCGTACCCTGCACCCCCAGCCACAGCAGCCGGTCGAGGCTCGAGAAGATGTCTGGCCTGGCCTTGCCCGACTACACCAGGCTCTCCCCGGCCAAGCTGGTGCTGCGGCGTCACCTGAGCCAGGACCACGCGACCAGCGGCAAGCCAGCCGCCAGTGAGCTGCACCCGCGGTGAGTCTGCACTCAGAGCTTGCTAGCCCTGCTCTGGTGCCCTCAGGCCACCTTGGGGTCTTTTGAGTGAGAGCTCAGCTGTTTGGAAGAGATTTGGAGTATTTGCTAGGCCCGGCCACCAACTCTAGATGCAAAGCCATGGTGGTGGCGATTCCCCAGAGAGCAAACCATGGATGTGTCTTGTTCCAGAGCTGAGCATACCAAGGAGAACGGCCTTCCATACCAGAGCCCTGGCATCGCAAACGGCATCAAGCTGAGCCCTCAGGACCCTCGACCCTCGTCCCCCGTGGCCTTACAGATGACAGGGGAGAGGGGCAGCGAGAAGGTGAGGGCAGGGCCCAGGCTGCGGGGGGTGCGCAGCAGGTGTCCTGAGTAGGGGCATTAGCAGGAGCCTTCCAGGTGAGGGCCAGGCCAGTTTGCAGAGGACTCAGGGCAGAGGCACCTCCAGGTAGGGGGTCAGGATGAGCCTGGGAAGTGGTGCTGCTGCAGAGCTCCTGTGGGGGAGCCGTCACCCGAAAGGATAGGAAGGAGAGAGACTGTGGGAAAGTAACTGGTGTGAGGGCCCTGGAGTTCAGGAGGAGGAGCCATTGGGTGGTGCTTGGGTATTAGGGGGTAAGGACTCTCCTCCCTGCCCTCCGGGGGCTGCTGGTTGCCGGGCATTACTGGTCAGCAGGGGCAAGGCCGGTCTGGTGGTGTGTCTGCAGGGCTTGAAGGAGCGTGCCTATGCCAGCAGCGGAGAGGCCATCACCAGCCTGCCCGTTAGCATCCCGCTCAGCACCGTGCAGCCCAGTAAGCTGCCCGTCAGCATCCCTCTGGCCAGTGTGGTGCTGCCCAGCCGCGCCGAGAAAGTGGTGAGTGGACGCTGGGCAGGGAAGGTGCCAGCCACCTGGTCGGACTGGCCCGGGGCCTCGGGCTCGAGGAGTGTGCGTTCCAGAGCGCCATGTGTACGCAGAGGGGTCTCATCGTGTTTTTTCCTTGTGAGGCCTGCTTGTTAGGTTGCATGCTGTATGTTTGGAGCGTACTGCAACGCCCCCAGACAGAGCCCAGGATCCAGAGTTCATTACAATATGTTCCCATTTTTACCTCGGATCTGTTTCTGTGGAAGGTGGTGTGTGCAGGTGGAGAGGGAATAAAACCCCAGGTTGGGTAGAAGCTTGAAGGCCGCCTCCCTTCGTCCTGCCTCATGTGTGTGCACCCGTGAGCAGTGTGATCCTGTGTGATGCGGTCCTTCCTCTATTGTGACCACCCACCCATTAAGGTGTACGTCTTAGTGGCATTTAGTCTGTTCGTAGTCCCGCGGCCGCTACCTGTTCACAGATTCATTCACACACGTGGACTCCCACCCCGTGGGGCCTCCTGTGTCTGGTTCCCTCCATAAGTGTTGTGGGCTTGGGGTCGGTCCGCAAGGTGGCGTGTGGGCACCTCACTCCTGTTGGCAGCCCAGTGACCTTCTTGTCCACATTGTGCATCTGTTCATCTGAGGGTGGACATTTGTTTCCGCCTTTGGCCGTTACGAATCACGCTGCTGTGAATGTGCGTACACAGGCTTTGTGTGGGGGTGTATCTTCATCCCGTCCCACGTAGGAGTTTGGATCCTAGCTGCAGCCCGTCATTAACATCCCTGCTCCCTTCGTCCCCAGCCTGATGTTTGCTGTTAGCCAGAACAGTCCTTTGGAACCCGAGTCAGATATTTGCTCCTCACCTTGTCAGAACCTTCTGGTGGCTACCCACAGCGCTCAGACCTTGAGCAGGTCATTTCCCCTTCTGTACATCAGCTCTTACATACCTGCTCTTCTCCCTGCCTCAGGCCCTTTGCACATCCTGTGGCGATGTCTGGGTCTTCCTCCTTGACTTTCACCCTCAGCCCTGGCTCTGCTGACAGTGTGTACTTTTTCTCCGCAGAGAAGCACCCCGAGCCCTGTGCCGCAGACCCGAGAGTCCTCGTCCACACTTGAAAAGCAGATGGGCACAAACACCCACAGCGCTGGAAGCAAAAGCCTTGCCTCAACTCCTGCAGGTCAGTGCTCCTCTGGCTCCTGGGTCCCTGCCCTTGGCCCTTCCCCAAGGCCCAGCCCTCCCCAGCCTCTGTTGCTGCTGCTGGAAGGGGGAGGAGCCAGGACGGGCTAGGGGTGTGAGCACCCTAGGTGAGCCAGACCAGGCTCTGAGCCGGCCCCGTCCTCCCGGCCATGGGGTCTGCACTGTGTCAGGGCTGTGGGCAGCAGCACAAAGAGCCCTGGAGGTTGGGGGCTCTCGTCTGGGCCTCAGTACATCTCATGAGGCTTTGGCCTGGGGTGTCCTGACGAGCACGCGCTTCCTCTGGCAGCATTTCAGCCCGGGCGGTCTGCCCTACCCACTTGGTGATATCCTTGTCCAGCTGCTGTGGCGTCTGGGCTGCCGGGTCTCTAGCTGAGACCTCTGACTGCTGCTGGCAGAGGCCCCCACAGGCTACGCAGGGCCGGGTGGCTCACGGCGCCTCGGCCACCCTGGCCCAGGCTCCCCTGAGAAACCCTGTCCCTCCCGGCAGGCTTTTACACGGGCTCGGTGGCTGTCAGTGGGGCCCTGGCAGGCAGCCCAGCGCCCCTGGCTCCTGGAGCAGAGCCCAGCGCCTTCGACGAGGTCTCTGGCTCAGGAAGCCTGTTCGCCAGCATGGGGTCCTGCAGCTCCACCCCGCAGCACCCGCCCCTGCTGCCACAGTCCCGTGGCTCCGGTGCAGCCTCACCCGCCCATCCGCTCTGTGCCAGTCCGCGGCTCAGCAGTGTCGCCCAGGGCCCGCTCCCCGATGCCAACAAAGGGGACCTTCCGTCCGAGGCGGGCTTCTCAGACCCCGAGGGCGAAGCCAAGAGGAGGATTGTCTTTACCATCTCAGCTGGTGGCAGCAGTGCCAAACAGTCGCCTCCCAGCAAACCCAGCCCTCTGCCCACGGGTGCCCGCGGGGACAGCAGCCAGGGCCATGGGTCGGACAGCCGCAAGCGGGGCAGGAGAAAGCGGGCCTCGGCGGGGACCCCGAGCCTGAGCTCAGGCGTATCGCCTAAGCGTCGGGCCTTGCCGTCCGTTGCCGGCCTCTTCACGCAGTCTTCAGGGTCCCCACTGAACCTCAACTCTATGGTAAGGCCAGGGGCGGCTCGGGGGCAGGGACGCAGTGGGGAGGGCACGGCGGCCCACCCGGCCCAGGCAGGTGCCTGCCCGTGGTGTCTCGTGTTCCCAGCCTGGCCAAGGAGACAGGCCCCGGGAGCACAGCCAGGAGGCCAGCCACAGGCCACCTTCCTCTGAAGGCAGAGGGCAGGCTTAGCCGTTCCCAGTGGTCTGAGCGGGGGGAGCCAAGGAGAGCCCTTGGGTGCCGGTGCTCGGGGGAGCCTGTTGACAGGGTTGTGCTGTGTCTGTGCTGGTCCCTCAGGTCAGCAACATTAACCAGCCTTTGGAAATCACGGCCATCTCGTCCCCCGAGAGCCTGAAGAGCTCCCCTGTCCCTTACCAGGACAACGACCAGCCGCCCATTCTCAAGAAGGAGAAGCCCCTGAGCCAGACCAATGGGGCCCACTACTCCCCACTGACCTCAGATGAGGAGCAGGGCTCCGAGGACGAGCCAGGCAGTGCCAGGTGAGTGGAGCCGGGCGGGGCTTCCGGGGGGAGAGGCCCTCGTGATGAGGTGGGACCTCCCAGGGCAGCGCCTGGGCAGAGGCCAGTCAGCATCGCACTACTGTCAGTTGGGGGGCGTAGGGGTCCTGACCTCGGCGCTTCCCCGCCGTGGGCCCTCAGCTGCGTCCACGGCTCCACAGAGCAGCCGTCCCCATGTGGACAGTGGCCCGAGACTCTTCACCTTTACTTGTAAGAAGCTGCTCGTGAAGGGCCCCAGCAGTCTTCCCGCCTGAGACTTAGCATCCAGGCCAGAGCCCGCCCCCTGGGCCCAGAGCCCCCCGGGGCGTGGGGCTACCGTGTCCCTTCTCGTTCCTGACCCCAGTGTCACTTGGTTAGAACAGATGAAGGGAGCGTGGGCGGCTGCAGCAGGAAAGGGCTCGAGAAAGCAGAGTTCCCCAGTTCACGTCGATGTTGCACATCTGGAGTGTTGGATCGTGAATGATTTCTAATATGTAACAGCTTGATTAGATCTGGTTCACGTAGCACATTGCCTGTGTGGGGAGTGCAATCCAGTGGTTTTTGGTATATTCGCAGAATTGTGCAAATGTCACCGGTATCATTTTTAGAACATTCTTACCGTGTCACAAAGAAGCTCGTGCACGTTAACTCTGACCCCCCGCCCCCGGCTCCCACCACCCCCTCTGGGGACCTCCTGGGAGGGGGGTCCTGCAGGAGGTGTCCTTCTGGGTCTGGGTCCCCTCCCTGAGCCCAGTGTCCTTGGGGTCCGTCCATGTGGGGGCAGGTGTTGGGGCCTCTTCCTCCCCGGGGCTGGGTCGTATCCCGGGTGTAGACAAACCACATATAATTGTGTTCATTCGTTACATGCCAGTGGATACTTGGGGAGTGTCCAGTGTTTAGCTCCTGGGGATAACGCTGCTGTGAACTTTCATACACCTGTTTTTGTTTGAAAATGTTTACAGTTGGGGCCCCTGGGTGGCTCAGTCTGTTGAATGTTCGACTCTTGATTTTGGCTTATGACCTCAGGGTTGTGAGATGGAGTCCTGCATTGGGCTCCGCTCTCAGCATGGAGTCTGCTGGAGACTCCCTCTCCTCCCTGTGCCTCTCCCCTCTCCCTTGCTCATGTGCCTGTGTACATGCATGCACTCTTTCTCTTTCTCAAATGAATAAATCTTAAAAAGAAAAAAAAATAGGAGTGCCTGGGGGGCTCAGTCAGTGAAGCATCTGCCTTCAGCTCAGGTCATGATCCTGGGGTCTTGGGATCAAATCCTGTGTGGGGCTCCCTGCTCAGCGGGGTGCCTGCTTCTCCCTCTCTGCCGTTTCTGCACTCTGTTAAATAAATAAATAAAACCTCAGAAAATGTTTTTAATTTACACAAGAGTTTAACCTAGTAGACATTCTTGCAGGTGTGAGGGGAGCTCTTCTGACCAGTGGTGTTGCCCGTCTTCCCGTGTGCTCATGGCTGTTTGTCTGCAGAGATGTCTGTTCGGGTCCTTTTTTGTTGTTATAAGAGTTTTTTATATGTTCTAGAAACGTGATCCTTTTTTTTTTTTTTTTAAAGATTTTATTTTTTTATTCATGAGAGACACAGGCAGAGGTAGAGGCAGGCTCCCTGCGGGGAGCCCAGTGCGGGACGCCTGATGTGGGACTCGATTTCGGGACCCCGGGGTCACGTCCTGGCCCGAAAGCAGACGCTCAACCACCCGAGCCCCTGGGCGCCCTGACACGTGATCCTTTATATGATACCTGATCCGTGAATCTTTTCTTCCTTTCTCTGGATTTTCTTTTCACGTTCTCTCAGGTGTCCTCTGAGGAACAAAAGTGTTAAATTTTGATCCAGTTCCATTTCTGTCTTCTTTCATTGCTTGTGCTTTGGTGTCTTGTTTAGGTGACTCTGTTCTGTTCCACTTCCACATACAGAAATTATGTTTTTAAAAATTTTGCACTTCAGTGCTTTTCTTTTGTGTTGGGAATGTCCGACTTTGGAGTTTCCAGATTTTTTCCCGCCGCTTTCTCGTGTTTCCGGAGGTCATGGTGTTCTTCGGGATGTGCGTGGACAGTATCAACACGTAGAGTATACACAGTTTTATGGCCTGGCACCACTGCAAGTACCCACTTGCTCTAGGGTGCTGTGTGCTACGTGTCACGTGGGTGACACGCCGTAGACGATGTAGTGCCTGTGGCTATAGCAAGCCTTTGAGGTTTGACAAAGAGCTTGGGAGGCAAGTTAAAACAGGCGGCCCCACCTGCAACTTGTGAAGGGAAGTGACACCCCCGTTCCCGAGCTCTCAGCACTGTCCCCTGTGGGCAGTATCCTGCTCTGCCTGGTGGTCACAGTCCCCTGTAGAGCAGTCTGCGGCCGGGCGGGCTGTGCGTCGGCCTGCTTCTGTCCCTCCCTGGGCAGTCAGCGTGGAAATGGATTTCAAACATCTGTTATCTATTTTTTTCTTAATAGAATCGAAAGAAAAATTGCAACAATTTCCTTAGAAAGCAAATCCCCTCCAAAAACCTTGGAAAGCGGTGAGTAGCTGTGCACCCTGGCCTGTGACTCCCAGGCTCAAAGTGACCCAGGGTGTGGCCTTGACCCTCAGGAGCAACTACTCTGGGCTGGGCTTCCAGAATTGTCTCTGCATGATGCTAAATGCCGCTCCAATGGACCGTAGTCCCTGGAAGGCAGTCCCATCCCCTCCTGGTTGAACCGGGCCAGAGTCTGACACTCTGTGCTTGCATGCTCTCCCTGCACAGATGCTCCCGTCTGCAGCTCCCCGTCCCTTCCCACCCTCGTCCTGTTCAACCACCTGACCGCCCAACAGAGGCACTTGGGCTCCATGGCACACTTTCCTCTGGTGGGAGGGAGTGGCTCTCGGACCCTGGACCTCACAGGCTCTGCCTCTCCTCGGCAGGTGGTGGCCTGGCCGGGAGGAAGCCGACCCCTGCCAGCGAGCCCACCAACAGCAGCAAGTGGAAGTCCACCTTCTCGCCCATCTCCGACCTCGGCCTGGCCAAGTGCGCCGACAGCCCGCTGCAGGCCGGCTCCGCCCTGAGCCAGAACTCCCTATTCACTTTCCGGCCTCCCCTCGATGATCCCGGCTCGGCCGACACCAAGCTGGCTGCCCACCCCAGGAAAAGCTTTCCCGGCGCTCTGTCAGGGGCCGGTGGGCTGAGCCCAAGCAGCAACCCTCCCAATGGCTTCGCCTTCGGCGGGGGCCTGGCCGCCGACCTCAGTTTACACAGCTTCAGCGATGGTGCTTCTCTCTCCCACAAGGTCCCCGAGGCAGCCAGCCTGGGCGCACCCCTGAGCTTTCCTGCCCCACGGGGCAAGGAGGGCGGTGCCACAGAGCCCGGCGCCTTTGTGAACAAGAGGCAGCTGGACGGACTGGGCGGCCCGAAGGGCAGGGAGGCGGGCGAGCTGGGCCTGCCAGTGTGCGGGCCCCCGGACAAGGCCTCGCTGACACACAGCAAGCCCACCAAGGGCCGGGACCGCGAGCCCGACCTGAAGAATGGCCACAACCTCTTCATTTCTGCTGCCACCGTGCCTCCCGCGGGCCTCCTCAGCGGCCCCGGCCTCGCCACGGTGGCATCCTCGGCAGTCAGCGCGGCCCCATCTGCCCAGACTCACCGCCCCTTCCTGGGCACCTTCGCCCCCGGGCCGCAGTTCGCCCTGGGTCCCATGTCCCTGCAGGCCAACCTGGGCTCATCCGTGCTGCAGTCCTTGTTCAGCTCCGTGCCGGCTGCTGCTGGCCTGGTGCACGTCTCGTCCGCTGCAACCAGACTGACCAACTCGCACGCCATGGGCAGCTTTTCCTCGGGGGTGGCAGGCGGCGCAGTTGGAGGTAGGCAGACGCACGTCTCTCCCATTTGACTCTCAGGTCCTGTGGGCCGCACACCGTCGCCCTCCTGGACCACTGGGCTAATGACAACTGCTTTCCAGGTTCCCTTGCAGGGCCCCCTAAGGGGCGAGAGGCTGTGCCCACCTGTCCCCTTGGGTCCACTTTGCACCTGCCACCTCGTTCCTTTTCGTGAGATGCAGATGTGCCTGTGGTGTGGGCAGAGCACTCACGCGTGAGTCGGCCTGCGTCAGGCCCTCTGGTTGTGACGGCGTCCCTTGTACCTTCAGGAGAGCTGGCGCCACGACTAGGGCTTTGTTTCCTCCCCGTGGAGGTCATCTGTCCGACCTGACACAGCCCACGGGTTCTGGGCAGCCTTGGGGGCTGGCGCTGGGCAAGAGTGAGCGGCCACAGCGCCTGCTGCATGGTGGCACCGTGTAGGGGTGGAGAGGAGCCACGTGGCCGGGCCGGGCCAGGCCCCCTTGGGGTCCCAGACCTCTGCAGCTGGCTCCTTGCTGGGCACAGGCGGCCAAGGCCCTGTCCCGCGGCTGGGAGCCCGGGTGGGCGTGCCCACAGGGGGTGCGGCCCGGCGCTGCCCTGCAGGTAAGTTGCACCTGGCCGCCCGTGCCCCTGCTGCTTGCTGCTTTGCCCCTGCCCTTGCGACGCACGCGGAGCTGCGGCCACTGTCTGCTTCCCTGTTGTTGTGTCTCTCTGCGCTTGACTGGAGAGTGCCCACCTGTTGAAGCTGAGTTTTTCTCTCCTGTTTGCAGGTGTCTTTAACCACGCGGTGCCTTCCGCCTCCGCTCATCCGTTTGGAGCCAGTTTCGGCAGCGGGGCTGCGTGTCGCAGCGCCACGCTGAGCTTAACCCCGCTGCAGGCGGTGGCCAGCGCCCCCGCGTCTTCCTTTCAGGCCCCGCCCCCGCCCCCTCCGGGGCAGCCCGCCCTCCCCGCACCCCCTCCCCCTAACGCCGCCTTGCCTCCTGCCCCCGCGCTGCTCCCGGCTAACTCTGAGCCCGTGCTTCTGCAGAACCTTGCGTCCCTCCCAGCTAACCAGGCTTTCTTACCCGCCTCCTCTGCCGCCTCTCTGCAGCCTGCTAACGCCTCTCTGTCCATCAAGCTCGCCTCCCTCCCGCACAAGGCCCCCCGCCCCTCCTTCACGGTGCACCACCAGCCCCTGCCCGGGCTGGCCCTGGCCCAGGCCGCGCCCGTGATCCCGCAGGCCAGCTCCACGGGGCCGTCTGCCGTGTGGGTTTCCCTTGGCATGCCGCCTCCGTATGCCGCGCGCCTTGCGGGGGTTAAGCCGAGATAAAGACCTTGCTTAGCTAGCAGTTCGTATTCTGTAAGGTAAGGCTAGAGCCCAACCAGGGGGCCCGTACGAGACCCTGAACTATCTGTCCTTCCTTCCGCAGACAGTGGACGGGCCCGCAGGGCTCTGAGGAGGGCCCCAGGGGACCCAGGCTGTTCTGCCTCGGGTGGAGACGGTTCTGAGAGGTGCAAGGGAAGACAGCACAGGGAGGCGAGGGAAACCGGGTGGCCAGGCAGGGCTGGCAGTGTGTTCCGGTCTCTGGGGCAGAAGAGCAGCCACCGTGGAGCTCCAGGGAGTGGCCAGCTCTCGCTGCCCGGCCCAGCCCTTTATGGGCCCCCTGTGGGCCCCTGCCCAGTGGAGGTGGCAGGACGACGGGGAGAGGGCTGGCAGCCTGGCCCATCCCCTCTAGGCCGAGCCTCCCATCAGCACCCTCGGGCTTCACGTGTGCAGCGGCCAGGGATGGGGGCCACCAGGGGAGCCCAGAGCTCGGCCTTGCCGCCTGCCTGCTCCTCGGCCTCCTGTGGCCAGTGTCTCTGAACGCTTCCTGGAGGGCTTTAAGAGAAGGCAAGGCGTAGAGGGCCGTCCAGACTCGGTGCTCGTGCCTCAGGCTCCTGAGCCAAAGGCCTGGGCTGTGGGCAGTGCTTTGTCGTGGTGGCCACGGCACAGCTCCCGCCGCTCCAAGGAACGGGGCCCATGCCTCGGGCGGTCAGTGTGGAGTCGGTGCAAGGCAGTGTAGGAAGGGCCCGCCTTTGGAAGCGGGTGAGGAGCGTTGCCGCGAGGCCTTCAGGAAGGGTTTCCGTCCACTCCTCTGCTGGCGGCGTGTCCGCGTTAGGGGCTGGGCCCTGGGACAGCCGGCCGGCCTCTGCTGGTGCTGCTTGGTGGCCCGGGGGCGAGGGGCCCGCTGGGCCCGGGACTCGAGCGGGGAGGCCAGGTGCTAACGGCGCTGGGGCGGGCCGTCCGTGACCATCTGCCGCGTGGTTAAGTGGAAACAGGCGTGGGGCCGCTGGGGTCCGATGGCCTCTCAGTCAGGGTGCTGGGCAGCAGACGGCCTTACCTGAGGTCCGGGGATGGGCTGGGCCACATCCTGTTGGAAAAGCCCAGGAGGTAGGGCAGCTTTCGTGCGCGGTGGCCTCACGCCATCAGAGAAGGCGTTGTGCGGCCGGAGCGGCTGAAGAGGTCAGAGGTGTGCGTGGGCAAGCACCTGGGCGGCAGGCTCCGGGTCCTGGCCTGCAGGGGACCACTGCCTTCTGTCCCCCGGGCCCGCAGCCGTCACGGGCGCTCTCCCTGGGCTGGACCACGAGCAGGGCCTGGCATGTGGGGGCCAGGGTAGGGCCTCGGTGCCAGGTTCTGGGGAGGACGGGAGGACGGGGACCTGCTGCCTCTCAGTGGACCAGGGCCGTGGCACCGGGGGCCCCTGGCAGGAAAGGCGCGGTCTGCAGCGACCATGTTCTGTCTGTCCGCCGTCCATCTGTCCGTAGGAGGCTTTGGTTCCCTGGCCTGGGGGAATGTTTGGGCTCCCCCCGGAGAGCGAGACGCTAATGCTCTGCTGCCTTTCCTCCCGCGCTGGTCTCTGCAGGTAACTAGGATTTCTACCTCAACCGCGAGACCTATGCAAGGACAGGCTGGGCCGGCGGGGCAGGTGGCCGGCCCCGGGACGGCGAGGACGGCGAGGACGGACGGGGACGAGGCTCTACTGTGAATCCGCGCTGCACAGACCTGCAGGAGGCGCTGGGGCCTGGCTCCAGCTCGTACTGTCCATAGTTTTAGATAAAGTATTTATCGTTTTTTAAAAAGTATAAACAACTCTGACTTATTTTACTCCACCGAAGTCGTAAAGGCAACCTATTGAGAAGTGTAAATATTATATATGAGAGGATCTATATAAAAGACGTCCACCCGAAGGACTGGCCCGCCCGCGGACGCGCTGACTGCCGGTCCGGTGCTATCTCGACGCAGGCCTCGCCGCCGCCTCGTCCCCTTGGTGCTGACTGGAGGTTGACCAACGCCAAAAGCAGGCCGTGAGGCGCCTGCCCTATTTATTCCCGCCACTCTTCCTATACCAAAGGCATGGCTGTCTCCAGGCGGAGGGTGGCTCGCTCTGTTGTGACATTCCTCAGAAGAGGCCCGCTCCCCAGGGGGGCACCCGCCCCCGCCCCATCACTGTGAACGGCTCCCATCAGACTGTTGGCCCCTCAGTCCTGGGATCAGCGCCTTTGGCATAGGAACGGCTGGCGGGCGCGGGACGGTCAGACCCTCCCCAGTCCCGCGCGGACGCGTTCTGAGTGGTGCTTGAGGAAGGTCTGGTACCCGACTCCCGATGGCGGCGGGGCTGGCTGGTGCGACAAGTGCATTTACTTTTTGTCCGTCTCTGCTCGTCTCGGGCTCCTGCCGCAGCCCACCAAAGCGTGTAGCAAGCTCACGGCACGTGGGCCGGTGACGTGGGGCAGGTTAGTTGTGGGTGCCTGGTGTGTCTGTACAGAAGAGAGTCACGCTGATGAGTGACAGTATTTTATAGAGATGTGATGAAAATTTATAAATTTCATAGACTTGACTTCATTTATTTTTAGATTGTATAATGCACAGTAAACTAAAGAAGAAAGAAAAGTGAGGGGAAAACCTTTCTATTTATTCAAGTGCACACAGTGGCATGGGCCCAGGGCCGGCCCTCGGCCCCAGACTGCGCCACCGCAGTTCCTGGGGGCAGAGAGGACAGGCCCTGCGCCCCGCCCAAGTCCCTCTGGCCAGTCCATGCTGCTGCTCCCCGTCCCTGCCGCCCCCACCCCGGAGCAGCTCTGATGGTGCTTGGGAGTGAATGCACTGGGGGCAGGAGACCAGGGTGAAGCCAGGAGAGCTGTTCTGGATGCTTCCAGAGGTTGCCAGCAGGTCTCTCCAGCCCGCTGGTGTAGCAGTCTGTGACCAGTCCTGTGTCCCCACGCTGACCAGTGTTGTGTATGTACAAGGTCTTCAAAAGGGTGCGTCCTGAAGCCCCTAGTCCCCTGCAAGGGCCAGCGTCAGCCACGGTCCTGGCAGGGGGACCTGGGTCCCGAGATGGGTGCTCTAGGAAGGGCTGAGTAGGTGAGGTCAGAGTCCTGTCCTCAGGTGCTTGCACCCACCAAGGAATGCAGGGAACTTGCCTCTTTCCAGAGGTGGGCTTAGCCCGATGCTCAAGTTGAGGCCTTGAGGTCCGGTCCGGGCCTGCTTCCTCCTGACCCCCAGGGGCAAGTCCGGGGCTGGCCCTTCTGGTGGGCAGGCAGCAGGCTTGGGGCGCGCAGGCCACAGAGGGCCACCACAAAACACTCTTCTGCCTGCAGCCGCCTCCTAAAGGCAGACCAATGCGTGCAAGGTGGGTCTGGCCATTGACTGCATTCTGGAAGTCATCTGGACCCCTGCTTTCTACGAGCAGGGGCCTGCCCGAGCCCTGCTTTCCTGCTTGCCCTGGGGGTCACGTTCCTGGCCCAGAGCAATAGTTGAGGCAGAAGATGGTGCTTGTGATGGGTTCTTGAAATTGGCCCGTCCTTCTGTAACTGGCTGCCCTGGCTCCCTCCCTCTGGGTTGGTGCTCCCGGCGTGTGAAGGTGCTGAGCCTCACCTGTGAACCCCGAACCCTGGCCCCAGGACAGAGCAGTGCTTACTTGGCATCTCTGAGAGGGTCCCCCCCCCCCAACACACACACCCACCTGGGTCAGGCACACAGGGCTCCCCAGAAAGCTACAGGGTGGACAGAGGAGAGGTCACAGCACGAGTTCCTGGTGTCCACCACACTGCATCACTTCAGGGAGTGCCCGCACGGTCACTCACGTGGGACTTCCTGCTGACGTGCCATACGGGGTCTCCCGAGACGCTCACATGCACACACGAGCGCTCACATACAGGCCACTGCGTGTTTGGGGTCACCCCATGGTGGCCGAGCTGCCCCTGGCGCCGAGGCTAGCCCCTCGGCCTCCTGCGGGAGGGGAGGCAGCGTGCTGGTGCACGGAGCCCGGTGCCGCCTCTGACAGCGGGCAACTTCAGGGAAGTCAGCTAGGCCGCAGGGTGGCTCTGCTCAGGAAAACCTAACAGTGAAAACGGCCCTCCCGGCAGCTCGCCATCTCTTGCAGCTACGGACTGTGATTCCTCTAAGGCTCATGTGCCCCTCCTACCCCCCCCCCCCCCATTCCCATGGTCCAGCCACACTGGTTTGTTTCCCACGCTTCTCAACCTTGATTTGTAACTCAGTCGGGGCTTTGCTTTGTGTTTCTGGTAGATTGTGTTTCAGTTGGGGGTGCTGGCGCGGCCTGTCCCTCCCTGGGCTGCTGGCTTGACCCTCTTTTCCTAAGAGAATCCAATGCACTCTGCATTTCCACCTCTAGGCGCTGTAATAAAATACTTGTTTTCACTTGAACCTGGTCTGGTGGCAGCGTTTCTTTCTGGTTATGATGCAGCAAGTGAGAGCCATGAGGGCCGGGGGCCCCAAGTGGGTAGGGCAGCGACTCCCAGCAGAAGTGGTAAGCTCCTCGGGGCTGACAGCAAGCACCCACCTCAGGGAGACCCAGGCCCCCAGTGCTTACACTTGATTAGGTCAGGCCTACCCAGGACACTTTTTTTTTTTAATTTTTATTTATTTATGATAGTCACAGAGAGAGAGAGAGAGGCAGAGACACAGGCGGAGGGAGAAGCAGGCTCCATACACCGGGAGCCCGACGTGGGATTCGATCCCGGGTCTCCAGGATCGCGCCCTGGGCCAAAGGCAGGCGCCAAACCGCTGCGCCACCAGGGATCCCAGGACACTTTTTTTTTTAAATTAACAACCAACTTAGGACTTTAACGTCGGCAAAACCCTTCTTGATGTCCTGCTTATACTCGAGGGGAGGTCTAAGACCTGGGATCACAGATCATCTTTGGGTTTAATCCTATCACCCTTCTGTTCTCTACATCCCTGCCTCCCTGCCTCTCCCTGGCCTGGTTCGAGGTCTCGCCCTCCACTGGGGCAGCCCAGCCCTTCCTCCTGGGCATGGAAACCTCCAACCTGGGGCAGGCTGCCGTCCCGCTGAGGCCTCACTGCCCTCGGGAGCCAGCTCCAACCACCCGGGTCCAGCAGCCCCTCCCTGCATTCACTGCAGCACCGTCCCATGTGAAAAAGAGGTACCTTTATTTGAACAGAACAAGCTCGCTGGCCTGAGAGCAAATGCTTCCAGGTCCGCCTAGAGGCGGCTGGCCAGGGGCTGCCCCATCAGCAGGAGGAGGATTCACAGTGGCTCCAAGAGGCGTGGCCCCCACGCCCTTCACAGCATCGTCTGGCCTTGTACATTCAGCCTGCACAGAGCAGGAGACCTGTGCCAGCCTCAGGTGCCGCCAGGCCCCAGATGGACGTGCCCAAGGGGCTGGGCGCAGCTTCTAGGAGTGGACACTTGTCCCCCGGTAGCAGCATGTGGCACCAACAGGTACCAGACCAGTCTAGGGGGGTCCCCGAGGCACGAGCATAGGGGGGCTTACTGGGTTGTCTGTCCAACCTGCCCCCGTCCCCCGCCACCATCGTGGGCTTTTGAAGTCTTTAAGCCAAGCACCTGCTGCAGCAAATCCAGGCCTGACCAGGACACCCAGGGCCTGGAGAAAACAGGGAGTGAGTGCTTGTTCCAGTCCCAGTAGAAAAGGTGGCGAGCCCCACCCAACTCAGGCCTTCAAGCCACCCAGCTGGAACCTGGCCTCCTCAGATATGCCGAACTGCTCCAGGGGGTCCTGTGTGGATGAACCAGCAGCATGAGCCGGGGCCCCAGAGGCCGCTGCCCGGCCCCCTGCCCCCTGCCCCCTGCGCACCTTGCCAGTCATCTTCTGGATCTCATTCCTGTAGAATATGAGGCTTCTCCGCATGAACTCGTAGCTGGGGGAGAAAGTGGAATGTGCTCACTCAGGCCCCCCCCTCCCCAGCCCCTGGGCAGGCCCACACCTCACCTGGCTCGACGCAGAGCCCCCATCCACTCCTGACACTGCTCCTCACTGCAGCACTCAAAGTGGTACTTCCTCTCTGGGTCCTCCATGAAGCCTGCGGAGGGAGCGGTCTGTCTGTCCCATCTCACTGCCCGCCGCCCCCTCCGAAGCCCCCCCACGGGCCTCCACCTTCCTCCAGGCCAAGACGACTCCCAGCGGCTGAGTGGACTGAATGGTGCCCCCCACACAGTAGTTCCAGTCCTAACCCTAGAGCCTGTGGCCCAGATACAGAACCCTTCAGAGTGCGGCTACTTAATAAGTCAGGGGAGAATAGGCGGCACAGGACGTCCCCGAGAACATGAAGGGGGGACACGAACACCCTAGGAGTCCTTCTGCAGAGGCAAGGGCGCTGCCAGCTGCCGGCCACCCCGGAAGCCAGGCTCGCCTGGGACAACCTCCCCGACAAGGATCCCCCGCAGGCCCAATGACGTCACTTCTCCAGCCCCAGGGCGCCCACAGCAGGGCCCGGCAGCCCAGTGCAGCACTGCCCAACAGGAGACAAGGTCCTAGAGGAGCTGCACCCCGGCAGCCCGAGGGAAGGGTGGACTTTGTCTCCGCGCAGACCCGCGGCCGGGCCGAAGGGGCAGGGCGGGCGCGGCACTCACAGATGGAGAAGCCGCTGGGCTCTTCCTGGGTGATTCTGCAGCGCTCCAGCAGCAGGGCTCCGACGGGCTGCGGGAGGGGGCGAGTGGGGACCGGCCTCGTGGGGACCCGGGCCCCCGCCCCCGCCGGACCCCAAAGCCCGCCCGGCGCGCCCCCCCCCACACCTGTCCGGGCCCCGCTCCCGGCCCCTCCCCCCGCCCCGACTCCTGTCCGGGCCCCGCCCCCGGCCCCTCCCTCCCCTCCCCCCCAGGCCCCCTCCCTTCCCGGCCCCGACACCTGTCCCGGCCCCTCCCCCGGCCCCGCCCTCCCCTCCCCCCCCCCAGGCCCCCCTCCCTCCCCGGCCCCGACACCTGTCCCGGCCCCGCCCCCCGGCCCCGCCCTCCCCTCCCCCCGCCAGGCCCCGCTCCCTTCCCGGCCCCGACACCTGTCCCGGCCCCGCCCCCGGCCCCTCCCCCGGCCCCGCCCTCCCCGCCCCCCGGGCCCCCGCTCTCTTCCCGGCCCCGACCCCCGCCCGTCGGCCTACCTCGGCCTCGTCCGTCCGGAAGTAGAAGAGGAAGTTGACCACCAGCTTCACCAGCCGCCGCTTCAGCACTGCGGGCACAGGGCGGGCTCACGCGGGCTCGGCCGCCACCCACCCCCGCCCGGCCAGCCCGCCCGCCCGCCCGCCCGGCGCTCCGGCCCGCTCACCACTGCCTTTCTTGGGGCCTCGCATGCCCAGCTCGGCCGCCAGTTCGGCCGGCTGCCGGGACAGCGCCTGCAGCTCCTTCTCGTTGTAGCGCATGGCGCTGCCAGGACCCAAAACGCGGAGCGCGGGCCGCGCCCTCCCGGCCGCCGTCCCCTCTCGCGCCAAAAAAGTCCTACAGTGCCGTCCCGGAAGCGCCGTCGCGGCCACTGCGCTTGCGCGGCCCCGAGACACGCATTGTGGTGTTGGCCGGCGCGCGGCGCTAAGCCAGGCCCGCGTGGGGGAGCACGCGATACCGGCCGACACGGACGGCCGTTATAAATAACCACGCAGTCAGCTGGATCCGAGGTGGGAACCCAGGAAGGCAGCCTCACGACCGTGGCGCCCTCTACCGACGAGCCCACGCCCGCCCTCCCGCGGAAACCGGCCCGGCGCCCGCTAGGCGTGGAGAGCCTGGTGCGCACGCGCACTCCCGAGTTCCGGCCCTTATTCCCAGCCCCGCCCCCTTTCCTCGCCCTCTCGAGCATCAGGTCCGCCTCGCCTGGCGAAGCACGCATGCGCACACGGGAAGCCCTCACCCCTCTCCCCAGACCCCACCGTTTGCCCCCGGAAGCGCTTCTGTAGCCCGCGACGCGCCTGCGCATAACGTCTTCGTGGCAGCGGCGGGCGCGGGGTGAGGAGTCGCGCGGGGTGAGGATCCGGGCTGGCCGAGCGCGGCGGTCCCGGGGCCCTGGCTTCCCCGGACGGGAGCGGCGGGGGGCGGGGGGCTCTCGGGTTCGCGGCGCCGCCGGGCCCCAGCTCCCTGGCCGCGCGCGGGGTCGGGCCCGACGAGTCCCGCCTCCTCGGAAGTGTGCGGGTCGGGTCGGGGCCCGGCGGCGCCGTGGGGTCCCTGGCGGCGGGTCGGGGGGGGGGGGGAGGCCGAGGGGGCGCCCGCGACGGGCCCGCGCCCTGGCGTCCCGGGGCTGACGTTGACTTCGGTTGTCCGCGAACGTGCGTGCTGAGAATTTAGGGTAACAAGCTCTAGACTGAGCATCCCTCTTGGGGCCCCCAGGCGGCCCAGGGCGTGACCCCGGGGTCCCGGGATCGAATCCCCCATCGGGCTCCGCGCAGGGGGCCTGCTGCTCCTCTGCCTGTGTCTGCCTCTCTCTGTGTGTCTCTCATGAATAAATACAATCTTTAAAAAAAAAAAAAAGATTTGTATTTGTTTATTAGAGAGGGGGAGGTAGAGTACAAGCAGGGGGAGGAGAGGGAGAAGCAGGCTGACTGCTGAGCGGGGAGCCCGGGACCCTGGGGTCACGACCTGAGCCACCCGCGCCTCCCGATGGTCTCTGTCCACGGGGGTCTCTGTCCTTTTTTCCGTCCGAACAATGAGATTCTCTCAAGCCCCGGGCCCGGGCTGTTTCCCTTTCTTTGGGAATGCTTTCAGATTTCTTTGAGGATGCCTTCCATGCTTCTTGCTGTTCTCGCTCTGAAATTTCATCTAAGTCCTGTTCTCTTACTTTCCCCCCTGTTTTGCGTTTCTTTGTAAAAGGTTGGTTTGACTTGTACCCGCAAGCTCTTAAGTTCAGCTGTTTCCAAAGGTCTTGGGTTTGGGTTTTAACTGCCCTTGCTAACCTTTGGTGCCGTGCTCTGCATTGGAGGTGTAGTAACTCTCACCCTGTTTTGTTTTGTTTTGTTTTAATTTTTATTTATTTATGATAGATATATATATAGAGAGAGAGGCAGAGACAAAGGCAGAGGAGAGGGAGAAGCAGGCTCCATGTGCCGGGAGCCCGACGTGAGACTCGATCCCGGGACTCCAGGATCACGCCCTGACCGCTGAGCCACCCAGGGATCCCCCCTCTCACCCTCTAATTAAGGAGGATGCTAACATTGCCTGGGGGGGTGGGGGGTGGCTAGCGGATGTGTCTGTGTTTGAGTTCCCAGACTCTAACCTAGCGAGTCTCACTGCCCAGCAGGCCTAGGAAACCAGACAGGCCTAGGTTTCTTTGGGGGTGCAGGGGACTCCCACTGTCAGTGTCTGAGAATACCGTTTCTAGCGTGCTCTCACTGTGTCCCTGGATTGGGGACCTCCAGGTGGACCCTCTGGGCAAGCTGCAGGGGCAGGGCAGGTGTTCATGGAATTCCTTCTTTACAGCCTGGCCCTCACTCCACTCCCTGGCTCTCCAACTCTCTCCCTCTGTGCCTGCCCCTCTAAGTGGAGCGGCCCTTTGTTCAGTTCTTCTGAGACTGTAAAACCTACCCAGGCAGTCGGGTGAGGGCCCCTGGGCTCCTGTAGGGGATGACCTCCCCTGGGGAGGCCAGGAACACTCTGCAGTGGGCTACAAGCAACTGGCACCTTGGGTCTCCAGTGGCTACTGCTTCCCTTTAACTTGGTGACCAGCTCAGTGTTTGCGTTCCGTCTTCCTGAGCCCGTCACTCTAAACGTGGACCCTTTTTGCAACACCCGTGTTGCCTTTGCCCCAGCCAGCCACTAGCATTTGAGGGGCTTATCTGATGGCTTAACAAGGAACTGGAATCCTCACCAGATGGGGTGGGGGGGGGGATCTCCTGGCTTTGTTAACACATTACTTTCCAAGTCAGTCTTATGGCTCTTACTGGCTCCCCACCGCTGGGTCAGTGGGGTGTTCTGGAGATGTCACTGCTAGAACAGGTGACAGGAAGTGAGGGCATGTCTCTGTCCTGGCCCCTGGGTCCCAGCCAAACTGGGGAGCACACACTGCCTTTGTTTTCTTTGTGGGAACAGCAGCCCCGATCGGATGAGGTTCCGTCCCACTGTGCTGTTGCTTTGCAGCTTTCTCTGACTAGTGACGCCAGGCGCAGCTTCATCCACCTGTTGGCCGGCTGCTGACTTGATCAGAGCACACTCCCACCCCTAAAAGCACCCAGTTTTCATTGTTCAGGTGAACGCCCTCCTGTAACAGCCTTGAGAAGCTGGGTGTTGTTCTCCACGGAGCCCTGGAAGTCCCTGTGGACCTGTGGGAAAGAGACCTCCCAGGCCCCGATCCCCACTGCCAGTGGAGGCGAGAGGGCCGGTCCCTCCACGCTCACAGGCATCCCTCTCATCGCTTCACCCAGAAACCTTGAGTCTCCCTCAGGGGCAGTCAGGTGCTTCGCCAGCAGGTGGGGCAGTGCTGGCCTCCCGTGAGGTCTGTCTGCAGGGACCACAGAGCTTTGGGCAGACCGTGGCTGCAGGCCCCCGTGGCTGTTGGGGTGCAGTGTTCCCTGGTCTCACTGAGCGTGGCACAGAGGGCTCTCCTGGTGTCATAGTCTCCTTTTTTTTACAGTGAAACGTTTGTTTCACAGCGTGATTGCCATAGTTGATGGTGCTTATTTTTCATGCTTTGCCTGACAAAACTTAAAAGTGGGCAGCTCTGGGTGGGCTCGTATAATGAAAAGTCTGACCCTGTGATGTGTATAATCCCCTGATTTGTCAGCCTTCAGGATGGTCGTGTTGCTGGTTCCCAGGTGTGAGGTCTTCATATGCTCATTAAGGGAAGAAGAACCAAGCGAGGGAGAGGTCTGGATCCGATAGCATTAGGGGCCGACCCGAGTCACGCTGCAGGCCATACCCGATGTGCTACTTTCCTATGGCCCCTGTAGCAAATCCACAGAGTTGGTGTTTTTTTTTTTTTGTTTTTGTTTTTAAGATTTTTAGTTATTTATTCACGAGAGACACAGAGAGAGAGAAAGAGACAGAGACACAGGCAGAGGGAGAAGCAGGCTCCATGCAGGGAGCACCATGCAGGACTCGATCCCAGGACCCCGGGATCAGGCCCTGGGCCGAAGGCGGCTGCGCTAGACCGCTGAGCCACCCAGGCTGCCCTGAGTTAGTGGTTTAAACGACAGGTCTATTGCTGAGCAGTTCTGGAGGTCTGAAGTGGGGGGGGGGGGTGCCTGGGTGGCTCAGTCATCAAGGGTTGAATTCTTGACTTCGGCTCAGGTCGTGACCTCAGAGTTGCGTGATTGAGCCCTGCCTCAGGCCCTGCACTGAGTGCGGAGTCTGCTTGAGATTCTTTACGCCCTACCACCCCTTTGCTTCTCTATTCTCTTCTGTTCTTTTAAAATAAGTAAATAAATCCTGAAGTTGTTTTTCTTAAAGTGTAAAGGCAGGGAGACCTGCTCCTGCCTTTTCCCACTTCCAGAGGTGCCACCTCCCTGGCCCACAGCCTTTCCTCTGTCCTCACCACCAGCAGCGTGGGGTCTGCCCGTCTGTAGGGCTTCCATCCTCTGCCTCCCTCTCAGGAGGATCCCGGGGTCACCCCCACCTCAGGGACCTGGACTTGCCCGCCCCTGCAAGGTCCTTTTTGCTATTTATGGTTCCAAATCCTCAGGTTTCAGAGATTAGAATGGAGACATCTTTGTGGGGTCATATTCACTCCTGAGCCCCATTCCATGAACTCAGCTCTGCAGGGACAAGACACCGTGGGTTTACGCCAGGGGCCTGGGGCTGATCTTACCCAAGTCAAGAGAGAACGTGTTTGGAGGGCAGAGGGAGGTGCCTGGAGGTTGGATCTGAGCCGAGCCTGAAAGAACTTGGGAAGCGTGGTGGCAGGGAGTGGAACCAGGCTATTTAGGACTCAGGAGAGTCCTGCTTGGGCACAAGTAGGTCTTGGATTTCTTGTGCATTGGGCAGAAGAAGTAGGTAGGTAGCATCTTCCTTGCCTTCAGCAGATTTACAGCCGAGCCACAGAAGTAGAATTTAGTTTGGGGAAAGTAAACATAGACAAGTGGAAATAATTCAGAGGCGAGGACACCGAACACTTGGGCAGTCCACGAAGGCTTCCTGAAGGCGGTGAGACTTGCTAGAGAACTTGGCCACCTCTTCCCTGTTGCCATTTTGGGTCTCAAGCTTTTATACTCCTCGGACTGCAGTGGCTTCCTCTTCAGTCCCCCGGCGCCGTCATTCATAGACACCCCACCTGTCCTTGTTCGCTCTTACTCCAGTTAGTGTGTGCTCGGCTCACCCGGGCCCTCAGACTACTGCAGGGAAGAGGAGGCTGGGAAGGGGGTCTTCACTTGCCCCAGCAGCAGCTGCCGAGTCCTGCGCTCTCACAGCCTCCCCTTTGGCCCTGCAGGTCTCTCTGCCAGTCTGGTAAAGCCCCAAGGCCCTCACCATGGACTTCCAGCATCGCCCTGGGGGTAAGACCGGGAGTGGAGGCGTGGCCTCCTCCTCGGAGAGCAATCGAGACCGCAGGGAGCGCCTCCGGCAGCTGGCCCTGGAGACCATCGACATCAACAAGGTTGGTGAAACCAGGGGCAGGCGGGTGGGCAGGCGGCCTCCCCACCCACGTTACCCCCTCTCCCTGCACCTGGTGCCCTTGGCCCTGCTCTCAGCTTTGGAGTCCTGGTCCGTAATTGAGAGCCCTTGACCTAGAGCAGCTCCTCCTGTCCACCCCAGAGCCCACCTGCTGTTCAAAGGGTCTTTTTATTGCTTGAAGTTTTTGGTTTTGTTTGATTTACCGGAGATGTGGAGAACTGTCAGTGGTGAGGGTCATGATAGCGTCGCGTGACTTGATGATCTAGCTGTAAACGTCAGAGGGCGGTGTTTTACTTAGGTGTACAGAGCTCTTGGTGGACCAGGGTCTCCCCACCAGCACTGCGGACATTTAGGGCCAGGTTGTTTGCCAGATTGTTTTGGGCACTTCTGGCAGCTGGGCAGCGTCCCTGGCTCCCACCCACTCAGTGCCCAGGAGCACCCTAGTTGTGACAACCACAGGCCCAGACACCACCCAGTGTCCCTTAGGGGCAGTGTCACACTGGCTGTGACCCTAAGGGTCAGAGTATGGTTTCCCTTAGACTTTGAACCTCTGTGAGATGTGTTGAGCCCTCACCATGTGCCAGGCACCCCCAAAGCTCCCAGCGTCACCTCTGAGGTCAGTTGTGTTACCATCCTCATGAGGAAAGAAGGGAGGACCACCACTGCCAAAGATGACAGGGCCCCCGGGCAGAGGAGGTAGGGTTTGAGCCCCAACTGGTGTGCTCTGTGCCTCAGGTCAGAGTGCTTGTGGAAAGTCAGCCGTCTGGCCGAGGAGGCCCTGCACGCCGAGACAAGCGTCTCTATGGGCCTTTGTTTTAACCCATTTGCTTTTGTTCTTCCTGTGTCTGGCCTGTGCGGTGGTGCTTGGAATCCCAGGGGGGTTAGCCACCTGTCCCTGTCCTGACCCGGGAGGTGGACGCCCCACAGTGCCCTCGTGACTCTGCTTCCCTCTGGACCCAGTACTGCCACAGAGGTGGGGCCGGGGGCCAGCATTGGTGGCCCCCAGCCCTGCCAGGTGGCCTGTATCTGCGGGGGCCCAGGTGGTCCCACAGTGCTGCCTCAGAAGGCCCTGCGGGGGCCCAGGCCACAGGCTGCTCCTAGTTGTTTGTCCTCGGAACACCTGCCCCAAAGTGGGACAGCTGCCCCTCTCTGCCAGCAAGTGGTGGTCTGTGCCTCTTGGACAAAGACAAGGCTTTCGCCCCTCCTGGAGCAGGTGGGGACCACGGGGCGCGATGGGTGCTAACAGAGTGTGCTTCCCTCCCCAGGACCCTTACTTCATGAAGAACCACCTGGGTTCATATGAGTGCAAGCTGTGCCTGACCCTGCACAACAACGAGGTGCGTCCCTAGTTCCGGGCTGGGCTCTCCTGCCGCCAGGTCCAGGTGCCGCCTGTCCCGCTCAGGCGGGACTCTGTGCCCGTCCGCATCCTGGTCGTGCTCTCCCTGCTAATTCTGGGACGTTGTTCAGGGCAACAACGAGGGCAACAGGCCCGGATCTGCTCGCTCACCTGAGTGCCCCCCATCTCAGCCTGCGCCCCCAGAGCCCGCTGCCGCTGTGGTGCGCCAGGGGCCCCTCCGGCGTGCTTCCCCTGAGCGTCGTCACTGCCGTTCCTGCACGAACTAGACTTGCAGCTGTGGGGCAGGCCCGTCCCAGACATTCTGGATTCAGTTTTTGAGATCTCATTAGTGTGGCTCTAGCTCATTTCTTTGAACGACCGTACATTGTCCCACGATGGTATAACTAGCGCTCAGGCTGCCCTGACCCACTCAGTGACAAATAGATTCCGTTTGGTCTTCTGCACACTGTGGAATGTTCTGATGGTCTTTCAGCGCGTGTACAAGTGGTGCTGACTCAGCCAGTCTTGCGTGTCAGGGTCTGTCCCCCTCAGCACTGCTGACGTCAGAGCCGGGTCATTCTCTGGGGGGTGCTGAGCAGCATCCCTCATCTTGACGACCACAGACATCCCCAAACGTGGCCCAGCGTCCCCCTGGTGGTCCCAAAACACATGGGGTTCACCTTGCTCTCTAGAGGTCCCCTAGGCTGCGGTCAGCATGGACGCGCAGGGTCACAGGGTGTGTGCACCGTTGGGTTTGCCAGCGGTTGCCAAGTAGTCTGCACCATCCAGCCAGGTCCAGTAGGCGCCCTCCCATGACAGGCGGCGAGACCTGCCGTGTCCCACACCCCGTGATTGCGGACCTTCGCAGACCTACTCTGTCCCACTCTGCATGTGTCTCATTGCACTTCATGTGGACCTGCTAGAGTTTGTTGATTCCGCGGTGACCCGGTGTCCGCTTCGCGCTGGGCCCTGTGAACACAGGCCGGCTCCTCTCTGCCCACCCGTTCACTTGGGCTGTGTGTGTGCTTTTCCCGCTCCAGGGCAGTTACCTTGCGCATACCCAAGGGAAGAAGCATCAGACCAACTTGTGAGTACCCCCGCCTCCTTCCAGGGCCGTGTCTGGTCTCCGAGGTACACAAAGCGCACTTGGGTCTGTCCTTGCGAGCCACGCTAGAAGCAGCCCAGCCCAGCCGTGCCTCGGGGCTGAGTGGTTAAGCTAACCGGTCTTGCTGGGGTGTGAGGCTTCCGTGACACAGTGGGAAAGAGATGAGGGCTCACGGAGACTCCCTAGTAAAGGACGGTGGGAAACGTGATGAGAAGGGACAGGTGCCCCGACCTTGTCCCATCCCCACTTCAGGCAAACCCTGGGACCCCCAGCCAGCACCCCCACGCCACTCGCCTCCCAGACAAAGCCCAAGGTCAATGTGGAGGCTGGTTAGCTCCCAGCACCTGGGCCTGTGGCCTTGGCAGCCTGTGTGGAGGGGCCACAGCGCTTGTGTCCGTCCCGCCTGCAGGGCCCGGCGAGCTGCCAAGGAGGCCAAGGAGGCCCCCGCCCAGCCGGCACCAGAAAAGGTCAAGGTGGAGGTGAAGAAGTTTGTGAAGATTGGCCGCCCGGGCTACAAAGGTAACTCTGGGAGTGTGGTCTGGCCTGCTGCTGGTGGTGCACGCGAACGAGC
The DNA here is from genome assembly GCF_011100685.1 of Canis lupus familiaris. Taxonomy (NCBI): domain Eukaryota; kingdom Metazoa; phylum Chordata; class Mammalia; order Carnivora; family Canidae; genus Canis; species Canis lupus. Next base: position 57,262,587 of record NC_049241.1, on the reverse strand, counting down.
CTTTGGCACAGACCCCCGACCCTGTCCGTGAGCCACCGGGACTGCTGTCCGTTGGCCGTCGCAGCAGGGGCCCTCCCTCACCTGCACCGCTACGGGCACCCCGCTAGTGCCCCGGCCCCGCCTCTCCTGTGAACATTCCCAAACAACCCATCAGGGTGCCGTGGCTCCCCTGCGCCGTATTCCAGTGTCTCGGGAGCTGGGGATTCTTTACAGTCCTAGTGAGGGTGTGTGGCCATGGGGGTCAGCGATTCCCTTTCTTTTGACCTCGGGGTGGGGTGGGGCAGGGGGTCCGTGTAAGAAACCGCATGTAGGGGACTGTGTTCCTGGGAGCTAAAAGGAAAGGAAAAACTACCAGGCAGGTATCCTAACCAAGGGTAGGGACGCCGCGAGGGTGACGGGCGTTCCAGGCAGGACGGAGCCGTGCAGCTGTGCTTCATAAGCTAGGGCTCGGATGCCAGGATCCTTGTGGGGAGGCCACTAGAGGCCTTTTGGCCATAATAGGGCACCTGGTGTCTGTCCTGATTAAAGTAGGGGGACGCTTGAGGGCTGAAGGAGGGTGTGGCGTGCCTGGGAGCTGGACGGAGAGCAGCCTGGAAGTGTGGGCACGGCCACTGGCCTCTGATGAAGAGGGCCGCCTCCCAGAAGCCGGGTACGGGCATCGCTAGCCTTACTGCACCCACATCGTGCTGTCCCAGCCCTGCAGGTGAGGGCCGCAGAGCCCACTCTCCTGCCCACACCCCTCCCTGTGTGATCTCACGCGGGGACCCTCCTGGCCCTGGGCGTGGACTGCAGGTAGCTCTGGTGTATCAGCCAGCTGGTGTCCTCTAGTGTCCTGCCCTCCCGTTCGTGGGCAGCAGCCACGGTCCTTTATCTTCGGGGGGACACGCTAGTCGGGACTTGAGACCCTTGTGTGTTGCAGTGACCAAGCAGAGGGACACGGAGATGGGCCAGCAGAGCCTCCTTTTCCAGGTAAGGTTAAACCTGGAGTCCCATCCTGAGTGAGGGAGGGTCCCTTGAAAGGCGGCGTTGCCACCTGCTGTGTCCCCACAGATCGACTACCCTGAGATCGCCGAGGGCATCATGCCCCGCCACCGCTTCATGTCCGCCTACGAGCAGAGGATCGAGCCTCCGGACCGGCGCTGGCAGTACCTGCTGATGGCTGCTGAGCCCTACGAGACCATCGCCTTCAAGGTAGTGCAGGCGGGGTCCACCGATCCTCGTGGGCAGGCAACGAGGCTGGAGTGTCCCTCCAGCCACTCACGGGTGCCCCACCTGGGTCCTTGGCTCTGGCAGGCTGGGGAGGGACATCCTGAGGTCCCAGGTGCCCCTAGCCGTAAGAAGCCCTCGTTCCCAGGCTGGTCAGGGACCCCATGACCTCGTCCTGGGCCCAGACAGACCACGACCCTCCCCCGGGGTGGCCGGCTGGCGACGTGGGCCAGGTCAGGTACCCAGAGCCGAATCCTGAGGCCCCTCTGCCTCCACTCCCTGCACAGGTGCCAAGCAGGGAGATCGATAAGGCCGAAGGCAAGTTCTGGACTCACTGGAATCGGGAAACCAAGCAGGTAAGTCATTCTGGGTCCGGGCAGTTCTGGGGCTTTCGGTGGCTGCCCTGCTGGCCTGTCCTTCACCCTGGGCTCCAGGGCCCCACTCAGCCCTTTGTGTTTCTGTCCAGTTCTTCCTTCAGTTCCACTTCAAGATGGAGAAGCCACCAGCCCCGCCGAGCCTCCCTGCTGGGCCTCCTGGGGTGAAGAGACCCCCACCGCCCCTGATGAATGGTTTGCCCCCTCGGCCACCACTGCCAGAGTCTTTGCCCCCACCACCGCCAGGAGGCCTGCCTCTGCCACCCATGCCACCCAGTGGGCCTGCTCCCTCAGGGCCTCCGGGCCCTCCCCAGCTGCCCCCACCAGCTCCTGGGGTCCACCCCGCAGCACCAGGGGTCCACCCCCCAACATCTGGGGTCCACCCTCCAGCACCAGGAGTCCACCCCCCAGCTCCTGGGGTTCACCCCCCGGCACCGGTGGTCCACCCACCAACATCTGGGGTCCACCCACCTGCTCCTGGTGTCCACCCTCCGGCCCCAGGGGTGCACCCAACAGCTCCGGGAGTCCATCCTCCTCCATCTGCTGGGGTTCATCCCCAGGCCCCGGGGGTGCACCCACCGGCTCCTGCTGTTCATCCGCAAGCCCCGGGGGTGCACCCACCAGCTCCTGCAGTCCACCCCCAGGCCCCTGGAGTCCACCCTCCAGCTCCTGGGGTCCACCCACCAGCCCCAGGGATCCACCCCCAGCCTCCTGGGGTCCACCCCCCACCTCCTGGGGTCCACCCTTCAGCTCCTGGGGTCCACCCTCCAGCTCCTGGGGTCCACCCCCAGCCTCCTGGAGTTCACCCCTCAAATCCTGGGGTGCACCCCCCAACTCCCATGCCCCCAATGCTGAGGCCCCCACTGCCCTCCGAAGGCCCTGGGAACATTCCACCCCCTCCCCCAGCCAACTGAAAAGCAGCCCCTTCTCCAGGCAAGATGGGTGTCGTGTGTTCTGGTGTTTTCCTTCCGAGCTAAGCCTGGTGCTCTCGTACTGGGCTGTACCGTGTCCCCAGCGCTCATTAAACACCTCCCCTCGTGACCCGAGTGAACTGCTGTGTCGGTGGGTGGGGGGCAACGGGGGAGGGGGGGCAATCGCCGCCAGCGAACACCACAGTGCTCCCCCAATGTACGCGATGCGGTGTCTGTGTCCCTGTGCCCTACAGGACGCTGGTGGCTGAGGACAGGCCCAGCCAGCAGTGGCTCTCACTCTCGGGGACAGTGAGCGTGTGCTCGGGGAGCCCCAGCTGAGCCGGGGGGACCACCTGCGGCCCAGGCCCGCCCACCCATGGGGTCCCCATCAGCCAGTAGAGTCCTCTGGGGCACCTGTCCTCTGCCCAGGGCCAGGCCCCCCCACCTCTGATGCCCGAGCTGTTGATAGTCTGCGGCGTCGCTCCTGTTCCCGCTCCCGCCTCCGGAGAGGAAAAGCTCAAGGACAGTGTGACAAGCTGGTCACAGGCTGTCCCTGGTATCGCGGGTAAGATAGGCAGCCAGACTGGAACAGAAGAGGCTTTGAGAGCGGGCTTCCCAGCCTACCGTGGCCCGTGGTGGGGCGCCAGGCACTGGCCCCCAAGGTCACATCCCAGGAGGAGGCAGCCCCCCCCCCCTCCCCGGGCACAAACCTCCCGGGCTCGCCCATATAAGCCGGAGCAGCCCAGCCCCTCGCGGCAGCCGGAATGGGGGCTCTGGCGCTCTGGCCGCTGGCCCTGGCGCTGTCGGGGATGGGGCCCCTGCTGGGAGCCGAGGCCCCCGGAGGTGAGGTCTCGGGCACCCCAGCCTCGCCCGGAGAGCCGGCCACAGGCACTGGGGGTCTCCTCTTCCAGCCAGACTGGGACTGGCCGCCTAGCGCCCCACAAGACCCCCTGTGCCTGGTGACCCTGGACAAGGGAGGCAACGGGAGCAGCCCCCCGCTTCGGGTGGCGGGGGCCCTCCGAGGCTACGAGCACACCTTCCTCGAGGCCGTGCGGCGAGCCCGCTGGGGTCCCCACGACCTGGCCACCTTCGGGGCCTGCGCCGCCAGCGACGGCCGGACCACCCAGCTCTCCCTGCGGCAGCTGCAAGCCTGGCTGGGGGCGCCCGGGGGGCGGCGGCTGGTGGTGCTGCACCTGGAGGAAGGTAGGTGCGCAGCCTGGAGCTGGCGGGCGCTGGCTCCGGTCTCCCGAGGAGGGGGTCGCTGCCACGCTCCAGATGGGGTGCTAAGCGCACCCGTGCTCCAGAGCCGTCCCCAGCCTCCCGGGGACAGACGCCGATGGCCCAGGAGCCAGGCGCCCTTACGTTCCTGGCTAGGGCCTCCCAAGTCCCCAAAGCCACCCACTCGCACACTTCTCAGGGAACGTGTTTCTCCCCTCGCCACGGCCACGAGGGAGCCAGAGGGAGTGCCTCTCCCGCATACCAGGCAACCCCGCGACATGTGGCCTGGCCTCAGGAGCCCCTGGGCGCAGACAGTCCCCCTGTAGGGAGTGGCTTCCCCCAGGGAGATCCCCAGGGAGTCCACTGTAACAGGTGGCAGCCTTACCCCCCACCCTGCGGGCTACCCGTATCGGGGTGCCAAACCTCTCCCACCGGGTCCCCTAGGCTCCCAGTCGGGGTGGGGGCTCTCCCTGCAGGAATGGAAGGCAGGCTTCGGGGAGGGGTTTGGGCTTCAGTGGCTCAGGTGTCCCCTCCCTGTTTGTCGTGGCCACAGTGACATGGGAGCCAGCGCTGTCGCTGAAGTTCCAGGAGCCCCCACCTGGAGGAGCCAGTCCCCTAGAGCTGGCGCTGCTGGTGCTCTACCCTGGGCCAGGCCCTGAGGTCGCTGTCACCGGGGCTGGACTGCCAGGCACCCAGGTACCAGGGCTTGGATGGGGCAGCCCTTGCCCAGCAGAGGACGGGCCCAGGATGCAGTGTTTGGGTTTGAGAGAGAACGTGTGCAAGTGAGAGGGGAGCAGAGGGAGAGGGATGGCAGCCTCCCTACTGATCGGGGAGCCCGACTTGGGGCTTGATCCTGGGACCCTGAGATCATGACCCAAGTTGAAAGCAGACACCCGGCTGAGCCCGCCAGGCGCCCGGGGCATAGGGGTGTCCCGGTTGGAATCCTGAAGGACGGTCAAGGGCAGTGGGCAGAGCAGGACAGGCATCCGCACCCCAGCTCTGCTGAGCCCCCATCTCCACAGAACCTTTGCCGGTCCCGGAACACGCGCTACCTGGTGCTGGCCCTGGACCACCCGGTGGGGGCCTGGCACAGCCCTAGGGTCACCCTGACCGTGCACGCCCGAGGAGACGGTAGGCGCTCAAAGATGGGGAGCCGGGGCCGGGTGGGGCCGGGTGGGCTCTGCCCCCGAGCACTAAGCTGTGCCCCGGGACGCGCAGGTGCCCCGCTGAGCACCCCCCAGCTGCAGGAGCTGCTGTTCGGGCCCGATGCCCGCTGCTTCACGCGGATGACGCCCGCGCTGCTCGTGCTGCGGCTGCCCGGGCCCACGGCGGTGCCGGCGCGCGGCCTGCTGGACCTCGTGCCCTTCCCGCCGCCCAGGTGTGCGCAGGCCCGGGGTGCGGGTGGGGGTGGGGGTGGGGGTGGGGGGGCCCGCGCACCCGCCCATACGCCCTCCTCCGCCTCCCAGGCCCTCCCGGGAGCCCGCGGAGCCCCCTCCCAGCGCAGACCCCTTCCTGGAGACGCTCACGCGCCTGGTGCGCGCCCTGCGCGGGCCGCCGACCCCCGCCTCGCCGCCGCGCCTGGCCCTGGACCCCGGCGCGCTGGCGGGCTTCCCGCAGGGCCTGCTCAACCTGTCGGACCCCGCGACACAGGAGCGCCTGCTGGGCGGCGAGGAGCCCCTGCTGCTGCTGCTGCTGCCACCCCCCACGGCCGCGGCCGGGCCCCCCGCGCCGCCGCCCCGCCCCGCGTCCGCGCCCTGGGCCGCGGGCCTCGCCCTGCGCGTGGCCGCCGAGCTGCGGCCGCGGCCGCCGAGCTCCGCGGCTCCCGGGTGCCTGCCCCCGCCGCCGCGCCGCTGCTGGAGCGCCTGCTCGCCCTCTGCCCGGGGGCTTCGGGGGCTCGGGGGGCTCGGGGGGCCCGCTGCGCGCGCTGCTGCTGCTCAAGGCGTTGCAGGGCCTGCGCTGCCGAGTGGCGCGGGCGGGAGCGGGGCGGGCCCCCCCGGGCGCAGCGCAGCGCGGGGGCGGGGGCGGCCGACGGGCCCTGCGCGCTGCGCGAGCTGAGCGTGGACCTGCGCGCCGAGCGCTCCGTGCTCATCCCCGAGACCTACCAGGCCAACAACTGCCAGGGCGCGTGCGGGTGGCCGCAGTCCGACCGCAACCCGCGCTACGGCAACCACGTGGTGCTGCTGCTCAAGATGCAGGCCCGCGGCGCCGCGCTGGCTCGCCCGCCCTGCTGCGTGCCCACGGCCTACGGCGGCAAGCTGCTCATCAGCCTGTCGGAGGAGCGCATCAGCGCGCACCACGTGCCCAACATGGTGGCCACCGAGTGCGGCTGCCGGTGACCCCGCGCGGCCCCGCGCACCCCGAGTCGGCCCGGGCCACCGCCCCAATAAAGAGCAGCAAGCAGCAGCCGTCGTGTACGTGCGCCCGCGCGGCCAGGCCGGGTCACCCCGCGCTCCCGCCCGCACCTGCGTCCGCGCCGTCGGGGCTCGAGGGAGCAGGCGCGGGGGCTGCAGCACTCGCTTTATTAGGCTGAGCCGCGGGGCCACCGCCCGGCGTCCCGGAGGGGGGGGGTCCCGGGCCTGGCTCAGTCCCGGCCCTTGCGCGCCCGGTGCTTCCTGCGGCCCCGAGGCCGGTCCTCGTCCGCGCGCCGCGGGGAGTCCCAGGCCGGCCTCTTCGTGGGTCCTGGGCCGCGGGGGTCCCGCGCCCACGGCCGCCGGCCCTGTTCGCGAGCCTCCCAGCGCCGGGGCGGGCCTCCTCGCGGCTCCCCGGCGGCCCGGGGCCTCTCCCTCCGCGGCCTCTCCCTCCGCGGCCTCTCCCTCCGCGCCGGCTCCGTGGGCGCGCGCTCGTCCCCAGCAGCCTTCTCTGCAGCCTCCGGGCTCCCCGCGGCTTCGGCCTTGTCCTCTGCCTCCGCCGGGGGCGCGGCCGGTCCCGCCGGGGGCGCCCAGGCCTCGGGCTTGGGCTTGGGCTTGGGCTTGGGCTGCAGCGGGTGCAGTGGTGCGGTCAGCTCCCCCCTCCCCGCGCCCCGCCCGGTTCCCGCCGCCCCCGCCGCCCGCGGTCACTTGCAGGAAGCGCTTACCGGGGGCGATGCACGCTCCGGGGCCGAGCTGCGCGGTACCCAAGGCTCAGGGACAGGTGCGGGCGCGGCTGCGTCCCCGGCCACAGCATCTAGGAGGGGAGGGGAGTCCTTCCTGGGGAAGGCCCCCCGCCTCCGCCAAGGCGCCCCCTGCCTTCCATGTCCCCCTCCTTCCACATGCAAAAGGGCTGCAGGAGCTCCCGGGGACGCACTGCCAATGGGGGGCTCCCAGGGCCAGTCGTGGGGGGCAAGGGCCCTGAGGGGTGAGCACCTGTTCCCGGAGGAGAGAGGTGCACCAAGATCCAGTGCGGGAGGGGGGGCCCCCTCGGGAAGGGGCACCCCAGGTCAGCCAGAACCACGCCCAGTGGGGCAGGGGGAGCGAGGCCCCCTCACCGAGTCCCTGCTAGGGAGGAGGGGAGCAGGCGGGCCCCGGGGCGCAGGCTCACCCCGGCACAGCTGGAAGGCAGAGCCCAGCAGCGCCACCAAGGAGGCGAGCACCAGGCACTTGTTGAGCGACAGGTCTCCCCAGGGCAGCTCGTCGCTGGGGGCCGGGGGTGGCGGTGGCCGCTGGGGGGGCGGCGAGGCCTGCGCCTTCCTGCGCGCGGGGCTCCGGGGGGCTGCAGGGAGCAAGCACTAAGCTGGGCACAGCCCCGGGGGCAGCCCTGCACCCCAAAGTCTGCTGCGCCCTGTCCGGGGCGCCCTGCACGAGGGGCCCTGCATGCCTCAAAGCTTCACTGGGACAGAGAGAACAGTCTAGAAGGTAATTCACTGAAGCCTCACAGCACGCAGGCCGCGTTAGCACGAGTCAGTTGAGGGGTCAGCCCTGGTAGTTACAGCTGGTGACGGGGGGACAGCACACAGCCTGCAGCCCCACCACATCCTGTTCCCCTCCCCCTAGACCCCCAGACCGAGCCTAGGGCCTGCCCCCCTCGGGCCTGCCCCCCTTGCCGGATGCGGCCCCTCTCCCACCCCACCCCTGCCTTCTGCAAACCTACTTGCTCCTGCCTTCAGCCTCTCTTTCCCGGGTCCTGGGGCCACTTTGGCCACAGGCTCCTTTTCTGTCTTCTTGGGCCGCCCATCCGCACCACCTGCGGGGCTGCCCTCAGCTGCCAGCTCTTGAGAATCCTAGAAGGAGTCATCAGTGGCCCCGGGGGGAGGGTTCCTTCCCCTCTCCCCACCAACAGAGCCCCAACCCTTCCCGTGGAGGTGTAGGAAAGCCACCCCTTGGCCAAACCCCAGGACCCCGGCTACTCACGTGGGGCCAGCTGCTGGAGTCCACCAGCCTGGGCATCGCTGTTGTAGGAAAAGGGGGAGACGCAAGGTCATGAGACACCCCCCCAGCCGCGAGCAGGCCCCTCCCCCCCCCCGCTGGGCCCCGCTGGGCCAGGCGCCGCAGCCCTGCCCAAAGGCACCTAGCGCATTGCCCGCAAGCTGGGATTGGAATCCCGACCCGTGTGGCCCAGGACCCATGTGTGTGGGGCTCCGTGTAGACGCCCAAAGGCACCCCCGTGGACACAGGGCTCGGCAGCGGGGGGCAAGTCTGAGCCAGTGCAACGTGGGCCTCTGAGTCCTGGCCTGTGACGTGAGCAGCAGGACGGGCCCGGGGCACCCTCCTGCCCGCCCTCCGGGGTTACCTCGAGCCCTGTCGTCCTGGGGCTGGGCAGGGCAGGGGGCCGCCGGTGTGGACAGGTCCTCGCCTGCCTGGCTGCTGCCCAGGCCTCCATCCAGCTCCTGCAGCGCCCTGGTGGTCATGGAGACGGCGGGGCCCAGATCGGAGCTGGGGATCGGAGCTGGGGATCGGAGCTGGGGGGGTGGCTGGGGAAGGGGCATCGTGGGTCAGCGGCATCCTGCACTCGCTGGGTCCCTGCCGGCCCGGCCGACCTGGGGGCGCCCCCACACATGGAGCCTCCCTCACCTGGCGAATTCAGGCGCCTGTGGGTGTGGCCCAGCGCCCCCCACCCCCCGCAGAGCGCCCCTCCCTGAGCTCGCAGGGGCTGCTGGGGCCCAGAGAGGGCTGGGACCCACCCAAGGTCACCCGCAGGTGAGCGGAGCGGAGCCGCGGCCCCAGGGCCAGCTCATGTTCTCTGAGACCAGCCACTATTTTTATCTGGCGCCGAAGGCCAGCGGCTGGACCAGCGCCCCCCCCAGCCCCCCCGCCCTTGCCCCCGGGGGTCTCGCAGCCTCAAGCCCTTCCCGCCGCCCCCAGCCCCGCATCCAGGAGCCCCTGCAGCCACGCCCTGCCCCCCTCTGGCCCCGATGGTGGGCGGGGCCCAGCCTGGGAGCTTGGGGGGCTGTGCGGGCCGGGCCACCCGCCACCACCCGCCACACGGAGCCACCAGCCACGGGTCCACGCAGCCTGGGGGCCACGGCGGCTGCCGCTTCCCAGAGCCGCGCTTCTGGGCCTCCGGGGCGCCTGGCTGCGGCGCTGCTGTGTCCCCACGGTTCTGCTCAGAGCACTGACCCCCCCGGGGCTGGAGCCAGGCCCTGGGGCAGCGGATATGTGCCCCCCAGGCCTGCAGGGGGGCAGCCACAGGAGCGGGGACCCCCACGCACCCCACGGACCCCCGCGCTGCCCAGGCCTCCCCGGCCCACCTACCGCACGGCTGCCGGGACCTGGCAGTCGGAGCTCGGGGAGCGGCCGGGACGGGCAGCGACAGGTGGCCGGGGGCAGCGGCGGGGCCCAATCGGCTCCGCGGGCGGAGAGCAAAGGGGAGGAGGGCGGGCGGGAGGCCACTGCGGGGGGGCACCCTCGAGGCCGGAGGGTGACACCCGCCCCCCCGGCAGCGCAGAGCCCTGCTGGTGCCCCTGAGCCCCAGGAAAGGAGGTCACCGGGTCACCTTGCTGTGTCTCCTGTGTGGTCGGCAGGCCCCCGAAGCCCCGAGTGTGTGCCCAGCTCAGCAGCTTGTCCCTGTTCCGGAGGGGGGCACCTGGGGCACGAGGGCTGTCGGGGCGAGGCACCAGCTGTCGGGCCTAGAATCCGTATTCCGTAACTGCTCGATGACCGCGGGCACTGGCATGCCGCTACCGTCATAGCTCCAGAAGATTCTTCACCCCAAAAGCACCCTCCTCCCTGTTAACCAATCTCCCCCCTCCCCCGGCCCCCCCAGCCCCCCATCCACCTCCCCGTCCGTGGATGAGCCCGTCCTGGACGTGTCACACACGTGGACTCCCACCCCGCGGGGCCTCCTGTGTCTGGTCCCCTCCCTGAGCCTGGTGTCCTCGGAGTCCATCCACGTGGGGCAGGTGTGGGGCCCCTTCCCCCGCCGAGGCTGGGTCGTATCGCGGGTGTGGACGGGTCTCACCGTGTGTCCCCGCTCCCCTGTGGATGGACTGGATTTGCTTCCCCCTTTCAGCTGCCGTGAACAGGGCGTGCAAATACGTGTTTGAATCCCTGCTTTCAATTCTTCTTTCTTAACACCTGCTCTACGAGATAGACTTTAGGGACCACACGGGTCTCCCGTAAATGGAAGTACAGTTGCTAACATTAAAATGTGTGAAGATAGGGACCCCCTGGGGGCTCAGCGGTGGAGCGGCTGCCTCTGGCCCAGGGCGTGACCCCGGGATCCCGGGATCAAGTCCCTCCTCGGGCTCCCCGCATGGAGCCTGCTTCTCCCTCTGCCTGGGTCTCTGCCTCTGTGTGTGGGTCTGATAAATAAATAAATAAAATCTTTTAAAAAAATGCGTGAAGACAAATCGAGGTTGCATAACAGTGAGTTCCAGGGGCGCCTGAGTATTTGAGCGTCAGACTCCCGATTTCTGCTCAGGTCATGATGTCAGGGTCTTGAGATCGAGTCCCACGTCGTTTCTGCGCTCTGCGTGGAGTCTGCTGAGGATTCTCTCTCCCTTGGCCCCTCCCCTGCTCACACACGTGCTCTCTCTAAATAAATAAACAAGCCTTAAAAAAAAAAAAAAAAACCCAAACAATGAATTCCATGTAGTATAGTTGAATTAATACACCCTGTGAGCTTATGTAGAATCTTGAAATACCACTTCACCCAGGAATGACCAAAACCCAACCAACTCGACCGCACGACCTGAGCTGAAATCACGAACACTCGACCGACTGAGCCCCCAGGGCCCCCCAGAGGGCCCCCCTCCCCCAAATGTAACCCCCTCCCACAGGAGCTGTGCGAACAAACCAAACCCTAACATCAACTGTCACAAACTTATCCCGAAAGCATCAAGAAGCGTTTAAATCCTCCACTTGAGCCAGATGTTCTAAAATTTGTGATGGGATAGGACATCTGTCGCTGTAGGTCTGTGGTTCTCCGCTAGGAGCGACTCTGCACCCCTCGGGGCGGGGGTCGTCCCCCGTGGGTGCCCCTGGCATCGAGAGCGTGGCGGATGCTGCTCAGGCCCCCACGCTGCGATGGGCCACAGAGGGCGATGGGCCTCCCGTCTGGAATCCGAACCGCCCGCAGCAGAGCCGGCGGCCGGTTAGACCCCGGTACACGAGGTGGGGGGGGGGGGGGGCGTCAGAGCTGGAGAGCGGCTGCGGACTCACAGACCCCGGATGGCAGCCCGGCCAAGTCTGGGCGTCCTGGCGTCCGGGCGTCCGTCCTTTGTGATGGGGAGAAGCCTGAGGCACCTGCGTGGGGAACGGGCCTCCGCCGGGGCAGGAACGCCGTCGCCCCCCAGGACCTGCTCCCCGCACTTCCCTGGTCCCCCGGGGGCTCGCATGAGGCCCTGTGCCGGAGCTCGGCCTTCCCGACACCCCTCTTGCGCATCGTGGGTTAATCGTACCCCCAAAGGGTTCTGTTCCCGTCCTGCCACCCAGAACCTCAGACTGTGACCTTGGGGCGTCAGCTGTAGACTGAACATTGTGCCCCCCAAAGCTTCTATGTTGAAACTCAGCCTCCGGTGCGATGGTACATGGACGTGGAGCCTTTGGGGTGAGCGGGCCCGGGGAGTGGAGCCCCCGTGGAAGGGATCAGCACCTCATGGGAGGGGCCCCAGAGAGAGCCCCCTGCCCCCCAGCACACGCGGACATGGGGAGGCGACGGCCGCCCACCAGCCAGCGAGGGGGCCCTGCCGGACGCCAGACGGGCCCGGGCCTGGATCTCGGATTTCTGGCCTCCAAAGCCCAGCCCGTGCCCCCAGCCCGTGGGCCCGTGACGCCGTCCTGCGGCCGAGCAGACTGACACGGGGCGCTGCCTTTAGTGGAGGCCGCGCAGGGCGAAGTGGCCCCGATCCCCAGGATGGCGTCCCTGAAAGAGAAGATGACGTGGAGCGGGCGGGGAGGGACGCGGCCCCCAGGGGCTGCAGGGACAGGGAGGACGCCCCCAGGAAGCTGCACCCCACTGGCTTCCCCACCCCCCCCAGAAGCTGCTTTCGGCTGCCCTGTTGTGGTTCATGGTCACAGCGGCTCCGAGACACTCCTACACCTGGACCCCTCGTGCTCCCCAAGTGATTGTGCAGGGACACGGGGTCCCCTGCTCTGGGCGGCTCTGGGCTCCCCTCTCAAGATGCAAAGTCACATCCTCGGTCTGCACCCAGGCGTTTGCAGCTGGACAGCCTGGGCCGCTCCAGGGTCTCCAAGGGGCAGTGGGTCCAGGCCGCTCAAACTCTGAGCTGCCGAGGGGTCCCCAGGAGCAACCACGAAACCTGGCCAAGCTGCCCACCACGTAGCTGAGGCCGGCAGCCTCCCGCACCCCAAAGCAGGGCTCACACTGTCCCTTGTGACACAGAGAAACCCGAACATTGGGCAGCCCTGGTGGTGCAGCGGTTTGGCGCCACCTGCAGCCCCAGGGTGTGATCCTGGAGACCCGGGATGGAGTCCCACATCGGGTTCCCTGCGTGGAGCCTGCTTCTCCCTCTGCCTGTGTCTCTGCCTCTCTCTCTCTCTCTCTCTCTGTGTCTCTATGAATAAATACAATCTTAAAAAAAATGAAAAGAAAAAGAAACTCGAACATTTCGATGATGCAGACGAGCTCAGAGAGACCGTTTCTAGCACGTGCAGCACGCGCCGGTCCAAACCCAGACACCCTCACACCGGAGTGTTCGTTCCCGGCGCGTGTGTAGCTTTTGTTTTAATATTATTTACAGAATCTTATTTCTGTGTTTTTTTTTTTTTTTCAGCTGAAAGGTCTCACATTTATTACTGAACCAACCTACCCATGCTAATCTTCTCTGTATCGTTCCAATTTTAGTATATGTGCTGCCGAAGCGAGCTTATTTCTGTGTTTTAAATAGACGCCACACCCCACACGGGGCTCGAACTCACGACCCCGAGATCAAGGGCCGCACGCTCTACCCATTGAGCCAGCCAGCCACGCCTGCATACTCACTTTTTAAAAACTGGCATCGTGGGGCACCTAGGGGCTCCGCTGGTGACGCCTCTGCCTTAGGCTCAGGTCGTGATCCCAGGGTCCTGGAATCGAGTCCCACAAGGGGCTCCCTGCTCAGCGGAGAGTCTGCTTCTCCCTCTGCCCCCCCCCCCCGCTAGTGCTCTCTCTTTCTTTGTCAAATAAATAAAATCCTAAAAAAGAATAAAATAAAACTACCATCATGGGCGCCTGGGTGGCTATCAGTAAACCGCCCGGCTGTTGGTGTTGGCTCAGATTTTGATCTCAGGTCGTGATCTCAGGGTCATGATCTCAGGTCGTGATCTCATGGTCGTGATCTCAGGGTCGTGACCCGGAGCCCTGTGTCGGCCTCTGTGCTCGGTGTGGAATCTGCTTGAGATTGTCCTCCCACCCCCACCGCTCCTCCCCCTGCTTGCTCACTCTCTCTCATATGAATAAACAACTGTTAAAAAATACCGCCATCGTCCGTGAACACCTGAACATCGCGTTTCGTAAGCCACACTTTGTTTTCCCTTAAGTGTATGTTACAGTTTGGTGGTTCCTGAAAAGCTAAACATAGAAGGACTCCGTGCCCACCACTGCCAACCCTACACGTGAACGTCCAAAAATTGACTGTGGTGTTGCTTGCCCGTATCCATGAATATACTAAAAATGATTGAATTGTACTCTTTATTTATTTTTTTAAAAGATTTATTTATTTATTTATTTATGATAGACACAGAGAGAAAGAGAGAGAGAGAGAGGCAGAGACACAGGAGGAGGGAGAAGCAGGCTCCAAGCAGGGAGCCCGACATGGGACTCGATCCCAGGACTCCAGGATCGTGCCCCGGGCCAAAGGCAGGTGCTAAACCGCTGAGCCACCCAGGGATCCCCGAATTGTACTCTTTATACGAAAGTATTGCAGGGGGTCTGGGTAATTCAGTTGGTAATTCAAGCATCCAACTCTTGATTCCAGCTCAGGTCATGATCTCAGGGCCCTGAAATCACGCCCTGTGTCGAGCTCCCTGCTCATTGGAGGGTCTGCTTATCCCTCTCCTGCTCCCCCTGCTTGCGCACTCTCTCTCTCTCTCTGTTAAATAAATACAATCTTAAAAAAAGAAAAGATTCTCTCTTCCTCTGGCCCCCGCCCAAAATAAACAAAATTTTAAAAATAAAATAAATGAGAATATTGCATGGTATACAAACTCTGAACAAACCTGTCACAAAATATTAGTTCAAAGACACAGATAGAAAATAAATGTATTCTTTAGAATATACATTTGTTATAAATATAATACATAGCATAAGGCACATAGAGAAACACATGAAATTAGGTGCAGCAAAATATATGTTTATAAATATCTAAGTATATAAAATGTATATAACACAGAATATTTTACTAACACATAGTATAAATACAGATATTAAAAATATACAAGAAAGAAAAGATCCAAAAAAAAAAAAGAAAGAAAAGATCCAGTAAGAAATAGGCCTGTATACAGTAAGTTTCCTCAGTGAACATCCGTTGCTCTTGGGTTTATTATTATTTTTTTAAGTTTATGTATTTATTCATGAGACACACAGAGAGAGAGAGAGAGAGAGAGAGACACACACAGGCAGAGGGAGGAGCAGGCTCCACGCAGGGAAACCTGAGCAGGCTCCAGCAGCCAAACCGCTGGGCCCCCCCCCCCCCCGGTGCCCCTTTATTTATTTATTTTTTTAATCATTTCTATGCCGACCGTGGGGCTCAGACTCACAAGCCGGAGACAAAGAGTCACCTGCCCCACGGCCGAGCCCCCGGGCGCCCCACGGGTCCCGTATTTAGCCACTGAAATTCCGTAGAGCCGCAGACAACCTCGGACCCGGAGCAGGGGCCATGCGGGCGGGAAACCGCATCCGTGCCCTTGCGGTCGGGCCTCGGCTGTGGCTCCGCTTCTCCCCACCCCGAGACCCTCGAGGAGACCTTCGTCGCGTGCGACGAAGCTGCTGCGGGCGGGCGGCGTCCAGGCGCTCGAAGCCGGGAGGTGTGCGCCGTGGAGGCTGGAGATGAGCCCTGCGCGGCTGTGTCCCCCGGCCCCGGCGGAGCTGCCCGATGCCACCGGCGGCCTGCGCTCTACTGGGCCACGGCCCGGGCCGGGCCTCCTGGGCCGCGGTGGGACCCGGGGGGCCGGGGGGGGGGCTCCTATGCTCTCACCCGCTGCTCGCTCCCGGGAAGGGCCAGGCCAGACGTGACAGGACGAGGCTGAGCTCCTTCTTTTCTTACTTTTCTTACTTTATTATGGGAATTGCCAGATGCGCAGAACAGTCGAGGAACTTCTGCCGCGGACCCCCCCACCCCCGCCCACCCAGCCCTGTGTCCGCGGCTCCGTCTCACTTTCTAAATTTTGTTTTAAAGGTGGATGTCGGGGATCCCTGGGGGGCTCAGCACTTGAGCACCTGCCTTCAGCCCAGGGCGTGATCCTGGGGTCCCGGGATCCAGTCCTGCGTCGGGGTCCCCGCAGGGAGCCTGCTTGTCCCTCTGCCTGTGTCTCCACTTCTCTCTCTCTCTCATGAATAAATACATAAAATCTTTAAAAAAATAAAATAAAGGCGGATGTAAAGATTGAAACACTTCGGCATGAACTAGGGATCCCCGCGCTTGGCTGAAGTCCACATGGTCACACGTCACCCGTGGCTGAGCCTGAGCCGGGGCTCCCTTCACTCCACGTGGGAGCCCCCCGGGGCCCTGTGACAGGTCACCACCACTTTAGTGGCTTCAAACCACAGGGATCTGATGGTTCTGGGCTCGGAAGTCCTGAAACCCAGGCGCGAGCAGGACTGGTCACCCCTTCATCCCCCCAGGGCCCCAGGAGGACCCGCTCCTAACCCCCCACCTTCCAGAGGCATCAGCTCCATGGTCTGTGGTCCCTCCTCCGTCCTCACCGTCAGTAGCGCAGGGTCTGCCCGTCTCTGGGGCTCCCACCCTCTCGGGAGGACCTGGTGAGACACCGGGCCCCCGGGAACCCCGGGTCACCCCCACCCTGGGGCCTTCACTTGCTCCCCTCTGCAAGACCATGTGAGGTGACACATCCTAGAAGTCCTCCCTGACACCCCTCTTTCCTACTCTGCGGTCTGGGGGAGTCCGTCACCTCTCACGGATGCCTGTTCCAGCAAGGCCAGCCTGATGGGACTCTCGGTCCCCAGCAAGCCCAGCCCGGGCAGGCGGCCCTGAGCCCCGGTGCTGACCCTCAGCCTCTTCCCCCTCCCCGCCGTGGTCCTCGGAGACGGGACGCGTCCTTCCTCACAGACGCAGCATCTGCAGCTGTACCCGCAGCGGTGCTGTGGTTGGCACGACGGGGGCAGCTGTGGCATCGAGCGCTAGGGACCAGAGGTGACCGGGCCCCAGACCTGCCCGGCCTGCCTGGGCAGAGTGGGGACGTGTTCCTGCCCGAGGACCTGGACACCAGTGCCCGGGATCCCGCAGCCGGATGAGATCTGGAAACATTCGGACCCAGCCTCGGCGCCTACGGTCCCGGTGGAGGCGGGGGCCTCAGTCCCCTCCCGGCACCCACAGCCGGTAGCACGGCCACAAATGTCCCTCCTGCCTCCCCGGGCAGAGGGAGTGCCCCCAGACCCGGGGCCCACCGTTCCGAAGAGGACAAGGGACACTAGGGCTGCTGCTCTCACATCCCTGCCCTGCACTGGGCGCCCTCGGATGCCCTGCCCTACCTGACCCCCCACGCGCCCCCTTTTCTCTCTGATCTCTGCTTTTCTGCAAGCTGCTGAAACTCGTTTTTTACTAAGAGGCTATGCTTTTCCCCCCTTTCCACCCACAAGGATTCCAAACTAAAGAGCACTCGGGCCAGCAACCTGCAATGCCTGTCATCGAAGAAGGGACCCTCTTGGGTTTCTGGCGGGACATCTCACCCCACCAGGTTCCTCCGGGGGGCGGGCCCCACATGCTCTCCAACCCACCAGCGCTGGGGGGCAGCTGTGACCTCTGTCGCTTTCTGACCTCATGGGGGGTAAACACCACATGACCACGTGACCAGCGGCAGCTCTGGATTCTGGATTCTTGGCCCAGAATCACTGGTCTGTGCCAAATGCTGGGGAGCCATCAAGACGCAAAACCCCCGCAAAACAACGCATTTCGCAACCCGGAGAAGCCCGGGGCCTACGTTATAAGGAAGACGACAATCCTACAAGTAGTGAGGACAAGGAAGCAGCACCCTGGGGTGGGGGCCCGCAGGGAGCCTTCCCCGTGAGACCGGGCGCCTCTGCGCCACGATTCAAAACCATCGGAAAGTTAAGAATTCACTTGCTTTTACTTTGCACCACGAGCTGCAGTTGTAAACAAAGTCAGGGATTCAGGGATCCCTGGGTGGCGCAGCGGTTTGGCGCCTGCCTTTGGCCCAGGGCGCGGTCCTGGATATCCGGGATCGAGTCCCACGTCGGGCTCCCGGAGTATGGAGCCTGCTTCTCCCTCTGCCTGTGTCTCTGCCTCTCTCCTTCTCTCTCACTGTGTGCCTATCATAAATAAATAAATAAGTAAATAAATAAAAAAAAAAAATCAAAGTCAGGGATTCAATATTCTTTCCCAGGAACATTCCCGGGTTGCCCCCCGCCCTGGGCTCTTGAGTCTGCGGAGTTTTCCCAGTGTACACACGGAACCGTAGGTAAGACCCTGTACTTGGAAGTAGCAGCGGTGATGAGGGGCGCGCCCCCCGCGAGGGGATTCCGAGACACACAGGGACTCGGCCGTGTTTGCAGACTTAGCTTCTGAGGGTTTTGCAATCATTCAAGGTCCTTTTGGGGAAAGTGTGTGTCTCTAGCCCAAGTGGACACAGCAGATTGAGATAAACGAGATAAAAACGAGGCGGGAGTTGTGACAACAAAAAACCATACAGGAGTTGCCTCAGATCTACAGGCTCCCAGCCTTGGTGCCCGGAATGTAAACCCAGAGAGGAAGCGGGTCCTGGTCGGTGGGTGCGGGGTCGGCGGGCTTCGCTCGGCCTTCAAGGGCTGGGACTCCTGCCCGAGGGGGCTGCGTCCACCAGGGGAGGGTCCGCGTCCACGGGGGAGGGTCCGCGTCCACCCGGGGAGGGTCCGCGTCCACCGGGGAGGGTCCGCGTCCACCCGGGGAGGGTCCGCGTCCACCCGGGGAGGGTCCGCGTCCACGGGGGAGGGTCCGCGTCCACCGGGGAGGGTCCGCGTCCACGGGGGAGGGTCCGCGTCCACCCGGGGAGGGTCCGCGTCCACGGGGGAGGGTCCGCGTCCATCGGGGAGGGTCCGCGTCCACCGGGGAGGGTCCGCGTCCACGGGGGAGGGTCCGCGTCCACCCGGGGAGGGTCCGCGTCCACGGGGGAGGGTCCGCGTCCATCGGGGAGGGTCCGCGTCCACCGGGGAGGGTCCGCGTCCACCCGGGGAGGGTCCGCGTCCATGGGGGAGGGTCCGCGTCCACGGGGGAGGGTCCGCGTCCACCCGGGGAGGGTCCGCGTCCATGGGGGAGGGTCCGAGTCCACCCGGGGAGGGTCCACGTCCACGGGGGAGGGTCCGCGTCCACCCGGGGAGGGTCCGCGTCCACCGGGGAGGGTCCTCGTCCACCCGGGGAGGGTCCGCGTCCACGGGGGAGGGTCCGCGTCCACCGGGGAGGGTCCGCGTCCACGGGGGAGGGTCCGCGTCCACCCGGGGAGGGTCCGCGTCCACGGGGGAGGGTCCGCGTCCATCGGGGAGGGTCCGCGTCCACGGGGGAGGGTCCGCGTCCACGGGGGAGGGTCCACGTCCACCCGGGGAGGGTCCGCGTCCACCGGGGAGGGTCCTCGTCCACCCGGGGAGGGTCCGCGTCCACGGGGGAGGGTCCGCGTCCACCGGGGAGGGTCCGCGTCCACGGGGGAGGGTCCGCGTCCACCCGGGGAGGGTCCGCGTCCACGGGGGAGGGTCCGCGTCCATCGGGGAGGGTCCGCGTCCACGGGGGAGGGTCCGCGTCCACGGGGGAGGGTCCACGTCCACCCGGGGAGGGTCCGCGTCCACCCGGGGAGGGTCCGCGTCCACCGGGGAGGGTCCGCGTCCACGGGGGAGGGTCCACGTCCACCCGGGGAGGGTCCACGTCCACCCGGGGAGGGTCCGCGTCCACGGGGGAGGGTCCGCGTCCACCGGGGAGGGTCCGCGTCCACGGGGGAGGGTCCGCGTCCACCGGGGAGGGTCCGCGTCCACCCGGAGAAGGTCCGCGTCCACCGGGGAGGGTCCGCGTTCCTCTGCGAGCAGGAGGGTGGTTGGCTAAGCCCGGACGCGACACGCACGATTTCACTAACTCCGCGTATCCTCCGTACAGAACCTCCTCCCCGCAGAGGGGGGCCCTGGGACCCCTGCCCGCGAATACGGGGCCTCTGTCGCCCCCGGCCTCCCGGGGGGGGGGTCCCGCTGGGGACAGGGACCTTGGCGACAGTGACAGGGCCACGGCGCAGACGCGGCCCCCGCCAGGCCCCGAAAGCCCGCGGAGCCCCCGGGCCCGGCTGATGGGGGCGGGGCGCGCGTCCGGTTCCCGACGCCACGGCGCCCCGCCCCCCGCGCGCCCGCGGAGCGAAGCCAGGCGGGCGGGGCGGGGCCCCCGAGGCCACGCCCCACTCGGCCCCATCCACCAATCGGACGCCGAGGGGGGCGGGCACGCCTGCATTTCCCGGGGGGCCCGAGGCCCCGCCCCCTCGCGCGGCCTCGTTCCAGGCGGCGTGGGGGCGTGGCCCGGGCGCGGCGCCTATAAAGGCGGGCGGCGGCGGCGGCGCCATTTTGCGAACGGCGAGCAGCGGCGGCGGCGCGGAGAAGCGCAGCGGAGGTTTTCTGGTTTCGGACCCCAGCGGCCGGATGGTGAAATCCTCCCTGCAGCGGATCCTCAACAGCCACTGCTTCGCCAGAGAGAAGGAAGGGGATAAACCCAGCGCCACCGTCCACGCCGCCCGCGCCATGCCGCTCCTCAGCCTGCACAGCCGCGGAGGCCGCAGCAGCGAGAGGTGAGCGCCCCGCCCCCGCCCGAAGCTTCCAGAAGGGCCGCGGCGCAGGCCCGCGGGGAGCCGGCCGCGGAGGTGCCGGGGCGGGGCGGGCGGGCGGCCACGGTCCGGCGGCGCCTCGGGGGCCCGGCGGGGGGGCCGAGGCCGAGTCGGGTCGGGGGTCGGGGGTCGGCCGCGGGCGCGGAGGGAGCGGCGCCCCGAGACCCCCGAGGACGCGCGGAGCCCGGGGCGCCACGTAGGCGGCGGCGGGGCCTTCCTGGGGGGCCGCCCCCCCCACCCCCCCCGCGGGCTCCGGGCCCCGCGCTCCCCGACGACGCGCGCCTGCGGCAGGTGCCCGGGTCCCCGGCGGGCGGGGACGCGGCGCTGGGCCCGGAGACGACGGGCCGGCCTGGGGGGGCCCCGGCGCGAGCCGTGCAAAATGGAGGCGGCTTCGGGGCCTGTTTACACTGCGCAGCAAATGGCTGCTGGCGCTGCCGAGCGCGCCGATTGTGAAAACCTCCCTCGGGGCCGCGTCTGTCGCGATGACGCAACCCCGAGGCCGCGGGGAGGGCGCGGGAGGGGCGCCGCAGGCGAGGGAGGCCCGCGAGGCCGGGAGGCCGGGGCCGCTGTCCCCCGAGCGGGCGCCGGGCTGCGGGGGGAGAAGGGGAAGTCCGCGCGGGCGGAGTGGGAAAGGGAAGTGGCTGCGAGCACCGGAGGGGTCGGCGCGGCGGTGAGGGCGGGGGGCAGGGCGGCGCTGGCCGGGGCCCTGACAGGCGGAAGCGGCGGGGCCCCGGTGTAAACAGCCGCCCGTGGGGGGCGCGGGGGGCTCCGGGGGCGCCTCCCCGGGCTGAGCGCCCCGTTTCTCGCAGTTCCAGGGTGTCTCCTCACTGCTGTAGTAACCTGGGTCCAGGGCCTCGGTGGTGCTCCTGATGTCCCTCACCCACCCCTGAAGATCCCAGGTGGGCGAGGGAATAGTCAGAGGGATCACAATCTTTCAGCTAATTTATTTTACTCTGTAAGTAACCCCCGTTTCTGGCTGCGGTGGGGGTGGGGGTGTCGGGGCGCGCACCTGTGTGCACCTGCCTTTCAGCCCCAGGGCTTTAACTCCACTGCAGGGTCGGGGGCGCCCGCTGAGGTCTGGACGTGGCCGGAGACCCCTTCCCGCGTCCAGACAGCAGTGCGCTGGGTGCGGGGATGGGCGGTTCTCTCATTCCTTTTCTGGGTTTTGCAAAAGTGTCGGCTGTGGGGAGACTTGGCAGGTGTCTGGGGTGCGGATAGAGCGCTCTCCTCCTGCAGGATAATCGGCTGAATGTAACAGAGGAACTAACGTCTAACAGCAAGACGAGGATTCTGAACGTCCAGACCAGGCTCACGGGCTCCAAACACATTAACTGGAGAGCGGTGCTGAGCGGCGGCTGCCTCTACATCGAGATCCCAGGCGGCGCCCTGCCCGAGGGCAGCAAGGACAGGTGAGGGCGGGGCTGGGGTGGAGCTGGGCTGCCCGCCTGGTCGCGGGGTGTGGGGGGGTTTCTTTCTGCACACTGAGCAGCGGTTCCTGGGGGACTCTGACCCTGGGGGTAGGGGCGCTGTGTGCTCCCTGGGAATGAGGCGGGGGGGGGGGGCGGTGTCCCTGGCGGGCAGGTGGGGCTGACGGTGGCCCTTCAGCTTCGCAGTTCTTCTCGAGTTCGCGGAGGAGCAGCTGCACGCCGCCCACGTCTTCATTTGCTTCCATAAGAACCGCGATGACAGAGGTAGGGGCTGCAGAGGGGAGGGCTGGACCCTGAGTGGCGGAGCCTTGGGGTGCCGGGCACGGGGCGCACAGGGCTCGGCCACAGGTGCCAGGCAGGCGCAGAGCCCAGGGTCCCGCAGGCCCTGCGGCTGCTCTGACTGCCTTTTCTCCGCAGCCGCCTTGCTCCGGACCTTCAGCTTTTTGGGCTTTGAGATTGTGAGACCGGGGCATCCCCTTGTCCCCAAGAGACCCGACGCTTGCTTCATGGCCTACACGTTTGAGAGAGAGTCTTCGGGAGAGGAGGAGTAGTGGCAGTGCCGCCTGCGGCCCTTGTGCTCTGCCGCCGCCGGAGCCCTGGACCGCGGTCCCTTTGCCTGTCGTGCTTTGTGCGGGTGGCGGACCGACGGCTGTGCTGGGGGCGCCGACGGCAGGCCTGCTCATCTCTGCTGGGTTTGTCCGCATGTTGTAATTGTGCAAATAAACGCTCACTCCAAATTAGCGGTATATTTCTTGAAGTTTAATATTGTGTTTGTGATACTGAAGTATTTGCTTTAATTCTAAATAAAAGTTTATATTTTACTTTTTTATTGCTGGTTTAAGATGATTCCGATTGTCCCTGTATTTGGAGGAGGAGTTTCTTATTTGAAGGCTCTTGGAAATCTTAGGTCTCTTACCTTGAAAAGATAGGTGTTAATCTACCCTTCTAGTGCTCTGAAAACTGAATAAAAGTGATGACACCTCCAAGACTGTGTTGGCTCAGTGGTGTTGCCCCGGCCCCCCGACCCCACCCCGGGGGGGCTGCAGAGCTTGGGGGCGGGGGGATGTCCTGAGCTTCCTGACCCCCTCACTTCTCACTTCTGACCCTGCCTCGTTTTCCCAGCAGTCCTTGGTCCTTTCCAGGGGTGGGGGTGGAGCGTGGCTCCGGGTGTCAGGCTGCCCCGCCCGAACCTGGGCCTCCTGCTCCCCTGCTCTGGCGTCTCTGGTGCCCTTATCTGGGAGGGCCAGATAAGGCTGCTGGCAGAGTTCCCTCTGCTTGCCCTGGGCCACGACCTGTGCCCCAGGCCTGCTGCCTGGGACTTGTGTGGGGTGTCTGGTCCTGCGCCCCCGCTTTAGCACCTGTGTAGACCCCGTGTGCACAGCGGCCCCTGGGGAGGGCCTTGTGGGGCAGTGCTGGGACAGGAGCTCCAGCAAGGGCCACAGCTGGAGGGTGGGCTGGGGTCAGGGGCCCCCTAAGGCTACGTTGGGCAGGGCCGCAGCGCCACCTGCTGGCCACATCTGGGCGCGTGGCCAGAGGTTCACACCCAGGCCTGGGCTGGGTGGGGGTGGGAAAGGGCATCTTCTATGGGGCAGGAAAAGAACCCATAGGGATTGGGGAGTATCGTGCTGGGGCGGGATGTTGCCTGAGGACGGGGCCAGCCTTCAAAGTCCGAAGACGCAGAGCTGCACAACCCCCCAGCCTGGGGGGGAGTCAAGGCTGGACAAAGGGCTTTGGAGTTGGGGTATTGAAGGATGACTAGGAGTGTGAAGCCCACGAGGAGAGGGGAGGGTGCTCCTCCGCAGGTCAGGAGGCTCCGAGGGTGGGCAGTGTGGCCGGCGGGGTTGGCCGGGGCTTGGGGAGCCTGGGGAGGAGCCCACTGTATCCTGGGTACTAAGGAGCCAGGGGGGATGTTTGAGCAGCCCAGGAACCTGTCATACCTGCGGGCTAACCTGACGGGGGCGGGGAAGTGAGGGCCGTGACTGGAGGCCCCAGGCAGGCGCAGTGGCACCCCCCAGGGCTCGTGTGTTCCTCCGCGGTGTAAACGAGGCCCTGTTCTGTCCCTCTGGTTCCCCCGTGCGTCGTCCTTGCCGGTTTATGCCGCCATCCCGTGTGCGCGTCGACACCCCCCTGGCTTCCGCCCTCGGGAACCCACAGCCTGGAGGGGAGGTGGTCAGGTGGCGGCCCCCCAGGTGCTGACAGGTGCTGGGGGCGGGGGCGGGCGACAGGAGGCGGAGCCACGGGGCCCAGGAGCGGCAAGTTTATTTGCTTGGACAGAAGAGCCACGCGAAGGCCTGGCGGCTGCACAGAACCAAGCTTCACAGAAGGGCAGCGAGGAGGCCGCGGAGGGTGGAGCGCGGGGAAGCGAGGCCACGCTCGGGCGTCTCAGGTCCTAGGAGCGTCCCCTACCCCCGGGACCCCAAGCAGGTCCTGACAAGGATGCGCTCAGAATGACCGGCACCTGCAGCACAAGGGGTGCTCCGGGGCCAGACACGGAGGCCGCGTCCACCTTCTCGGGAGGACGGTGCACACGGGAGTCCAGCGCGGCCAGCGCAGCCTCACGCCTGCTGGAAGGTCCTGGCATCGGAAAGCCTCGGGACACGCCGGGCCCGCTCTCCTGGGGAGGCCTTGGGCCTAAGTCCCCGGTGTAGAAGCGGGAGTGGGGGCGCTGGAGAGGAGGTGCCCTCATGCCGGCCCCGTCTGGAAGAGGCTGTCCGCTCGCTTGGGGAGGGCCTGTCCGTCGGGGTGTCAGTCCCACAGCAGCGCCAGGGCGCGGCCCACAGAGGCCTCGGTGGCCTCAGCCAGGTACTCACAGCACAGCCAGTCCTCCAGGCCCGGCGCCTCCCCGGCCGAGGCCCGCTCCGCCAGGTGCAGCACGAGCAGCGCGCGGCGCACCTGCAGCCACGGCCCCAGCGGGGCTCCCTGGCGGTGCAGCTCGGGCCCGGGCCCCCAGAGCAGCGCCTGCAGCGCACCCCGCGCCTGGGCGGCCGAGGGCCGGGAGCGGCCCAGCCGCGCCGCCAGAGCCTCCAGGCCCGCAGCCAAGGGGGAGGCGCAGGGCTCCGCGGGGCCGAGTAGGGCGCGGAGCAGGCGGCCCAGCTGCAGCGCGTGGGCGCCCGGGGGGCCCGGGGGCCGAGGGCGGACGCGGCCAAAGTCGGCCAGCAGCAGGCGCGGGGGCCCGGCGGCCGCACAGCCTCGGGGCGCCACCAGCAGCAGGTTCTCAGGCCGCAGCTCGGCCAGGGCGGCGCCCCGCGCCTCCAGGTGCTCCAGGGCTGACGTCAGCTGCAGCAGCAGCACGGCCACCACCCAGGGGAACTCCTCGGGCCGCTGCCGCCTGCCCGCCTCCTCCAGCCATTGCGTCACCGTGAGCTCGGGCACCTCGGCCGCCAGCACCACCGGGCCTCTCCAGGGCACGTCGGGCAGCGCGCCCTCGGGCACCGGGCCGCACAGGCCCTGCAGGTTGAAGTGCGGGGCGAGCGAGGCCTGCAGCTCCAGGCCCCAGGGGTGGGGCTCCTCCGCTCCGGGCTTGGACACCTGAGGGGCAAAGGGGGGGCCATCAGGGCCTGACCACGGGGAGCCCGCCCAGCGCCACCCGCCCCCGCGGCGCTTCGGGAGCCCAGTGGCCGCGTGGCCTCCAGGAGTTAGATGTTCATTCGGATGCCTGTCGCCGTGTCGCCGGCGCGATTTCAAGGAAAGCCGCGCTGAGGAGCATGGTGTTCGGGGGTCAAAATGCTGCCTGCCAGAGGCGCCGGGGACAGGGCAGCTCAGGTGCCACGGCCGGCCTGTCCAGTAGGATTACGACCCAGGCCACCGTGTAATTAAACATTTCCAGTAGCCACATGTGGAAATTGATAAGAAGTGTGAACATGATTTTCTTTTTTTTTTTTTTAAGATTTTATTTATTTATTCATGAGAGACACAGAGAGAGAGAGGCAGAGACACAGGCAGAGGGAGAAGCAGGCTCCATGCAGGGAGCCCGATGCGGGACTCAATCCAGGGTCTCCAGGATCACGCCCTGGGCTGAAGGCAGGCTCTAAACCGCTGCGCCACCCAGGGATCCCTTCTTTTTTTTTTTAACATAATTTTCATACTCTGTTTTATTTGACCCCATATACCTAATAGGTTACCATGCAACGGTTGTGGGCGTAGATAAAAGCTATCCCTGAGATGTTTTACGTTAGGGTTATTTTTTGACACTAATAGATTAGTCTTCGAGACCCAGGAATAGTCGACGGTCAGGGCACATCTCAGTTGGAACCAGCCCTGTATCGAGTGCTCAGAAGTGACCCCGGCCAGCGACTGCCCTTCTGGACAGTGAAGCTCCTTCTAGAAGGTCAGGGGAGCATCAGCTCTGGGAATTACATTAGAACCACCTGGGGAGGGTAGCCCTGGTGGTGCAGCGGTTTAGTGCCCCCTGCAGCCCGGGGCGTGATCCTGGAGACCCGGGACCGAGTCCCACATCGGGCTCCTTGCATGGAACCTGCTTCTCTCTGCCTGTCTCTGCCTCTCTCTCCCTCTCTGTCTTTCATGAATAAATAAAAATAAAATATTTTTTTTTAAAGTGGAAGGATGTTATGACAAATATGGTGATAGTTGCACCGTAAAGTCAGTGTGGCGATTGGGTGGGTAAAGGCGCCTTGAAGTCAGCGGGGCTCAGGGCGCCCAGATGACATGTGGACGGTCGCAGGGTAGTTAAGTGGTGGCGGTCAGCTGGCTGCGGCGGGTGAGCTCGGGGGCCGCCTGGCGCCGCCACGGTTCACTGCAGAACGGGTTAAAGTGCGGATTCCTGGGCTCCTGGGAGGCGTGTGGGGTTGGGATGCGCAGGCGCTTCGCGTGTCCACGGCCCCACGCTTCAGACACGTGGTTCCGGGGCCGAGCGTGTTAGTTGGCGTTAGTTGCAGAGTAAGCGGGTAGGCCAAGCTGCAGCGCCCCGTTAGCCCAAGCTGGGAAACTGGGGAGGCGCCCAAGGAGGCGGGCGGTGGCGGGGCTCACCTTGGCGGCCAGCATGTGCCACGCCTCGTCGCCCACCCGCACCATGCGGTAGTAGAGGGCGTCCCCGCTCTCCACGCAAGGCGAGCGGTCCAGGAGCCGGAAGCCGTGGCCGGGTTGGCAGGGGCCCGGGTGGCCCCCCAGCAGCCGGGCCCGGAGCCGAGCCCGCACCGCGCGGACCCCCTCCAGCTGCCGCGCCTCCAGCATGGTGCGCATGGCCTCGGGCCGGTGCAGGTCGTACCAGGGGGCGCCCAGCGAGGTGTCCAGGGAGCCGAAGCGCGGCTCTGCAGGGGGACAGGCTGGCCAAGCTTTGTCACTGGCCGCCTGGCTCTCGTCCACACTGTGGGACCCCAGGAAAGGCCTCCGAGGCTGCCCAGCCGGAGCCGGGGCAGGGCTGGTGCTGGGGACCCTGTGCATGGGCAGGGAGCGGGTCCTGCACAGCGTCTTCTTGGGCAGGGGCGGGGGCAGGGGCTGCGGGTCGGTCGGGGGGGGCCCAGGTGCCCGGGGACGGCAGGCCTTGGAGGGCAGCAGCTGGGCGCGGACCTCACCTGCGGGGAGGAGCACGGAAGGGGGTGAGGACCCTAGCACGGCCCCAGGCACCCGTCTCCACCCCTCGGCCGGGACTGCCCGGTCTGCAGAGTGAAGAGAATGCTAGTGGCCCGCGCCCCACGGGCTACGGAGGCCGCCCCCAATTCACAGAGGAGGGGACAGGAGTGATGCATCAGAGGCCGAGAAGTGTCCGGCCCACGCCCGGCAACCCCGGGTCCCTGCGTGGCGCTGGCCACCTGACCACACCTCTGTGAACTCTGGCTTCCTCATTTTTACACGCCATCATCCCAGCTTTTTTCCCCTTTTTAGCAGCGTTTTATGAAAGGTGGGGAACTGGCCGCTAGAAGGGAGCTCAGCTGCCCTCAGGCAGAGGGTCCCCCTGCCCCGCCGTCCCGCGTCCCCCAGCCGGGCCCCGGGGGCTCACCGAGGTTGCTGTAGGTGGGCTGAGTCGGCCAGGTGGGGGCGTCAGGCCCGGGGGTCCCAGTCGGTGGCTCGGGGCTGCTCATGCTGGCCGGCGTAGGGGCACGCACGTGGGGGTGGTGAGCAGGGCGGGGACCTAGGCACGAGTGGGGGACAGTCTCCGTCTGCTTCCCACCCTTGACCCGCTGGAGCCCTGGGTCGGCCCGTCGCCCTCTCTGGGCTCCCTTCCAGGCAGGGGAGGCAGGGAAGTCACCCCTCAACCTTTCAGGAAGGACCCTGTGCTTTTGTGACGTGGACAGAACAGAATGTCGAGGGTGAGGGTGGACCATGGGGGGTGGGGGGGCAGGACGGCACCCAGGGACCCGCGCAGGGGCACCTCCTTCCCAGAGCTCAGCAGCTGGGGCCCCCGCCCTGCCCACCCTCCAGGTGCTGCCTCTGCCCACTCCCAGCCCCAGCACCCCCCGGGGGCCCTACCTGCAGGACTGGAGTGACCAGGGTGGGGGGTCCTCCGGGGAGCTGCCGCCTGGGGCCTGCCAGGCTGACCTGTGGCCCGCGGCCGCCCGGAAGCACCGTGCAACCGTCAGACCGCAGGGAGGGGGGTGCTCGCTGCATCACTTCCCCCCGCCTGCCCGCAGAGGACGCCTCCCTCGAAGATGGGAAGGGCATTCCAGGCAGAGGGCTCGCCGCCCGCCGCGGCCCTTGAGCTGGGGCGGGGGCTGTGACACGGGGACAGTCCCAGAGGTAACACCGGGGGGGGTCGGGGGGAGCCTCCGCATGCTGGGCTCCCCCCGGGGCCAGGGCAGGGAGCCCCGGGCACGCTGGGCAGCGAGACCACCACCAGGGCGCCTCTTTCCTGCGTGGCTTTCGTGGCTTTCCTTCCCCCTCTGCGGGGGGCGGGGATCGGAGAAGCCCCGGAGCCCGCTGCCCGCCGCCCGCCGCCCTCGCCGCCCCCCACCCACCGGGGCCTCCTGTGCCCTGGGACGTTGGTAGACGACAATTGCCACACGTGGAAAAGCAAGGACGGTGCACATCCAGGGGCCCCGACGCCCGCGCTCCAGCTGTGTCTGGGCTGGAGGCTCGCCAGGCCGGGCCGGGCCGAGGGCGTGAGGGGCGCCCCAGCTCCGAAGGGAGAAGCAGGAGCCGCCCGTGTGCACGGTCGCAGCGGCACGTTTGCATCGTAGCTGCAGCGTGTTTGGGGCTGGATTTCCCTCCCTGTGCCCCCTCTTTCCCTTCGGGGCGCTGAGCCCAGAGAGGGTAGGGAATCCATGCGCGGTCGCACAGCCGGCCCAGGCATGGTGACAGGTCCTGGGGCTGGTCGCGGGGCGCTCCGTGCCCACCAGGCCCTGGGCAGGGGGAAGCAGGTTAAGCCACTTTGTGAACGTCTCCCACACCCCCCGCCCCCACCCTCCGGCCACATTTTGGGCAAAACTGACCTGCTGACCCCGTGGCGTTTCCAGCATGCGGTTCCCTAACTTGATCCCGTATCTTCTGTTTTCGGGTGTTCAGCTCCCCGAAAGGATAGAATTGACGCTCTCCAGCCTTAATCGGCAGGGCGCCCCATGCCTGGGTGGGTTTGGAGCCACGCGACGGGAGGCAGGGTGCGGGTTCCCAGAGGAGGGACGGATTCCACAAACCCCAGGCCCCAGGCGGGGCGGCAGGTGCCGGGACACGGCCTCCTCGCCGCCCACACGCCTGCTGGCCGCCGCCCTCGCTCTTCCCGTCGTGAGGCCCTTGGGGCCGCCCAGCCAGCTCCTGGCTCTGCCCGCGGTTGGCGGGGACGCATGCAGGGCAGGCACCCGGGCTCGGAATGGAAGGCGAGGCCAGAACACCCCACTCCGTGATCAAGGTAAAGGGCCTTTTCGTGTGATCTTTAGGGAACCTTGTTGGCTAACCGCGGCCGCGGGCCGCCCGGCTCTTTTTGTAAATGAAGTTTTATTAGAACCGGGCCGGGCAGGGTCATGGCAGGGCAGATCCTATTTTTTATTTAAAAGATGGGGGATCCCTGGGTGGCGCAGCGGTTTGGTGCCTGCCTTTGGCCCAGGGCGTGATCCTGGAGACTCGGGATCGAATCCCACGTCGGGCTCCCGGTGCATGGAGCCTGCTTCTCCCTCTGCCTATGTCTCTGCCTTTCTCTCTCTCTCTCTCTGTGACTATCATAAATAAAATAAAATAATTTTTAAAAAATAAATAAATAAATAAAAGATGGATGTTGGGCAGCCTCGGTGGCTCAGCGGTTTAGCGCCGCCTTCAGTCCAGGGCGTGATCCTGCAGTCCTGGGATCGAGTCCCGCATCGGGCTCCCGGCACGGAGCCTGCTTCTCCCTCTGCCTGTGTCTCTGCCTCTCTCTCTGTGTCTCTCATAAATAAATAAATAAAAATCTTTTAAAAAAGAAATAAAATAAAAGATGGATATTTTGTTCATTGTGGATCTGGGACGTGAATTAATTTTGTTTATGGAACGTTGACCTGGATGGCTGAGCTCTGGGCGTCCGCTCAGATTTTGTGCCTGCAGTGAGGGCCTCACTGCCTCCCGCCCCCCCAGCCTGGTCCCAGCCTGGCTGTGGTGGCCACGTGGCCAAGCGGGGGGTGGGGTGGGGTCCAGGCTGGGACCAGGGTGACACCTCCAGGGACTTCTGCACCCAGGATGAGGCAGGATGGTGGGCGGGTGGCGCGTGGGGAGCCCCCACCTGCCTCGAGGTGGCCTGGCCCCATATCTCCCAGGGGCCTCTGCGGGAGGGGAGAGCAGAGTGCACAGCTCACACCCGCTGGGCACCCCGCCGAGGCTCAGGAAGGGGACCGCCTCCCTCTCCGTGGGGACCGGGCATCAACGTGGGAGTCGCCCTGGGGCCCCGGGGGGTGGGCACCAGTCCCGCTGACCCACTGTAGACTTCCGAGCTCCAGAACTGTCAGGTAGTAAATCTCAGTTGTTTTAAACCATTAAGTTTCGTTACCGGAGTCACGGTGCGCGGCCCGGGGTCTCCCTGGAGGCGCGGAAACCCGGTCTGTGCCGCGGAGGAGCGTGGTGCGCGGCCACAGCTGGAGGACGCTGCACACCACTCCCGCTCCATCCCGCAGGGGACATCGAGGCAGGGATCTTCAGCGGCCACCCCCACCCCCACCTCCGGGCCGGGTGTGCCGACTGGACCCGTGTCCTGTGTTTCAGGGGGGACCCCATGGACACCCTCTGAGCAGCACCTCCTTGGTTTGGGTCCTTGGTTTGGAAGGAGGACCCCTCAGCCCCACCCCAAGCACAAGACGGGATTCAGGAAATCCTGGGCCTTGTACCTGGTTTGAACCAGGGAAGGCTCCTCCTGCCTTTGTTGTGGGAGGACCAGAGCCGGGGAGGCTCCTGGGATGGTGTAGAGATTATGCAAATAAGTAAATAAATCTTAAAGAAAAAAAAAAAAAGCTGCCTTTGAGCCTCCAGAAGCAGGGAGACTGCTGGGACCCCCCCCCCCACCCGCCGCCTGGAGTGGGGTGGGGAAGGACAGCGGGGAGACCCCACCTCCCCTCGGCTGGGGACTCTGGGCACATGCCCTCCATCCCCTGACCCCCCCGCTTTGCCCATCTGTAAAGTGAGATCCTAAGAGGCCCCAGCGCTCAGGCTGTCACCTGTGGGGAAGGAGTTAACACAAGAGCCGGGAACGGCACTCAGAACAGCATGGGCGCTCCCGACATGCCACCTGTCAGGCCATCACCGCAAGTCCTTCTGCCCCCACCTGCCCCCTCTCCCCGGTGACTCAGGGCCAGCGCTGGGGCTGGAGTCAGACGGCCCCCTGCCCCCCACAGCCCCACTCCTCCCGTAAGAATTAACAACAACCATTTGAAGTCTGTTATTAAATTGGCTTCATTTTTATTGGATTCCAACCAAATACAGCAGGAGGGGCCTGGGGGGGTCCTGGTTCATGTCGGGATGGGGGTGGTCGGGGGGGTGGGAGATCCCAATACGCTGCCGTTCTGCAGGTCCCAACGCTGCTGAGAACACGCTCCTCCCGTCGCTGATGATGCTAAAGGCACTTGGATGTCATTTTGAGGGGCCCTTGGGGTTGTCATGGCAACCAAGGTCAGGAGGATGTAAAGGGAGAAAACCAATCGGTTCTGCCCAACTCGGGTGGAGTCTGGGGTCGCCGGACGCCCCGTTCGGCCGTCGCCACGTCCCGCCACGAGTGGGGCCAAGGCAGGGGCGGCAGCTGCATGCTGTGGGAGCAGGACCAGCTGCGCAGCCCCGAGAACTTCGGCCTGAAGCCTGTGCTCCGAGCCCCCAGGGCTGACCCGGCTTCCTCTCTGGCTCATCTTGCAAAGACCTTGAAGGATCCAGGATCCAAGTCCACCACCAAGCCCGCCACGGGCCTGGGCTCCCCGTATGTGCAGCAGTGCCTTTGACCTGGGGCCTGTTTTACAGAGGAGGACGCCAGGGGGGTCCGGGGGGTCTTCGGCCCCGGCTAAGTGCACACCTGGGCGGGGAACAGACCTGGTTTCCTGCCTTCCTACAGGTCCTTAAGAATACAGTCCTAGGGGCAGCCCGGGTGGCGCAGTGGTTTAGCGCCGCCTTCAGCCCAGGGCGTGATCCTGGAGACTCGGGATCGAGTCCCACGTCGGGCTCCCTGCATGGAGCCTGCTTCTCCCTCTGCCTGTGTCTCTGCCCCCTTCTCTCTTTCTCTGGTCTCTCATATATAAATAAATAAAATCTTAAAAAAAAATACAGTCCTAACCTCCTGGTGGATGGCCCACCCCCTACTAGTCAAGGGCTCCCACCCACACTATTTCCTGTGCCCCTTCCTCCAGTGATGGTCAGTCATCTGGCCCAAGTGGAGGGTGGGGGGCAGTCATCAGCCTGGGAGAGGCAGGGTCACGGATGGACCCTGTCTGGTGTCTGAGGATTTCTGTAAAACGTCAGCTGTGGTTGCTTACCCCTAGTGACGGGGGAACTCACTACCTGAAGGGTAACAGGGCAGTGACCTCAGGGAAGTTCTTTCTTAACCCGAGCTTCTGTGTGCCCGGCCCTAGTTCTTGCCACCTGCTCCCCAGAGCCCAGGTCCAGACCCCCTGCAGCTTGCACCCCGCCCCGGTCTTGTTCTCCCTTGCTGCCCTGTTAGTGCACTGAACAGGACCCCCGGGAAACCCCCCACACTCCCTGGCCTCTGTCTCCACATGCACAGTGGGTCACAGGGCTGGGCACGGCAGGGCTGTACCGGGGCGCATCTGAGGCTGGCTCGGGGGTGTGACTGAAGGTCACTCCACCTGCCTTGCTGGAGGGGGGACACCCCAGTAACCATGCTTCTGAGCCGGGGCCAGGGCGGCTGCCCCTCCGGTGTGGCGTGGGCAGAGGAAGGGAGTGGCAGCTTTTGGGGGTGGTGGGGAAGTGGGGATGATGGCTTCTCCTAGTGGGTAGCCCGCCCTGCTGGGCCAGTGGGTCCTGGGGGGAGCCTGGGGGCGGGGCATGGGCTGGCATGCCGTGTGCTGGGCCCCCAGGGGGCATCACCTCCTTGGGAAGACCTCAGTCCAGCCCCTGAGATACCCCTAGAGATGGCCAGTGGAGCAGGAGCTGGGCTTGAGCTCCGTGTGTCTCAGGTGTGATCTGTGCATGTCCCAGGTATGAGCTGTTTGTCCCCGGTGTGAGCTGTGCTCTCACGAGAGCCCTGGGTCCCCACGGTGAGCCCTGCAGCTTGGGGCACATGTTTAGCGTCAGCTGGGTCTAAGCTGTGTGTGTCTCGAGTGTGAACTGAATGTCCCGAGTGTGAGCTGGGTATGTCCCGGGTGTGAGCTGTGTGTTTCAGCTGTGGTCTGTGTGTCCCAGGTGTGAGCTGGGTGTGTCCTGAGTGTGAGTGGGTATGTCTCAGGTGTGAGTTGTGCTCTCACGAGAGCCCTGCACGCTTCAGGTGAGGTCTGCAGCCTGGGGCACCTGTTTAGGGTCAGCCGGGTGGAGATGTGTGTGTTCTGTTTTGGAGCTGTGTGTCCAAGAGTGTGTCCTGGGTGTGACCACCTGTGTGCTGGATGTGAGGTGTGACCAGTGCAGGCTTTCGCGTGCCTCCCCTGGGGGCTGGGCGGCCCCCCACGTCCTGGATGCAGACCTCCGTCCCCGGGTGCACGCTGTGTGTGTGTGTGTGTGTGCGCCACGCCCCAGCCACGGGGTGCGAACCCCCCACAGTGAGGGCTCTGGGGTCTCTGAACTCGCACCATACTCCCACCGCACTCAGCTCAGCGACCACAGCAGGGGCAGGAAGACACGGTGAAACTTTTAGAAAATGCTTGAGAAACTATGCAAAAGATGCGTCCTGATGAAAAAACAGCCCCGTGCTTGGGTCTCTACAAAAAAAGGGGACGTTCGGCCGGGAGCGGCGCGGCCTCTGGGAGACGCACAGGTGCCCATCGGCCGGCGGTGGTGGGCGCGGGGTCAGATCATCTTCATGGTGAACTTGCGGGCGCCCCCCTGGCCGGTGGCGGCGGCGGGCCCGTCCACCTTGCGGAAGGAGTACTCCACCGAGAAGTTGTTCTTGTGCTGCCCGCGGCCGCGGCTCCACACGAAGAGCAGCAGGAAGCAGAAGAGGACGACGCCCAGGAAGGT
The DNA here is from genome assembly GCF_011100685.1 of Canis lupus familiaris. Taxonomy (NCBI): domain Eukaryota; kingdom Metazoa; phylum Chordata; class Mammalia; order Carnivora; family Canidae; genus Canis; species Canis lupus. The sequence continues at coordinate 57,228,562 of NC_049241.1, read as the reverse complement.
GATGCAGCCCATGGCGGTGGACACCAGGATGGTGGTGAGGTCCAGCGGGAAGCGCACGGCCGCCTGCGTCTCGTTGCGGCCCTCGCTCGGGGTCCGGTTGGCGGCCGGCTCGGGCCGCACGGTCAGCGTGGCGAAGTAGGTGTCGTTGCCGCCCGCATTGCTGGCCACGCACGTGTAGGTGCCGCTGTCCTGCGGGCGCGCGCCCTGGATCTCCAGCGTGCCCCCGGGCAGCACCCGCGTGCGCCCCGCGCTGGAGGCGGTCACCGCGCGGTGCCGCGGCGTCACCCAGGCCACGGTGGGCGCCGGCTCGCCCTCGGCGCGGCACTGGAAGCGCACGTCGTCGCCCGCGGCCGCCGTGACGCGCTGCAGCCGCCGCTCGCGGATCTTGGGTTTGCGGCACACGAAGTACTCGAAGAGCACCGAGTCGGGCAGGTTGCGCAGCGCGTCGCCGCGGACCTCGGCCGGGGTGGCGCAGGCCGGCAGCCGCCCGTCGAAGTTGAGGGTCTTGCGGCGCTGCACGATCCACAGCAGGCGGCAGTCGCAGGCCAGCGGGTTCCCGTCCACGCGCAGCGTCTCCAGCGTGTTGACCGAGTGGAAGGTGTTCTCCTCCAGCGTGGACAGCAGGTTGTTGGAGAGGTTGAGCAGACGGATCTGCCGCAGCCCCAGGAAGGCCTGCGGCTCCACCACCGCCAGCAGGGCGCCCGCCAGGTGCAGCTCGCGCAGGCGCACCAGGTCTCGGAAGGAGCCGCGCGGCACCGTGCTGATGGGGTTGTGCGACAGGTTGAGGCAGGTGAGGTGGGCCTGGTGGCGGAGCGCGGCCGCGGGCACGGCCGTGATGTTGGTGTGTGTGACGGACAGCGAGGTCAGGTTGAGGCCCTGCAGGCTGCCCGCGGCCACCTCCTCCAGCAGTGGCCAGTTGTCGATCTCGAGGTGCAGCAGGCCCGGGAGCCTGCGGAAGTTCTGGTCCTCCAGGGCGGCGATGGCCAGGTGCCGCAGCCGCAGCGCGCCCAGGCCGCGCAGGTGGCCCAGGGACTCGCCCGACAGCGCCGTCAGGTTGCAGCGCTCCAGGGTCAGCTCCTCGAGCGCCAGCAGCCCCGCGAAGGCCCGGCGCGAGATGAACACCAGGTGGTTGTCGCCCACCTCCAGCCGGCGGAGGCTGCGCAGGTCCTGGAAGGTGTAGTCCAGCAGGATGACCAGCTTGTTCTCGCTCAGGTCCAGCAGCGTGAGGTTGTCCAGGCGTGTGAAGACCCCGGGCGGGATGAGCTTGAGCAGGTTCCCGCGCAGCCGCAGGACGCGCAGGCGCGGCAGGTTGGCGAAGGCGCCCGGCTCCACGTGCGCGATCACGTTCTCGCTCAGGTCCAGCTCCTCCAGCAGCGGCAGGGCGGCCAGGTCGCCGGGGTTCAGGCAGCGGATGCGGTTGCGGCTGAGCTCCAGCAGGCGCGTCTCGGCCGGGATGCCGTCGGGCACGGCGGTCAGCCGGCGCCGGGGACAGGCCACCGCGCGTGTCTGCGCCGTGCACTCGCAGCGGGCCGGGCAGCCGCCGGCGGGGGGCGGGGCCGCGGGCAGGAGCAGGAGCTGCAGGCTCAGGACGCACAGCCAGCAGGTCATGGTGCGGAGCCTGGGCCTAGGGCCGCGCCACCATCCTCGTGGGCACCTGCGGTGGGGGGCAGCGTTAGCACCGGGGCCGCCGCCCGGCCCGCCCGGGCCGCTTGGCAGTGCGCGCAGGACGCATCTATCCCCCGAGGGCCCCCAGTCCCGCCCCGGGGCGCGTGCACCCTAGAGACCTGGACGCTCGCCCGCGCAAAGGCCTGGACACCCAGGTTCACCGCGGAGGCATGCCTAATGGCTGGAAAGTGGAAACTGCCCAAACGTGCATCCAAAGGACACACGCATGTCCACCACCCACGGGCACGTCCCTCCGGCACCAAGAGCAGCGATGCGCCCACACGCGTAGGACCCTGAGGCCACCACGGGCAGGGAGGGAACCAGACACAGGAGGCCCCACGTTGTGACACGTCCAGGATGGGCTCGTCCATGGACAGGAAGGGGCCCGTGGGGGCACGGGGCTGGGCAGGCTAGTGGGCGTGACCGCTGATGGGGACAGGGCTTTTTTGGGTCTGAGAATGTTCTGGAACCACGCAGGGCTGATAGTTACACAACCCTGCGAATACACTAACAGCCCCTGAGATGTACACTTTAAAAGGGCAAATTCTATGTTACGTGAACTTGATCTCACTTAAAAAAAACCACAAGAGAGAGTGTTTATTGAACTGGAGGAGAACTTTACAATCACAGCGTACAATGTGGGGTCCGAGCCCTCCCAAACATGGATGAAGTGCCTCCTGTCGGCCCGGCTCTCAATACACAGGAGCGCAGGCAGCCGTAGACCCTGCCCTCCTGCGGCTGGCTACATCCTCTCGGTGGGGACAGGGCTGGTCCAAATATTCCCCCTGGCCAGCCCCCCACCCCCCGCACCCCGCCCCGAGGCCTCACCGGGTCCCGCACCCATCTTGCCCTCTCTCCGTTCCCTGTTTGTGTGTCTGCACCGGGCCAACCACCACATGAGACCATGACCTAGCTCAGAGCCCTGGTCACGGTCTCCTCCCAGGGGCCGTAACCTCTCCAAGCCAAGCCCGTGGTCTCCATGGCCTGACCTCCGCAGAGCCTGGAAGTCAGGGTGGAAGGAGGCGCAGCTGCAGACCGGGGACGGTGACGTTTGAGCAGAAGGTAAGGCCACGTGAACACAGAGGCCGGCACTGAGCTGACGTGTCTATAAGCCGGGGAACACCGGGGGTTGTGCGGAGCCACCAAAAGCTGGGAGAGGTAGAGAGGATCCTCCCTGGAGCCTTCGGAGGGGACGTGGCCCTGCAGGGCCTGGTTTCAGACTTCTGATGTCCACAGCGGGGAGAGAATCGATTTCTGTCGCCTTAAGCCACTTGGTTTGTGGTGTTTTGTTGTGATGCTCACAGGAGGCCAACGCAGACCCGGAGGATGGCCAGGGGAGCGTCCGTGGCGTCTGGGGAAGGGAGCTCCGGGCTGGGGAACAGCCAGTGCAAAGGCTCTGAGCAGGAGTGAGAGCCGGCCTCGGGGGTGGGTGGCCAGATGGCGTGTGGCATGGACGGTCCTTGGGCCTGCTGGTACCCCCCCCCCCGCCTCCTTATTCCTCCCTCCACTGCTGGGCTGCAGCCCTGGTCCTGGGGGTGCAGGTGGGGGTGCGGGTGCGGACGGTGCAGCCAGACAGCAGCTGGAGGGGGCCGCCCACTAGCCGGCCATTTCCAGCACCTTAGCAGCTGCAGCCCCCCCAGCACCTGCCGGGGCCCACGAGCCCTGTTCCCGCGGGGACTCAGGCCATAGGCCCTCATCTGCTGAACATCTGTGCGGCCCGCTCCCGCCGTCCGGGACGCCGTGGGGAAGGAGCACCCACGGGGCCCCGAGGGCCCGCTTGCTTAATGCCGGAGATGAATTATGTAACCGGGGGGTGGGGAGGTGGGGGTGAATGCACTTTGCAGGACCCATCCGGTTCAGACAAGGTCGCAGGCGTCAGGTGGCCCTCAGCCACTCGCCGGTTGTTTTGACACAAAGGGGAGGCGTGGACGCAGAAGCACAGGGCAGGGGCCACGCGACGGCGGGTTGGAGGGTGCTGCTGGGGGCCGCAGGCAGCGAGGAGCAGCAGCAGCCACGGGGAGCCGGAGGACGTGAGGAAGGACCCGTCCCCAGAGACGTGAGGGGGAGCAGAGCCCTGCGGACCCTTGAACTTGGACTTCTGGCCGCCAGGACACGGTGGAATACGTCCCCGTGTATTCAAGCCGCTGCCTCTGTGCGGCCCTGTGACGGCTTCAGTGAGCAGCCGTGTGTCCTCGGCACGAGCGCGTGCAGGGGGCACACGGGCAGGGACGGGCAGCCTGGCTGCGGGGTCATCTGAAACCGAGAAAAACTGGCGCTAACCCGCCTACGTGGCCATCTGCAGGGGGTCGGCCGAATTCCGGGTCGCGTCCTGCTTCGGAGTCAAGGAGATGCGCGGGTGTCGGTAGAGGAAGACGGCGGAGGTCCGGTTATAAGGAGGGAAAATGGGACTAACCTAAGTGCTCATCAGGAGGGGATTAAAAAAAAAAACCCGTAATCCCTGGTCGCCATGGAATCTAGGAGATTTGAATGTACCCCCAAGGAAAGACCGCAGAGATGCAGTTAGGGGTTAAAAAATAATAATAAAACAAAATAAGATAAATCCGGATTGCCGGACAGCTACAATCCTATTTATGGCAAAATAAAATGAAACGGAACACCGGACTGGACTCTACATTGGGGCAGGCACATAAGTACGTGTGCAGGTGCCCCCCCCCGCCCCACACATGCCTGGGAATTCACGTAGCACACGGAACAGCCCCGCGAGCGAGCGGTGGTCAGCTGGGGCACAGGACGGGGGCGGAGCTGTCCCTAATTCTGACCCGGGCATCGCGGGGACACCAGCCCTTCCCCAGAGGCAAACTTCCTTCCGAGGCTGTGTTTCTAGGTCACGCTCCCCGCGCTGCTGCCCTTGCCCAGCACACGGACAGGCTGCGTCCCAGGAGGGGACAGGAGGGCCGAGGCGGGCGGCCCCCTGTTCGGCCGCCCATCTCACGTGTCTGGAAACCTCCTCCCTTCAACGTGTCCCTGGCCCTGAGGTTCGTCCCAGGTCCCTGGCCAGCCTGCGTGTTCCCTGTGGTCGAGGGGTAACCGTCCTCTCCCCACCCCAGGAACTGGGGTCAGGGCCTCGACAGCCAGATTCGGAGGGAGCTGGGGCCTCTCCGGCTTTGCTCCGAGTAGGGGGCGGGCGGCATGGGCCAGCCCCCAAACCCAGGCTCCTTGTGGGGACAGAGCTGCCTGGTCGGTTCTTTCTGGAGCAGAGAATTCCCCCCCTACTATATAATTAGGTCCCCAAGGCCCAGCACGACCTGCTCCATCCCCTCCCTGCCCCCCCCCCCCCCCCCCCCCCCCCCCCCCCCCCCGCCTTCTCTCGCCCTCACCCACTCTGTTCCAGACACCAGGCCTCCTGGCTGTTCCTCCCACGCGCTCGTCCAGGTCTTGCCCCAGGGCCTTTGCATGTGATGTTCCCTCTGCCCAGAACACCTTCCCCGCATGACTCCCTCCCCGACTCCATCGGAGTCTCGTCCCGTGTCACTTCCCTGGTGACTCTCTGTACTACAGTCCCCATCCTGGTCTATTTCTCTCCGTCTTTCTTTTATTTGTAAGTCATCTCTGCCCCCCAACGTGGGGCTCGTGGGGCTCGAGCTCACACCCCCAGGATCAGGCGACACGGGCTCCGCCGACTGAGCCCCCCAGGCGCCTCGGGGCTATGCTGACGCGGTTTTACAGAGTCCACAGGACCTGCTTCCGCCACCTCGGAGAGCCTGTGGTGCTGCATCCACTTGCTCGCCGCTGCCGCCCTCCACCCGACACCCCGTCCCACCGCCGCTGGGCACTCCAGGAAAGGGGGGGGCGGGGGGCTCAGGGGCACCCGGGTGGGGGGCACAGCATCTGCCAAGGCCGGTTCAGGTGCGGCACTGCGGGCCCAGATGGGAACGTGGACTTTTTAAATTTTTTAAGCTGTGTTTACTTTGGAAAGAAATCTGACCAAACAGAAGCCGCAGAACACGGGGGAGGACGAGCCCGGGGAGGAAGGACAGGGCGACAAGAGGCCGGCCCGCGGGGGCCCCGTACCGTGACGCGGTGACGCCGCAGCGGGGCTGGCAGGACGCTGGGCCGCAGCCTCCGGCCCTCGCCTGTCCCCGGACGCCCGAGCCACAGTCACCCGGGGATGGCAGCACGGCTGGCCCCCCGCACCCCGCGGCCGCTCTCGCAGTGACCCGGCGTGTCCCCTCCGGAACCCTCCCCAGCGCCGCCCTGTCATCCCCTCCGCAGGGGCCGGGGGCGCGGCGACGGATTCCTACCCTGTCTCTGCCCCTTCCCTGCTCCGGGCCGTGGCCTTGGGGGGTGGTGACGCCCACCCTATGCTCCAAACCCTCCCTCCCTGCCCGGGCCGGGGGTGCTCTCCTCCGGCTCCCCAACTAAGTACCAGCAACTACCATGATGAGCCTAGTTTTGTGTCTCGGGCAGTATGACGCCCCTGAGCTCCAGTCCCGGGGACCCCGCCGCATCCCCCGGCCTCTCCTGGGGGGCCTGCAGTGCCCCCGGCCCAGCCCCGGCCATGGGGAGCCGCCCCCGCTGCACCCCTCCTCCCGCACCCCCACCCCATCACACCCGGAGCGCCCTTCTCCTCCGGAGACCTGACTGGTGCCGGGCCTTCACGCGTGCACGTTTCCCGTTTCAAGTTTCTTACTTCAGTGCCTTTTGGCTCATTCACGGTGTTATGCAACCATCACCTCTATCTGATTCCAGAACATTCCATGAGCCCAAAAAATAGCCCCGTCCCTATCAGCAGTCATTCCCCGTCCCCTTCGAGGCCCCCCCAAAGCCCCCTCGCCGTCCATGGAGGAGCCCGTCCTGCACGTGTCACACACGTGGACTCGCACACCGTGGGGTCCCCTGTGTCTGGTTCCCTCCCTGAGGTTCCCTCCCTCGCGTCGGGTGAGTGAGGGAACAAGAATCACGGAAATGAATACACCAAGTAGAGGGTTGGGGACAAGTGTGGGTGTGTGACGGCCTGACCTTTGTCTGGTGTGGCCCGGGGAGGCTGGGAGGCCTCTTGGAGCCGAGGCCTGAACGGTAGGCGGGGGGTCAGCCAGGAGAAATGGCGTTCCTGGTGGCGGGACCCGCAGATGCGACATCCCCAACGTGGGAACAAGCCGGGTGCCTGAGGAGCAGGCGGGAGAGGCTGGGGGCCGTGCACGTGTCTGGGGGCGGGGGGTGGGGGCTGGGGACCGGGGCCCGGGGTCCGGGGGTGGGGGCTGGGGGGCTTGGGCCCCACCGAGGCGCCGGGAGCAGCGGCAGCCAGGAGGGCTTCCGAGCGAGAGCCTGAGGCGCGTCTGCTCCGCGCGGCCTGACCCCGTCACCCCGGGGGCCCATGTCCCAAGAGCGGCACCGCGCGCCCTGGGCTGGCGCCCCGCGAACCCCGCGACGGACCCGCGGATCCCGGAGCTCCTGGGGGCCGGCCGCGCGCCCGCCTGCCTCGGGCAGAGACTTCATGAGCCTCGGGTTCCTCTTCTGTCAAAGGGGCTCCCCCGCGGCCCTGAGGGCAGCCACCCCCAGGCTGACGGGGGGAGGGCAGCCCAGAAGTGCTTTGTGGAAAGGATCCTTCTGGAAGAGTCGGCCCTGGGTGCTGGCGGGGTCGGGAGCCTCGAGTCCTCCGCCCTGCTCTGCGCCCGGCCAGGGCTTCGCCTCCTTCACTCACTCGTCCGTCGGTCCGTCCGTCCGTCCAACAAGGGCTTCGCGGGCGCCTGCCGCGTGCCAGGTGCTGTTCTAGTTCTTGAGGCAAATGGCTTTGAACAAAAGAGACACACGCCCGCCTTTCTGTGGACGGGTGATAAGCGGGGAAGGCGTAGGGACAGGCCACCTGCAGGCCGCGCTACGGGAGATCGCGGCGGGCGCCCCGGGGAGCCCGTGTCCGCACCCTGGGACCTGTGTCTGTCCCCGAGTGGCCGTGAGGATTCTGTTTGCCGACGGAATTGAGGGTAACGATGAGCTGATCTCAAGATGGGGAGACTGTCCTGGATGTCTGGGGGGGTCCCCGCGTCCTCATCAGGTCCCCCCGAGAGGGAGGCAGACGGGGAAGCCCCAGAGACGGGCAGGCCCTGGGCTGCTGGCGTGAGGACGGAGGAGGGGCTGCGGGCCGGGGAGGGGGCGCCTCTGGACGTGGGACAAGGCGGAGGGGGTCTCCCTGGGGCCCCGGGGGGGGATGACCAGCCCTGCCCACACCTGGGTTTCAGGACTTCTGAGCCCAGAACCATCAGAGCATCAGAAATCTGTCCACCATGGCGGGACCTGGGGAACGGGGACCTCTCCTCCCCTCCCCCGCAAACTGTCCAGGGCTGATTCGCCACAAAGCTCTCAAGCCGGGGAGGAGGCGGAGTGTGGCGGGGGTACCCGGGCCCCTCTGCCTTGGACACAGGCGACCTGGCCAGACCCCTAGCGCTTTCCACCCATCTGCCCTATTCTGAGCGCCCTTTCTCCCAGGCCGGGCCACAGGGGACACATCCTCCTGCCCCTGCCAGGCCGGGGGGATGCTAAAGACGCCCTTGGGTGATGCCCAGCCAGGCCCCACCCCCGAGGCAGCAGCTGAACCCGCGGGGGTGGGGAAGCAGCGGAGGTGAGACATGGTGGGAGCTCGGCACCGGGACCCCCGTCGCCCCCACCACGACTGGGGCAGGAGGGCGCCCGGGAAGCTTGGTTTGGAGGGGCCTAGAAACATCCCCCGGTGAACCTTCTAGACAGACTCGGAAGGTGGGGGCCCAGCCACAGGTCTGCTTTCAGGGACGCGCTGCGGACCCTGCCCCCTCCCCCACTCGGAGCATCCTCCGTCCTAGATCCAGGCCCTCCTGGGCTTCCATCCGTGACAATTCATTAAGCCCTAATTAGCCTCCGTCTGCTGTTAGTCCCTTCACCCTTCGGGGGGCCGGGGGGCCTCCCGACCCACTTTCCCCGCCAGCGAACGCACGGGCGCTGTCAGCTGGCCTCTACCGGTGAGGCCTCTGGATCCAGAACCACTTTGTCCGTGCCCACCGCGAAGCGCGGGGCGGCTGCCCTCGAGCCCAGCCCTGGTGGTGGGAATAAAGCCCATTTGGAGAAAAGGAGACGGAGGGTCAGAGTGGTCCAGCTCGCCTCCCTACCGTCACTAAGCTCAAGAGTCAACGTTTGAACTTGGGTCTGACGCCAACCCCTTTCCGTGAAACTTCCAGAGCGCTACTGGAGGGCAGAGGGCGCCCGTCTGCGGCCCGGGATTGACAGGTGGGGGTGGTGGGTGGCTCGCTCGGGGCCCACCTGGGACAGGCTCTGCCTGGAGAGCTCCCCGGGAGGTGTCTACCTGGTGACTAGTGGTGACTCAGGGGTGCCCGGGAATGACAGCCCTGTGGGAAGCGCAGCAGAGCTGCTGCCGCTCGTCTGCTCTCCGTGCCCACTCAGCGACGCACCTTCCGATCCTGGGCTCCATCCGGGGGCGGCGAGGAGCAGCCACCCCCATTCTACGGAGGAGCAACTGAGGCGGGGAGGGAGAGGGCAGGGCGGCCGCCAGCCCGCACGCGTGGGGTCTCGTCAGCCTCAGCGCTGGGGGTCAGAGAGGGGTGTTTGCCTCGGGCTGCTGCGGGGTGGGGAGGAGGCCAGGGCGACGCAGGGTTAGCCCTTCCAAGCCCCCGCGTCTGGGCAGTCTCTGGCTGTCACCCCGTGTCGTCCAGGTGGAGCTGCGTCCAAGGGAGGAGCCCACGGGGTCGGCCCGGGGGGCTCTTGCAGCTGGGACCCTGCCTCGGCCGGCTGCTGCTTTGGCCCAGAGATGCCCAGGCCATGACCCTTCCCCCCGCTGGCTTACCACCTCACCCAGGCTGAGACCCTGTGTCCTCTGCCTCCTGCCACGCACATGCCACACACCTTCCCAGCCTCCACACTTCCTCCAGGGAGCCCTGCTGGATTGCTCCAGGTCTCACAGACCTGCAGGCCCAGAGGTCCCCCTGCCTGCAGCCGTGGCACACCAGATGCCCCCCTCTCACCCCCCACCCCCTGCCAGAAGCAAGAGGTCCTCGACCCTCTCTGTTCACATCTGGAATCACCAGGGTCTGCTTGTTCATAATGCAGTGTCTGGCGCCCAAACCCCAGAAGTGGGGAGCCAGGGTACCCGAGTCTTTTGTGCCCAGAGAACATGCTGAGGAAACCAGTTATTAAGGCGCTCTCCAAAGTAAGGAGCGGGTCTTTCCTTGGGCCCAGACCCAGGCACAAGGTGCTGTCCCCCCCACCCCAACTTGTTGAATGGGGCTCAGTGGCCTCACTGGCCAGGCCCCAGAGGCCCAGGGGTCACCCAGGCCCACCCCAGGGGACGGAGAGACGCTTCCCACCCCATCTCTGGTGTTGCTTGGACACAGGCCCGCGGTGCAGAGGGCTCAGCCCTGCGCCCCCAAATACCTCCCCAGCAGGCTGAGCTGTCCCCAGCCCCAGGGATGGAGCCCATCCTGGTGTGGACCCCAGGCGCCCCCTTCTCCTCCCCGGCATCTCCACCTCCCGGCTGGGGCTGGACCCGACGCCGCGGGGATGAAGCCTTCATCCTCATCGTCCCCCACCCCCCAGACCCAGCCAGCGCTCCCTTCTTCCCCGTGGAAGGGGGCGCATCCTTCCAGCGGCCCCACTGCCCCACACAGACGCCCACCCCGCTCCCCGCTCCTCTGCGCCCCGGGGGAAGGGCGGGGGGACCCCCGCCTGGGGAGTGGCCCCCAAAGTTTCCAGGGGCAGCGCCGGGGGCCTGGCGGGGAGCCACGCGCCCAGGAGGGGCGCGCGGGGCGGGGGTCCCCGGGGCGGGGATGGGGCGCGGGTGGGGACTGCGGGGCGCGGGCGGAGCGGGGTCGCCGGCCGGCGCGGCCACTCACCTGGGCGGCTCCGCCGCGGACACGGGCGGGCTGCGGCGCGGGGGCCGCCCGGAGCCGACACGAGCCGCCGCCGCCGCCTCCCGGGCCGCCGTGCGCGCCCCCGCCGCGCGCCCCCGCCGCCCTCCCGGCTCCGGGCTCCGGGCTCCGGCTCCGGCTCCGGCTCCGGCTCTCGGCGCGGGGACGCGCGGGGCTGCGCTGGCCGTGCGCGCCGCCTGCTCGGGGCTGGGGTGCGCGGCGCCGGGGCCGCAGGTGTGCGGGGCGCGCGGGGCCACGTGCGCGCAGGTGCCGGGACGCGCGCGGTGGGGGGAGGGCCGGGGGCTGGGGGGGCTGGGGGGGCTGGAGGGGGCAGGGGCTGGGAGGGGGCTGGGAGGGGGCAGGGGGTCAGAGGCTGGGAGGGGGCAGGGGCTGGGAGAGGGGCTGGGGGGGCAGGGAGGGGGCAGGGGCTGGGAGGGGGGCTGGGGGGGCAGGGGCTGGGAGGGGGCTGGGAGGGGGCAGGGGGTCAGGGGCTGGGAGGGGGCAGGGGCTGGGAGAGGGGCTGGGGGGCCAGGGAGGGGGCAGGGGCTGGGAGGGGGGCTGGGACGGGGTGGGGGCTGGCAGGCCCCGGGGCAGGGACGGGTAGGCCCTGGGGGCGGGAGCAGGGATGGGGGCTGGAAGGGGGCGTGGCCGCAGGGACTGGGGGGGCGGGCTCCCGAGGACCCCTGGGGCCGAAGCCTTGGTGGGTGCGTGGAGGCCTCGGTGCAGGGAAGGGGGGGGTCCGCTGGGCTGCTCCCGGCTCTGCCCCCCTCCTCCCTGCCCTGCCAGGCCCTCAGTCCTGGTCACCACCACCAGGCCCTTGCACAACTGCCTCAGCCCCTTCCCCGGGAAACCGCACCACCGTGCTCCTGAACCCACCAGGGCTCCTTGCCCTGGGGATCAAGTGTGAAGTCCGAGTGTGTTTGAGTGTGTTCCGGGCCCCACCGCCTGCCCCTTCCTCCCATCCCCCCACCCCAGGGCCGGCTCTTCCTCAAGCCTGCGCTGCTGCCAGCAGCCTCAGGGCCTCTGCATTTGCTCTGCCCTCTGCCTTCATCCCTCCTTGGCCAGTTTGCAGTCACTCGTGCGTGTGAGTGACCGGGCTTTCCCACCGTTGTGCCCTCACCCCGCGTGGCAGTCTGCAGAGTGCTCAGCGGATGTTTGCCGGAAGAATGAGCCTTTCTACCTGGACCTCCTGTGAATAGCGTGGGGACCCGTGGGTGCCCCTGAGCTCCGGAGGCGCCTCACCTGCTGCGAGGCGACTTGTCAGAACACACGCTAGAGTCACGGAGCGCAGGGTCCCTATTTCCATCTGCCAGGTGGGATACGGCGGGTCCCACGTGGAAGCAAGACAGGGCAGGAATGGGACTAGGAGTGGGGTGTCCTAGCCTCCAGGACAGGCCTGTCCCGCACCAGCCAGGGGTGAGCACGCTGTGGAGTCCGGCGGGCCCCGGGGGGTGGGGGGGCACCCTCACTCCCATCGGGCTGGGAACACCAGTGCTCAGCTCGTTTTAAACGCAGGCCCTTTGCTGCTCACTGTGCTCACGGTCCCATTTCACAGATGAGCAAATCGAGGCTGGGAGATGACATTGTCCCCAGGGAGGGCCGTGAGCGGAGGGCCCCGGGTGTGTAACCTTGTACTCTCCCACCCCCGGTCCTCCCTGCCCGCCGCATCCTCCCAGCTGCTTGGATGGCAGCTTGGCGTCCGCTCAGCCACCTGTGACTCAAGCAGGCTCTGTTCCCAGACTGTCGCGTTGGCTGGAGGCCCAGAAACTGCATCTCGGGAGGCCGCAGGCCAGGGCCCCCCGCAGGACGGGGGGTGGGGTGGCTCCCTTCCTGGCCACAGAGAGGTCCAGAAGGAGGATGTGGGCAGCCCTCCCGCGCGGCTCCCCACCCCCAGGAGCAGCCTGGGCCGCACAGACGAGTCATCGTGACGGGCCTGCCATGCGGCCTCGGGTGGTCACTTCCCTTCCCCGGGCTTCTGGGTGTCCCTTGTGACACCTGCCCCTCCCGACACCCACTTCCCAGGACCCCCGGAGGAGAGCGTTACTGAGCACCTATGGTGTGCCAGGCCGCGTGCTGGAGGGGGGAGACGCTCCGGGAAATGAGGGGGTTCACCGCGGCTGGCGGGGGAAGCAGGTTCATGAAATAATCATGAAGCGGGTGGAAATCTCAGCAGAGACACCCAGTGCCCAACCCGGGCGGGTGGGGGGCAGGGATGCTTCTGCGAGGAGGGGCGCTGGGGGCCAGCCCTGCAGGCAGACAGGTAGACGGGAACCACGGCCTGGGGTTTGGGGTTCGAATGGGGATCCTGCCCCCGCCAGGCTGCGGGGCGGGCAGGGAGGCCTCGGCGGCGGCTCAGGACCCGCACGCGGCTGTTCCCTCGGCAGCGCCCTTAGACCCGTCCTCCCCGCCGCCCCTGGCTCCCGTCTCCGCCCCTTGCCTGCTCCGGGTGCTCTCCCCACTTAGATACTCTGTAATTTACTGATTTATCCTCTTTATCATGGACGCTTCCTCCTTTGCTGCCGTGGCTCTGGGAACAGCGGGCGTCCAGTAGATACTGGTTGAAGGGCTGAGTGACCCAAGTGTTGTTCACGGCCGTGGACTGGCTCCCAGAGGTGGGGCTGCTGTTTCTTTTTTTTAATATTTTATTTATTTATTCATGAGAGACAGAGAGAGGCAGAGACACAGGCAGAGGGAGAAGCAGGCTCCCTGCGGGGGGCCCGACGTGGGACTCGATCCCGGGACCCCAGGGTCACGCCCTGAGCCGAAGGCGGATGCTCCACCCCTGAGCCACCCAGCTGCCCGAGCTGGGGTTTCTGAGTGGGAAGTGGCACCCCAGTTTTCCTCTCGGCACCTACCACTTCCTGCCAACCACAGCTCGTCTTCTCCTTTCTGTTCGCGGTGTGTCCCAGGGCAGCGCCTGCAGAGTGCAGGGACCGTGCCTGTCTCACGCACTGCCGTGTCCCCAGAGCACACAGTGGGTGCTCAGCAAACAGCTAGAGCGTGCACGCTGGCCTCTGCTGCTCCTTTGCATCTAGCAGGGTGGGGGAGGTGCGCCCAGCATCCGCAGCAGGAGGGTGCCAGCGGGGGAAGGGCACCGTGTGGAATCCGGGTGGGTCAGGCCTCCCACGTGGTGGGCGGTAGCACCTGGTTGCCAGGGTGACGACCACCTGTGCTGGGGATGTTGCCGTGGAGGTGGACCACCCTGGAGGAGAGCACAGCTGCAGATGGGAAAGCCTTTGGGGGGGACATGGAGGTGGCGGCCTGCCCCGGGGGCTCCTGGAGCCCTGCTGTGTCCCTCTGGGTGGGGTGTGCCTGGGTCACGGGCTCACCCATCTCGTGCCCTGCTGCCTGGGAAAGCCAGCAGGAGCCCTTAGGTGGCAGTAATTGTTTCCAAAATTAAAATCCCTGGGGCGCCTGGGGGGGCTCAGCGGTGGAGCGCCTGCCTTTGGCTCAGGGAGTGATCCCTGGGTCCCGGGATCGAGTCCCTCATCGGGCTCCCCGCAGGGGGCCCGCTTCTCCCTCGGCCTGTGTCTCTGCCTCTCTCTCTGTGTCTCTCATGAATAAATAAAATCTTTTAAAAAATTAAATAAAATTAAAATCCCTTCTCCCCGTGCCTTCTCCCTCCAGCATGATGCGCAGGATTGGTGGTCGTGGCCGGGGAGGGAGGCTGTGGGGCGGGCGGCCTGGGAGCTGCAGGTGTGGCACCGGACGAACGGCTTCCCCTCTGCAGCTGGAGTGGAGTCATCGGTTGCCGAGAGGCCAGCGCGCAGGGACGGAGGCCTTGGGCCCCAGGTACCTACCTGTCCCCGCGGTGTGACCTCGAGCTGGGGACCTAACCTCTCTGGGCCGCGGTGGGGCCTCACCTGCAACGTGGGGATGACAGCGAGTCCCTCCAGGTTGTCAGAGGACGAACGGGGAGGTCGTACCTGCGAGACCGACTGCTCCACGCTCAACGGCCAGGAGCGATTATCGGGTATGGTTTACGGGGTCAGCATTTCCGCACGCTGTGCGCCGTGCACCTGGGATGCCGGGTCCCCAGGCGCAGCTCCGTGATCGGGCTGGGGAGACAAAGGGGTCCCCGGTCCGGGCTGCAAGGCGAGTGTCACGGGAGGGTGGTCTGGAGTTGAGTCACGCGGCTCCGTGTGGCTGCCTCGGTGTCTACTCTGATTGGCTTGGTGGTCCCCGGGGGGGGGAGGGTTAGCCTGGCATCGGCCCCTCAGACAGGTGCACGCCCCGGGGGCGCATCTGGGGCACACCAAGTGCCCGCCCCTGCCATGACTCCCACGGCCCCCCTGGGATCAACAGGTTCCCCACCGCGGGGGGGTTTCCCCAGGGGCCCCCTAACTAGGACCCTGACGAGTCCACCAAAACCCCTGCTGTCCCTCAGCTGAAGCCCAGGGACCCCAAAACCCATGGACCCTAATAAAGGCACGTGCCCGGTCCTGCCGCTCTCACTGCCGGCACCCTGTCCGGCTCCCCCGGGCCCGGGGGCTCCTGAACTTCTCCGGTCCTTCCATGGAAACAGGCTCGCCATCCAGTGCCCCGGGGCTCTGCTGAAGAATTGTCGATTTAGGGGCACCTGGGTGGCCCAGCTGTTGAGCGTCTGCCTTGGGCTCAGGGTGTGACCCTGGGGTCCTGGGATCGAGTCCTGCATCGGGCTCCCTGCGGGGAGCCTGCTTCTCCCTCTGCCCGTGTCTCTCATGAATAAATAAATAAAAATCTTTAAAAAAAAAAAAAGAATTGTTGATTTAACAAAGTCACAACAAGGGGACAGTGCGACTGGAAATCTAAGAGCGAGGGAGCAAGAAAAGGTGAGTATGAAGAGGCGCTCGGGGGCGCCCGGTGGGCTCAGTCCATGGAGCGTGTGACTCTTCATCTCAGGGTTGTGAGTTTGAGCCCCACGTCGGGTATAGAGATGACTTTAATATATAAAATCTTAAAAAAGAAAAAAAGAGGTACTCAGGCTTTTTCTGAAGGGAAGTAGGGAGGCCCAGAGGATTCTAGGCAGGGGTGGGGTGGGGGACATGAGGATTGGCCTTGTGTGGCCACGTGGGAGGGATCTAAGCATGGAAACTTCGAGAAGCGTCCCCCTGCCGCAGGACATCTCACGCGGAGCATGTTCTCGTTTCAGAATGGAATTCAGCCTCCACCCTTAAAAACACACCCTCTGGGCAGCCCGGGTGGCTCAGCGGTTTAGCGTCGCCTTTAGCCCAGGGCGTGACCCTGGGGTCCCGGGATCGAGTCCCGCGTCGGGCTCCCCCCTGCTTGTCCCTGCCTGTGTCTCTGCCTCCCTCTGCCTCTCTGTGCTTCTCATTAATAAATAAATACAATTAAAAAAAAAAACCCACACACTCTGCTCTGCTACACGTGGAAATTAACAGCCTCCCCTGCAGATCCCAGTAGAACTGCTTGTGCACGATCACGGTTTGTTATGGAAATTTTATAAAAAAAAAAAGAAATTTTATTATTATTTTTCTTTTTTTTTAAATAGGCCCCCCTGCCCAATGTGGGGCTCGAACTCAGCGACCCCAAGATCAAGACTCCCATGCTCCATGGGCTGAGCCCACCGGGTGCCCCTGGAGATTCTCAAACACAAGCGAAAGCCGAGGGCGTCGTACAGCGAACCCCCCACGAACCCATCGCCCGGGGGCCCTGGGGCTTCGTGAGTGCGCCTCAGGCTCCGCCGCAGTACACCCCTGACGTGTGTGATTCTGTCCACATCTAACATATCAGGACTTAAAAAAAAAAAAAACCCAAATCCAACAATTCCATTTTCATCCTTTACAAATTTTTTTTAAAGATTTATTTATTTATTCACAAGAGACACAGAGAGAGACAGAGACGCAGGGAGCCCAACGTGGGACTCGATCCCAGGACTCCAGGATCACACCCTGGGCCAAAGGCAGAAGCTCAACCGCTGAGCCACCCGGGCGTCCCTATTATTTGTTCCTTAAATGCTTCAGGATAGATTCCGAAGGGAGGCTTGTCAGCACCTGCTGATGGATGGGATGTGCAGGGAGGGAGGCACCCAGGGGGACCCCGAGGTTTGGGGCCTGAGCAGGTGGCGGGGGATGGTGGGAGCAGGGCGGGGTGTGGAAGGGGCAGGCAGCAGAGGCCCTGGGTGCACAGCGTCCCCTCCCCGAGAGCCAGAGCCGCCGCACGAGGCCTCACCGGGCAGTGCTCCGAAACCAGGAGGGGGATCCCAGTGAGGAGGCGGAGCGGGCTAGGAGGGCCAGAGGCCCTGGCCACGACCACGAACGGGAGAAAAGACGCGACACTGTGCTCCCAAGAAATCCCTGCCCGGGGAGGGGCTGCTGTGTCCCCCGTTAACAGATGGACAGAGACCAAGCCCGGGCCCGCCCGCGTACCCTCCCCTTCATCCGCTGCCCGCGAATCCTTCCTCGAAACCAGGCTCCGAGCCTCTGGTGACATCCGGGTCGGGCACGGATTGCCCTCAAGCCCCTCCGCACCCGCTCCAGCAACTCATGTCCGGAGCGCGGGCAGGAGGTCACAGCGTGGTGAGCCACCCCCTGCGTGGGCAAGCCCTCCCCCCCCTACCCCCCCTCCCGCCTCCCTTGTGCGGGGAGGCGAGGGGTGGGGGGGGGGCCGCGTTCCTCCCTTGTGGTCTCTCTCCCGCCTACCCGGGAACCTGCCGGCCCGGGAGCACTTGCGAGGGACCGATTTCCAGCCCTGAGCAAGAGAGGGACACTCGCTCCTTCCCACCGAAGCCGCACGCAGGTGACCAGGAGTTTCTGGAAGGGTCAGAGAGCATTTCTGCAGGCGGGCCGTGGCTCCGGGTGCTGTCCCTGGAGACCGTGGGAGACCCCCACGTCCATCCCCAACGTCCCCCCCCAACAGGATGCATCGGGAAACGCTGCCACCAGCTCCGGCCGGGCCACTTGGGCAGGAGGATGCTTACCCATTTTGCAAAACGGCTTGGCCCCAGGATAAGCCGGAGGGCGAGGAGGTCTGGCCATAAAGGGGTGGTGTTCACTGTCACATGGGGCCGCGTACGCACAGCCCCTCCGTCCTGCCTGCGTGGCCCCCGGGGGCGACCCCCACGGACACAGGGCCCCAGAGGAGGGACGGCACAACCCAAGCCCCAGCCGGCGCCGCTAGCCCCGGCCCCCCCAACCCGCCACCCAACACTTCCCGGGCCTGACGCAGACGTTCGATCTCGCCTGGAAGGCCGCCCGGGGGCCTCGCGCCCTCCGCCGTGACCCGGGGCTTCTGCACCTGCTCCGCCGGGCCGCCTGCCACCCCCGCACCTGCCGGGGACCTCAGACGGCCGAGCCTCCGGGAGGGCATGGAGGGCTGTGTCACCAGGCCAGCGAGCTGTGTGACAGGAGGGGAATCCCGTCCTCTTCTGATCGCCCACGAATGTGCACCCAGAGCCTCGGGAGGGCTGCGGGGCTCAGCCAGTGACGGGCCACGGGATGGGGGCCTGGAAGAGGGACAGCCCCAGGCCCAAAGGAGCTGCGCTCCCACCTCTCCCCGGTCATGGCCACGGCTGGCTGACAGGCCCGAGGCTTCCGGACGTTCCCAAGAAGACCACGGCCACCCCATGGGCCCCCATGGAGGGGCTGGGGAGCTCCCTCTCCCCCGGGAGCTACTCTCAGCTGCGCAGAGGCTCCGGCCTCTCCCGGGCCAGCCTATGGCCCGAGCAGGTCCTGCCTTGCACCATCTCCCGCAGGGACAGGATCTGGTTAATCCCCACATGCGGGACGAGGGGACCGCCGGACGGGCTCGGTTTGTAACGCTGGTAGAAACCCCTTTGAAAAAAAAAAAAAAAAGAAACCCCTTTGAAGGGCAAGAATAATCACCCCTGCCAACGGCAGTGCCCCAGTAAACCCAGAGCCCAGCGAGGCCTCCAGGCCTTAACATGCACATTCCTCCCGGCCCCAGGCCAGCGTCCCCCAGGACCCCATCCTGCCCCTCGCAAGCCGGTGGGGAGGCCTGGGGGGCCCGTCCCTACACTGGCTTAGCCCAGGTGCCTGGAGGCCCCGTGGGGCTCCCGGTCCCTGCATCTCCAGACACCCCGTCCCGCCGCAGGGCGTTCGGGACAGAGCACCCCCCTCAGGCGCTGCTCCTGCATTGAGCTCAGTGCCCCCCGGACAGTGCGGGTGACAGGCTCCGCCGCCGCCCCTCCCAGGACCAAGAGACTCCCCACGGGGACCGGGCTGTGGAGCTGCCCGCACCTCCCACCCGCTGCCCTTCCCGGGCTCCTAAGTCCTGGGGAGTGGAGGGGGGGGCTTCAGGAGCCCCCGGCGGGTGGATGTCCCACGCGGCACACAGTGGTCACGGAAGATGGGCGGTCTCCGGGTCCCTGCGGGGGTGTCAGAGGATGCCTGGGGCAGCAGGGGGCGGCAGGAGGCCGGCCCGGCAGCGCCCCACAAACAGCCGCTAAAGGAGCCGGCCCCTCCGCCTGCAAGCTCGCCCGTGTGCAAAGCCCCTTACGTCCGGGTCCTCGACTGAGTGCTCGCCCGTTTCACGGGCCAGGAGGCCTGGGAACAGGCATTGGCGGCCGTGGGGGGCTCCGGGTCCACGGCGGAGGGTCCCACGCTACTCGGCCCATCCGGGTCCTCTTGCTGGTGCTCGGCGGTCGGCGTGCGGTCCTTCCTTGGCGGCGTGAGCAGGAGGGGATCGCTCCCTCCGAGCTCCTGGGCCCGGGGTGGGGAGGGCAGGGGGTTACTTCCTTTCCCTGTGCGCCCCCCTTGCGTGCCCCCCTCCCAGCCTTGCGCCCCAGCACAGGAGGGGAAGGCTGGGGGAGAGGCCGCGGGGGGCAGCCCAGCAGAACCAGGCGGTGCGCACCGGCCTACCCGCTACCAGAGCCACCGCGCCAGGCAGCTGGGGACCAGGTGGGGACGGGCAGCGCTGACCGCGAGCAGCATCGCCATCCTGCCCGCCTTCGGAAGTTTCCAGGCTCTGCCGTGGGGCGGTGTCCCGGGGATCTCAGGGGCCCTGGGCTCACGCTGGGGCCTGCCCCCCCCCCCCCCCGCGTCTGCTGGGGGCGCCGGCACCGCCTCCCAGAGCAGGGCCTCGGCCGACAACAGCCAAGGCCTCTCGGTCCGCACCCGGAAGCCGTGGGCCGGGGTGACCGTGTGCACGTGGGGCAGGGCCAGGCCCTGTCCGCGGCCGCAGCGCCCACCGTGTGCCGAGGCCGGTGCGTGGCCCGGCGGCCGGCTGAGGTGCGGAGGGTGGGGGTGGGATCAGTGTCGCCTGCCCGCCTGCCGCTGGCCTTGCCCTCGTTTCACCCCCTCCCTGCTCGGTTTCTCCCGTCTCCCCCTGCACCTCCCGGTTTCTGGCCTTCTCTTTCTCTGGCTCCTCGCAAAGTATTAACATTTCAATGTAATATTAAATATTAAATCTCTCCTTGTGAGACGTTGAAACATTAATAAGGGGCTGACACCCCCCTTCCAGCACCATCTTTAATTTCAGGGCAGCACCATCCCTCCGGATCTTTCTCTATACATTTAAAGGCACAGAAACAGGGGGCGCCTGGGGGGCTCCGTCGCTGAAGCATCTGCCCTCGGCTCGGGTCATGATCCTGGGTCCTGGGGTCGAGCCCTGTGTCGGGCGCCCTGCTCAGGGGGAGCCTGCTTCTCCCTCTGCCTCTGCCCCTCCCTCTGCTCGTGCTCTCTCTCTTGCTCTCAAATAAATAAATAAAATCTTAAAAAAAAACAAAAGCACAGAAACACGAGGTCTATCTCACCGCCATCGTCTAGAACAAATGGGGTCAGAGCACACGTATCTGCGCCCAACTGCTTCACTGTCAGCGAGTCTGAGGCCCGTCGTGCGTCACAAACACCCGAGCTCAGCGGCATCCGACTACTTTCCCTCGTGATTCTGGGGCCGGGCTGCACGTTCCTCTGCTGCTGTCATCTCGGCTGACTCAGGGGGCCTCTCAGCCCCGCGGGGGCGCCTGGGCCGGGCGTGTGCGACCCTCACACGGCCACGGGCGGTCGGCGCTGGCCTCGGTGCTCCCGCGAGGGCCCCTCGGGCTGGGTGCCGTCCACGTCATGGGGGGAGGGAGGCGGCTCTAAATTCCTAGTCACCGCCACCACAGCCCTAATCATCAGAGCGAGTCCCCGGGATCTGAGGGGTGCAGACTCCCCCTGTGGCTGGGGACAGCTGCAGAGAACGGGTGGCCCTACTGCATCGAGTGGAGAGAGCTTCCTCTTTGTAGAAAGTCGCTTTACACTTGGGCAGAGGAAGCCGAGTTCGTAGCGGACCCCCCGGTAACGGGCCGCGAGGCTGTCTCGTCTTTCACAAACCAGGTCGAACGGACTGTCCAGGACAGTGTGGTTAAGTGGGACAGGCCCGTTTTGTCCCCCTTCCTGGGGAGCTGTCTGACCCCCAGGGGCGAGGCTCCCTCCTTCCAGGGCCCCAGAGCATCCTGTTCTCATTTTCAGACTTGAATGCAAAGCTCTGTGCTAACCGGGGCCCCACGCAGCTGCGGCCCCGCGTCCGGCCGGAGTCCGTACGTGATGCCTCTCCTTGAACTTACGCGATGGGACCTCAGAGAGGTGGGGACACTTCTGCTAAGCCACGCGGCCACCAGGGGAGGAGACTTGAGCCCTGGACTTTGTGGCTGTGGACAGCAGGTGTTGCCCTCACCGCTTGCTGAGGGGTGGGGGAGGGCGGGGGGTGGTGGGCAGCGCAGGGGTGTGTGACGGCGGGGCAGGGGGCGACCAGGCCGAGCCGCCCTGGGTGTGTAGAGGCTAGGGACTGGAGGCCAGGCAGCCCTGTTCTGGCCTCTGGCTGCCCCACCGGGCCCCACCCCGCCCCTGGGGTCCAGGCTTCTGGGCCAACTCCATAGTGACCAGAGCTGATGTTCCAGGTCTTGGACCCTCTACGGTGCAGGCCCCCGACTGTCACAAGGGCAGAGGCCCGGCCGGCAGGATGCCGGCACACTGGGTGTGCAGATTCTGGGTCACAGCCTTCCCCGGGGGCTGCCGCCTGCAGCTGGCCCAGCGCCTACCCCCTCCACTGTCCAGCTGCTGAGGATTTGGCTCCGGGATGAGGCCTCTGATTAGGGAGCTGCCGGAGGCGGCGGGGAGATGGGACGGGAGGGAGGAGAGGGGTGCACAGGAGAGGCCACGTGGCTGATACCGAGTTCCCAGCAGCAGCCTCAGAGCCCAGATCCCCACGATAAGCTGGAGGCCAGCTGGCTTCGGTTTCTCTGGTGGCAATGCCAGGCGGGTGGTACATGCGCCCATCCAGCCCCGACTGCTACTGGCCTCCTGCACGTCCCCCATGGGCAGTGAAGGGGTTACGGGGCCACAGCCCCTCTCTGCCCTCCTGGGTGACAAATCAGGGAGGGACACCCCCGTGGGGAGTCCTAACAAGCACCCCGAGTTTAGGAAGCAAGGGTCACGGAAGACGAGACATGGACAGGCACTCCTGAGGATGACCTGGAGCTGGCCAGTGAGGGTGGGGGTCTGGAAGGGCCCTCAGGGAGCCGCTGGGGCGGGACTGAGGGGAGGGGAGAAGCCGTGGGGGCCCGGCCAACACGACCATCTGGCTGTTCTGTTCTTGTGTGGCCATGGCCATAAGCAGCGCATGACCCAGAAGGCCCTGGCTCTAGGGGCCCATGCCAGCTCGGGTCAGGAGGCACTGTAAGGACAGAGCAGAGGCAGGGGCGGGCCTCTGGGGTCTTCCCGCTGAGGTGTGTGGCCCATCCACTCTCCTGGACCCACAGGCTGGCCTGGGGGGCCCACACCTGCTATGATGCTCCAGGGGGCTCCAGGCATCTCTGAGCCCCCAAGGCCCAGAGCACACTGTGTTCAGGGCTCAACAACTCTGCTGGACCGAATCCCAATCTCTGGGAGCAGGTCCTGCCAAAAAAACCAAGGCTAAAAGCAAGATTCTGGGGCTCCGGAACATTTGAGGTTTGCAGTTTTATTAAGAAAACAAAAACATAACCCATACAAAAAGGAGAGTTCTGTTCCTATGGTGGCACGCAGTGTGGGCATGGGGGGGGGGGCTCCGAGTCCTCCAACAGCCCAGCCCGAGTCTCTGCGCCCGCTAGGCGTCCTGCTGCTGGATGAAGGGGTTGGGGATGGCCTCCATGCCGTCCTGAGGGCAGATGAGCACCACGGATGTGCCCCTGCACACCACCAGGCCCAGCTGGCGGGTGTCCTCTGTCAGCTTGTACTGGTCGTCGGGGTCTGCAGAGCAAGAGGGAGGGGCAGGAGTAAGATGGCCCCCAGGTGGCTCCAGGACCTGAGGGATGGCGGTGTGCTAGATGGGGGTGGGGCGCGTGGCTCTAAGGACCTTGCCGGCTGGGGCAGCAGGCTAAGTGCCTCACCCTACTCCCAAAGGAGAACTTGGTGTGGGAGATGCTGGGTCATGATGCTAATTGGGGACCCCGGCACCTGAGCCAGCAGAGGTCCTGGGACCACGTTATGACATGCAGCTGGAATAAAAATCAGTCTGGCGCCGCTTGTCCCAGGTCCACAAGCAGTTAGGGGTGGGATAGGAGGTCCCCATGGCAATGACAGTAGCTGAAAACAGCGATTGCTTTTGCAGGATGTTGGGGGATGGCCAGGTGGTCCAGTGCGCCAGAGGCCAGGTCTGGGGTACAGCTCTTCCCCAACAGATGGTGCAGCAGTAACCAGTGTTCTGGGCCTGATCCCTCCTGGAACCCACTAGGGGGGCTGTCCTGGGGCTGAGACAAGAAGGCGTGGGCTCCCGGGGCCACATGGGCCAGCGCACACCAAAGTGACTGGCTTGCTTCCTCTTGCGGGGTTTTCCCAACGGACCCACATGGTGGGGCTGTCCTCTCATGAAGGAAGACATCTGGCCCAGGAGGCGGGGGCGGTGGGGGGGTGCAGCATGGTGAGCCCATCTGACCTCTAGTGGACCCAGATGGGGAGGGGAGAAAGAGGGCACACAGGAGGCCTGATGGCGCTGGCTGTTGAGCTGCGGCCACGCTTCTCCCACAAAGAGGCCTCTCCAGCAGCCCTGCTGACGTCGCCAGAGTAACACAGACAGTCCCCTGCCTCCCTCCTAGGTCTGGGCGTCTCCTGAATGCCTCCCGAGAGAATGTGCCGGCAGATGGGCAGGCGCTGCGGAGGGTCCGGGGACTTGGGGTGACAGGGACACGCAGGGACATCAGGGGACAAGGGAGACCGGCTCTCTGGTTCGTGAGCACCGCGTCGGTCACGTAGGGGTGGCTTGGGGGGGTGTGGGGCAGGAGAAAGGTCCCGCAGGGAGCTGCTGCACCCCGGGGCCGTGCTCACCTCTCATGTACTCCACGGTGCCGTCAAGCACGAGATTGAGGAGTGGGTCGAACCCCTTCAAGATGCCGCTGGCTTGGAGGAACACCCAGAAGAGAAATGGAAAGGAGTAATGAGCAGTGGTTCTGGGGACAGGTGCACAGAGGTGGGGGCACTCCCCCCCTGGCAGGGGGCTCAGCCCCAGCACGGTGCAGACGTGGGGAGTGGCCTCTCCAGGGAAGGGGAGCCACAAGGACCCCAAACCACCCCCACCAGAAAGTGGTTGCAAACGTCTCCTGCAAAGGGCCAGCGACTGGCCACCTCTCCACAGTGTAGGCCACACGCTCTCCGTGGCAACCACGTGCTCGGCCTGGGGGAGGGGGGCAGCCAGGCGACTTGCAGACACTTGGATACACAAACGTGCAATTATGGCTTCAGTTTCTCAGATATTTGAAATCGTAAAAACCGTTCTCAGCTCACGAGCCATACGGAAACCAGCAGTGGCGCGCATGCGCAGAGGAGCGGCGCCTACACGGCCAGAGGGACGCGCCCCAAAGCCCTGCCCCTCCGGCCTTCAGGCCTCCCGGCCCAGGCACAGCTGGCGAAGCAGGGGTGCCCCCACCACGCTCCACCGCGCTGCTGTAGTGTCTGCGGGGAGTACGGGGCTGGACGGGACCGACAGCTCTGCGCACCACGGCGTGGGGGCCCAACCCGGCCTGCTGCGCTCCTGTGAGCAGCTTCACCGGCTCAGGGCGCCTTCACGCCTCCAGCCGTGACCGAGATCGCCTGGCTCTGTGCCTTCCTCTCTCCCCGACTGACCTCCCCTCCGCCCGCAAGACAAAGGTCCCGAGGACACTTCCCCGACGAGCTTATGGGCAGCGGGCACTGTGGCCGCACCTGCGGGTCTGCCCTCCTCCGTGGGGCACGAGCAGAGTTCTAAAATGGGGCTGACCCCGGTGACCACCCAGTGGAACCCCTCCCCTCAAGTGTGGGAGGGAACCTGTGAATAGGACGGGATGCCACTCCTGCCATTAGGTTACAGGAGGATAAAGACGAAGGAACGGGCACGTGTGATTACGGTCCCAGAATCAGTGCCCTCTCAGCTCACCTAAAGAGATTCTGCTCGGCCGGCCTGACCTAATCAGATGAGCTCAGGGGAACAGGAACTGTGTCAAAAAATTCAAAGCATGAGAGGGATCTTCCCACTGGCCTTGAGGGAGCAAACTGCCATGCTGTGGACAGTGCTGTGGCCAGGGCCGGCGGGCAGCCTCTAGGACACCTGTAGCAGAGCTCGGGGACCCTGGTCCTACAGGGGTAGGACCCTCGCAGGGGACCAAACCCTGCCCACAACCAACAGGGCGTCTGAGACACTCCTTTAGTGCAACCTGAGCCCCTGAGCCCAAGGCACCCAGACTCCTCCTGACAAACACCACAAGATAATAAATTCATGTTGCGTAAGCTGCTAACGTGGTGGCAACTTGCTACACAGCGTAGAAAACCCATATGAGCACCCTGAGAAACGAGAGCTGTGTCTCCTTCACGGGTCCCAGAGCCAGCACGGCGCAGACAGAGCAAACATCTGTTCGGGTTCAAGTTCTCACCACTGCTGGCTACCTAGACTTGCAGGCACCGCGCTGTTAACCACGCCGATGCTACCCAATCGTCCACATCTCCGGGAGAAAGGATCTGGGT
Organism: Canis lupus familiaris; assembly: GCF_011100685.1. Lineage (NCBI taxonomy): Eukaryota > Metazoa > Chordata > Mammalia > Carnivora > Canidae > Canis > Canis lupus. The sequence continues at coordinate 57,203,136 of NC_049241.1, read as the reverse complement.
CACTGTCTCATGAAACACAACGAAAGCAAAGAGGCAGCTGAAGAAATGAAATGTTGCTCAAGTGCTTGCTTGTGTCAGAAACCACATCGAAGGTGCCTCCAACCCTGTGATCCTCACCACCGCCCGGTGAGGTGGGGGGAGTGAAGAAATGGAGCCCTGGGGGGCGGGGTGAGCTGCCCGAAGTCCCACAGCCAGTGCGCCAAAGAGCTGTGGCTCTGACTCCAGCTGCCTGGTGCTAGGACCCCAGAGGCCACACTGCCTACACGCACCAGCAACACTGGGCCCAGCTCCTGCCCTCCTCACTATTCCAGGGGAAAGATGCAGAGGTCGGTGTCGTGTTTACTGCGTAAAGCGGGGAACGGTGACAGACGGTACCAGGAGCTGACACCAAAGGCGTGGGGCCCAGGGTGGAGGATCAGGGAAGGCTTCCTGGAACAAGAATCCTGAGCTGAGAGCAGAAAAATGACTGTGGAGTTAACCTGGAGTTAGAAAGAGAGACTCCCAACGGCGTCACTCGTGCCAAGCCCCGGCCACCCCACCGCGGCCTCATACCTAACCTGGCCGCACCTGCAGCTCTCCCAGGAATGCAATCTCCACCAGTCAGCCTGGAACTTCCAGGTCAGCCCTCCCGAGCTAGTCTTCCTGAAAGAACCCCCAGCATCCCCCAGAGGAGGGGGACCCTGCCGGAAGCGATCCAGCGTCTGCTCCTGCACCCTCTGCCTACGAAACCCTCTGGGGCTCTGCGCCGTCTCCTAGGTGGGGTGCTCCCTGGCTCGTGAATAGTGGGAGAAAGCTCCCGAGATCTTTGAAATTCATTCACCCAGAGAAGCCTTGTGTTTTAAGCCTGGTAAGAGCCCAGCAGGCGGGTGCACGTCACAGCCTGGTGGCAGCTGAGAGCTCCGCAAGGCTGCCCCTTCCCCGGGAGGGACCGGGCGGCCCAGAGGAGGGCCCACCTGTGTTTAACAGGCCCCTCTGGACCATCCTTGACACCGGGCCGCGGCTCGGCAAGGGAGATGCCTGGTTGGGGTGCCCAAGCTAAGGCATGTCCTGGCATCTGGCGGCATCCGGGGGTTGGCTGCTCCCCTCCCCCCAGCGCCCCGACAGCCCCGAACAATCTGGCTGGCGTCAGGGTCACGAGTGCGGAGCCCAAGGAGCCGGGGCGGGGGTCAGTGACCAGCGGGGACCAGCGGGGGCGGCTGCCTCGGAGCGAGGACCCCGCCTGCGCCTCGGCCGCTTCGGGGTGTCTGCAGCTCCTCCCGTGCCTCAGTTTCCCCGCGTGCACGGCGTCGGACGGAGGCCGTCGCGAGTCCTCCCAGCAAAGCGCTCCGGCCTGCGCCCGGGCATCCGCCACCCTGCTCGCCTCCCGGAGCCGTCGACGGGGAGCGGGCGGCGGGGCGGGCGGCGGGCGGCGGGGGGCTCTCACCTTCGCGGCCTCCCTGAAACTTCACCCGAATCGTCTTGTCGATGTACTTCGACAAGTCCAAGATGCTCTCTTTTTTCTTCTTCTCTTTGTCCTGCGGGGGAAGCAGAGCGCGTGAGGCGCAGAGCGCGGCCGGGTCCCACGCCGCCCGCCCAGCCGGCCCCGCCGCGCGCTCACCGCCATCTTGCCGCCGCGCGCCGCTCTGCGCAGGCGCCGCCGCGCGCCCTTTGACCCCGCCCCCGTGCGCAGGCGCGGAGCGCACACGGCGCAGGCGCGGCGGGGCGCGCCGGGGCGTTGCTGGGAAACATCTGCCGACGCCTGCGGCTCGACCCGGCTGACATGGCGGCGGCGGCGGCGCTGGCGCGGCTCGCGGCGGCCTTCCTGCTCCTCGCGACCCAGGTGAGGCTGCGTCGGCCCCGCCGGCCCCGCCGGCTGCGGCGCCCGGTCCCTCCGCCCCGGGCCCCGCGCCCCGCGGGAGCCCCGCCCGGCCTGGCCTGGGGGCCAGCCTCGGGTCTGCTCGCCCCCCGCGCGGTGGCCCGCGGGCCGGGAGCCGGGCCGTGACCTTGCGGGCCGGCCCCCCCCGGAGCCCTCCCCAGCCGCAGCGTCGCCCAGTTGCGCCTGGGTCTGAAGTCCGGGAGGCCCCCCGGCTCCCCAGGCCCTGCTCCGTCCCGAGGCCCCCGGCCGCCGCCGGGGACGCCCCCCGCCTGGCCCCCAGCCTCAGTTTCCCCTTCCGCGCGAGGTTAGCGCCCACCCGCGTGGTTGCGGTAAGCCGTCCGGCGTGGCCCCCGGTTCCCCACAGGGAGCGGCCGAGAGCCCGCGTCCCGAGTGGGGTCCAACCGCCGCCCCGTGTTCTGTTGCGTGACCTTGGGCAAGGGAGGCCCCAGCTTCGGGCGTCAGTTGCTCATCTGCAAAAGGAAGACGTCAGTGAGGACTCGGCGGTGATGCTCATGGGGTGACAGCTGCAGCGTGCTCCTCCTCGGGCAGCTGGGGTCAGAGGTCTCCGGGCCAGCGGGGGGCCTGCTGCCAGCCGGGGGGTGGACATCCTCCTAAGCGCACTTTGTATTTGCAGGTCCTCCCTCCCCGGTTCCCTGGGTGATGCAGCTCAGGGAGTGGTGTCCCATTAACCTTGAGCTGCCCGCCGCAGGTCCCCATCTCTCTCCTGTAGCCTCCGGTGGCCACTTGCGTCTCACACACCCCCCAGTCCATGGGCGGCACAGCAGGAGGGATGTCTCTGAAAGTGTGTCAGGTCTGGTTGCATCCAGATGAGAGCCGCCCCTCGGCTTCCAGCGCGTGTGGGAGGCCTCTGTGGTTGGGCGGCTTGGGACGCTTCCCCTCCTGTTCCTAGTTTGCTGAAGGCGCTCCGCCTCCGTCTGGTCTTCCCCGTTTCCCCGGAATGCCCCTGGTCATCCTTCCTAGTTCTTCCCTGCCCCCACCCCCCTCCGGAGAGGCTCCCTGGGAGGCCCCGTCCCCCGCTGTTTGCCAGGCCCTGCTCCATCATCTTCCTCAGCACTCTCTCGGCAAGTTGAGGGCGGGGACGTTTTGAATGAGAGCAAAGTGAGAAGTGGACGCAGGGTAACGGGAGCACCGTGGAGGGACGGACCCAGTTTGCTTGGGAAGGCGTTTCAGAAGCAGTGGCACCTAAGGGGTGTTCTGGAGGGTGAAGAGGAGTTGCCAGGTCCGGATGGCAGAGGGAGGGTGTTGCTGGTGACGAGCAGCGTGAGCAGGGGTGAGAGCTGATGACTTATTTTGAGCAGGGGGAGAGTCCCCTCTGGCTGGTGTGTAGGGTGGTTTAATGGTTACGACCTGAGAAAGATGACACCCCAAAGGAGACCCTTCAGGTGTGCTTGAGGGAGGCTGGGATTTCCTCTTCGGCTGAAGGGGGTTGTGCAGTAGGCGAGGCTCCGAGGCCAAGGGTGAGGGGCAGGCCAAGCTGTGGCCTCCCTGGGCTGGGGGCCGGGCGGGGCGGTCAGGGGCAGGTGTGGAAGGCTCACGGTGCTCAGGTGTCTGGACTTTCTTCCCGGCAGGCTGAGGGTTTTGAACTTTGCCCTGTGCGTGAGCAGAGGACAGCGTCCAGGTGTGCAGTGAGAGCGCTCGTGCTGACCCTTCATGGACCAGGGCCTGGGTCTGTGTGTTTGTTTGCCCCAAGATAGGACAGATGGCATTGTGGTGGGTGGGTGTGCTTGTTTGTGGAAGTTTGGGTCTTGGTGCCTGGGAATAGGACCAGCTTTCCACTGCGTGGGACGCTGCTTGCGGGCAGCCCTAAATTCATTTGCTACCATTTTGTGACCCTGGATGAGGAATCCCCTAAATGTACACATTTCCCTGGTACATAAAGGCTGGAGGGGGGGCTGTTACTCAGCAGATCTGAAGTAATGTCAGTGCCCTCACCTCCTCCTTCCTCTCTTCTCCCCCTCCTGCACCTGCCCCCCCCACTCCTCCTCCACTTCTCCCCTCTGCCCTCTGCCACCTGTCCCCCCCACTTCTCCGCCTGCTCCCTCTACTACCTGCCTTCCCCTCCTCCACCTGTTCCTCCTCTGGCTCAACATCTCTTTCCAAACTTCCTGGGTTTTCACTTCTCCATCTTCTTAGGGAACTTAGCAAGTCTTCGAAGGATGACTGCTTCCAGCCGGAACCCAGGAGCTTTTCTCAAACCCCCAGATGTGGAATGCCTTCATGGTCACCCCAGAGTGGGGTTTCTCTAGAAGTTCCTGAACCTGCTTGGTGATTGTGATGTGTCAGAAAATGGCCTGTCTGGTAATCCCAGAGATTTCTGGCTCCCCAGATGGGGACGGGCCATGCTAGACTGACGGGCATGTGCAGCCTTGGGTCCTTTTGAAGAACTTCTGGTTCCTTTAACTCCGTGGGGAGGAAACTGTATTCTGGCATTTGACGTGTGTATGGGCTGATTTCCTGGCAGGAAGCGGGTTGTGCAGATTGTGGGGAGAGGTCCATGAGGTGGGCTTCTGTGCTTTCAAATGACCTTTTAAAAGAGAAGCAGCTTCTACTCATTCCCGTTTTACACAAATGACACTTTTTCATCCACAACCTGGACCGCACAGAACAGGGGTCAGCAAGCGTGTCTGTAAAAGGCCAGACAGCGATTATTCCTGTCTTTGTGGGCCACACGGTCTCCCTTGCAACCTCGCAGCTCTGCAGTGGTAGCTGAGACCAGCCAGAAGCCCTGCATGCAGAATGGGGCAGCTGTGTTCCAATAAATCTTTATTTAGATGCACAGGTGGGGTACATGAGGCCTGTGGGTTGAGGGATCTTATATTCCCCACATTCATCTATGGTAAGGAGGTGCCAGGGGGTTCTGAGCATGGGGTGACTCATTAGAAGGCACAGCACTTAGAGCCAGGTTGAGGGGTGCCCTTGGGAGACAGTTTGGCAGGGAGAAAGGAAGAGAGGGCTCCTTTTTTTTTTTTTAAGATTTTTTTCATTTGTGAGAGAGAGAGAGAGAGAGAGAGAGAGGCACAGGCACAGGCAGAGGGAGAAGCAGGCTCCATGCAGGGAGCCCGATGCGGGACTCAATCCAGGGTCTCCAGGACCACACCCTGAGCAGAAGGCAGGCGCTAAACCGCTGAGCCACTCGGGGATCCCCAGGAAGAGAGGGCTCCTAATACTGCCCCTGATGGAGGAAATGACACGTGAGGCGCATGGAGGTTGTCCAGGGCAGGTGGGGGTAGAGCACGGCCTTAGCGAGGGGCTCTGAGACCTCGGGTCAGCCTTGGGCAGCCCCCAGCCCTGCCTTCAGGAACCTGGTTCCTGGGAGCTCAGCACCCGTAAGCACGGCTTCTCCGTGCACCCCCAGCCGTCCGCGTGGCATTCAGTGCCTCACTCGAGGCGCCAGGCCGAAGCGTCAGATCAGCGGTGCCAGTTGGAAGCGTGGTGCTCAGGGACCCCAGAGCAGGGCAAGACGTGCACTCGGTGCCCGCTGTTAGCCTCCGGGCTGTGTGTTCGGGTGCCCTGGGGTCTCCTTGCTGCCGCCACCACAAGGTGCCCAGGGCCGGGGCGAGAAGCTCTTGGAGCAGCTGGGGCCTTGCTGTGCTTCCACCGAGGGTCTAGCCAAACGGAAGCCCGTCAGTGCCCCCTCCTGGTGCTGGGAGCCGTGAGGCATCGGGACCCTGGGCCCCGATGGCCAGGGGTGTGCCTTGCGGTGCCGGCTGGACCCCATCACGCATCTGATGTCAGACAAGCGGCTATAGGCATTTCTCCTTGGCAGATTCTAGGGGTTCCAAGGAGTAGAATTTTCTGGAGGCGTTTGCAGCCTAAGGGGAGCCCGAGGTGTGTGGGGCCCCCTGGGGTGCGCTGGCCGGACTAACGCCCTCGGCTCCTAGCACCCGGCTGCTCTCCTGAGACCCGTCCGCACTCAGCAGGCCCCAGGAGCTGCTCAGACTTGGGGCGAGCCCGGCCGGGGGCAGAGCAGCCAAGACCTGGGCCCCAGATGCTGTGTGACCTGCCATGGACGAAGTCCTCCTGAGACTGGGAGGTGTGCTTGTGGGGGGCTCTGCGGCCCGGCCGGAGCCCAGCATAGGGGAGGGGGCGGGAGAGGGCCACCTGCACGCCGGCCCGCCCGCAGCCCGGCAGCCGCTCCAGGGGAGGGCGCAGTGGCCCCCACGGGAGACGTAGGTGAGCAGGGAGTGGGGCGGCTTTGTGGGAAATGATGGTTTTTCACGTAGATTAAGCTGATGTTCGGCAGGAAGAAGGCGAGTCTGCCCCTTCCGTCCCAGGCGCCGGCCCCGCACTGACCTTGAGGGGTGTCGGGGTTTCGGGGACTCTGGCTCCTGCCCCTGTGCCTTGCTTTGCGTCCACACAGAGCTTGCTGGGTCCGCGTGATGCTCCGGGCACGGCCCTTCCCCAGCCTGCTGCCCGGCGGGGCGTGGAAGGGCGACCACGACCCTGGCTGCCAGCTCCTCCTTCCTCCTCCTCGGAATCCTGGGCCCAGAAGCCGGGCGGCGGCCGCGGAGACGGGCTCTGCTGGGTCGGGGTCGTGCGGGGGGTGCTGGCCGCGCCCTGGTGGCGTCCCCAGGACTCTTCTCTGTCGCCGAGTCTCAGAGTGCCCAGCCCCAAGGAAGCTCCCCCTTCAGACTTCCTGCCACGCCCCGAGTGGGGGGTCAGCCCGGACCCAGATCCCACTGGCCTGTGCCCTGGGCTCCGAGGCCCCCCTGGAAAGTGAGGTGTGGCACGAGGGGCCTGGAGCCGGCTGGCCTCACCAGCCAGTGGCCAGTGGGTGGTTATTCCAGGAGCCTGTGGGTCAAGGGCAACCCCGAACCTGCTGGGGTGCAGGAAGTTCGTGCCTCGTCCTGTGGCCCTGGCCTCTGGCCACCACCCAGGGCCTGGGGATGGATCTGCTGGCTCACCGTGTCCCCATCGGGACAGAGCCGCAGGGTTTTCATTCTGCCCGTCCTGTCGATCCTGGGAGGGCCCAGTGGGGAGGTGCTGTCCTGCCATGGGAGCTGCGGGGAGGGGACCTGGCAGGACCGCAGTCCGCACCTGTCTCCCTGGGAAGCTCGGCCCTGCGCTTGCTGCCCTGCCGTGTTTTCTCCACCAGAAGATGTGTATGGTGGTGTCCCTTCTGTCCTGTAGGAGGAGGGAAACCAGCCCAACCCCTGGGCGTGGTGGGGTGTCCTTGTTTGCCTCGGACCCTGCTGCTCCTGGGGCGTCCAGCCCCGTGCCCAGCTCTCCAACTGCTGCCTTGTCGCTCCAGGTAGCCTGTGAGTACGGCATGGTGCACGTGGTCTCCGAGACAGGGGGCCCCAGAGGCAAAGACTACTGCATCCTCTACAACCCACAGTGGGCCCACCTGCCACACGACCTCAGCAAAGCGGTGAGTGCCCGCTGGGGCCCTTCCCTGTGGGGGTCGGCGGGCCTGGAGGGGCTCTGGGGTGCGCCCTCCACACTTGGGGTCGGCTCTGTCCTGCTGACTGACTGCACCCTCTGCTCCCCAGCCTGGTCTCTGGAGGGGCTCTAGAAGTCTCATCCTGCAGGGACCCCCTCGGAGGACAGAGCAAGGGCCTCAGCTGGGAAGTCATTGGGGTGGGGGGGAGGGGGCTTCTGGTCCTCCTAACCTCTCTGGGCCTTGGCTTCCTTGGTCAGAATCAAAAGATGTCCAGGTATTGTTGAGCGGCCCCCGCCAGGGGTCACTGGCCAAGCCCCCCGTGCTGGGCTGGGGCTGACTGGCTGACGGGTCCTGCAGGGATGAGGGGTGGGGCTGGGCTGGCGGGTGATTGTCCCCCTGTGGCCACCACTCCCACCTGCCATGGAGGCTGGGAGGGTTGCCAACGGACTCCCCCTCCCCGCCCCCCATTAGCCTTGCACTTGGGTGTGTGCACGGGCTCGTGCGGATGTGTGTGTAGGCGACCCCCCCACGGACTCTTCTAGATCAGCTGGTGTAAGCGCCACCTTCTCCAGTCTCTCCTACAGCTGCGGGACTGGACGGCCTCTGTGCTCTGCTCCCCGCCCGACCTCCCCACCAAAGGCTTCAGCAACCAGATCCCGCTGGTGGCGCGGGGAAACTGCACCTTCTATGAGAAAGTGCGGCTGGCACAGGGCGGCGGGGCGCGCGGGCTGCTCATCGTCAGCAAGGAGACACTGGTATGGCCTCGTGGCCGTGCACTCAGGCCTCTTGGGGTGGGGGGCGTATCCCAGAGTGGTCCTGGGGGCTCTGGGGATGCTGGATCCCGTCCTCGTCCTCCAGGGCCTCGGGGCGGAGCTCTGGGGGGTGACTCCTGAGGAGCAGGTGGCTGCCCAGGGTGGGCTGGCTCCTAAGCGACTTGTCCCCAGGCCTGCAAGTGAAGAGAGCTTTTCCTCCCTCAGCAGAGGGACAGACAGACACACACACAGCCCCTTGGCGCCCTCCAAAAGGGCTGGCTCTGCAGGCCGTGGGGTCGGGGTGGGCCTTGGTAAGCCACGACGTCCCTCCTGCATTCCTCGGCCCCCAGGTCCCCCCAGGAGGCAACAAGACACAGTATGAGGAGATTGGCATTCCCGTGGCCCTGCTCAGCTACAAAGACATGCTGGACATTTTCAAGGTGGGGTCTGCTGCCTCCTCCGGCCTGCAGCTGGTCCAGGGCCGTGAGTCCATGGTGGGCAGGGGACCCAGGAGCGAGGCCGCCCACCGGGGCTGGCGGGTGTTTGGTTCTTGCCACCACCGGTCACCAGCCTCCTGTGACAGGGCAGGCGGTGCCACCGAGCGGCGGGGACGGAGAACCGGCCCCAGAGGTCAGAGCGCCCAGGCTCCCGGGCCAGGCTGGCCGGCCCTGCTTGCGCCCGGCCCTGTCTGACCAGAGGCCTGTGTTCACCACGGTTTGGGGAGCCAGGTCAGGGGCTGGCAGCTTCCAGACACGAGCAGAAGGGGAATATTCAGTGTTTGTGGAAGCGTCTGCACGTTTCCATCCTGACTGCAGCCTTCACAGCTCTCCCCAGAGAACCACTGGGCCCACTAGATGCTTCCCAGGCCACCTGAACGCTCCCACAGGCACACACGCGCGTCCAGTTTTAGGGCTGGGTCCCCCACATGCAGGGGCCCCTCCGCCTGACCTCGTGGGAAGCTAGATCCACCAGAGTTGGTTTCTTTGGGGTGGGAGTGGCGGGTGAAGGCATGGGGCTCGGAGGCCCCCCGGACAGGCTCTCTGTGGGCCCCGCTCCACGTGTGGGCGGGCCTCGGCTCTCTGGGGTGACGGGGGGCAGGGGACGGTGGCCCCAACCCTGAGCTCTGGTGCATTCTCTGATGCAGAATTTTGGCCGAGCAGTGAGGGCAGCGCTGTACGCCCCCAACGAGCCCATGCTGGACTACAACATGGTCATCATCTTCGTCATGGCCGTTGGCACCGTCGCGCTCGGGGGCTACTGGGCTGGGAGCCGGGATGTGAAGAAGTGAGTGCCCAGCACAGGGGGGTCCACGGGTGGCCCAGTGCTGGATGAGGGGCTCCGGTCGCTGTGCATCAGAGCGGCCGTCCCAGCTTGGCTCTCGGGGCTGGGGGCGCACTTCCCGGCCCCTCAGCACCCGCTCTCGTGAGGTCCCTGGGGCCGAGGCAGGCTCTGGTTGAGGGCACGGCCAGGACATGCAGTGGGTGTGGAGGGGGTGCCCCTCGGCCCTGCCTCTCCATCCCCGTTCCCGGGCCCTGGGTGCCTGGGTGCTGCGCCGGCCAGGAGGGTGTTCCCTGGACTCATCTGTGCCTCCCCAGGAGGTACATGAAACACAAGCGGGACGATGGGCCCGAGAAGCAGGAGGATGAGGCGGTGGACGTGACCCCCGTCATGATCTGTGTCTTCGTGGTCATGTGCTGCTCCATGCTGGTGTTGCTCTACTACTTCTACGACCAACTCGGTGCGTCCCCTGGCTCACCCTGGGGAAACTGAGGCCCAGGTCCCCAGTCCACCGTAGTAGGGGAGCCTAGCGAACTGTGGGCGGGAAGCCCTTCCTCAGGGTGGGACGGGGGACCCCAGGCGGCCCCCTCCTCAGTGCCTGCCCTCCCCACAGTCTATGTGATCATCGGGATCTTCTGTCTGTCGTCGTCCACGGGCCTCTATAGCTGCCTGGCACCGTTGGTCCAGAGGCTGCCTTTCGGCAGGTGCAGGTAAGCCCCCCTGCCGGGCCCCTGCCCGGCCCTGCACCCACGGCTCTGCTCACTCACACCCCACCCCGCTGCCTTTCCTTGGCCCGCCCCCACTGGTTTCCGGCCTCCGGCCCCTGAAGCTCTTAAGTGTTGCTTCCATGGGGCCACGCACCCCCGTCCTGTGGCCAGTCAGGCTGGGCTCCTGGCCTGGGGGGCAGGGCGAGTGGGGAAGTGGCTGTGGTTCCCCGGCCTCCGTCTCCCCACGTCCCGTTCAGCCCAGGCCCCGTGGGGACGGCGTGGATGCCTGTCGGTCCTGGGCGGGGGTGCAGGGCGGGGTCACATGGCCGCACGCACTGGTGGTCCAGGCCGGGGCTGGGGGTGGCTCACCTGCCAGACGCCCGGTCTGGTTCTCACGGGCCGGTGGCCAACGCCGAAAGTCAGACGGGTGCCCGTGGGGTGAGCTGCTGCCCCGGGGTCCGCGGCAGGGGCCGCCACCCAGCAGCGCCCACCCCCGCTCCGTTCTGCTCTGCCCTTGGGGGTCCCTTCTGGAAACACCGTAAGGGGGAGAAGGGAGGAGTGTTAACAGGGAAGGGGCAGTGGAGGGAGGGGCAGGGCAGGGTGGCCCTTCCTCAGCAGAGCCCGGGTGTGGGGGCAGGGGCTGCGATGACGCCCCTGATGGCCCCCCCAGGGTCCCCGACAACAGCCTGCCCTACTTCCACAAGCGCCCTCGGGTCAGCATGCTGCTGCTCGCACTGCTCTGCCTGGCCGTCAGCGTGGTGTGGGGAATCTTCCGGAACGAGGACCAGTGAGTGCCACCCCCTCCGCGGGCTGTCCTCAGACGCTCCCTGTCCCCGCCCGGGCTGCGAGCGAGGGCCGTGTGGGGCCGCCCGCATCCCGTGTCACTGGGTTTGTCCCGCTGCCACGTGAGCGGCGGTGATGGGCGTCTGGGCCCGGGATGCCGCAGACTCTCCCGGCCCCGGGTACCCCGAG